>NW_027309871.1:0-730390 GCF_047496795.1 Chiloscyllium punctatum
GAGAGAGGGGTGAGAGAGAGAGGGTGAGAGGAGAGAGGGGTGAGAGTGAGAGACGGGTGAGAGGGGGGGGGGTGTGTGAGAGAGGGGGGTGTAAGCGAGAGAGGGGAGTGAGAGAGAGAGGGGTGAGAGAGAATGGTGAGAGAGAGAGAGAGAGGGCCTGAGAGAGGGGTGAGAGAGAGGAGTGTGAGAGAGAGAGGGGTGAGATTGAGAGACGGGTGAGAGAGAGAGAGGGGTGTGTGAGAGAGGGGGAGTGTAAGCGAGAGAGGGGAGTGAGAGAGAGAGGGGTGAGAGAGAAGGGGGGGGGGGTGAGAGAGAGAGAGAGAGGGCCTGAGAGAGGGGTGAGAGAGAGAGGGTGAGAGAGAGAGGGGTGAGATTGAGAGACGGGGTGAGAGAGAGAGAGGGGGTGTGTGAGAGAGGGGGGTGTAAGCGAGAGAGGGGAGTGAGAGAGAGAGGGGTGAGAGAGAAGGGTGAGAGAGAGAGAGAGAGGGCTTGAGAGAGGGGTGAGAGAGAGAGGGTGAGAGAGAGAGGGGTGAGATTGAGAGACGGGTGAGAGAGAGAGAGGGGGTGTGTGAGAGAGGGGGGGGTGTAAGCGAGAGAGGGGAGTGAGAGAGAGAGGGGTGAGAGAGAAGGGTGAGAGAGAGAGAGAGAGGGCCTGAGAGAGGGGGGGTGAGGGAGAATGTGAGAGAGAGAGGGAGGGGTTTGAGAGAGAGTGGGTGAGAAAGAGAGGTGTGAGGGATTGTGAGGGCCTGGAAGAGAGGGCCTGAGAGAGAGGGTGAGATGAGAAGGTGAGTGAGAGGTGAGAGAGAGAGGGTGAGAGAGTGCGAGGAGCTGAAAGAGAGGGCGAGAGAGAGGGGTGAGGATAAGGGGTGAGAGAGAGAGATAAGAGAGAGAGAGGGGTGTGAGAGAGTGGGGGTAAGAGAGAGAGGGTGAGAGATAGGAGTGTGTGAGAGAGAAGGGTAAGAGAGAGGGGGGGTGAGAGAGAGGGTGAGAGATAGGTGTGTGTGAGAGTGAGATGCTGCACTTCCTCCACACTGACCCCCCTGACAATGCTGCACTCCCTCCATACTGATCCTCTGACAAAGTTGCATTCCCTCCACACTGATCCTCTGACAATGCTGCACTCCCTCCACACTGACCCTCTGACAATGCTGCACCCCGTCCACACAGATCCTCTGACAAATGCGGCACTCCCTCCGTCCTGACCCTCTGACAATGCTGCACTCCCTGCACACTGACCCTCGGACACTGCTGCACTCCCTGCACACTGACCCTCGGACACTGCTGCACTCCCTCCTCACTGACCCTCTGACAATGCTGCACTCCCTCCACACTGATCCTCTGATAGTGATGCACTCCCTCCACACTGACCCTCTGACAATGCTGCACTCCCTCCACACTGATCTCTGACAATGCTGCACTCCCTCCACACTGTCCCTCTGACAATGCTGCCACTCCCTCCACACTGATCCTCTGACAATGCTGCACTCCCTCCACACTGACCCACTGACAATGCTGCACCTTCTCCACACTGATCCTCTGACAATGCTGCACTTCCTCCACACTGATCATCTGACAATGCTGAACTCCCTCCACACTGACATTCTGACAATGATGCACTCCCTCCACACTGACACTCTGATAATTCTGCACCCCCTCCACACTGTTCCTCTGACAATGCTGCACTGCCTCCACAGTGATCCTCTGACAATGCTGCACTTCCTCCACACTGATCCTCTGACAATGTTGTACCCCCACCACAATGACCCTCTGACAATGCTGCACTCCCCCCACACTGATCCTCTGACAATGCTGCACTGCCTCCATACTAACCCTCTGACAATAATGCACACCCTCCACACTGATCGTCTGACAATGCTGCACTCCCTCCACAGTGATCCTCTGACAATGCTGCACTTCCTCCACACTGATCCTCCGATAATGCTGAACTCCCTCCACACTGACATTCTGACAATGATGCACCCCCTCCACACTGATCCTCTGACAATGCTGCACTGCCTCCATACTAACCCTCTGACAATGATGCACACCCTCCACACTGATCCTCTGACAATTCTGCACTTCCTCCACACTGATCCTCTAACAATGCCGCACTCCCTCCACATTGACCCTCTGACACTGATGCACTCCCTACACGCTCACCCTATGACAATGCTGCAACCCCTCCACACTTATACTCTGACAATGCTGCACTCCCTCCACACTTACCCTCTGACAATGCTGCACTTCCTCCGTCCTGACTCTCTGACAATGCTGCACCCCCTCCATACTGACCCTCTGACACTGCTGCACTCCCCCCACACTGACCATCGGACAATGATGCACTCCCTCCACACTGACCCACTGACAATGTTTCACTCCCTCCACACTGATCCTCAGACAATGCTGCAGTCCCTCCACACTGACGCTCTGACAATGCTGCACTCCCTCCGTCCTGACTTCCTGACAATGCTGCACCCCCTCCATACTGACCCTCTGACACTGCTGTAATCCCCCCACACTGACCCTCTGACACTGCTGCACTCCCTCCACACTGACCCTCTGACAATGCTGCACTCCCTCCACACTGACCCTCTGACAATGCTGCACTCCCTCCACACTGACCCTCTGACAATGATGCACTCCCTCCACACTGACCCTCTGACAATGCTGCACCCGCTCCACACTGATCCTCTGACAATGCTGCTGTCCCTCCACACTGACCCTCTTACAATGCGGCACTCCCTCCACACTGATCCTCTGATAATGCTGCACTCCCTCCACACTGATCCTCTGACAATGCTGCACTCCCTCCACGCTGATCATCTGACAATGCTGCACCCTCTCCACACTGATCCTCTGATAATTCTGCACTCCCTCTGCACAGATCCTCTGATAATGCTGCACTCCCTCCACACTGATCCTCTGACAATGCTGCACCTCCTCCACACTGATCCTCTGATAATTCTGCACTCCCTCTACACTGATCCTCTGACAATGTTGCACTCCCTCCACACTGACCCACTGAGATTGCTGTACGCCCACCACACTGATCCTCTGATAATTCTGCACTCCCACTACACTGATCCTCTGAAAATGCTGCACTCCCTCCAAACTGATCCTCTGACAATGCTGCACCCCCTCCACACTGATCCTCTGACAATGCTGCACTTCCTTCACACTGAGCCACTGACAATGGTGTACTCCCTTCACACTGATCCTCTGATAATTCTGCACTCCCACTACACTGATCCTCTGAAAATGCTGCACCCCCTCCATGCTGATCCTCTGACAATGCTGCACTTCCTCCACACTGATCCTCTAACAATGATGCACTCCCTCCACACTGATCCTCTGACAATGCTGCACTCCCTCCACACTGATCCTCTGACAATGCTGCACTCCCTCCACACTGATCCTCTGACAATGATCCACTCCCTCCACACTGATCCTCTGACAATGCTGCTCTCCCTCCAAACTGACCCTCTGACAATGCTGCACTCCCTCCGTCCTGACTCTCTGACAATGCTGCACCCCCTCCATACTGACATTCTGATACTGCTGCATTCCACCCACAATGACCTCTGACAATGCGGCACTCCCTCCACACTGACCCTCTGACAATGCTGCACTCCCTACACACTGACCCTCTGACAACGCTGCACTCCCTCAACACTAACTTCCTGACAATGCTGCACTCCCGCCATACTGATCCTCTGACAATGCTGCACCCGCTCGACACTGATCCTCTGACAATGCTGCAGTCCCTCCACACAGACGCTCTGACAATGCTGCATTCCCTCCGTCCTGACTTCCTGACAATGCTGCACCCCCTCCATACTGACCCTCTGACACTGCTGTAATCCCCCCACACTGACCCTCTGACACTGCTGCACTCCCTCCACACTGACCCTCTGACAATGCTGCACTTCCTCCACACTGACCCTCTGACAATGATGCACCCCCTCCACACTGATCCTCTGATAATGCTGCACTCCCTCCACACTGATCCTCTGACAATACTGCACTCCCTCCACGCTGATCATCTGACAATGCTGCACCCTCTCCACACTGATCCTCTGATTATTCTGCACTCCCTCTACACAGATCCTCTGACAATGCTGCACTCCATCCACACTGACCCTCTGACAATGCGGTACTTCCTTCACACTGACCCACTGACAATGCTGTAGTCCCTCCACACTGATCCTCTGACAATGCTGCACTTCCTCCACACAGACCCTCTGACAATGCTGCACCCCCTCCACACTGATCCTCTGATAATTCTGCACTCCCTCTACACAGATCCTCTGACAATGCTGCACTCCCTCCACACTGACACTCTGACAATGCTGCACTCCCTCCACACTGACCCTCTGACAATGATGCACTCCCTCCACACTGACCCTCTGACAATGCTGCACCCGCTCCACACTGATCCTCTGACAATGGTGCAGTCCCTCCACACTGACCCTCTGACAATGCTGCACTCCCTCCACACTGACCCTCTGACAATGCTGCACCGCCTCCACACTGATCCTCTGATAATTCTGCACTCCCTCTACACAGATCCTCTGACAATGCTGCACTCCCTCCACACTGACCCTCTGACAATGCGGCACTTCCTTCACACTGACCCACTGACAATGCTGCACTTCCTCCACACTGATCCTCTGACAATGCTGCAATCCCCCGTCCTGACCCTCTGACAATGCTGCACCCCCTCCACACTGATCCTCTGATAATTCTGCACTCCCACTACACTGATCCTCTGACAATGCTGCACTCCCTCCACACTGATCCTCGGACACTGCTGCACTCCCCCGACACTGACCCTCTGACAATGATGCCCCCCCTCCACACTGATCCTCTGAAAATGCTGCACTCCCTCCAAACTGATCCTCTGACAATGCTGCACCCCCTCCAGACTGATCCTCTGACAATGCTGACCTTCCTTCACACTGACCCACTGACAATGCTGCACTTCCTCCACACTGATCCTCTAACAATGCTGCACTCCCTCCACACTGATCCTCTGACAATGCTGCAATCCCCCATCCTGACTCTCTGACAATGCTGCACTCCCTCTACACTGACCCTCTGACAATGCTGCACTCCCTCCACACTGACACTCTGACAATGCTGCACTCCCTCCACACTGATCCTCTGACAATGATCCACTCCCTCCACACTGATCCTCTGACAATGCTGCTCTCCCTCCAAACTGACCCTCTGACAATGCTGCACCCCCTCCATCCTGACTATCTGACAATGCTGCTCCCCCTCCATACTGACACTCTGATACTGCTGCACTTCCCCCAAACTGATCCTCTGACAATGCTGAACTCCCTCCACACTGACATTCTGACAATGATGCACTCCCTCCACACTGACACTCTGACAACGCTGCACCCCCTCCACACTGATACTCTGACAATGCTGCACCCCCTCCACACTGATCCTCTGACAATACTGCACTCCCTCCATACTGATCCTCTGACAATTCTGCACTCCCTCAACACTGATCCTCTGACAATACTGCACTCCCTCCATACTGATCCTCTGACAATTCTGCACTCCCTCAACACTGATCCTCTAACAATGCTGCACTCTCTCCACACTGATCCTCTGAGAATGCTGCACTCCCTCCACACTGATCCTCTGACAATGCTGCAACCTCTCCACACTGATCCTCTGATTATTCTGCACTCCCTCTACACAGATCCTCTGACAACGCTGCACCCCCTCCACACTGATACTCTGACAATGCTGCACCCCCTCCATACTGATCCTCTGACATTGCTGCACCCCCTCCACACTGATCCTCTGAGAATGCTGCACTCCCTCCACACTGATCCTCTGACAATTCTGCACTCCCTCAACACTGATCCTCTAACAATGATGCACTCTCTCCACACTGATCCTCTGAGAATGCTGCACTCCCTCCACACTGATCCTCTGACAATTCTGCTCTCCCTCAACACTGATCCTCTAACAATGCTGCACTCCCTCCACACTGACCCTCTGACACGGATGTACTCCCTACACGTTCACCCTATGACAATGCTGTACCCGCTCCACACTGATCCTCAGACAATGCTGCAGTCCCACCGCACTGACGCTCTGACGATGCTGCACTCCCTCCGTCCTGACTTCCTGACAATGCTGCACCCCCTCCATACTGACCATCTGACACTGCTGTACTCCCCCCACACTGACCCTCTGACACTGCTGCACTCCCTCCACACTGACCCTCTGACAATGCTGCACTCCCTCCACACTGACCCTCTGACAATGCTGCACTCCCTCCACACTGACCCTCTGACAATGATGCACTCCCTCCACACTGACCCTCTGACAATACTGCACCCGCTCCACACTGATCCTCTGACAATGCTGCAGTCCCTCCACACTGACCCTCTGACAATGCTGCACTCCCTCCACACTGACCCTCTGACAATGCTGCACCCCCTCCACACTGATCCTCTGATAATGCTGCACTCCCTCCACACTGACCCTCTGACAATGCTGCACCCCCTCCTCACTGATCCTCTGACAATGCTGCACTCCGTCCACAATGACCCTCTGACAATACTGCACTCCCTCCACACTGATCCTCTGACAATGCTGCACTCCCTCCACACTGATCCTCTGACAATGCTGCACTCCCTCCACAATGACCCTCTGACAATACTGCACCCCCTCCACACTGATCCTCTGACAATGCTGCACTCCCTCCACACTGATCCTCTGACAATGCTGCAACCTCTCCACACTGATCCTCTGATTATTCTGCACTCCCTCTACACAGATCCTCTGACAATGCTGCACTCCCTCCACACTGACCCTCTGACAATGCGGCACTTCCTTCACACTGACCCACTGACAATGCTGTAGTCCCTCCACACTGATGCTCTGACAATGCTGCATTCCCTCCACACTGATCCTCTGACAATGCTGCAATCCCCCGTCCTGACCCTCTGACAATGCTGCACCCCCTCCACACAGATCCTCTGATAATTCTGCACTCCCTCTACACTGATCCTCTGACAATGCTGCACTCCCTCCACACCGACCCACTGAAATTGCTGTACTCCCACCACACTGATCCTCTGACAATTGTGCACTCCCTCCACACTGACCCACTGACAATGCTTCACTCCCTCCACACTGATCCTCTGACAATGCTGCACTCCCTCCGTCCTGACTTCCTGACAATGCTGCACCCCCTCCATACTGACCCTCTGACACTGCTGTAATCCCCCCACACTGACACTCTGACACTGCTGCACTCCCTCCACACTGACCCTCTGACAATGCTGCACTCCCTCCACACTGACCCTCTGACAATGCTGCACTCCCTCCACACTGACCCTCTGACAATGATGCACTCCCTCTACACTGACCCTCTGACAAGGCTGCACCCGCTCCACACTGATCCTCTGACAATGCTGCAGTCCCTCCACACTGACCCTATTACAATGCTGCACTCCCTCCACACTGACCCTCTGACAATGCTGCACCCCCTCCACACTGATCCTCTGATATTGCTGCACTCCCTCCACAATGACACTCTGACAATGATCCACTCCCTCCACACTGATCCTCTGACAATGCTGCTCTCCCTCCAAACTGACCCTCTGACAATGCTGCACTCCCTCCATCCTGACTCTCTGACAATGCTGCTCCCCCTCCATACTGACACTCTGATACTGCTGCATTCCCCCCACAATGACCCTCTGACAATGCGGCACTCCCTCCACACTGATCCTCTGACAATGCTGCACTTCCTCCACACTGATCCTCTGACAATGCTGTATCCCCTCCACAATGACCCTCTGACAATGCTGCACTCCCCCCAAACTGATCCTCTGACAATGCTGAACTCCCTCCACACTGACATTCTGACAATGATGCACTCCCTCCACACTGACACTCTGACAACGCTGCACCCCCTCCATACTGATCCTCTGACATTGCTGCACCCCCTCCACACTGATCCTCTGAGAATGCTGCATACCCTCCACACTGATCCTCTGACAATTCTGCACTCCCTCAACACTGATCCTCTAACAATGCTGCAGTCTCTCCACACTGATCCTCTGAGAATGCTGCACTCCCTCCACACTGATCCTCTGACAATTCTGCACTCCCTCAACACTGATCCTCTAACAATGCTGCACTCCCTCCACACTGACCCTCTGACACGGATGCACTCCCTACACGCTCACCCTATGACAATGCTGCAACCCCTCCACACTGACACTCAGACAATGCTGCACTCCCTCCACACTTACCCTCTGACAATGCTGCACTCCCTCCGTCCTGACTCTCTGACAATGCTGTACCCCCTCCATACTGACCCTCTGACACTGCTGCACTCCCCCCACACTGACCCACTGACAATGCTTCACTCCCTCCACACTAATCCTGTGACAATGCTGCACCCGCTCCACACTGATCCTCAGACAATGCTGCAGTCCCTCCACACTGACGCTCTGACAATGCTGCACTCCCTCCGTCCTGACTTCCTGACAATGCTGCACCCCCTCCATACTGACCATCTGACACTGCTGTACTCCCCCCACACTGACCCTCTGACACTGCTGCACTCCCTCCACACTGACCCTCTGACAATGCTGCACTCCCTCCACACTGACCCTCTGACAATGCTGCACTCCCTCCACACTGACCCTCTGACAATGATGCACTCCCTCCACACTGACCCTCTGACAATACTGCACCCGCTCCACACTGATCCTCTGACAATGCTGCAGTCCCTCCACACTGACCCTCTGACAATGCTGCACTCCCTCCACACTGACCCTCTGACAATGCTGCACCCCCTCCACACTGATCCTCTGATAATGCTGCTCTGCCTCCACACTGACCCTCTGACAATGCTGCACTCCCTCCACACTGACCCTCTGACAATGCTGCACCCCCTCCTCACTGATCCTCTGACAATGCTGCACTCCCTCCACAATGACCCTCTGACAATACTGCACCCCCTCCACACTGATCCTCTGACAATGCTGCACTCCCTCCACACTGATCCTCTGACAATGCTGCAACCTCTCCACACTGATCCTCTGATTATTCTGCACTCCCTCTACACAGATCCTCTGACAATGCTGCACTCCCTCCACACTGACCCTCTGACAATGCGGCACTTCCTTCACACTGACCCACTGACAATGCTGTAGTCCCTCCACACTGATGCTCTGACAATGCTGCATTCCCTCCACACTGATCCTCTGACAATGCTGCGATCCCCCGTCCTGAACCTCTGACAATGCTGCACCCCTCCACACAGATCCTCTGATAATTCTGCACTCCCTCTACACTGATCCTCTGACAATTCTGCACTCCCTCCACACTGACCCACTGAAATTGCTGTACTCCCACCACACTGATCCTCTGACAATTGTGCACTCCCTCCACACTGACCCTCTGACAATGCTGCACCCCCTCCACACTGATCCTCTGACAATGCTGCACTCCCTCCACACTGACCCTCTGACACTGCTGCACTCCCCCCACACTGACCATCGGACAATGATGCACTCCCTCCACACTGACCCACTGACAATGCTTCACTCCCTCCACACTGATCCTCTGACAATGCTGCACTCCCTCCGTCCTGACTTCCTGACAATGCTGCACCCCCTCTATACTGACCCTCTGACACTGCTGTAATCCCCCCACACTGACACTCTGACACTGCTGCACTCCCTCCACACTGACCCTCTGACAATGCTGCACTCCCTCCACACTGACCCTCTGACAATGATGCACTCCCTCTACACTGACCCTCTGACAATGCTGCACCCGCTCCACACTGATCCTCTGACAATGCTGCAGTCCCTCCACACTGACCCTATTACAATGCTGCACTCCCTCCACACTGACCCTCTGACAATGCTGCACCCCCTCCACACTGATACTCTGATAATGCTGCACTCCCTCCACACTGATCCTCTGACAATGCTGCACTCCCTCCACGCTGATCATCTGACAATGCTGCACCCTCTCCACACTGATCCTCTGATAATTCTGCACTCCCTCTACACAGATCCTCTGACAATGCTGCACTCCCTCCACACTGACCCTCTGACAATGCGGTACTTCCTTCACACTGACCCACTGACAATGCTGTAGTCCCTCCACACTGATCCTCTGACAATGCTGCACTTCCTCCACACAGACCCTCTGACAATGCTGCACCCCCTCCACACTGATCCTCTGATAATTCTGCACTCCCTCTACACTGATCCTCTGACAATGCTGCACTCCCTCCACACTGACCCACTGAGATTGCTGTACGCCCACCACAGTGATCCTCTGATAATTCTGCACTCCCACTACACTGATCCTCTGACAACGCTGCACTCCGTCCACACTGACCCTCGGACACTGCTGCACTCCCCCCACACTGACCCTCTGACAATAATGCACCCCCTCCACACTGATCCTCTGAGAATGCTGCACTCCCTCCACACTGATCCTCTGACAATTTTGCTCTCCCTCAACACTGATCCTCTAACAATGCTGCACTTCCTCCACACTGATCCTCTAACAATGCTGCACTCCCTCCACACTGACCCTCTGACACTGATGCACTCCCGACACGCTCACCCTATGACAATGCTGCAACCCCTCCACACTGATACTCTGACAATGCTGCACTCCGTCCCCCCTTACCCTGTGACAATTCTCTACTCCCTCCGTCGTGACTCTCTGACAATGCTGCACTCCCTCCATACTGACCCTCTGACACTGCTGCACTCCCCAGACATTGACCCCCTGACAATGCTGCACTCCCTCCACACTGACCCTCGGACAATGATGCACTCCCTCCACACTGATCCTCTGACAATTCTGCACTCCCTCAACACTGATCCTCTCACAATGCTGCACTTCCTCCACACTGATCCCCTAACAATGCTGCACTCCCTCCACACTGACCCTCTGACACTGATGCACTCCCTACACGCTCACCCAATATAATGCTGCAACCCCTCCACACTTGTACTCTGACAATGCTGCACTCCCTCCACACTTACCCTCTGACAATGCTGCACTTCCTCCGTGCTGACTCTCTGACAATGCTGCACTCCCTCCGTCCTGATTTCCTGACAATGCTGCACCTCCTCTATACTGACCCTCTGACACTGCTGTACTCCCCCCACACTGACCCTCTGACACTGCTGCACTCCCTCCACACTGACCCTCTGACAATGCTGAACTCCCTTCACACTGACCCTCTGACAATGCTGCACTCCCTCCACACTGACCCTCTGACAATGATGCACTCCCTCCACACTGACCCTCTGACAATGCTGCACCCGCTCCACACTGATCCTCTGACAATGGTGCAGTCCCTCCACACTGACCCTCTGACAATGCTGCACTCCCTCCACACTGACCCTCTGACAATGCTGCACCCCCTCCACACTGATCCTCTGATAATGCTGCACTCCCTCCACACTGATCTTCTGACAATGCTGCACTCCCTCCACGCTGATCCTCTGACAATGCTGCACCCTCTCCACACTGATCCTCTGATAATTCTGCACTCCTCTACACAGATCCTCTGACAATGCTGCACTCCCTCTACACTGACCCTCTGACAATGCGGCACTTCCTTCACACTGACCCACTGACAATGCTGTAGTCCCTCCACACTGATCCTCTGACAATGCTGCACTTCCTCCACACTGATCCTCTGACAATGCTGCAATCCCCCGTCCTGACCCTCTGACAATGCTGCACCCCCTCCACACTGATCCTCGGATAATTCTGCACTCCCTCTACACTGATCCTCTGACAATGCTGCACTCCCTCCACACTACCCACTGAGATTGCTGTACGCCCACCACACTGATCCTCTGATAATTCTGCACTCCCACTACACTGATCCTCTGACAATGCTGCACTCCCTCCACACTGACCCTCGGACACTGCTGCTCTCCCCCCACACTGACCCTCTGACAATGATGCCCCCCCTCCACACTGATCCTCTGAAAATGCTGCACTCCCTCCAAACTGATCCTCTGACAATGCTGCACCCCCTCCAGACTGATCCTCTGACAATGCTGCAATCCCCCATCCTGACTCTCTGACAATGCTGCACTCCCTCTACACTGACCCTCTGACAATGCTGCACTGCCTCCACAATGACCCTCTGACAATGATCCACTCCCTCCACACTGATCCTCTGACAATGCTGCTCTCCCTCCAAACTGACCCTCTGACAATGCTGCACTCCCTCCATCCTGACTCTCTGACAATGCTGCTCCCCCTCCATACTGTCACTCTGATACTGCTGCATTCCCCCCACAATGACCCTCTGACAATGCGGCACTCCCTCCACACTGATCCTCTGACAATGCTGCACTTCCTTCACACTGATCCTCTGACAATGCTGTATCCCCTCCACAATGACCCTCTGACAATGCTGCACGCCTCCCAAACTGATCCTCTGACAATGCTGAACTCCCTCCACACTGACATTCTGACAATGATGCACTCCCTCCACACTGATACTCTGACATTGCTGCACCCCCTCCACACTGATCCTCTAACAATGCTGCACTCCCTCCACACTGATCCTCTGAGAATGCTGCACTCCCTCAACACTGATCCTCTAACAATGCTGCACTCCCTCCACACTGACCCTCTGACACGGATGCACTCCCTACACGCTCACCCTATGACAATGCTGCAACCCCTCAACACTGACATTCTGACAATGCTGCACTCCCTCCACACTTACCCTCTGACAATGCTGCACTCCCTCCGTCCTGACTCTCTGACAATGCTGCACCCCCTCCATACTGACCCTCTAACACTGCTGCACTCCCCCCACACTGACTCACTGACAATGCTTCACTCCCTCCACACTGATCCTGTGAAAATGCTGCACCCGCTCCACACTGATCCTCAGACAATGCTGCACTCCCTCCACACTGACCCTCTGACAATGCTGCACTCCCTCCACACTAACTTCCTGACAATGCTGCACCCCCTCCATACTGACCCTCTGACACTGCTGTACTCCCCCCACACTGACCCTCTGACACTGCTGCACTCCCTCCACACTGACCCTCTGACAATGCTGCACTCCCTCCACACTGACCCTATGACAATGCTGCACTCCCTCCACACTGACCCTCTGACAATGATGCTCTCCCTCCACACTGACCCTCTGACAATACTGCACCCGCTCCACACTGATCCTCTGACAATGCTGCAGTCCCTCCACACTGACCCTCTGACAATGCTGCACTCCCTCCACACTGACCCTCTGACAATGCTGCACCCCCTCCACACTGATCCTCTGATAATGCTGCTCTGCCTCCACACTGACCCTCTGACAATGCTGCACTCCCTCCACACTGACCCTCTGACAATGCTGAACCCCCTCCACACTGATCCTCTGACAATGCTGCACTCCCTCCACAATTACCCTCTGACAATACTGCACCCCCTCCACACTGATCCTCTGACAATGCTGCACTCCCTCCACACTGATCCTCTGACAATGCTGCAACCTCTCCACACTGATCCTCTGATTATTCTGCACTCCCTCTACACAGATCCTCTGACAATGCTGCACTCCCTCCACACTGACCCTCTGACAATGCGGCACTTCCTTCACACTGACCCACTGACAATGCTGTAGTCCCTCCACACTGATGCTCTGACAATGCTGCATTCCCTCCACACTGATCCTCTGACAATGCTGCAATCCCCCGTCCTGACCCTCTGACAATGCTGCACCCCCTCCACACAGATCCTCTGATAATTCTGCACTCCCTCTACACTGATCCTCTGACAATGCTGCACTCCCTCCACACTGACCCACTGAAATTGCTGTACTCCCACCACACTGATCCTCTGACAATTGTGCACTCCCTCCACACTGACCCTCTGACAATGCTGCACCCCCTCCACACTGATCCTCTGACAATGCTGCACTCCCTCCACACTGACCCTCTGACACTGCTGCACTCCCCCCACACTGACCATCGGACAATGATGCACTCCCTCCACACTGATCCTCAGACAATGCTGCAGTCCCTCCACACTGAGGCTCTGACAATGCTGCACTCCCTCCGTCCTGACTTCCTGACAATGCTGCACCCCCTCCACACTGACCCTCTGACACTGCTGTAATCCCCCCACACTGACCCTCTGACACTGCTGCACTCCCTCCACACTGACCCTCTGACAATGCTGCACTCCCTCCACACTGACCCTCTGACAATGATGCACTCCCTCTACACTGAACCTCTGACAATGCTGCACCCGCTCCACACTGATCCTCTGACAATGCTGCAGTCCCTCCACACTGACCCTTTGATAATTCTGCACTCCCACGACACTGATCCTCTGACATTTGTGCACTCCATCCAAACTGACCCTCTGACAATGCTGCACTCCCTCCACGCTGATCATCTGACAATGCTGCACCCTCTCCACACTGATCCTCTGATAATTCTGCACTCCCTCTGCACAGATCCTCTGACAATGCTGCACTCCCTCCACACTGACCCTCTGACAGTGCGGTACTTCCTTCACACTGACCCACTGACAATGCTGCACTCCCTCCACACTGACCCTCTGACAATGCTGCACTTCCTCCACACAGACCCTCTGACAATGCTGCACCCCCTCCACACTGATCCTCTGATAATTCTGCACTCCCTCCACACTGACCCTCGGACACTGCTGCACTCCCCCCACACTGACCCTCTGACAATGATGCACCCCCTCCACACTGATCCTCTGAAAATGCTGCACTCCCTCCAAACTGATCCTCTGACAATGCTGCACCCCCTCCATACTGATTCTCTGACAATGCTGCACTTCCTTCACACTGACCCACTGACAATGGTGTACTCCCTTCACACTGATCCTCTGACAATGCTGCACTTCCTCCACACTGATCTCTAACAATGATGCACTCCCTCCACACTGACCCTCTGACAATGCTGCAATCCCCCGTCCTGACTCTCTGACAATGCTGCACTCCCTCTACACTGACCCTCTGACAATGCAGCAATCCCTCCACAATAACCCTCTGACAATGATCCACTCCCTCCACACTGATCCTCAGACATTGCTGCTCTCCCTCCAAACTGACTCTCTGACAATGCTGCACCCCCTCCATATTGACACTCTGATACTGCTGCATTCCACCCACAATGACCCTCTGACAATGCGGCACTCCCTCCACACTGACCCTCTGACAATGCTGCACTCCCTCCACACTGACCCTCTGACAATGCTGCACTCCCTCCACACTAACTTCCTGACAATGCTGCACTCCCTCCATACTGACCCTCTGACACTGCTGCACTCCCTCCACACTGAACCTCTGACACTGCTGCACTCCCTCCACACTGACCCTCTGACAATGCTGCACTCCCTCAACACTGACCCTCTGACAATGCTGCACTCCCTCCACAATGACCCTCTGACAATTCTGCACTCCCTCAACACTGATCCTCTAACAATGCTGCACTCCCTCCACACTGACCCTCTGACACTGATCCACTCCCTACACGCTCACCCAATGCAATGCTGCAACCCCTCCACACTTGTACTCTGACAATGCTGCACTCCCTCCACACTTACCCTCTGACAATGCTGCACTTCCTTCGTCCTGACTCTCTGACAATGCTGCACCCCCTCCGTCCTGATTTCCTGACAATGCTGCACCCCCTCTATACTGACCCTCTGACACTGCTGTACTCCCCCCACACTGACCCTCTGACACGGCTGCACTCCCTCCACACTGACCCTCTGACAATGCTGCACTCCCTTCACACTGACCCTCTGACAATGATGCACTCCCTCCACACTGACCCTCTGACAATGCTGCACCCGCTCCACACTGATCCTCTGACAATGCTGCACTCCCTCCACAATGACCCTCTGACAATACTGCACCCCCTCCACACTGATCGTCTGACAATGCTGCACTCCCTCCACACTGATCCTCTGATAATGCTGCACCTTCTCCACACTGATCCTCTGATAATTCTGCACTCCCTCCACACTGACCCTCTGACAATGCGGCACTTCCTTCACACTGACCCACTGACAATGCTGTAGTCCCTCCACACTGATCCTCTGACAATGCTGCACTTCCTCCACACTGATCCTCTGACAATGCTGCAATCCCCCGTCCTGACCCCCTGACAATGCTGCACCCCCTCCACACTGATCCTCTGATAATTCTGCACTCCCTCTACACTGATCCTCTGATAATTCTGCACTCCCTCCACACTGACCCTCTGACAATGCTGCACTTCCTTCACACTGACCCACTGGCAATGCTGTACTCCCTTCACACTGATCCTCTGACAATGCTGCACTTCCTCCACACTGATCCTCTAACAATGCTGCACTCCCTCCACACTTATCCTCTGACAATGCTGCAATCCCCCATCCTGACTCTCTGACAATGCTGCACTCCCTCTACACTGACCCTCTGACAATGCTGCACTCCCTCCACAATGACCCTCTGACAATGATCCACTCCCTCCACACTGATCCTCTGACAATGCTGCTCTCCCTCCAAACTGACCCTCTGACAATGCTGCACTCCCTCCATCCTGACTCTCTGACAATGCTGCTCCCCCTCCATACTGACACTCTGATACTGCTGCATTCCCCCCACAATGACCCTCTGACAATGCGGCACTCCCCCCAAACTGATCCTCTGACAATGCTGAACTCCCTCCACACTGACCCTCTGACACTGATGCACTCCCTCCACACTGACACTCTGACAACGCTGCACCCCCTCCACACTGATCCTCTGACAATGCTGCACCCGCTCCACACTGATCCTCTGACATTGCTGCACCCCCTCCACACTGATCCTCTGAGAATGCTGCACTCCCTCCACACTGATCCTCTAACAATTCTGCACTCCCTCAACACTGATCCTCTAACAATGCTGCACTCCCTCCACACTGATCCTATGAGAATGCTGCACTCCCTCCACACTGATCCTCTGACAATTCTGCACTCCCTCAACACTGATCCTCTAACAATGCTGCACTCCCTCCACACTGACCCTCTGACACGGATGCACTCCCTACACGCTCACCCTATGACAATGCTGCAACCCCTCCACACTGACACTCTGACAATGCTGCACTCCCTCCACACTTACCCTCTGACAATGCTGCACTCCCTCCGTCCTGACTCTCTGACAATGCTGCACCCCCTCCATACTGATCCTCTGACACTGCTGCACTCCCCCCACACTGACCCACTGACAATGCTTCACTCCCTCCACACTGATCCTGTGACAATGTTGCACCTGCTCCACACTGATCCTCAGACAATGCTGCAATCCCCCGTCCTGACCCTCTGACAATGCTGCACCCCCTCCACACTGATCCTCTGATAATTCTGCACTCCCTCTACACTGATCCTCTAACAATGCTGCACTCCCTCCACACTGACCCTCTGACACGGATGCACTCCCTACACGCTCACCCTATGACAATGCTGCAACCCCTCCACACTGACACTCTGACAATGCTGCACTCCCTCCACACTTACCCTCTGACAATGCTGCACTCCCTCCGTCCTGACTCTCTGACACTGCTGCACTCCCCCCACACTGACCCACTGACAATGCTTCACTCCCTCCACACTGATCCTGTGAAAATGCTGCACCTGCTCCACACTGATCCTCAGACAATGCTGCAGTCCCTCCACACTGACGCTCTGACAATGCTGCACTCCCTCCGTCCTGACTTCCTGACAATGCTGCACCCCCTCCATACTGACCCTCTGACACTGCTGTACTCCCCCCACACTGACCCTCTGACACTGCTGCACTCCCTCCACACTGACCCTCTGACAATGCTGCACTCCCTCCACACTGACCCTCTGACAATGATGCACTCCCTCCACACTGACCCTCTGACAATACTGCACCCGCTCCACACTGATCCTCTGACAATGCTGCAGTCCCTCCACACTGACCCTCTGACAATGCTGCACTCCCTCCACACTGACCCTCTGACAATGCTGCACCCCCTCCACACTGATCCTCTGATAATGCTGCTCTGTCGCCACACTGACCCTCTGACAATGCTGCACTCCCTCCACACTGACCCTCTGACAATGCTGCACCCCCTCCACACTGATCCTCTGACAATGCTGCACTCCCTCCACAATGACCCTCTGACAATACTGCACCCCATCCACACTGATCCTCTGACAATGCTTCACCCCCTCCACACTGATCCTCTGACAATGCTGCAACCTCTACACACTGATCCTCTGATTATTCTGCACTCCCTCTACACAGATCCTCTGACAATGCTGCACTCCCTCCACACTGACCCTCTGACAATGCGGCACTTCCTTCACACTGACCCACTGACAATGCTGTAGTCCCTCCACACTGATGCTCTGACAATGCTGCATTCCCTCCACACTGATCCTCTGACAATGCTGCAATCCCCCGTCCTGACTCTCTGACAATGCTGCACCCCCTCCACACTGATCCTCTGATAATTCTGCACTCCCTCTACACTGATCCTCTGACAATGCTGCACTCCCTCCACACTGACCCACTGAAATTTCTGTACTCCCACCACACTGATCCTCTGACAATTGTGCACTCCCTCCACACTGACCCTCTGACAATGCTGCACGCCCTCCACACTGATCCTCTGACAATGCTGCACTCCCTCCACACTGACCCTCTGACAATGCTGCACTCCCTCCACACTGATCCTCTGACAATGCTGCACTCCCTCCACACTGATCCTCTGACAATGCGGCACTTCCTTCACACTGACACACTGACAATGCGGCACTTCCTTCACACTGACCCACTGACAATGCTGTAGTCCCTCCACACTGATCCTCTGACAATGCTGCACTTCCTCCACACTGATCCTCTGACAATGCTGCAATCCCCCGTCCTGACCCTCTGACAATGCTACACCCCCTCCACACTGATCCTCTGATAATTCTGCACTCCCTCTACACTGATCCTCTGACAATGCTGCACTCCCTCCACACTACCCCCTGAGATTGCTGTACTCCCACCACACTGATCCTTTGATAATTCTGCACTCCCACGACACTGATCCTCTGACATTTGTGCACTCCATCCACACTGATCCTCTGACAATTCTGCACTCCCTGCACACGGATCCTCTGACAATTCTGCACTCCCTCCACATTGACCCTCTGACAATGCTGCACTCCCTCCACACTGATCCTCTGACAATGCTGCACTCCCTCCACACTGACCATCTGACAATGATGCACTCCCTCCACACTGACCCTCTGACAATGCTGCTCTCCCTCCACACTGACCGTCTGACAATGCTGCACTCCCTCCACACTGACCATCTGACAATGATGCACTCCCTCCACACTGACCATCTGACAATGATGCACTCCCTCCACACTGACCCTCTGACAATGCTGCTCTCCCTCCTCACTGACCCTCTGACAATGCTGCACCCCCTCCACACTGATCGTCTGACAATGCTGCACTCCCTCCATACTGACCCTCTGACACTTCTGCACTCCCCCCACACTGACTCTCTGACAATGCTGCCCTCCCTCCACACTGACTCTGTGACAATGCTGTACCCCCTCCATACTGATCCTCTTACAATGCTGCACTCCCTCCACACTGACCCAATGACAATGCTGCACTCCCTCCACACTGACCCAATGACAATGCTGCAATCCCTCCACACTGACCCTCTGATAATGCTGTACTACCTCCACACTGATCCTCTGCCAATGCTGCACCCCCTCCACACTAATGCTCTGTCAATTACTCACTCCCTCCACACTGACCCAATGACAATGCTGCACTCCCTCCACAGTGACCCTCTGACAATGCTGTACTCCCTCCACACTGATCCTCTGACAATGCTGCAGTCCCTCCATACTGACCCTGTGACAATGCTGCACTCCCTGCACACTGACCCACTGACAGTGCTGTACTCCCTCCACACTGATCCTCTGACAATACTAACTTCCTCCACACAGACCCTTAGCCAATGCTGTACTCCCTCCACACTGACCCTCTGACAATGAAGCATTCTCTCCACACTGACACTCTGGCAATGCTGTACTCCCTCCACACTGATCCTCTGACAATGCTGCACTCCCTCCATACTGACCCTCTGACAATGCTGTACTCCCTCCACACTGATCCTCTGACAATGCTGCACTCCCGCCACACTGATCCTCTGACAATGCTGCACTCCCGCCACACTGACCCTCTGACAATGCTGCACCCCCTCCACTCTGATCCTCTGACAATGATGCTCTTCCTCCACACTGATCCTCTGACAATGATGCCCTCCCTCCACACTGACCATGTGACAATGTTGCACTCCCTCCATACTGACCGTCTGACAAAGCTGCACTCCCTCCAGACTGACTCACTGACAATGCTGCACTCCCTCCACACTGATTCTCTGACAATGCTGCTCTTCCTCCACACTGACTCTCTGACAATGATGCCCTCCCTCCACACTGACCATGTGACAATGTTGCACTCCCTCCATACTGACCGTCTGACAATGCTGCACTCCCTCTACACTGACCCTCTGACAATGCTGCACCCCCCCGCCAAACTGATCCTCTGACAATGCTGAACTCCCTCCACACTGACATTCTGACAATGATGCACTCCCTCCACACTGATCCTCTGACTATGCCGCACTCCCTCCACACTGACACTCTGACAACGCTGCACCCCCTCCACACTGTTCCTCTGACAATGCTGCACTTCCTCCATACTGGCCCAGTGACAATGCTGTCCTCCCTCCACACTGATCCGCTGGCAATGAAATACTCCCTCCAAACTGACACTCTGATAATTCTGCACCCCCTCCACACTGTTCCTCTGACAATGCTGTACTCCCCCACACTGACCCTCTGACAATGCTGCACTCCATCCACACTGACCCTCTGACAATGCTGCACTCCCTCCACACTGATCCTCTGATAGTGATGCACTCCCTCCACACTGACCCTCTGACAATGCTGCACTCGCTTTACACTGACCCTCTGACAATGCTGCACTTCCTCCACAATGATCCTCAGACAATGCTGCACTCCCTCCACACTGACCCTCTGACAATGCTGCACTCCCTCCTCACTGACCCTCTGACAATGCTGCACTCCCTCCATACTGAGCCTCTGACAATGCTGCATTCCGACCACTCTGATCCTCTGAAAATGCTGCACGCCCTCCATACTGATCCTCAGACAATGCTGCACCCACTCCACACTGATCCTGTGATAATTTTGCACTCCCTCCTCACTGACCCTGTGACAATGCTGCACTCCCTCCACACTGACCCTCTGACAATGCTGCACTCCCTCCACACTGACTCTCTAACAATGCTGCACTCCCTCCGCACTGACCCTCTGACAATGCTGCACTCCCTCCACACTGACTCTCTGACAATGCTGCACTCCCTCCACACTGACCCTCTGACAATGCTGCACTCCCTCCACACTGACTCTCTAACAATGCTGCACTCCCTCCACACTGATCCTCTGACAATGCTGCACTCCCTCCACACTGACCCTCTGACAATGCTGCAACCCCTTCACACTGACCCTCTAACAATGTTGCACTCCCTCCACACTGACCCTCTGACAATGCTGCACTCCCTCCACACAGATCCTCTGACAATGCTGCACTCCCCCAACACTGACGCTCTGACAATGATACACTCCCTCCACACTGACCCTCTGACAATGCTGCACTCCTTCCACACTGACCCTCTGACAATGCTGCACTCCCCCGACACTGACCCTCTGACAATGATGCACTCCCTCCACACTGATCCTCTGTCAATGCTGCACTGCCTCCACACTGACTCTCTGACAATGCTGCACTCCCTCCACACTGATCCACTGACAATGCTGCTCTACCTCCACACTGACTCTCTGACAATGCTGCACCCCCTCCATACTGATTCTCTGACAATGCTGCACCCCTCCACACTGATCCTCCTACAATGCTGCACCCCCTCAATACTGATCCTCTGATAATGCTGCACCCCCTCCACACTGATCCTCTGACAATGCTGCACCCCCACCATACTGATCCTCTGACAATGCTGCACCCCCTCCACACTGATCCTCTGAAAATGCTGCACTCCCTCCACAATGATCCTCTGACAATGTTGCACTCCCTCCACACTGACTCTCTGACAATGGTGCACTCCCTCCATACTGATCCTCTGACAATGCTGCACCCCCTCCACACTGACTCTCTGACAATGATGCACTCCCTCCACACTGATGGTCTGATAATGCTGCTCTCCCTCCACACTGACTCTCTGACAATGCTGCACTCCCTCCACACTGACTCTCTGACAATGCTGCACTCCCTCCACACTGACCCTCTGACAATGCTGCACTCCCTCCACACTGACCCTCTGACAATGCTGCAACCCCTCCACACTGACCATCTAACAATGCTGCACTCCCTCCACACTGATCCTCTGACAATGCTGCACTCCCTCCGTCCTGACTCTCTGACAATGCTGCACTCCCTCCATACTGATCCTCTGACAATGCTGCACACCCTCCACACTCATCCTCTGACAATGCTGCACTCCCACCACACTGATCCTCTGACAATGCTGAACTCCCTCCATACGGACCGTCTGACAATGCTGCACTCCCTCCATACTGACCCTCTGACAATGCTGCACTCAATCCACACTGATTCTCGGACAATGCTGCCCCCCCTCCACACTGATCATCTGACAATGCTGCACTCCCTCCACACTAACCCACTGACAATGCTGTACTCCCTCCGTCCTGACTCTCTGAGAATGCTGCACTCCCTCCACACTGACCCACTGACAATGCTGTCCTCCCTCTACACTGACCCTCTGACAATGCTGCACTCCCTCCACACTGATCATCTGACAAGGCTGCACTTCCTCCACACTGATCCTCTGACAATGCTGCACTCCCTCCACACTGACCATCTGACAATGATGCACTCCCTCCACACTGACCCTCTGACAATGCTGCTCTCCCTCCACACTGACCGTCTGACAATGCTGCACTCCCTCCACACTGACCATCTGACAATGATGCACTCCCTCCACACTGACCCTCTGACAATGCTGCTCTCCCTCCTCACTGACCCTCTGACAATGCTGCACCCCCTCCACACTGATGGTCTGACAATGCTGCACTCCCTCCATACTGACCCTCTGACACTTCTGCACTCCCCCCACACTGACTCTCTGACAATGCTGCCCTCCCTCCACACTGACTCTGTGACAATGCTGTACCCCCTCCATACTGATCCTCTTACAATGCTGCACTCCCTCCACACTGACCCAATGACAATGCTGCACTCCCTCCACACTGACCCAATGACAATGCTGCAATCCCTCCACACTGACCCTCTGATAATGCTGTACTACCTCCACACTGATCCTCTGCCAATGCTGCACCCCCTCCACACTAATGCTCTGTCAATTACTCACTCCCTCCACACTGACCCAATGACAATGCTGCACTCCCTCCACAGTGACCCTCTGACAATGCTGTACTCCCTCCACACTGATCCTCTGACAATGCTGCAGTCCCTCCATACTGACCCTGTGACAATGCTGCACTCCCTGCACACTGACCCACTGACAGTGCTGTACTCCCTCCACACTGATCCTCTGACAATACTAACTTCCTCCACACAGACCCTTAGCCAATGCTGTACTCCCTCCACACTGACCCTCTGACAATGAAGCATTCTCTCCACACTGACACTCTGGCAATGCTGTACTCCCTCCACACTGATCCTCTGACAATGCTGCACTCCCTCCATACTGACCCTCTGACAATGCTGTACTCCCTCCACACTGATCCTCTGACAATGCTGCACTCCCGCCACACTGACCCTCTGACAATGCTGCACCCCCTCCACTCTGATCCTCTGACAATGATGCTCTTCCTCCACACTGATCCTCTGACAATGATGCCCTCCCTCCACACTGACCATGTGACAATGTTGCACTCCCTCCATACTGACCGTCTGACAAAGCTGCACTCCCTCCAGACTGACTCACTGACAATGCTGCACTCCCTCCACACTGATTCTCTGACAATGCTGCTCTTCCTCCACACTGACTCTCTGACAATGATGCCCTCCCTCCACACTGACCATGTGACAATGTTGCACTCCCTCCATACTGACCGTCTGACAATGCTGCACTCCCTCTACACTGACCCTCTGACAATGCTGCACCCCCCCGCCAAACTGATCCTCTGACAATGCTGAACTCCCTCCACACTGACATTCTGACAATGATGCACTCCCTCCACACTGATCCTCTGACTATGCCGCACTCCCTCCACACTGACACTCTGACAACGCTGCACCCCCTCCACACTGTTCCTCTGACAATGCTGCACTTCCTCCATACTGGCCCAGTGACAATGCTGTCCTCCCTCCACACTGATCCGCTGGCAATGAAATACTCCCTCCAAACTGACACTCTGATAATTCTGCACCCCCTCCACACTGTTCCTCTGACAATGCTGTACTCCCCCACACTGACCCTCTGACAATGCTGCACTCCATCCACACTGACCCTCTGACAATGCTGCACTCCCTCCACACTGATCCTCTGATAGTGATGCACTCCCTCCACACTGACCCTCTGACAATGCTGCACTCGCTTTACACTGACCCTCTGACAATGCTGCACTTCCTCCACAATGATCCTCTGACAATGCTGCACTCCCTCCACACTGACCCTCTGACAATGCTGCACTCCCTCCTCACTGACCCTCTGACAATGCTGCACTCCCTCCATACTGAGCCTCTGACAATGCTGCATTCCGACCACTCTGATCCTCTGAAAATGCTGCACGCCCTCCATACTGATCCTCAGACAATGCTGCACCCACTCCACACTGATCCTGTGATAATTTTGCACTCCCTCCTCACTGACCCTGTGACAATGCTGCACTCCCTCCACACTGACCCTCTGACAATGCTGCACTCCCTCCACACTGACTCTCTAACAATGCTGCACTCCCTCCGCACTGACCCTCTGACAATGCTGCACTCCCTCCACACTGACTCTCTGACAATGCTGCACTCCCTCCACACTGACCCTCTGACAATGCTGCACTCCCTCCACACTGACTCTCTAACAATGCTGCACTCCCTCCACACTGATCCTCTGACAATGCTGCACTCCCTCCACACTGACCCTCTGACAATGCTGCAACCCCTTCACACTGACCATCTAACAATGTTGCACTCCCTCCACACTGACCCTCTGACAATGCTGCACTCCCTCCACACAGATCCTCTGACAATGCTGCACTCCCCCAACACTGACGCTCTGACAATGATACACTCCCTCCACACTGACCCTCTGACAATGCTGCACTCCTTCCACACTGACCCTCTGACAATGCTGCACTCCCCCGACACTGACCCTCTGACAATGATGCACTCCCTCCACACTGATCCTCTGTCAATGCTGCACTGCCTCCACACTGACTCTCTGACAATGCTGCACTCCCTCCACACTGATCCACTGACAATGCTGCTCTACCTCCACACTGACTCTCTGACAATGCTGCACCCCCTCCATACTGATTCTCTGACAATGCTGCACCCCTCCACACTGATCCTCCTACAATGCTGCACCCCCTCAATACTGATCCTCTGATAATGCTGCACCCCCTCCACACTGATCCTCTGACAATGCTGCACCCCCACCATACTGATCCTCTGACAATGCTGCACCCCCTCCACACTGATCCTCTGAAAATGCTGCACTCCCTCCACAATGATCCTCTGACAATGTTGCACTCCCTCCACACTGACTCTCTGACAATGGTGCACTCCCTCCATACTGATCCTCTGACAATGCTGCACCCCCTCCACACTGACTCTCTGACAATGATGCACTCCCTCCACACTGATGGTCTGATAATGCTGCTCTCCCTCCACACTGACTCTCTGACAATGCTGCACTCCCTCCACACTGACTCTCTGACAATGCTGCACTCCCTCCACACTGACCCTCTGACAATGCTGCACTCCCTCCACACTGACCCTCTGACAATGCTGCAACCCCTCCACACTGACCATCTAACAATGCTGCACTCCCTCCACACTGATCCTCTGACAATGCTGCACTCCCTCCGTCCTGACTCTCTGACAATGCTGCACTCCCTCCACACTGAACCTCTGACAATGATGCACTCCCTCCATACTGATCCTCTGACAATGCTGCACACCCTCCACACTCATCCTCTGACAATGCTGCACTCCCACCACACTGATCCTCTGACAATGCTGAACTCCCTCCATACGGACCGTCTGACAATGCTGCACTCCCTCCATACTGACCCTCTGAAAATGCTGCACTCAATCCACACTGATTCTCGGACAATGCTGCCCCCCCTCCACACTGATCATCTGACAATGCTGCACTCCCTCCACACTAACCCACTGACAATGCTGTACTCCCTCCGTCCTGACTCTCTGAGAATGCTGCACTCCCTCCACACTGACCCACTGACAATGCTGTCCTCCCTCTACACTGACCCTCTGACAATGCTGCACTCCCTCCACACTGATCATCTGACAAGGCTGCACTTCCTCCACACTGATCCTCTGACAATGCTGCACTCCCCCCACACTGACCCTCTGACAATGATGCCCTCCCTCCACACTGATCCTCTGTCAATGCTGCACTCGCTCCGTCCTGACTCTGACAATTCTGCACACCCTCCACACTGACCCTCTAACAATGCTGCACTCCCTTCATACTGAACCTCTGACAATGCTGTACTCCCTCCACACTGATCCTCTGACAATGCTGCACTCCCTCCACACTGATCCTCTGTTAGTGATGCACTTCCTCCACACTGACCCTCTGACAATGCTGCACTCCCTCCACACTGACCCTCTGACAATGCTGCACCCCCTCCACACTGACTCTCTGACAATGCTGCACTCCCTCCACACTGACCCTCTGACAATGCTGCACTCCCTCCACACTGACTCTTTGACAATGCTGCACTCCCTCCACACTGATCCTCTGACAATGCTGCACTCCCTCCGTCCTGACTCTCTGACAATGCTGCACTCCCCCCACACTGATCCTCTGATAATGCTGCACTGGCTCTACACTGATCCTCTGACAATGCTGCACCCCCTCCACACTGATCCTCTGATAATGCTGCAACCCCCTCCATACTGATCCTCTGACAATGCTGCACTCCCTCCACACTGACCCTCTGACAATGCTGCACTCCCTCCACACTGATCCTCTGACAATGCTGCAACCCCCTCCATACTGATCCTCTGACAATGCTGCACTCCCTCCACACTGATCCTCTGAAAATACTGCACTCCCTCTGCACTGATCCTCTGACAATGCTGCACCCCCTCCGCGCTGATTCTCTGAAAATACTGCACTCCCTCCACACTGATCCTCTGACAATGCTGCACTCCCTCCGTCCTGACTCTCTGACAATGCAGCACTCCCTCAACACTGATCCTCTGACAATGCTGCACTTCCTCCACACTGATCCTCTGACAATGCTGCACTCCTCCCACACTGACGCTCTGACAATGATGCACTCCCTCCACACTGATCCTCTGACAATGGTGCACACCCTCCACACTGACTCTCTGACAATGCTGCACTCCCTCCGTCCTGACTCTCTGACAATGCTGCACTCCCTCCACACTGATCCTCTCACATTGCTGCACTCCCCCCACACTGACCCTCTGACAATGCTGCACTTCCTCCACACTGACCCTCTGACAATGCTGCACCCCCTCCACACTGACCCTCTGACAATGCTGCACTCCCTCCTCACTGACCCTCTGACAATGCTGCACTCCCTCCACACTGACCCTCTGACAATGCTGCACTCCCTCCATACTGAGCCTCTGACAATGCTGCATTCCCACCACTCTGATCCTCTGACAATGCTGCACCCCCTCCACACTGATCCTCTGACAATGCTGCACTCCCTCCACACTGATCCTCTGATAATTCTGCACTCCCTCCTCACTGACCCTCTGACAATGCTGCATTCCCTCCACACTGACTCTCTGACAATGCTGCACTCCCTCCACACTGACCCTCTGACAATGCTGCACCCCCTCCACACTGTCCCTCTGACAATGCTGCACCCCCTCCACACTGACCCTCTAGCAATCCTGCACTCCCTCCACACTGATCCTCTGATAGTGATGCACTCCCTCAGTACTGACTCTCTGACAGTGTGAAAGTTGCCCTATACTGACCCTCCGACAGTGTGCCCCAATCTCAGGTCAAAACCTCTGACATTGCAGCACTCCCTCAGTACTGACTCATTGACAATATAGCACTCCCTCAGTACTGACCCATTGCCTTGTTCGTGCACCTCTGACAGTCCAGCAGTGCCTCAGTACTGTCTATCTGACAGTGCAGCACTCCCTCAGTACTGACCCTCTGACAGTGTAGCACTCCCTCAGTACTGACCCTCTGACTGTGGAAGTGGCCCTATATTGACCCTCTGACAGTGTGGCCCAATCTCAGGCCAAAACCTCTGACAGTACAGCACTCCATCATAACTGACTCTCTGACAGTACAGCACTGCATCAGTACTGACTCATTGACAGTGTAGTACTCTCTCAGTTCTGACCCTCTGCCTCGGTCCTGCACCTCTGACAGTCCAGCAGTGCCTCAGGTTACTATCTATCTGACAGTGTAGCACTCTCTCTGTACTAACCCTCTGACAGTGCAGCACTCCCTCAGTACTGACCTTCTGACAGTGCAGCGCTCCCTCAGTACTGACCCTCTGACAGTGCAGCACTCCCTCAGTACTGACCGTCTGACAGTGCAGCGCTCCCTCAGTACTGACCCTCAGACAATGAGGCACTCCCTCAGTACTGACCCTCTGATGCTGTAGTGCTCTCTCAGTGCAGATCCTCTGATAGGGAGGCTTGCCGTCTGGACTGACCCTCTGACAGTGTGGTGCTCACTCAGTACTGACCCTCCGACAGTGCAGCACTCCCTCAGTACTGACCCTCTGACAGTGCAGCACTCCCTCAGTACTGACCCTCTGACAGTGCAGCACTCCCTCAGTATTGACCCTCTGAGAGTGCAGCACTCCCTCAGTACTGACCCTCTGACCGTGCAGCACTCCCTCAGTACTGACCCTCTGACAGTGCAGCGGTCCCTCAGTACTGACCCTCTGACAGTGCAGCACTCCCTCAGTACTGACCCTCTGACAGTGCAGCACTCCCACTGTACTGACTCTCTGACAGTGCAGCACTCCCTCAGTATTGACTCTCTGACCGTGCAGCACTCCCTCAGTACTGACCCTCTGACAGTGCAGCACTCCCTCAGTACTGACCATCTGACAGTGCAGCATTCCCTCAGTCCTGACGCTCACACAGTGCAGAACTTCCTCAGTACAGACCATCTGACTGTGTGGCTCTGCCCCCATACCGACCATGTGACAGTGCGGTACTCCCTCAGTACTGACCCTCTGACAGTGCAGCTCTTTGGCAGTGCAGCACTCCTTTAGTTCTGACATTCTTACAGTGTAGTGCTCCCTCAGTACAAACCCTCTGAGAATGCACCGCTCCATCAGTACTGACCCTCTGACACTGCAGCACTCCCTCAGTACTGACCCTCTCACAGTGCGGCACTCCATCAGTACTGACCCTCTGACATTGCAGCACTCCCTCAGTACTGACCATCTTACAGTGCATCATTCCCACAGTACTAACCCTCTGACAGTACAGCACTCCCTAGGTACTGACCCTCTGGCAGTGCAGCACTCCCTCAGGGCTTCATGGTAATTTCAGACATGATAGAGATTGAACCAACAATGTTGGCATCACGAACCTGTTAGCTGAGGTTAATGACCCCCCTTTGTAGCAGAGGGATTCAATCCCTCTGACAGTGCAGCACTCCCTCAGTGTTGACCTTCCGACAGTGTAGCACTCCCTCAGTACTGACTCTCGGACAGTGCAGCACTCCCTCAGTACTGACCTTCTGACAGTGCAGCACTCCCTCAGTACTGACCCTCTGACAGTGCAGCACTCCCTCAGTACTGACCCTCTGACAGTGCAGGACTCCCTCAGTACTGACCCTCTGACAGTGCAGCACTCCCTCAGTACTGACCCTCTGACAGTGCAGCACTCCCTCAGTACTGACCTTCTGACAGTGCAGCACTCCCTCAGTGTTGACCTTCCGACAGTGCAGCACTCCCTCAGTACTGACCCTCTGACAGTGAAGCACTCCCTCAGTACTGACCCTCTGACAGTGCAGCACTCCCTCAGTACTGACCTTCTGACAGTGCAGCACTCCCTCAGTGTTGACCTTCCGACAGTGCAGCACTCCCTCAGTGTTGACCTTCCGACAGTGCAGCACTCCCTCAGTATTGACCCTCTGACAGTGCAGCACTCCCTCAGTCTTGACCCTCTGACAGTGCAGCACTCCCTCAGTGTTGATCTTCCGACAGTGCAGCACTCCCTCAGCACTGACCCACTTTTTTTCTATTTCACAGAGTCTTGTGGAAATTTGTAGACATAGGGTTTGCAGATTCTGAGGAAGCATGAGAGAGACACACAAACCAAACCCTGTCTGAAACTCTCGGCAATAGACTATTCAGAGGCACAGAGTCACTGAGCTGAAACTCTCTGCAATAGACTATTCAGAGGCACAGAGTCACTGAGATGAAATTCTCTGCAATAGACTATTCAGAGGCACAGAGTCACTGAGATGAAACTCTCTGCAATAGACTACTCAGAGGCACAGAGTCACAGAGATGCACAGCTTGGAAATGGACGGTCCTATCCAACTCGCCCATAACAACCAGATATTCTCATTCCATTTCATTCCATTTGCTAGCACTTGGCTGATATCCCTCTAAACCCTTCCTATTCACATACTCATCCTGATACCTTTTAAATGTCGCAATTATACCAGCCCCCATCACTTCCTCTGGCAGCTACCTGCATGCCCTTGAATAAGTGCTCAAACATTCATACTGTCGATACAAACTCTAATAAACACCAACCTACGAAGGATACCATTGTCATTTTCAACTGACCCTTAGCTTCTTCATTACGCTGATTTGAACAGAGGTAAAGAAACAGAGTTAGTGACCATCCACCGTCACCCTGTTATAAAACTTATTTTCAAATGTGGCTTGTATGTGATTCCCACACCCTCTAATAGTTGCCTGGAAGGTGGGGGTGGGGTGTACTCTCTTGCTGCAGTCCTTGGGTGTCCCACAGTGATGTTAGGGACGGAGCTCTGGGATTGTGACCTGAACCATGTAAAGAGCTCTCTTACTGGAGTGCTTTTTTAAAGTTGGGAAGTTATTATAGACCAGGAGGACCCGAGAGCTGTTGTTCTGTCAGAGAGAGAGGCCTGGTGGGTCACACACCTCAGGTAAGGGGCGAGGTTGAGAAGCTGGGGCCTTCATGGTCATTTCAAACATGATAGAGATTGAGCCAACAATGTTGGCATCACGAACTTGTTAGCTGTGGTAACTGACCCCCCTTTGCAGCAGAGGGGTTCAATCCCTTGAACAGAGCAAGCTTGAGAATTCAACACTAAAATCAATCTGTACGGACGCGCTGGAGACCTGAAACATCAATATAGAGATTGCTGAAGAGGCTAAACATGTCTGGCTGCATCTCTGAAGGGAGAGGGAGAAAGAGACAGAGAGTTCACCTTTCAATCCAGTGATTTCTGCGGGAAAGTTCCTTCAGAACAGACCATTTTGATGAAGGGTCACTTGACAAAGGCACTTCACAAAGTTCCTGATCAATGTAACTTTGTGATGTTAGATCAGAAGGAACAGCTCAGACCTAACATTTCGGTGTGCCTTTGTTCTGTATCTGTTCTCCCATGTTGCCCGCCCTCCGAATACAATACCTTACACAGCCTTAAACCTGTTTGTCAACTTTCAGCAGAAGCAGCCTCAGGGCATTGAACACAGACTGAATTACTCAGTGACACTTGGATCAGGTGAAGTTCTCAAGTAAACAGATGGTGGGGAAATTCAGCACAATTCAGCAGGTAGCAACGCTGAAGAGAGAGAGAGGAACAATTCGCATTCCAAGTGACTCTTCCTCAAAACGGTCTGTTCTGAAGGAACTTTCCCGCAGAAATCACTGGATTGAAAGGTGAACTCTCTCTCTGTCTCTTTCTCCGTCTCCCTTCCAAGATGCTGCCGGACATGCTGAGCTTCTTCAGCAATCTCTGTTTTGATGTTTCAGGTCTCTAGTACGTCCGTACATATTGATTTTAGTGTTGAATTCTCCAGCTTACTCTGTTAAAGGGATTGAATCCCTCTGCTACAAAGGGGGGTCAGTTACCACAGCTAACAGGTTCGTGATGCCAATATTGTTGGTTCGATCTCTATCATGTCTGAAATGACCATGAAGGCCCCAGCTTCTCAACCTCTCCTCTCACCTGAGGTGTGTGACCCACCAGTCCTCTCTCTCTGACAAGACAGCAGCTCTCGGGTCCTCCTGGTCTATAATAACTTCCCAACTTTAAAAAGGACACTCCGGTAAGAGAGCTCTTTACATGGTTCAGGTCAAACTCCTGGAGCTCCCTCCCTAACATCACTGTGGGACACCCAAGGACTGCAGCAGGAGAGTACACCTCACCCCCACCTTCCAGGCAACTATTAGAGGGTGTGGGAATCACATACAAGCCACATTTGAAAATAAGTTTTATAACAGGGTGACGGTGGATGGTCACTAACTCTGTTTCTTTACCTCTGTTCAAATCAGCGTAATGAAGAAGCTCAGGGTCAGTTGAAAATGACAGAGGGTCAGTACTGAGGGAGCACCATACTGTCAGAGGGTCAGCACAGAGGGAGCGCCATACTGTCAGAGGGTCAGCACAGAGGGAGCGCCATACTGTCAGAGGGTCAGCACAGAGGGAGTGCCACACTGTCAGAGGGTCAGCACAGAGGGAGTGCCACACTGTCAGAGGGTCAGTACAGAGAGAGTGCCACACTGTCAGAGGGTCAGTACAGAGAGAGTGCCACACTGTCAGAGGGTCAGTACAGAGGGAGTGCCACACTGTCAGAGGGTCAGTACAGAGCGAGTGCTACACTGTCAGAGGGTCAGTACAGAGAGAGTGCTACACTGTCAGAGGGTCAGTACAGAGGGAGTGCCACACTGTCAGAGGGTCAGCACAGAGGGAGTGCCACACTGTCAGAGGGTCAGTACAGAGAGGGTGCTACACTGTCAGAGGGTCAGCACAGAGGGAGTGCCACACTGTCAGAGGGTCAGTACAGAGAGAGTGCTACACTGTCAGAGGGTCAGCACAGAGGGAGTGCCACACTGTCAGAGGGTCAGTACAGAGAGAGTGCTACACTGTCAGAGGGTCAGTACAGAGGGAGTGCCACACTGTCAGAGGGTCAGCACAGAGGGAGTGCCACACTGTCAGAGGGTCAGTACAGAGAGGGTGCTACACTGTCAGAGGGTCAGCACAGAGGGAGTGCCACACTGTCAGAGGGTCAGTACAGAGAGAGTGCTACACTGTCAGAGGGTCAGCACAGAGGGAGTGCCACACTGTCAGAGGGTCAGCACAGAGGGAGTGCCACACTGTCAGAGGTCAGTACAGAGAGAGTGCCACACTGTCAGAGGGTCAGTACAGAGGGAGTGCCACACTGTCAGAGGGTCAGCACAGAGGGAGTGCCACACTGTCAGAGGGTCAGTACAGAGAGAGTGCTACACTGTCAGATGGTCTGTACAGAGAGAGTGCTACACTGTCAGATGGTCAGTATTGAGGCACTGCTGGACTGTCAGAGGTGCAGGACCGAGCCAGAGGGTTAGTACTGAGGGAGTGCTACACTGTCAATGGGTCAGTACTGAGGGACCACAGCGATGTGAGGGGGCCAGTACTGAGGGATCACCACGCTGTGAGGGGGTCAGTACTGAGGGATCACCGCGCTGTGAGGGGGTCAGTACTGAGGGATCACCGCGCTGTGAGGGGGTCAGTACTGAGGGATCACCGCGCTGTGAGGGGGTCAGTACTGAGGGATCACCGCACTGTGAGGGGGTCAGTACTGAGGGATCACCGCACTGTGAGGGGATTAGTACTGAGGGATCACCGCACTGTGAGGGGGTCAGTACTGAGGGAGCACCACACTATGTGTCGGACAGTCAGTACTGAGTGATTGCTGCATTGCCAGAGGGTCAGTACTGAGAGAGTGATGCACACTCAAAGGGTCATTACGGAGGGAGCGCTACACAGTCAGTGTGTCAGTTCTGTGGGAGTGTTGTTACAGAGGGTCAGGACTGAGGGAGTGCTGGACTATCAGAAGTGCAGGACTGAGGCAGTGCCGCACTATCAGAATGTCAGTACTGAGGGAGTTCTGCTCTGTCGGAGGGTCAGTACTGAGAAAATGCCACGTTATCGGAGGGTCAGTACCGAGGGAGTGCTGCACTGTAGAAATGTCAGTGCTGAGGGAATGCTATTGTGTCAGAATTTCATTTCTGAGGGTGTGCTGCAGTGTCAAAGGACCAGTGCTGAGGGATTGCAGCACTGTCAGAGTGTCAGTACTGAGGGATTGCAGCACCGTCAGGGGCCAAGGGGCTGTTGCAGTGTCAGAGGGTCAGTTCTGAGGGAGTATTGAATGATCAGAGGATGCGCCTGTCTTAAAGTCAGTATGAAGGTGCGCCACACTGTGGGAGGGTCAGTGTACGTGCAATGCTTCACTGTCAGTACAGAGGGTCAGTACAGAGGGAGTGCCGCAGTGTCATAGGAACAGTACTGAGGGGAGTCTCACTGTCAGAGGGCCAATACCAAGGGAGTGCTGCACTGTCAGAGGGTCAGTACTGAGGGAGTGCTGCACTGTCAGAGGGTCAGTACTGAGGGAGTGCTGCACTGTCAGAGGATACTACTGCAGGAGTGCTGCGCTATCAGGGGGTCAGTAATGGGGAATAGCTGCAATGTCAGAGGGTCAATCTGGGGGCAGTGCTGCACTGTGAGAAGGTCAGTACTGAGGGAGTGCTGCACTGACAGAGGATCATGACTGAGGGAGCGCTGCACTGACAGAGAATCATTACTGAGGGAGCGCAGCACTGACAGAGGATCATTACTGAGGGAGTGCTACACTGTCAGCGCATCAGTCTGGGGGATACCTGCATTGTAAGAGAGTCAGGACTGATTGAGTGCCACACTATCAGATGGGCTGAATGGCCTAATTTCTGCTCCCATAGCTTGTGGCCTAAGAGGAATATCTGAAATTGTTCAGTATATTTCTGCCTCTGCTTCCTACATACCCTGCTCAGCAATGATTCCCACGTTCAGATTCCAGAGACTGTGTTCAAACAGACCGTCTTCATTTGGTTACCACCCTCTTTTCCCAGTGTTGGGGTTTCTGTTTCGTGTGACTGACTTGCCAGCTCAAAGGGATATTTTCATGCTGCAGGGCTGAGGTTTATTCCTCAGCTTCTGTGTGCTCATCCCAAATGAATCCCACTGTCCCACACTCATCACAGTCGTGTGTTCCTTATTTCTGAGTTTCCCAATGCTAATCCACATCCAGACTGACATCCCACACTCCTCCAAATCGTATCACAGGCTAATTGCCTGGGAGAAAGGAATGCTAAGAGGGGAAATAGAATTCTGAATGGACCTTACAGTGACATTAAGGGTGAATTGATAATGACAGAAACACAGTGAGAATTTGTGCATGGACCCAGAGGCTACAGTGAATGGATTCATTTTGTCAATGCTCATTGGGACAGGGTTGGTATGAAATCGTGAAGATGCTCTGTGATACAATTAAATGAATGAGCATATATATAGAGAGAGATGGTTCTGAGTGGTCTGGTCTTCTTACAACCCAATAAATCTCCAAAGACGGTGGAAATGTATCTCAGTTTACCGAATGAGGTGATGGAGGAAGTAGCAGGTACACTTGCAAACATTTTCAAATCCCCTCTGGCCACAAGAGAGGTGTCGTCGGACTGACCATGTGGTACTGTTATTCAAGAAGGAGCATGGGATATACCAGGCAGCTACAGGCCAGTCAGGCTAATACCGTGGGTGGGACGTCTGTTGGAAGCAATTTTGGGAGATAGAATTAATCAGCATTTAAAGAGACTGGAGTTCATGAAGACCAGTCAGAATGGTTGTGTTAAGTGGAGGTCAGGTCTTACCAATGGGATTGCACTTTTTAAGGAGGTGACCAGGTGTGTAAAAAGGTGCAACACTTTCCTGTCGCCTGCTTGGAGGTCAGTAAGGCTTTTTATCAGGATCCATACTGGAAACTATAGTGAACATAAAAACTCAAGATCCAAGGAATTTGGCGCAGAATGCTGAGTGGCAGGAAGCAGACAGTGATGGCCCAATTAGAAATCTCTGTCTGTTCATGTCTCACTGTTGGGGTCTTGCTGATGTGGTTGATAGAAAATGTTTAGATTTGAATGGTGGAGGGTTAATCATTGGGTTCATGAATGATATGAAGATTGGTTGGGTCATAAATACTGAGGAGGATAGCCTTAGATTACAGAAGGATGGAGATGGCCTTGTCAGATGGACCGATCAGTGGCAACGGGTGAGGTGCCTGAAGACTGGAGGGTGATTAATGATGGGCCATTATTGAAGTAAGGCTGCAAGGAACAGCCATTGAACTATGGAGCTGTGAGCCTGATGGCAGTGGGGGGTAAGCTGTTGGAGGGCATTCTGAGAGACAACTTACATGGATTTGGAAAAGCAAGAATTGATTAGGGATGGTCAGCATGGCTTGTGGAAATGGTTTATCCAACTTGATAGAGGTTTTGAAGGGTTGACTGAGAAGATAGATGAGAAAGTTTCACATGGGAGACTGGTTAGTAAAAGGTTAGATGACATGACATCCAGGGAGAGAGAACAGCACGGTGCCGCAGTGGTTAGCACTGCTTCCTCACAGCACCAAGGATGCAACTTTGATTCTAGCTCCCAGCCACTGTCTGTGTGGAGTTTACACATTCTCCCTGTATCTGTGGGTTTCCTCTGGGTGTTCCGGTTTCTACCCACAATCCAAATATGTGCTGGTTAGGTGGGGTGGCCATGGGAAATGCAACATTACAGGGATAGAATAGAGAGTGTGAGTGTAGGTGGGATGCTTTTCAGACGGCCGATGTGGACCTGATGGGCCGAATGGCCTGATTTTACACTGTAGGAATTCAATGATTAATCAAGAGACCCAATAATGTTCTGAGGATCAGGGCTCCAATCTTGGACTGCGGTGGATGTCGGTCCTTACAATCTGAAGGGGTTTGTGGATAAATGCAGTCTGAGAGTTGGGCTGGGCTGTGTTCTGAGGTGTTAAGGGTGTGAATATTTTGTGGAGGTACTGTATGAGGGGCATTGTGGGTATACACAATAGAGTGGTGCTTTCTGAGGTATGAGGGAGCACTGTCTGGTGGTACAAGGTGCAGAATGTAGGAAGGTACAGATACACTTCCCTGATCATTCCCTCAGGGTCCGCAAGGCAGACTGGTGTCGCAATTTGGGATGGAGGCCACGTCCATTTTAGAAGATTCAGATCTTTTTGAACAAACATTGAAAGATAACATCACCATGTGTCTTAAACATGGATTGGAGGAAAACTGTTGTCAATGTATGGTCACTTGTAGCTTGGAGACTCTCTAGAAAAGCAGGCACCCAAACAGACCAACGCTGTCGATGCAAGACGTGGTGCACAGGAAGATCCAACAAGTCATTTGCAGTTACTGTCTGTCTCCCTACAGCAGTCATCATGCGAGATCAGGGTTTAGTCCTAGGAGAAGTAATCTCTCCATCGAAACTTCCTCCATGTTTGTACAGTAATCGTGGTTGTGTGTGTGTATCTCTGTGTGTGAGAGAGAGACAGAGAGCGAGTGTCTGTCTGTGTGTGAGAGAGAGAGTGCATGTGTGTGTATCTCTGTGTGTCTGTGTGTGTGAGAGAGGGATTATGTGTTTATGTATGTGTCTGTTTGAGTGTGTGTTTGTGTGCGTGTGTGTGTGTGAGAGAGGAATGTGTGTGTGTGTTTGAGGAAGTCAGAGTGTGTTTGAAAGAGAGTGTGTGTTTGTATGTATGTGTGTGAGAGGAATGTGTGTGTGAGAGAGAGAGGAATGTGTGTGTATATGTTTGAGAGTGTGTGTTTGGGAGAGTGAGTGTCTGTGAGAGTGTGTGTGTGTGTGTGTGTGTGTGTGTGTGTGTGTCTGTGTGTGTGTGTGTGTGTGTGTGTGTGTGTGTGTGTGTGTGTCTGTGACACAAAGGAGACACAAAGGTGCAAAATCCTAGAGAGGGGGCAGCTGCAAAGTCTGATCCCACCGATCTCACTGCTTCCCACTCCCATGAGAGCTCTTATGTATATTTCTGTGTACCCAGCTGTCTCTCCCACATTTTTCCTTCACTCCCTATCTCACAACATCCTTCATATCTCTGCCCTGTTGACATTTCCCTGCAGATTCCCTTCCTCCAACACTCTGCCCCATTGTCACCCCATCATGTTTTTCAGGAATGTTTAATCATTCAATCTTCCCCAAAACCAACACCTTGCTCATCTCTCTCTGCATCTTTCTCTCAGCTCTGGGGGATCTTGCCTTTCTTGTCTCTAAATCATTCTCATTGCATCACAGCAGCCCCCCCCACCCCCACCCCTCAACTCTCTCAGCTCTATGCTGCTGCTGCAACTCCCCTCTCTCTCTCTCTCTCTCTCTCTGTCCTATATCTCTCCCTGGGATTTCTCTCTTGCTGTCTATTTGAACTTCACTCCCTGTCTTTGCCTCCCCTTTTCCCCCTCAAATCTGTCTGACATTGTATTTCTCTTCCTAGGGTTTTACTATCTCTCTCTCCTTTTCTCTCTCTGCCTCTCTCCTGCTCTTTTTCAGTTCTTCTCACTTTCTCTCCCACCCTCTGCCTGCCTGTCTTTCTCGTGTTCTCTCCCTCCCTCTCACTGTCTGTCTACCCATCTCTCTTTCTCTCTTGTCGTTTCTCTCCCTCTGTCTCCCTAGACCCCTGTCCCAGTAACTGGGAAAGGGACATTGGGAAGAGTTTGTCTCTGTCTCGCTGGATGTTGTACAGTTAATGCAGGGGATCAACCTTTTCCTGGTCTCTCCCGAATGTTACCTCGACTGTGGGGAGGGGGTTAGTGTAAGGGACATAAAAGGACTTTTCTCATTGAGTCTGAAATGAAGAAAAAGAGAAGGGAAGGGTGACAAAAAGAGAAAGAGAGAGATGGAGAGAGTGGGGATGGAGAAATTGAGGAGAGAGAGAGATGGGGAGTGAGAAACAGGGAGAGGAAGAAGGACACATATGAAGGGAGAGCGACAGTGTGTGCAGCTGGGGAATGGTTGCAGAGTGGGATCTTTCTGTGCATGACAGCAGTCAGTCAAAAGGTGTGTTAGTCTCTGCACCATGTCCTCCAGCCCAGGAGCTGTGGGTCTACATGGGAAGGGGGAGATTGGGAGACAAGGGGGGAGTGGGACAGCCAGAGATGGGGGACTGTTTGATGGGGTTTTGGGGTTGGTGGAGAAAGGAGGGGCTGCTGTGAGAGAGAGAGAGATTGAGGGAGGGACAGCATGAGACACAAAGTCTGAGACAGGATGGAGAAGAGGTGTTCAAAGTTTGGGAGAAGATTTGTAGCTCGGGTGCTCATTGTTGTGGTTCTGTTCGCCGAGCTAGGAATTTATGTTACAGACGTTTCGTCCCCTGTCACATCGACCTGGACCCAATATACCGGCTACTGCAGCGGACAGCTGGAACTGACAACCGGAAGCAGCAGAGACAGGCCACTATACATGTCAGAGGAAACATCACAGAAGCGCTTCACAGGAGGCTCCCAAACACTGAGGATGTCACCTAGACAGGGGATGAAACGTCTGTAACACAAATTCCCAACTCGGTGAACAGAACCATAACACGGAGAAGAGGTTTCCACAGAAAGGATAGTCAGTGAGGCCATTCAGGGGACAATCCTGAGGATCCTGAACAGGACCAAGATCATTTAATGGGGGAGGGGGGAATGGGCAGAAAGGACTCCATCTGTGATACAAGCCTTCTATAATTCTGGGACTGGGATCTTGCTGTGCATTAAAACAGCCACAGGCCAGTCAGTCAACCCAAACTCATTTACCTGTGTGAGAAAGTGAGGACTGCAGATGCTGGAAAGTCAGAGTTACAAAGTGAGGAGCTGGGGAAGCCCAGCGGGTCAGCCAGGAGAGTCGATGGTTCTGGCCTGACCTGCTTGGCTTTTCCAGCTCCGCACTTTTCCACTCAACTCCCTCTGCCCCAGGGAGTGGGGCTCACAGCAATGTTGGGGGGACAGCAAAATATTTGAGGGGGGGGGGCACAGTTGGTGAGGCAATTATTTGGGAGGGAAGGCATTTGGGAAAGGGGATAAATTTGGGAGGACAGTGAAAATGAGGGGCATAGTATTTTTGAGGGGGTACAAAATTGGATGAGATCTTTTAGGTCTGAAATAGCGAAAAACAGAAAGGGAGAGTGAGAAAAAGAGACATAGAGATGGAGAGAGTGGGGATGGAGAAGGGGATCGGAGAAAGATAGGCAGAGAGAGACAAGGAGAGGGAGAGAGTGAGAGAAAGAGTGTGTATGTGAGAGAGAGAGAGAGACAGACAGAAGGACAGAGAGAGAGGGGACAGAGAGAGGGAGAGAAGGGGAAGTCAGACTAAGACTAAGGAGTTAAACCATGGACAGACTGAAGGGGTGACACTTGTTATTCCAGTTGGTTCCAACTCTCTCTCTCAATTGATTTTCACATTCCCTCTCTCCCATGCCCCTGGGGTTTGCTTCAGCCTGTCTCTCTCTCTCTCCCTCTCTCTCTGGTTCTGCCTCTGGGTCTGTGAAACTGTTTTCTCTTGCCCTCTCTCTCTCTGGATGGTCAGATGGTCTCTGTCTCTTGCCATGCTGGTCTCCTCAGAAGGTCTTCAGAGATTCAGTCAATCAGTCTGCAGATAAACCCTGTTTTTGTTCATTTCTAGATGGTTTTCCGGAACTTTCTATCGTTCCGGCCAATTAGGAGAATCTGTTAATAGTTTGAAGCATTGCCAATCATTGGGATGGCTTGTTGCTGTTAGTTTCTTTGTGTAGCAGGAGCCGGTGCCTTCCTGTCTGGGTCCTCATTTGTTTGGTAGATACGTCTGTCCAGAATAACTGTTACCTTTTACATTATGCAGTGTTTGCGCTGTGCCTGGTGTGCGGGTTTTGTGATTTGGGAGATTTCCTTGGCCAATACACCTTGGCTGTCTCTCTGTGTTTTAACCAGGAGTTTGTGACATCTCCCCCAACTCATCCACTTGAAAGGAAAGAAAAGAAGCTTATGCAATAAATTACAAACCTAATTTTAAAAGCTGGTTATGCTTGTTGTCAGAGTAGCCAGCTGTCTGTGCAAAAGCCATTGTGTACGTTTTCCAAACCGATGGTCTTATAGCTTCACTTGAAGGTTGCCACTGATGATGCTACCCAGCCAGGTAACGAAACGTCTGGATATCAAATCTATCACCGAGCAAACCTACACCCTAAGTCTTAGAGCTGATAAGTGATATCATAAAATCTTGAGAGAACAGAATCAGACCGTTCGGCCCATTGAGTCCACAATGACCCTCTGAAGCGAATCCAACTCAGACCCACTCCCCCCAAAATATCCCTGAAACCCTGCATTTCCTATGGCTATTCCAGCTAGCCCGAATATCCCTTGACAAAATGGGCAATTTAATATGGCCAATCTGTCATAATGGCAACTTCAGACAGGCAATCAATACTGGGCCCAGCCAGGAACACTCAAACACTGCAAATGAATGAAACTAAGGTGATCACCCGGGGAGTTCCATCTACCTTCCAGCCCCTGGGGGTGTGTCCAAGCATTATTCACCATGATCGTACCCATCTGTTACAGCCTGCAATCCTAACCACCGGTATCCCGAGATATATCAAGGTGAGTGCGGTTAGGACCACAGCCAATGTGAGAGGAGCCGAATTCTTGGATAACAGGCTATGGGAATGTCATGGTATGACCTGTTCCTTCCCATTTACGTAAGTATGGTCCCTGTCAATGTTCCCTCTATCTCTACAGTAAGTGGGAGGTAATCATGATAGCCCATCCAAATATCTTTTTTATACAACTCCGATAATTTGGACTTCATCCTACCTTTGGTCAATTGGGTTAAATAGAATCTCTCATACCAAGCCCAGGTGTTCCACCGAGAGTGTCCTTACAGCTGTTATTAACCCAGCCCTTGATGAGCTGCTGTCACTGACAGTGAGAGAACTTGGTGTGGGTGTTCTCCTGGAACAAATATTTATTCTGTTTGTCACTAACCCGGGATGGGACTTTCCCTTGGCTGGCCTGCCTGAGCTCCTCCCTCAGCTGTTCCATCATCCCGTTACTGCACAGGGTGTGGTTTTACTGCTCACCATAATCTCTGATTGGGCCGTGGATGATCTGGTTAATCGTGTTGGCCTGACCCTCCAGTTTGGTCACTAAGTGATGGTTAGCCTGATTTTCCACGAATTGTCCCATGGTCTCCTCTGGGTTTTCTGTATTCAGTCTTTCTCAGGCTCATTAGAGAGTTGTTGGGTCAGGATCCTGAGTTTATTCTCCAAATTAGCCAAGTCAGGTGTACTGACCTGTAACACTCCTGCCCTGGGGGTGGACTCGTATACTGTGGCTAAATCATTAAGGAGTTCCCTTTTCTTTTGTCTGTTAATTACTTTTCTGCGTTCTGTGTTTTCCCTCAATTTTCCCTGTCCTTTGTCCCATTATCCTGTGGGTCAGTTGGGAACATGATTATTTTAATGGGGAAGGACACCACTGTGATTACTGTATCCCTGATACATTCATTATGATTAGTGTCAGGTTGTGATAAATGTTCGTGAACAAGGAATTCCCTGTGAGTTTAATGCCCAGTCCATTGCGAGAGCCTCGTATGTGTGGGACAAGCTGGAGGAGGAGCCTTCCCTCCTGGTCACAGCCCGTTTTTAATTTTGTTTCTGAGGAATCCTCCCTGGTGGACTTCCTGGGATATTACTGTCCGAAAATGACCCCGAGTCCAGGCAGGGATCTTGGTATCCTACTACCATGCACCCATTCTCGGGGAAACCCTAACAATCGCTTCTGATCCCTGAGCTCCTGTAACACAATGTGGAAATCCCTAAAGTCTATTTCATATTCAGCAATTAATTAGCAGAGAACCCAAGCCTCATTACGGGCACGATTTTGGGTCGAATCCCAGGTGTCCCTCCTCCTTTCTGAGACATGGGAGACAAAGGGTCGGGCCCAGTTTCTCATCGCTAAGAGAGGTGCAGGTCATATCCCCAAAAATCCAGACAAATTGGAACTAGAGTCTCTGGGTGAAGTTGACAGGGGGGAGGGGGGAGCATTCCCCTGGTTGTTGTTCTGCAGTTATGTAGCGCCTCTGCAGGATATGCCTTATCCTGCCCTCGAGCAGTGAGGATCACTGTCTTCATCTCATCATGGATACCCCTCCCTAGCTGTTGGCCCTCAGGGAGGGCTGAATGGCCTGCTGGACTAAGGCACATGGCGATTCATTTGGTTTGCTCCTCAGCGTCCACTCTGTGTATGACAGACTGTCAGTCAGTATCTGTGACAGAGACGGGATCTTTTTGGTGCTGCCCACCAGCTGGGTGCCTGGAATGGCTGTTGTGTACGGAGTGAGACCATAAGCTGCTTTACACTGGGTAACCACAGGATTCATGGACTCTGAGTTCGGCTGTGGGTCAGGGCTGGGGGCAAAAGTTGCAGTTACCTGGGAGACAGGCAGTGGGAGTCCCCATCTGTGAGTGGGTGTGGATGTGTCAGTGTGGGGCCTGTCGTTATCTCCCTGGGGAGGTAGAACCCCAAAGGCACACATTATCCCATTCTGGGAGGGGTCCTAGTTCCCTAGGGATTGTATTTGCTCCTGACACCTCCTACTAGGGCCTGATGTGTGTTGCTCCGTGTTGCAGGTGTACAGGACCCATGAAGCTGCTTGGAGCTCATACACTGTCCTTCCAGATTGTCAATGTAACCTGAGGCTGCCTCCCCATCCCCAGAGACCCTCCTTTCACTGGATTGGGCTCTTCCCAATTGGAACTGGAGTAGTCCCATGTGGGTGAGATTTTCCTGCAACGTTCTGTCCTGCTCAATGTGTCAGAGACCTAGCTCTGTCACAGCCTGTAGTTTTCCCTGGGGTGACCGGATCCCAGATGTCTTATCCCAGCCGGGGGTCCTCTAGGCTATCGGCAGTGGAGTGAGCTTTCCAGCTTCCTTCCCCAGCTTCTCTATGGGCATCTCACCACAGCTCCTGTACCAGGAATCCTTCACTGCAAGGCCAGGCTGGCTTCCTGCCAAATTCTACAGGACTGTTTCACATTTGTACCAGCTCGTGTTCATGTTGCTTTGGCCGCTTCTGGATGATGGGACACTTAGGTATGTTCATAGAATTCTACAGCATGGAGACAGGCTCTTTGGCCCAAACTGGTCCATCCACACTAACCCCGTTTCCCTGCACTTGGCCCATATCCTTCCAATACTTTCCTCTCCATGTATTTGTCCAAGTGCATTTTAAATGTTCTTAAATTTATCCTCCTCGACCACTTGCACTGGTAGTTCATTCCGTATGTGTACCACCCTCTGGGTAAAAGCATTGTCCCTCAGGTTCCCTTTTAATCTTCCTCTTTCACCTTAAAACGATGCCCTTTCATCCTTGATTCCCCAAGCCTTGGATAAAGACTGAGTGCATTCACCCTATCCATGCCTCCCATGATCTTATACACCTCTATAAGGACACGCCTCAGTCTCCTACACATGAAATAAAATGTCCTTGCTTGTCCAACCTCTCTCTATATCTGTCTAGTTGAGTTCTGGCAACATCCTTGTAAGTTTCTTCTGCTCTTTTTCCAGTTCAATAACATCCACTCGATAGCAATGTGGGCAAAACTGAACACAATACTCCAAGTGCGGCCTCACCAATATCCTGCACAACTACAACAGAACTGACCAACTTCGATATTCCATGCCCTGACTGATGAAGTGCCCAGTGTGCCAAAAGCCTTCGTCACTGCCCTGTCTCCCTGAGTTCAGAGAGCCGTGCTCCTGGAATCCAAGGTCCCTCTGTTCCACCACACTCCTTCAGGCCCTACCATGAGACCCCTGTCTTGATGTGACTTTCCAAAATGCTAGATCTCACACTTGTCTATTTTAAACTCCATTTGCCGTTTCTCAGCCCAATTCCCCAGCTGATCAAGGCCATGTTGCAATTGCTGAGAACTTTCCTCACTTACATTAGTATAATCTGAAAACTTTCTAATCATGCCTTAAACATCCTCATCCAAATCATTGATATAGATAACAAACAGTAATGGGCCTAGCACTGACAAGCTCAGCGGCACAATGGCTCAGTGGTTAGCACTGCTGCCTTACAGCACTGTCGATCTGGGTTCAATTCCAACCTCACAGGATGCTCTGTGTGGTTAGATCCTGTTCGGGTTAGATTGCGTACAGTATGGAAACAGGCCATTTGGCCCAACAAACCACACCAACCTGCTGAAGAGTAACCCACCCAGAGCCATTCTCCCGACCCAACATTTACCCTTAACGAATGCACCTAGCAATATGGACAATTTAGCCTGGTCAATCCATCTGACCTGCGCATTTTTGGAATGGGGAGGAAACGGGACCACCCAAAGGAAACCCACGCAGACACAGGGAGAATGTGCAAACTCCACACAGTCACCCGAGGCTGGGGTCGAACCCGGGTCCCTGGCGCGGTGAGGCAGCAGTGCCAACCACTGTGCCACCATGCCACACCAACTGAGTTTGTACGTTCTCACCATGTCTGCGTGGGTTTCCGCTGGGTGCACCAGTTTCCTCCCACAGTCCAAAGATCTGCAGGTCAAGTAAATTGGCAATGCTCAATTGCCGAGAATGTTCATGGATGTGTAAGTACGTTGCATTAGTCAGGGGTAAATGTAGAGTACACATTCCACAGAGGAGGGATTCTATGATTCTATGACCGCTGAGGCACACCACTAGTCACAGGCCTCCCGTCTGACTGTTACCCTCTGCTTCCTACCATCAAGCCAATTGTGTACTCAGCTTGCCAACGCCCCCTGGATTCCATGCGATCTAACCTTCCAGAGCAAGGTACCATGTGGAATCTTATCAAATGCCTTCTTGAAATCTGTAGAGTCTACATGTACTGGCCTGCCCTCGTCAAACTTCCTGATCACTTCAAAAAAGAACGCTGACAAATTTGTGAGGCATGGTCTCCCATGCACAAGGCTTTGCTGACTACTCCCAATCAAATGTATTTCCAAATGCATGTCTATCTAATCTCTCAGCATCTTCTCAAGTAACTTACTTACCACGGATCTTATGTTTACTGATCGATCGTTCCCAGGTTTATCTTTGCAGCCCTTCTTGAATAAGGGCGCAACATATGCTCTCTTTCAGGCTTCCGTGGCTAACGGTGAGGCAAAAAGATCAGCAGGGACCCCACAAGTACTTCCCTCGCCTCTTGAGGTGCCGTTGGATATGTTTGGTCAGATCCAGGAGATTTATCCACCTTCATACATTCTAATGCATTCAACACATCCTCTCCTGTGATATGGTCTGACCCCAAGAGATCATCACTAACTTTCCCAAGTTCCCAAGCCTTCATGTCCTTCCCCAAGGTCAACACAGAGGAGAAATAACTCCTGCGATTCTGCACACACATGTCCACTTTGGTCCTTGAAGGGTCCTATTTTCTCTCTAGTTATTCTTTTTTGCCTTGGTAGGGGGAGATTGCAGTGTTGGGTAGGGATCAGTCAGGGAGGGGGTGAGTGCAGTGTTGGGTAGGGATCAGTCAGGGAGGAGGAGATTGCAGTGTTGGGTAGTGATCAGTCACACGGCAGTGTCCCTCAGCCCCCTACTGTACTCCCTGTACACACATGGCTGTGTCCTCAGCCCCCTACTGTACTCCCTGTACACACATGGCACTGTCCCTCAGCCCCCCACTGTACTCCCTGAATACACACAGCTGTGTCCCTCAGCCCCCTACTGTACTGTACTCCCTGTACACAAACGGCTGTGTCCCTCAGCAGTGCATTGATCTATAAACCCAGACGAGATATCTGTCCAGGACGGGGAGCTGTGCAGACCACAGCTGTGCTTGATCTATAAACCCAGACTAGATATCTGTTTAGGGCAGAGAGCTGTGCAGAACACAGCAGTGCATTGATCAATAAATCCAGATTGGATATCTGTCTAGGACGGGGAGCTGTGCAGACCGCAGCAGTGCATTGATCTATAAACCCAGACTAAATATCTGTCCAGGACGGGGAGCTGTGAAGACCGCAGCAGTACATAGATCTATAAACCCAGACTAGATATCTGTCCAGGACGGGGAGCTGCGCAGACCACAGCAGTGCACTGATATATAAACCTAGACGAGATATCTGTCCAGGACGGGGAGCTGTGCAGACCACAGCAGTGCATTGATCTATAAACCAGAACTCGATTTCTGTCCAGCATGTGGAGCTGTGCAGACCACAGCAGTGCATTGATATATAAACCCAGACGAGATATCTATCCAGGGCGGGGAGCTGTGCAGACGACAGGAGTGCATTCATCGATAAACCACGACTGGATACCTGTCCAGGACGGCGAGCTGTGGAGACCACAGCAGTGCATTGATCTATAGACCCAGATGAGTTATCTGTCCAGTACGGGGAGCTATGCCGACCACAGCAGTACATTGATCTATAATCCCGGACTAGATATCTGTCCAGGACGGGGAGCTGTGTAGACCACAGCAGTGCATTGAACTATAAACCCAGAATAAATATCTATCCAGGACGGGGAGCTGTGCAGACCACAGCAGAGCATTGATCTATAAACCCAGACTCGATGTCTGTCCAGGACAGGGAGCTGTGCAGACCACAGCAGTGCATTGATCTATAAACCAGGACTAGATATCTGTCCACTACGGGGAGCTGTGCAGACCACAGCAGTGCATTGTTCTATAAACCCAGACTAGATATCTGTCCAGCACCGGGAGCTGTGCAGACAACAGCAGTGCATTGGTCTACAAACCCAGACGAGATAACTGTCCAGGACGGTGAGCTGTGCAGTCCACAGCAGTGCATTGATCTATAAACACGGACTAGATAGCTGTATAGGGCGGAGAGCTGTGCAGAACATAGCAGTGCATTGATGTATTAACAAGGACGAGATATCTGTCCCGGACGGGGAGCTGTGCAGACCACAGCAGTGCATTGATGTATAAACCCGGAATAGATATCAATCCAGCACGGGGAGCTGTGTAGACCAGAGCAGTGCATTGATCTATAAACCCGGAAGAGATATCTGTCCAGAATGGGGAGCTGTGCAGACCACAGCAATGATTGAGCGATAAACCCAGACCAAATATCTGTCCAGCACTGGGAGCTGTGTAGACCACAGCAGTGCATTGATGGATAAACCCGGAATAGATATCTGTCCAGCACGGGGAGCTGTGTAGACCAGAGCAGTGCATTGATCTATAAACTCGGAAGAGATATCTGTCCAGCACGGGGAGCTGTGCAGACCACAGCAGTGCATTGATCTATAGACCCAGACGAGTTATCTGTCCAGTACGGGGAGCTATGCAGACCACAGCAGTACATTGATCTATTATCCCGGACTAGATATCTGTCCAGGACGGGGAGCTGTGTAGACCACAGCAGTGCATTGAACTATAAACCGAGAATAAATATCTGTCCAGGACGGGGAGCTGTGCAGACTACAGCAGTGCATTGATCTATAAACCCAGACTCGATATCTGTCCTGAACAGGGAGCTGTGCAGACCACAGCAGTGCATTGATCTATAAACCCGGACAAGATATCTGTCCAGTACGGGGAGCTGTGCAGACCACAGCAGTGCATTGTTCTATAAACCCAGACTAGATATCTGTCCAGCACCGGGAGCTGTGCAGACAACAGCAGTGCATTGGTCTACAAACCCAGACGAGATAACTGTCCAGGACGGTGAGCTGCGCAGTCCACAGCAGTGCATTGATCTATAAACACGGACTAGATATCTGTATAGGGCGGAGAGCTGTGCAGAACATAGCAGTGCATTGTTGTATTAACAAGGACTAGATATCTGTCCAGGACGGGGAGCTGTGCAGACCACAGCAGTGCATTGATGTATAAACCCGGAATAGATATCAATCCAGCACGGGGAGCCGTGTAGACCAGAGCAGTGCATTGATCTATAAACCCAGACTAGATGTCTGTCCAGCACCGGGAGCTGTGCAGACCACAGCAGTGCATTGATCTATAACCCCGGACAAGATAAATGTTTAGGGCGGAGAGCTGTGAAGAACACAGCAGTGCATTGATCTATAAATCCAGTTTGGATATCTGTTCAGCACGGGGAGCTCCGCAGACCACAGTAGTGCATTGATCTATAAACCCGGACTAGATATCTGTCCAGAATGGGGAGTTGTGCAGACGACAGCAGTGCATTGATCTATAAACCCAGACTAGATATCCGTCCAGGACGAGGAGCTGTGCAGACCACAGCAGTGCATTGATCTATAAACCCGGACGAGATATCTGTCCAGACGGGGAGCTGTGCAGACCACAGCAGTGCATTGATCGATAAACCCAGACTAGATATCTGTCCAGGACGGGGAGCTGTGCAGAACACAGAAGTGCATTGATCTGTAAACCCAGACTAGATATCTGTCCAGGACGGGGAGCTGTGCAGACCACAGCAGTGCATTGATCTATAAACCCGGACGAGATATCTGTCCGGGGCGGGGAGCTGTGTAGACCACAGCAGTGCATTGATCTACAAACCCGGACTAGATATCTGACCAGGACAGGGAGCTGTGCAGACCAGAGCAGTGCATTGATCTGTAAACCCAGACTAGATATCTGTCCAGGACGGGGAGCTGTGCAGACCACAGCAGTGCATTGATCTATAATCCCGGACTAGATATCTGTCCACAATGGGGAGCTGTGTAGACCACAGCAGTGCATTGATCTATAAACCCGGAATAGATATCTGTCCAGTACGGGGAGCTGTGTAGGCCACAGCAGCGCATTGATCTATAAACCCAGACTAGATATCTGTCCAGAATGGGGAGTTGTGCAGACCACAGCAGTGGATTGATCTATAAACCCAGACTAGATATCTGTCCAGGACGGGGAGCTGTGCAGAACACAGCAGTGGATAGATCTCTAAACCCGGACTAGATATCTGTCCAGCACGGGGAGCTGTGCAGAATACAGCAGTGGATTGATCTATACACCCGGACTAGATATCTGTCCAGGACGGGGAGCTGTGTAGACCACAGCAGTGCATTGATCTATAAACCCGGACTAGATATCTGTCCAGGACGGGGTGCTGTGTAGAACACAGCAGTGCATTGTTCTATAATGCCGGACTAGATATCTGTCCAGAATGGGGAGTTGTGCAGACCACAGCAGTGGATTGATCTCTAAACCCGGACTAGATATCTGTCCAGCACGGGGAGCTGTGCAGAATACAGCAGTGGATTGATCTATACACCCGGACTAGATATCTGTCCAGGACGGGGAGCTGTGCAGACAACAGCATTGCATTAATCTATAAACCCGTACTAGGTTTTTGTCCAGTACGGAGAGCTGTGCAGACAACAGCAGTGCATTGGTCTATAAACCCAGACGAGATAACTGTCCAGGACGGTGAGCTGTGCAGTCCACAGCAGTGCATTGATCTATAAACACGGACTAGATATCTGTATAGGGCGGAGAGCTGTGCAGAACACAGCAGTGCAGTGATGTATTAACAAGGACTAGATATCTGTCCAGGACGGGGAGCTGTGCAGACCACAGCAGTGATTGATCTATAAACCCAGACTAGATATCTGTCCAGCACTGGGAGCTGTGTAGACCACAGCAGTGCATTGATGTATAAACCCGGAATAGATATCAATCCAGCACGAGGAGCTGTGTAGACCAGAGCAGTGCCTTGATCTATAAACCCGGAAGAGATATCTGTCCAGCACCGGGAGCTGTGCAGACAACAGCAGTGCATTCATCTATAAACAGAGACTAGATATCTGTCCAGGACGGGGAGCTGTGCAGACCACAGCAGTGCATTGATCTAAAAACCCGGACTAGATATCTGTCCAGGACGGGGAGCTGTGCAGACCACAGCAGTGCATTGATCTATAAACCCAGACGAGATATCTGTCCAGAATGGGGAGTTGTGCAGACTACAGCAGTGCATTGTTCTATAAACCCAGACTAGATATCCGTCCAGGACGGGGAGCTGTGCAGACCACAGCAGTGCATTGATCTATAAACCCAGACGAGATATCTGTCCAGACGGGGAGCTGTGCAGACCACAGCAGTGCATTGATCGATAAACCCAGACTAGATATCTGTCCAGCACAGGAAGCTGTGGAGACCACAGAAGTGCATTGATCTATAAACCCGGACGAGATATCTGTCCAGGACGGGGAGCTGTGCAGACCACAGCAGTGCATTGATCTATAAACCCAGACTAGATATCTGTCCAGACGGGGAGCTGTGCAGACCACAGCAGTGCATTGATCTGTAAACCCAGACGAGATATCTGTCCAGGACGGGGAGCTGTGCAGACCACAGCAGTGCATTGATCTATAAACCCGGACGAGATATCTGTCCAGGGCGGGGAGCTGTGTAGACCACAGCAGTGCATTGATCTACAAACCCGGACTAGATATCTGTCCAAGACGGGGAGCTGTGCAGACCACAGCAGCGCAGTGATCTATAAACCCGGACGAGATATCTGTCCAGACGGGGAGCTGTGCAGACCACAGCAGTGCATTGATCGATAAACCCAGACTAGATATCTGTCCAGGACGGGGAGCTGTGCAGAACACAGAAGTGCATTGATCTGTAAACCCAGACTAGATATCTGTCCAGGACGGGGAGCTGTGCAGACCACAGCAGTGCATTGATCTATAAACCCGGACGAGATATCTGTCCGGGGCGGGGAGCTGTGTAGACCACAGCAGTGCATTGATCTACAAACCCGGACGAGATATCTGTCCAGGACGGGGAGCTGTGCAGACCACAGCAGTGCATTGATCTATAAACCCAGACTAGATATCTGTCCAGACGGGGAGCTGTGCAGACCACAGCAGTGCATTGATCTGTAAACCCAGACGAGATATCTGTCCAGGACGGGGAGCTGTGCAGACCACAGCAGTGCATTGATCTATAAACCCGGACGAGATATCTGTCCAGGGCGGGGAGCTGTGTAGACCACAGCAGTGCATTGATCTACAAACCCGGACTAGATATCTGTCCAAGACGGGGAGCTGTGCAGACCACAGCAGCGCAGTGATCTATAAACCCAGACTAGATATCTGTCCAGAATGGGGAGTTCTGCAGACCACAGCAGTGGATTGATCTATAAACCCAGACTAGATATCTGTCCAGGACGGGGAGCTTTGCAGAACACAGCAGTGGATTGATCTCTAAACCCGGACTAGATATCTGTCCAGCACGGGGAGCTGTGCAGAACACAGCAGTGGAATGATCTATAAACCCAGACTAGATATCTGTCCAGGGCGGGGAGCTGTGCAGACCACAGCAGTGTATTGATCTATAAACCCAGTTTAGATATCTGTCCAGGACGGGGAGCTGTGCAGACCACAGCAGTGCACTGATCAATAAATCCAGTTTGGATATCTGTCTAGGACGGGGAGCTGTGCAGACCGCAGCAGTGCATTGATCTATAAACCCAGACTAAATATCTGTCCAGGACGGGGAGCTGTGAAGACCGCAGCAGTGCATTGATCTATAAACCCAGACTAGATATCTGTCCAGGACGGGGAGCTGTGCAGACCACAGCAGTGCATTGATCTATAAACCCAGACGAGATATCTGTCCAGGACGGGGAGCTGTGTAGACCACAGCAGTGCATTGATCTATAAACCAGAACTAGATATCTGTCCAGCATGCGGAGCTGTGCAGACTACAGCAGTGCATTGATATATAAACCCAGACGCGATATCTATCCAGGGTGGGGAGCTGTGCAGACGACAGGAGTGCATTCATCGATAAACCCGAACTAGATACCTGTCCAGGACGGCGAGCTGTGTAGACCACAGCAGTGCATTGATATATAAACCCAGACGTGATATCTGCCCAGCACGGGGAGCTGTGCAGACCACAATAGTGCATTGATCTATAAACCCAGACTAGATGTCTATCCTGGGCGGGGAGCTGTGCAGACAACAGCAGGGCATTGATCTATTAATCCAGACGAGATATCTGTCCTGCACGGGGAGCTGTGCAGACCACAGCAGTGCATTGATATATAAACCCAGACTAGATATCTGTCCAGGACGGGGAGCTGTGCAGACCACAGCAGTGCATTGATCTCTAAACCCGGACTAGATATCTGTCCAGGACGTGGAGCTGTGCAGACCAAAGCAGTGCATTGATCTATAAACCCGGACTAGATATCTGTCCAGGACAGGAAGCTGTGGAGACCACAGAAGTGCATTGATCTATAAACCCGGACGAGATATCTGTCCAGGACGGGGAGCTGTGCAGACCACAGCAGTGCATTGATCTATAAACCCAGACTAGATATCTGTCCAGACGGGGAGCTGTGCAGACCACAGCAGTGCATTGATCTGTAAACCCAGACGAGATATCTGTCCAGGACGGGGAGCTGTGCAGACCACAGCAGTGCATTGATCTATAAACCCGGACGAGATATCTGTCCAGGGCGGGGAGCTGTGTAGACCACAGCAGTGCATTGATCTACAAACCCGGACGAGATATCTGTCCAGGACGGGGAGCTGTGCAGACCACAGCAGTGCATTGATCTATAAACCCAGACTAGATATCTGTCCAGACGGGGAGCTGTGCAGACCACAGCAGTGCATTGATCTGTAAACCCAGACGAGATATCTGTCCAGGACGGGGAGCTGTGCAGACCACAGCAGTGCATTGATCTATAATCCCGGACTAGATATCTGTCCACAATGGGGAGCTGTGTAGACCACAGCAGTGCATTGATCTATAAACCCGGAATAGATATCTGTCCAGTACGGGGAGCTGTGTAGGCCACAGCAGCGCATTGATCTATAAACCCAGACTAGATATCTGTCCAGAATGGGGAGTTGTGCAGACCACAGCAGTGGATTGATCTATAAACCCAGACTAGATATCTGTCCAGGACGGGGAGCTGTGCAGAACACAGCAGTGGATTGATCTCTAAACCCGGACTAGATATCTGTCCAGCACGGGGAGCTGTGCAGAATACAGCAGTGGATTGATCTATACACCCGGACTAGATATCTGTCCAGGACGGGGAGCTGTGTAGACCACAGCAGTGCATTGATCTATAAACCCGGACTAGATATCTGTCCAGGACGGGGTGCTGTGTAGAACACAGCAGTGCATTGTTCTATAATGCCGGACTAGATATCTGTCCAGAATGGGGAGTTGTGCAGACAACAGCATTGCATTAATCTATAAACCCGTACTAGGTTTTTGTCCAGTACGGTGAGCTGTGCAGTCCACAGCAGTGCATTGATCTATAAACACGGACTAGATATCTGTATAGGGCGGAGAGCTGTGCAGAACACAGCAGTGCAGTGATGTATTAACAAGGACTAGATATCTGTCCAGGACGGGGAGCTGTGCAGACCACAGCAGTGATTGATCTATAAACCCAGACTAGATATCTGTCCAGCACTGGGAGCTGTGTAGACCACAGCAGTGCATTGATGTATAAACCCGGAATAGATATCAATCCAGCACGAGGAGCTGTGTACACCAGAGCAGTGCCTTGATCTATAAACCCGGAAGAGATATCTGTCCAGCACCGGGAGCTGTGCAGACAACAGCAGTGCATTCATCTATAAACAGAGACTAGATATCTGTCCAGGACGGGGAGCTGTGCAGACCACAGCAGTGCATTGATCTATAAACCCAGACGAGATATCTGTCCAGAATGGGGAGTTGTGCAGACGACAGCAGTGCATTGTTCTATAAACCCAGACTAGATATCCGTCCAGGACGGGGAGCTGTGCAGACCACAGCAGTGCATTGATCTATAAACCCAGACGAGATATCTGTCCAGACGGGGAGCTGTGCAGACCACAGCAGTGCATTGATCGATAAACCCAGACTAGATATCTGTCCAGCACAGGAAGCTGTGGAGACCACAGAAGTGCATTGATCTATAAACCCGGACGAGATATCTGTCCAGGACGGGGAGCTGTGCAGACCACAGCAGTGCATTGATCTATAAACCCAGACTAGATATCTGTCCAGACGGGGAGCTGTGCAGACCACAGCAGTGCATTGATCTGTAAACCCAGACGAGATATCTGTCCAGGACGGGGAGCTGTGCAGACCACAGCAGTGCATTGATCTATAAACCCGGACGAGATATCTGTCCAGGGCGGGGAGCTGTGTAGACCACAGCAGTGCATTGATCTACAAACCCGGACTAGATATCTGTCCAAGACGGGGAGCTGTGCAGACCACAGCAGCGCAGTGATCTATAAACCCAGACTAGATATCTGTCCAGAATGGGGAGTTCTGCAGACCACAGCAGTGGATTGATCTATAAACCCAGACTAGATATCTGTCCAGGACGGGGAGCTTTGCAGAACACAGCAGTGGATTGATCTCTAAACCCGGACTAGATATCTGTCCAGCACGGGGAGCTGTGCAGAACACAGCAGTGGAATGATCTATAAACCCAGACTAGATATCTGTCCAGGGCGGGGAGCTGTGCAGACCACAGCAGTGTATTGATCTATAAACCCAGACTAGATATCTGTCCAGGACGGGGAGCTGTGCAGACCACAGCAGTGCACTGATCAATAAATCCAGTTTGGATATCTGTCTAGGACGGGGAGCTGTGCAGACCGCAGCAGTGCATTGATCTATAAACCCAGACTAAATATCTGTCCAGGACGGGGAGCTGTGAAGACCGCAGCAGTGCATTGATCTATAAACCCAGACTAGATATCTGTCCAGGACGGGGAGCTGTGCAGACCACAGCAGTGCATTGATCTATAAACCCAGACGAGATATCTGTCCAGGACGGGGAGCTGTGTAGACCACAGCAGTGCATTGATCTATAAACCAGAACTAGATATCTGTCCAGCATGCGGAGCTGTGCAGACTACAGCAGTGCATTGATATATAAACCCAGACGCGATATCTATCCAGGGTGGGGAGCTGTGCAGACGACAGGAGTGCATTCATCGATAAACCCGGACTAGATACCTGTCCAGGACGGCGAGCTGTGTAGACCACAGCAGTGCATTGATATATAAACCCAGACGTGATATCTGCCCAGCACGGGGAGCTGTGCAGACCACAATAGTGCATTGATCTATAAACCCAGACTCGATGTCTATCCTGGGCGGGGAGCTGTGCAGACAACAGCAGGGCATTGATCTATTAATCCAGACGAGATATCTGTCCTGCACGGGGAGCTGTGCAGACCACAGCAGTGCATTGATATATAAACCCAGACTAGATATCTGTCCAGGACGGGGAGCTGTGCAGACCACAGCAGTGCATTGATCTCTAAACCCGGACTAGATATGTGTCCAGGACGTGGAGCTGTGCAGACCAAAGCAGTGCATTGATCTATAAACCCGGACTAGATATCTGTCCAGGACAGGAAGCTGTGGAGACCACAGAAGTGCATTGATCTATAAACCCGGACGAGATATCTGTCCAGGACGGGGAGCTGTGCAGACCACAGCAGTGCATTGATCTATAAACCCAGACTAGATATCTGTCCAGACGGGGAGCTGTGCAGACCACAGCAGTGCATTGATCTGTAAACCCAGACGAGATATCTGTCCAGGACGGGGAGCTGTGCAGACCACAGCAGTGCATTGATCTATAAACCCGGACGAGATATCTGTCCAGGGCGGGGAGCTGTGTAGACCACAGCAGTGCATTGATCTACAAACCCGGACGAGATATCTGTCCAGGACGGGGAGCTGTGCAGACCACAGCAGTGCATTGATCTATAAACCCAGACTTGATATCTGTCCAGACGGGGAGCTGTGCAGACCACAGCAGTGCATTGATCTGTAAACCCAGACGAGATATCTGTCCAGGACGGGGAGCTGTGCAGACCACAGCAGTGCATTGATCTATAAACCCGGACGAGATATCTGTCCAGGGCGGGGAGCTGTGTAGACCACAGCAGTGCATTGATCTACAAACCCGGACTAGATATCTGTCCAGGACGGGGAGCTGTGCAGACCACAGCAGCGCAGTGATCTATAAACCCAGACTAGATATCTGTCCAGAATGGGGAGTTCTGCAGACCACAGCAGTGGATTGATCTATAAACCCAGACTAGATATCTGTCCAGGACGGGGAGCTTTGCAGAACACAGCAGTGGATTGATCTCTAAACCCGGACTAGATATCTGTCCAGCACGGGGAGCTGTGCAGAACACAGCAGTGCATTGATCTATAAACCCAGACTAAATATCTGTCCAGGACGGGGAGCTGTGAAGACCGCAGCAGTGCATTGATCTATAAACCCAGACTAGATATCTGTCCAGGACGGGGAGCTGTGCAGACCACAGCAGTGCATTGATCTATAAACCCAGACGAGATATCTGTCCAGGACGGGGAGCTGTGTAGACCACAGCAGTGCATTGATCTATAAACCAGAACTAGATATCTGTCCAGCATGCGGAGCTGTGCAGACTACAGCAGTGCATTGATATATAAACCCAGACGCGATATCTATCCAGGGTGGGGAGCTGTGCAGACGACAGGAGTGCATTCATCGATAAACCCGGACTAGATACCTGTCCAGGACGGCGAGCTGTGTAGACCACAGCAGTGCATTGATATATAAACCCAGACGTGATATCTGCCCAGCACGGGGAGCTGTGCAGACCACAATAGTGCATTGATCTATAAACCCGGAATAGATATCTGTCCAGTACGGGGAGCTGTGTAGGCCACAGCAGTGCATTGATCTCTAAACCCAGACTAGATATCTGTCCAGGATTGGGAGCTGTGCAGACCACAGCAGTGCATTGATCTATAAACCCAGACTAGATATCTGTCCAGGATTGGGAGCTGTGCAGACCACAGCAGTGCATTGATCTATAAACCCAGACTAGATATCTGTCCAGGATTGGGAGCTGTGCAGACCACAGCAGTACACTGTTCTATAAACCCAGACGAGATATTTGTGCAGGACTGGGAGCTGTGCAGACCACAGCAGTGCATTGATCTATAAACCCGGCCAAGATATCAGTCCAGGACGGGGAGCTGTGCAGACCACAGCAGTGAAATGATCTCTAAACACAGACTAGATATCTGTTTAGGGCGGAGAGCTGTGCAGAACACAGCAGTGCATTGATCTATAAATCCAGACTAGATATCTGTCCAGGATTGGGAGCTGTGCAGACCACAGCAGTGCATTGATCTATACACGCAGACGAGATATCTGTCCAGGATTGGGAGCTGTGCAGACCACAGCAGTACACTGTTCTATAAACCCAGACGAGATATTTGTGCAGGACTGGGAGCTGTGCAGACAACAGCAGTGCATTGAGCTATAAACCCAGACTAGATATCTGTTCAGCACGGGGAGCTGTGCAGACCACAGCAGTGCATTGATCTATAAACCCGGACTAGATATCTATCCAGAATGGGGAGCTATGCAGACGACAGCAGTGCAGTGATATATAAACCCGGACGAGATATCTGTCCAGCACGGGGAGCTGTGCAGACCACAGCAGTGCATTGATCTATAAACCCGGACTAGATATCTGTCCAGTACGGGGAGCTGTGCAGACCACAGCAGTGCATTGATCTATAAACCCAGACGAGATATCTGTCCAGGACGGGGAGCTGTGTCGACCACAGCAGTGCATTGATCTATAAACCCGGACTAGATATCTGTTCAGCACGGTGAGCTGTGCAGACCACAGCAGTGCATTGATCTATAATCCCGGACTGCTTCTCTGTCCAGAATGGGGAGTTGTGCAGACCACAGCAGTGCATTAATATATAAACCCAGACTAGATATCTGTCCAGGACGGGGAGCTGTGCAGACCACAGCAGTGCATTGATCTATAAACCCAGACTAGGTTTTTGTCCAGGGCGGGGAGCTGTGCAGACCACAGCAGTGCATTGATCTATAAACCCGGACTAGATATCTGTCCAGCACGGGGAGCTGTGTAGACCACAGCAGTGCATTGATCTATAAACCCAGACGATATATCTGTCCAGCACGGGGAGCTGTGCAGACCACAGCTGTGCATTGATCTATAAACCCGGACGAGATAACTGTCGAGGACGGGGAGCTGTGCAGACCACAACAGTGCATTGATCTATAAAACCAGACTAGATATCTGTTCAGCACGGGGAGCTTTGCAGACCACAGCAGTGCATTGATCTATAAACCCAGACTAGATATCTGTCCAGAATGGGGAGCTGTGCAGACCACAGCAGTGCATTGATCTATAAACCAAGACGAGATATCTGTCCAGCACAGGTAGCTGTGCAGACCACAGCAGTGCATTGATCTATAAACCCAGACTAGATATCTGTCCAGGACGGCGAGCTGTGCAGACCACAGCAGTGCATTGATCTATAAACAAAGACTAGATATCTGTCCAGGGCGGGGAGCTGTGCAGACAACAGCAGTGCATTGATCTATAAACCCAGACTAGATATCTGTCCAGGGCGGGGAGCTGTGCAGATCACAGTAGTGCATTGATCTATAAACCCAGACTAGTTATCTGTCCAGGACGGGGAGCTGTGCAGACCACAGCAGTGCATTGATCTCTAAACCCGGACTAGATATCTGTCCAGGACGGGGAGCTGTGCAGACCACAGCAGTGCATTGATCTCTAAACCCGGACTAGATATCTGTCCAGGACGGGGAGCTGTGCAGACCACAGCAGTGCATTGATCTATAAACCCAGACTAGATATCTGTCCAGGATTGGGAGCTGTGCAGACCACAGCAGTACACTGTTCTATAAACCCAGACGAGATATTTGTGCAGGACTGGGAGCTGTGCAGACCACAGCAGTGCATTGATCTATAAACCCGGCCAAGATATCAGTCCAGGACGGGGAGCTGTGCAGACCACAGCAGTGAAATGATCTCTAAACACAGACTAGATATCTGTTTAGGGCGGAGAGCTGTGCAGAACACAGCAGTGCATTGATCTATAAATCCAGACTAGATATCTGTCCAGGATTGGGAGCTGTGCAGACCACAGCAGTGCATTGATCTATACACGCAGACGAGATATCTGTCCAGGATTGGGAGCTGTGCAGACCACAGCAGTACACTGTTCTATAAACCCAGACGAGATATTTGTGCAGGACTGGGAGCTGTGCAGACAACAGCAGTGCATTGAGCTATAAACCCAGACTAGATATCTGTTCAGCACGGGGAGCTGTGCAGACCACAGCAGTGCATTGATCTATAAACCCGGACTAGATATCTATCCAGAATGGGGAGCTATGCAGACGACAGCAGTGCAGTGATATATAAACCCGGACGAGATATCTGTCCAGCACGGGGAGCTGTGCAGACCACAGCAGTGCATTGATCTATAAACCCGGACTAGATATCTGTCCAGTACGGGGAGCTGTGCAGACCACAGCAGTGCATTGATCTATAAACCCAGACGAGATATCTGTCCAGGACGGGGAGCTGTGTCGACCACAGCAGTGCATTGATCTATAAACCCGGACTAGATATCTGTCCAGTACGGGGAGCTCTGCAGACCACAGCAGTGATTGATCTATAAACCCAGACTAGATATCTGTTCAGCACGGTGAGCTGTGCAGACCACAGCAGTGCATTGATCTATAATCCCGGACTGCTTCTCTGTCCAGAATGGGGAGTTGTGCAGACCACAGCAGTGCATTAATATATAAACCCAGACTAGATATCTGTCCAGGACGGGGAGCTGTGCAGACCACAGCAGTGCATTGATCTATAAACCCAGACTAGGTTTTTGTCCAGGGCGGGGAGCTGTGCAGACCACAGCAGTGCATTGATCTATAAACCCGGACTAGATATCTGTCCAGCACGGGGAGCTGTGTAGACCACAGCAGTGCATTGATCTATAAACCCAGACGATATATCTGTCCAGCACGGGGAGCTGTGCAGACCACAGCTGTGCATTGATCTATAAACCCGGACGAGATAACTGTCGAGGACGGGGAGCTGTGCAGACCACAACAGTGCATTGATCTATAAAACCAGACTAGATATCTGTTCAGCACGGGGAGCTTTGCAGACCACAGCAGTGCATTGATCTATAAACCCAGACTAGATATCTGTCCAGAATGGGGAGCTGTGCAGACCACAGCAGTGCATTGATCTATAAACCAAGACGAGATATCTGTCCAGCACCGGTAGCTGTGCAGACCACAGCAGTGCATTGATCTATAAACCCAGACTAGATATCTGTCCAGGACGGCGAGCTGTGCAGACCACAGCAGTGCATTGATCTATAAACAAAGACTAGATATCTGTCCAGGGCGGGGAGCTGTGCAGACAACAGCAGTGCATTGATCTATAAACCCAGACTAGATATCTGTCCAGGGCGGGGAGCTGTGCAGATCACAGTAGTGCATTGATCTATAAACCCAGACTAGTTATCTGTCCAGGACGGGGAGCTGTGCAGACCACAGCAGTGCATTGATCTCTAAACCCGGACTAGATATCTGTCCAGGACGGGGAGCTGTGCAGACCACAGCAGTGCATTGATCTCTAAACCCGGACTAGATATCTGTCCAGGACGGGGAGCTGTGCAGACCACAGCAGTGCATTGATCTATAAACCCAGACTAGATATCTGTCCAGGACGGGGAGCTGTGTAGACCACAGCAGTGCATTGATCTCTAAACCCGGACTAGATATCTGTCCAGGACGTGGAGCTGTGCAGACCAAAGCAGTGCATTGATCTATAAACCCGGACTAGATATCTGTCCAGGACAGCGAGCTGTGGAGACCACAGCAGTGCATTGATCTATAAACCCGGACTAGATATCTGTAGAGTACGGGGAGCTGTGTAGACCACAGCAGTGCATTGATCTATAAACCCAGACGATATATCTGTCCAGCACGGGGTATTGACCATTATCAGGACACAAGATTATTCATATATAGTATTGACTTTCCTGAAGCCACAGGATTTTTCACACACAGTATTGACGATCCTCAGGTCACAGGTTTATTTTCACAAGGTACTGACCATCATCAGGCAACAGGATTATTCACACACAGCATTGACCATCCTCAGGCCACAAGATTACTCCAACACAGTGTTGAGCATTCATAGTTCCCAGGATTATTTACACACCATATTGACCATCCTCAGGCCACCAGATTTCTCACACACCTTTTTGACCTTCCTCAGGCCAAAGGATTATTCCCACACAGAACTGACCATCCTCAGGCCACGGGATAATTCCCACACAGTTTTGGCCATCCTCAAGCCACAGGATTGTTCACAAATAATATTGACCACCCTCACACTGCAGGATTATTCACACACAGTGTTCACCATTCACAGTCCACAGCATTATTCACACACAGCGTAGACCGTTAACAGACCACAGGGTTATTCATACAGAGCATTGAACAACCCCAATCAACAGGATTATTCACACACAGCATTGACCATGCTCAAGCCACAGGATTATTCACACACAGTATTGACCAGTCTACAGCCACTGGATTTTTGAACCAACTGCCTTGACAGTTTACAGGCCACAGGAATATTCATACATGGAACTAACCATTCACTGTCCAAACGATTATTCACACACTGTATTGACCATTCTCAAGCCACAGGATTAATAAACACACTGTCCTGACCATCCTCAGGCCACAGAATTGTTTACACATGGTATTGATAACCCTCAAGCCATGGTGTATTCACACACAGTATTGACGCTTCACAGGCCAGTGGATTATTCACAGAGTATTAACCATTTTCAAGTCACAGGATTGTTCACAGAGTATTGGCCATCCTGACGCAACACAATTATTCACACACAGTATTGACCATCCTCAAGCCACAGGAATTTTTGCACACAGTATTGATGATCCTCAGGCCACAGGATTATTTTCACATGGTATTAACCATCATCAGGCCACAAGATTAATCACACACCGTATTGACCATCCTCCTGCCACCGGACTTGTCACACACAGTATTGACCATCCTCATGCAACAGGATGAATCACACATGGTATTGATCATCCTCAGGCCACAGGATTATTCACACGCAGCTCTGACCCCCCCTCAGGCCACAGGATTAATGAACACACTGTCTTGACCATTTACAGGTCATAGATTTATCACATAGAGTTTTGACTACCCTCCGGCCGCAGGATTATGCACAGATAGTACTCACTACCCTCAGGCCACAGGATTGTTCACATACAGTAGTGACCATCCTTAGTCCAAGGATTGTTCACACACAGTATTCAGTGCACATGATAGTTCACACACTCTACTGACCATTCTCAGGCCACAAGATTATTCTCCCATAGTTGTGACCATTCTCAGGCCACAGGATTATTCACACACAGTATTGACCGTCCTCCGGCAACAGGATTTTTCACATACAGTATTGACCATCCTCAAACTGCAGGACTATTCCCACACAGTAATGACAATCCTCAGGCCACAGGACTATTCGCATACAGTACTGACTAACATACGGCCACAGGATTAAAGAACACACTGTCTTGACCATTTACAGGTCGCACAAATATTCCCACCCAGTATTGACTATCCTCAAGCGACAGGATTATTCCCACACAGCATTGACCATTCTCAGGCCAACACGATTATTCACACACAGCATGGACAGTCCGTAGGTGACAGGATTATTCACACAAAGTATTGACAATCCTCAGGCCACAGGATTATTCACTCACTGTATTGAACATCATCAGGCAGCAGGATATTTAACACACACAGTATTGACTATCCTTCGGCCGAACGGTTATTCCCACACAATATTGGCCATTCTCAGACCACAGGATTATTCACATACAGTATTGACTTGCATATGGCCACATCATTAATGAACACACTGTCTTGATTATTTGCATGTCACAGGATTTTTCACAAACAGTATTGACCATCCTCAGGGCACAGAATTATTCACACACAGTATTGACTAGCATACGGGCTCATCATTAATGAACACACTGTCTTGATTATTTGCACGTCACAGGATTATTACCACGCAGTATTGACGATTCTCAGGCCACAGGATTATTTACACACAGTATTGGCCATCTTCAGACCACAGGATTATTCACACACTCTATTGAACATCCTCAGGCCACAGGATTATTCACACATAGTATTGAGCAGCATACGGCCACAGAATTAATGAACACACTATCCTGACCATTTACAGGTCACAGAAATATTCGCACCCAGTATTGACTACCCTCAAGCCACAGGATTATTAACACACAGTATTGCCCATTCTCAGGCCACAGGAGTAGTCACACACAGTATTGACCATCACCTCAGGGCACATGATTATATTTACACGGTATTGACCATCCTCAGGCTACAGGAATATTCACACACAATATTGACAATTCTCAAATTACAGGATTGTTCACACGCAGTATTGACGATTCACAGGCCAGAGCATTATGCATACATGGTATTGACCATTCACTGTCCAAAGGATTATTCACACACAGTATTGACCATTCTCAGACCAAAGGTTATTCACACACAGTACTGACGATTCACAGGCCACAGGATTATTCCCATACATTATTGAGTATTCGATGGCCACAGGATTATTCACACACAGGATGGCTGCCCTCAGGCAACATAATCTTTCACACACAATGTATGGACCATTCTCAGGCCACAAGATTATTCACTCGCGGTGTTGAACATCCTCGAGCAGCAGGATATTTATCACACACAGTATTGACTGTCCTTCGGCCTAACGGTTATTCCCACACAGTATTGAACATTCTCAGTCCACAGGATTATTCGCACACAGTATTGACCACTATATGGCCACAGGATTAATGAACGCATTGTCTTGATCATTTGCACGTCACAGGATTATTTTCACGCAGTATTGACGATTCTCAGGCCACAGGAATATTCACACACAGTATTGACCATTCACAGGGTACAGGATTATTCACACACAGCATTGACTAGCACACGGCCACAGGATTAATGAACACTCGGTCTTCAATATTTGCAGGTCATAGGATTGTTCCAACATAGAATTGACAATCCTCAGGCTACATGATTATTCACACTCAATATCGACCAGCCTACAGCCACAGAATTAATGAACACACTGTTTTGATCATTTTCAGGACACAGGATTATTCCCACACAGTATTGACCATCCTCAAGGAACAGGAATTTTTACACAAAGTATTCACCATCCTTAGGCCATGGATCATTCACACACAGTATTGAGAATCCTGAAGCCACAGGATTTTTCCTACACGCTATTGACCATCCACAGGCCACAGTTTTATTCGCAAACAATACTGACATTGCACAGGACAAAGATTATTAACACATAGTATTGACCATCCACAGGCCACAGGATTATTATCATACAGCATTGAACATGCACAGGCCAATCATTATTCACACACAGTATTGCCCATCCTTAGGCCAAGGGTTATTCACATACAGTATTTACAATTCACGGGCCATAGGATTATTCACACACAGTATTGACTGCCCTCAGTCCACAGGATTATTCACACACTGCATTGAGCATTCACAGTGCACAGGATTAGTCGCACACTGTATTCACAATTCTAAGGCCACAAGTTAATTCACACACAGTATTGACCATCCTCAGGCCACAGGATTACTCACACACAGTATTTACCATTCACAGTCCACAGCATTTTTCTCACAGTATTGACCATTCTCAACCCACAGGATTATTCACACACTGTATTGAACCACCTCAGGCAACACGATTGTTCACACACAGTATTGACGATTCACAGTCCACAGCATTTTTCACACACAGTATTGACCAACCTCAGGCCACAGGATTATTCACACGCAGTATTGACCATTCACAGTCCACAGGATTATTCATACACTGTATTGAACCACTTCAGGCAACACGATTGTTCACACACAGTATTGACCATCTGCAAGCCAAGGGTTATTCACACACAATACTGATGATTCATAGGCCACAACATTATTCACAGTGTATGGACCACTCACAGTCCACAGAATTATTCACACACAGTATTGACCATCCTTAGGCCAAGGGTTATTCACACACAGTATTTACGACTCATGGGCCATAGGATTATTTACACACTTTATTGAGCATTCACGGTGCACAGGATTATTCACACACTGTATTCACAATTCTCAGGCCTGAGGTTAATTCACACATGGTATTGACCATTCTCTGTCCACATGATTAATCACATGTTGTATTGACCATTCACAGTCCTCAAGGGTCATAATCTCTGGATTACTGCCCGAGCCACGTGCCAATTGGCATAGGGACAAGAAAATTAGGCAAGTAAACACGTGGCTAAGGGATTGGTGTGGGAAAGAGGGATTCCACTTCATGGGGCACTGGCATCAGTTTTGGAACAGGGGGGATCTGTACCGTTGGGACGGTCTCCACCTGAACCGATCAGGTACCAATGTTCTGGCGAAGAGGATAAATAGGGTGGTCAGTAGGACTTTAAACTTCTGAGTTGGGGGGAAGGGAAAGTGAAAGCGACAGGGAGTATGGAGGTAAATGGAAAGATAAGCAACAGGATAGCATGTTTCCAGGCGGATTTAAAATTGAGGCAGACTGAGAATGCAGAAAAAAGCAAGGATAACTTAGGACATATGACTTACAACATCTCTAATAAGGAAGTTAGCATTAAGGCACTTTACCTGAATGCTCGTAGCATTCATAACAAAGCCGATGAACTAATGGCACAGATAATAGTGAATGATTATGATGTAGTAGGCATCACAGAGACTTGGTTACAGGGGGGTCAGGACTGGCAGTTAAACCTCCATGGTTTTTCGACTTATCGAAAAGACAGAGAGGTGGGCAGAGGGGGTGGGGTTGCCTTGTTAGTTAAGAACAAAATTAAATCTATGGTATTGAATGACATAGCGTCGGATGATGTGGAGTCTGTGTGGGTGGAATTGAGGAACCACAAAGGCAAAAAAACCATAATTGGAGTTGTGTACAGACCTCCTAACAGTGGTCAGGACCAGGGACGCAACATGTACCGGGAAATAGAGAAGGCATGTCAGAAAGGCAAGGTTACATTGATCATGGGTGACTTCAATATGCAGGTGGACTGGGTAAATAATGTTGCTAGTGGATCTAAAGAAAGGGAATTCATGGAATGCTTACAGGATGGCTTTTTGGAACAGCTTGTCATGGAGCCCACAAGAGAGCAGGCTATTCTGGACCTAGTGCTTTGCAATGAACCAGACTCTATAAAAGATCTTAAAGTAAGGGAACCCTTAGGAAGTAGCGACCATAATATGGTAGAGTTCAGTCTGGAGTTTGAAAGGGAGAAGGCGAAATCTGATGTAATGGTGTTACAGTTGAATAAAGGTAATTATGAGGGCATGAGAGAGGAACTGACTAAAATAGACTGGAAGAAGAGGCTAACCGGGAAGACACTAGAGCAAAAATGGCAGGAATTTGTAGGTATAATTGAGGACACTGTACAGAGGTTCATTCCCAAGAAAAGAAAGATTAACCGGGGAGGGATGAGACAACCTTGGCTGACAAAGGAAGTCAGGAAATGTATTAAAGAAAAAGAGAGATCCTATAAAGTGGCTAAGAACAGTGGGAAATCAGAAGATTGGGAAGGATACAAAAGCAAACAGAGGATAACAAAGAGTGTAATAAGAAATGAGAGGATCAAATATGAAGGTAGGCTAGCCAGTAATATTAGAAATAATAGTAAACGTTTCTTTCAGTACATAAGAAACAAACGACAGGCAAAAGTAGACATTGGGCCACTTCAAACTGATGCAGGGAGCCTAGTGATGGGAGATAAGGAAATAGCAGGAGAACTTAACAAGTACTTTGCGTCAGTTTTCACAGTGGAAGACATGAGTAATATCCCAAAAATTAAAGGGTGTCACGGGGCTGAGTTGAGTATGGTTGCCATTACAAAAGAGATGGTGCTAGAAAAGTTAAAAAGTCTTAAAATTGATAAATCTCCTGGCCCCGATGGGATACACCCTAGAGTTCTGAGAGAGGTTGCTGAGGAAATAGCAGAGGCATTGGTTGAGATCTTTCAAGAGTCACTGGAGTCAGGAAAGGTCCCAGATGATTGGAAGATGGCTGTAGTAACCCCCTTGTTCAAGAAAGGATCAAGGCAAAAGATGGAAAATTATAGGCCAATCAGCTTAACCTCGGTTGTTGGTAAAATTCTAGAATCCATCATTAAGGATGAGGTTTCTAAATTCTTGGAAGAGCAGAGTCTGATTAGAACAAGTCAACATGGATTTAGTAAAGGGAGGTCATGCCTGACAAACCTGTTGGAATTTTTTGAAGAGGTAACAAGTAGGTTAGACCAGGGGAACCCAGTGGATGTGGTCTATCTGGACTTTCAAAAGGCCTTTGATAAGGTGCCACACGGGAGACTGCTGAGCAAGGTGAGGGCCCATGGTGTTCGAGGTGAGCTGCTGGGATGGATTGAGGATTGGCTATCTAACAGAAGGCAGAGAGTTGGGATAAAAGGTTCTTTTTCAGAATGGCAGCCGGTGACGAGCGGTGTCCCGCAGGGTTCGGTGCTGGGGCCACAGCTGTTCGCATTATATATTAATGATTTGGATGAGGGAACCGGGGGCATTCTAGCGAAGTTTGCCGATGATACAAAGTTAGGTAGACAGGCAGGTAGCACTGAGGAAGTGGGGAGGCTACAGAAGGATCTAGACAGGTTGGGAGAGTGGTCCAGGAAATGGCTGATGGAATTTAACGTGAGCAAGTGCGAGGTCTTGCACTTTGGCAAAAAGAATATAGGAATGGACTACTTTCTAAATGGTGAGAAACTTAATAAAGCCAAAGCACAAAGGGATCTGGGAGTGCTAGTCGAGGATTCTCTAAAGGTAAACATGCAGGTTGAGTCTGTGATTAAGAAAGCGAATGCAATGTTGTCTCTTATCTCAAGAGGGTTGGAATATAAAAGCAGAGATGTACTACTAAGACTTTATAAAGCTCTGGTTAGGCCCCATTTGGAGTACTGTGTCCAGTTTTGGTCCCCACACCTCAGGAAGGACATACTGGCACTGGAACGTGTCCAGCGGAGATTCACACGGATGATCCCTGGAATGACAGGTCTAGCATATGAGGAACGGCTGAGGATACTGGGATTGTATTCGTTGGAGTTTAGAAGATTAAGGGGAGATCTAATAGAAACGTACAAAATAATACATGGCTTTGAAAAGGTGGATGCTAGAAAATTGTTTCTGTTAGGCGAGGAGACTAGGACCCGTGGACACAGCCTTAGAATTAGAGGGGGTCATTTCAGAACGGAAATGCGGAGACATTTCTTCAGCCAGAGAGTGGTGGGCCTGTGGAATTCATTGCCACGGAGTGCAGTGGAAGCCGGGACGCTAAATGTCTTCAAGGCCAAGATTGATAGGTTCTTGTTGTCTAGAGGAATTAAGGGCTACGGGGAGAACGCTGGCAAGTGGAGCTGAAATGCGCATCAGCCATGATTGAATGGCGGAGTGGACTCGATGGGCCGAATGGCCTTACTTCCACTCCTATGTCTTATGGTCTTGTAGTCCACAGCATTTTTCACACATAGTATTGACCATTCTCAGGCCAGAGGACTATTCACACACCGTATTGACCAACCTCAGGCCACAGGATGATTCCCACAGAGTCTTGACCATTCACAGGCCACAGGATTATTCACACACAGCATTGACCGTCCTCAGTCAACAGGATTTTCCCCACACAGAATATGACCATTCTAAAGCCACAGGATTATTCACACACTGTATTGACCATCCTCAGGCTACTGGATCATTCCCACAGAGTGTGGACCATTCACAGGCCATAGGATTATTCACTCGCTGTATTGAACAACTTTGGGTAGCAGGATATTTAACACACACAGTATTGACTATCCTTTGGCCCAAAGGTTATTCACACACAGTATTGACCACCATTCGGCCACATCATTAATGAACACACTATCTTGATCATTTACACGTCACAGGATTATTTCCACGCAGTATTGACAATTCTCAGTCCACAGGATTATTCACACACAGTATTGACTAGCACATGGCACAGGATTAACGAACACTTTGTCTGGACCATTTTCATGTCACAGGATTGTTCCCACATAGTATCGAAAATCCTCAGGCCGCATGATTATTCACACTCAATATTGACCAGCCTACGGCCACAGAATTAATGAACACACTGTCTTGACCATTTACAGGTCACAGGATTATTCCCACACAGTATTGCCCATCCTCAGGCCATGGATTATTCCCACACAGTATTGACAATCCTCAAGACACAGGATTATTCCTACACAGTATTGACCATCCTCAGGCCACACAAGTACTCACACACAATATTCAACATTCTCAGCCGACAGGATTATTCCCACACAGTATTGACAAGCATACGGACAGAGGATTCATGAACAAAATGTCTTGACCATTTGCAGGTCACAGGACTATTCCCACACAGTATTTACCATTCTCAGGACACTTGATTATTCGTACTCTGTATTGACATTCAAGGGCCATAGGATTATTCCCACACAGTATTGGCCATTCTCTGGCCACAGGATTATTCACACCCAGCATTGACCATCCTCAGGCCACAGAATTATTCACACACAGTATTGACCATCCTCAGGCAAAGGTTATTCACACACAGTATTGCTGATTCACAGATCACAGAATTATTCACACCCAGTATTGACCATTCTCAAACCACAGGATTATTCACACACAGTATTGCCCATCCACAGGCCACAGTATTATTTGCAATCAGTATTGACCATGCACAGGCCAGAGATTATTAACACATTATATTGACTATCCATAGCCCACAGGTTTATGATCACACAGCATTGAACATCCACAGGCCATATTATTATTCACACACGGTATTGCTCATCATTCGGCAAAGGACTATTCGGACACAGTCTTGACAATTCACAGGCCATCGGATTATTCACACAGTATTTACCATCCTCAGGCCGCAGGATTATTCATACAGTGTATTTGCCATTCACAGTTCAAAGGATTATTCACACACAGTATTGACCATTCTTTGGCCAAGGGTAATTCACACACTGTATTGACAATTCTCAGGCCACAGGATCATTCACAAACTGTATGACAATCCTCCGTCCACAGGATTACTCTCACATAGTATTGACCGTTCACAGTCCACAGCATCTTTCAACACAGTATTGACCATCCTCAGACCACACGAGTTTTCATACACATCATTGTGTATCTTCAGGCCACGGAATTACTCCCACACACTATTGACCATCTACAAGCCACTGGATTATTAACACACAGCATTTACCATCCACAGGCCACATTATCATTCACACACAGTATTGACAATCATTAGACAAATGGTTAATCACACACAGTATACAGCATTCACAGTGCACAGGATTATTCACACACTGTATTGACCATTCAAATTCCAAAGGATTATTCTCACACAATACTGACCACCCTCATTCCACTGGATTACTCAATCACAGTATTGAACATTCTCAGTCCACAGGATTATTCCCACACAGTATTGACCATGTTCAAGCCTCGGGATTATTCGCAAGACGTATTGAGCATTCACAGTGCACAGAATTATTCACACACTCTACTGACCATCCTCAATCCACGGGATTACTCACACACAGTATTGACCAGCATACGGCCACAGGATTATTCACACACACTATTGCCCATCTTTAGACAAAGGATTATTCACACACAGTATTGATGACTCATGGGCCACAGGATTATTTACACACTGTATTGACCATTCACATTCCAAAGGATTATTCACACACAATGTTGACCATCCTCAGTTCACAGGATTACTCATACACAGTATTGACCATCTGAAAACGACAGTATTATTCACACACAGTATTGACCATCCTCAGTCCACAGGATTATTCACACACTGCATTGAACAGACACAGGCCACAGGAAAGTTCACACAGAGTATTGACCAACTACAGGCAACAGGATTAATTACACACGCTTTTTACCATCCTCAGGCCAAAGGATTACGCCCACACTGTATTGATCATTCTCAGGCGACAGGATTATTCAAACGCAGTATTGATCATTCTCAGTCCACACGATTAATCACACACAGTATAGACCATTCTCAGGCCACAGGATTAATCACACACAGTATTGATCATTCTCAGTACTCAGACTTATACACACACTGAACTGACCAACGTCAGGTCACAGGATTATTCCCACACAGTATTGGCCATGTTCAAACCTCAGGATTATTCACACACAGTATTGAGCATTCACAGTGCACAGGAGTATTCACACACTATATAGACCATCCTCAGTCCACAGGATTGCTCACACGCAGTATGGACCATCCTAAAACCATAGGATTCTTCACATACAGTATTGACCATTTACAGTCCACAGCATTACTCATACACAGCATTGATCATTCACAGGCTAGAGGATTATTCAAACACAGTATTCTACATCCTGAGGCCTCAGGATTATTCAAACACAGTACTGATGATTCAGAGGCCAGAGGATTATGCACACATAATATTGACCGTCCTCTGTCCACAGGAGTTTTCACACACAGATTATGACCACACTCAGGCCACAGTATAATTCACACATAGTATTGACCAAGCTCAGGCCACAGGATTACTCCCACACAGTATTGACAATCCTCAGGCCAGAGGAGTGTTCACACACAGTATTGATAATCCTTAGGCCACAGGATCATTCGCACACTGTCTTGCCCAACCACAGGCCACAGAATTATCCGCACACAATATTCAACATTCTCAGCCAACAGGATTATTCACACACAACATTGACTAGCATATGGCCACAGGATTAATCAACACACTGTCTTGAGCATTTACAGGTCAGAGGATTATTCCCACACAGTATTGACCATTCTCAGACCACAGGATTATTCACATACAGTATTGAACATCCTCAGGGCACAGGATTATTCCCACACAGTATTTTCCATTCTCAGGCCACTGGATTATTCTCACCCTGTTTTGACCATCCTCTTGCAACAGGACTTTTCACACACAGTATTGAACATCCTCAAGCCACAGGATTAGTCACACACATTATTGACCTTTCTGAGCCCAGAGGATTACGCACACACTGTATTAAACATCCTCAAGCCATAGGATTATTCTGACACTCTATTGACCATGCTCAGGCCACAGGATCATTCACACAAAGTATTGATCATACTCAGGCCAAGGTATAGTCACACACAATAATGACCATTCACATGCCAGAGTATTATTCACACACAGTATTGACTCAACTCAGGCCACAGGAGTATTCACACACAATATTCAATGTTCTCAGCCCAGGATTATTCACAAAGTATAGACCAGCCTACGGCCACAGGATTAATGCACACACTGTCTTGATCATTTGCAGGTCACAGGATTATTACCACGCAGTTTTGTCCATCCTCAGGCCACAGGGGTATTCACAAAGTATTGAACATCCTCAGGCCACAGGATTATTCCCACACAGTATTGAACATCCTCCGTCCACAGGATTACTCACACACAGTATTGATCATCCTCAGGTCAAGGGTTATTCACACACAGTATTGACCATTCACAGGCCACAGGATTATTCACGCACAGTATCGATCATCCTAAGGACATGAGATCATTCACACACTGTATTGACCAATCCGAGGCCACAGGATTAATGAACACATTCTCTTTACCAATTAACAGATCACAGGATTATTCCCACACAGTATTGAACATCCTCAAGCCACAGGATTATTCTGACACAGTATTGACCATTCACAGCCATATGATTGTTCACACATAGTATTGATCATGCTCATGCCAAGGATTAGTCACACACAGTATTGACCATTCACAAGCCAGAGGATTACCACACACAGTATTGATCATGCTCAGGTAACAGTATCATTCACACACAGTATTGACCAACCTCAGGCCACAGGAGTATACACACACAATATTCAATATTCTCAGCCAGCAGGATTATTCACACAGAGTATTGACCAGCATATGGACACAGGATTAATGAACACACTGTCTTGACCATTCACAGGGCACATGATTATTCCCACACAGTATTGACTATCCTAAAGCCACGGGATTGTTCACACACAGTATTGACCATTGTCAGGCCATAGGATTATTCACACACAGTGAAGACCATCTTCCGGCCACAGGATTGTTCCCACACAGTATTGTCCAACCTTAGGCCACAGGATTATTCGCACACTTTATTGACCATTCTCAGGCAATAATATTTTTCACACACTGTATTCACCATCCTCAGGCCAGAGGGTTATTCACACACTGTATTCACCATCCTCAGGCCAGAGGGTTATTCACACACTGTATTCACCATCCTCAGGCCAGAGGATTAGTCACACACAGTATTGAACATCTTCTTTCCAGAGGATTATTCTCACACAGTATTGACTATTCTTAGGCCAAAAGGTTATTCCAACACAGTATTGGACATTCTCAATCCACATGATTATTCGCACACATTATTCACTACCCTCAGGCCACTGGATTATTAACACACAATATTGACCATCCACGGCTCACAGGATGATTATCACACAGCATTGACAATCCACAGTCCACATTATTATTCACACACAGTATTGCCCATCCTAATGCAAAGACTTATTTACACAGTATTTACGATTCACAGGCCACAGGATTAGAGACACACAGTATTGACTGGCCTCAGTCCACAGGATTATTCACACATGGTATTGAGCATACACACAGTACTGAACATTCACAGCACACAGGATTATTCACACAATGCATTGAGCATACACACGGTACTGAACATTAACAGTCCACAGGATTATTCACACAATGCATTGATCATGCACAGTCCAAAGGATTATTCCCACACAGTATCAACCATCCTCCATCCACAGGATTGCTCATACACAGTATATACCATCCTAAAACCATAGGATTATTCACACAGAGTATTGACCATTCACAGTCCACAGCAATATGCACACACACCATTGACCATTCATGGGGCACAGGATTATTCACACCCAGTATTGAACAACCTCAGGCAACAGGATTAATTACATACAGTTCTGACCATCCTCAGGCCACAGGATTGTTCACACATAGTATTGACTATCCTCAGGCCAAGGGGCTTCCACACACGGTATTTACGATTCACAGGCCACAGGAGTAATGAACACAGTGTCTTGACAATTTACAGGCCACAGGATTATTCATACACAGTATTGACTATCCTCATACCACAGGATCATTCATTCACTGTACTGACCAACCTCAGGCTAGAGGAGTATTCTCACACAGTATTCAACATTCTCAACCAACAGGATTATTCCCACACAGTATTGACCAGCCTATGGCTACAGCATTAATGAACACATTGTATTGACAATTTACAAGTCACAGGATTTTACACACACAGTATTGACCATCCTCAATCCACAGGATTGTTCACACACAGTATTGACAAACCTCAGGCCACAGGATTATACACACACAGTATTGAACATCCTCAGGCCACAGGAGTATACGCACACATTATTGACCAGCCTCAGGCCTCAGGATTAATCACACACAGTATTAAACAACCTCAGGCCAGAATAATATTCACACACAGTACTGACTATCCACAGAACAAAGGATTATTCCTACACAGTATTGTCCATCCTCAGGCCAAAGGATTATTTACAAACAGCATTGATAGTACACAGGCCACGGAATTATTCACACACAGTAATGACCATTCACAGGCCACTGTCTTATTCACACAGAGTATTGGTTATCCTCAGACCAAAGGCTTATTTACAAACAATATTGACCATGCAAAGCCCACAGGATTACTCACACATAGTATTAACCATTCACAGGCTACAGGATTATTATCACACTGCATTTACCATCCACAGGCCACAGGATTATTCACACACAGTATTACCCATCCTTCAGCAAAGAGTTAGTCACACACAGTATTGACCATCCTTCGGCCAATGGTTATTCACACACAGTATTTACAATTCAAAGGCCATAGGGTTATTTACACACAGTATTGACTGCCCTCAGGACACAGGATTTTTCACACTCTGTGTTGAGTATTCACAGTGCACAGGATTATTCACACATAGTACTGAATAACCTCAGGCAACAGGACTAATTACACAAAGTTTGGACCATCCTCAGGCTAAGGGTTATTCACACACAGTATTGACCATTCACAGGCCAAAGGATAATTCACAAACTGTGTTGACCAATCTCAAGCCACACGGGTATTTACACAAAATATTCAACATTCTGAGCCCACACGATTATGCACACACTTTATTGACCAGCATGTGGCCACAGGATTATTCTCACACTGTATTGATCATCCTCAGGCCACAGGATTATTCACACATTTTATTGACATATGTCAGGCCACAAGATTATTCTCACACAGTATGGACCACCCTCAGGCCAAAGGATTATTCACACACAGAATTGATCATCCGCAGGCCACAGGATTATTCTCACATAGTATTGATCTTTCTCAGGCAACATTATTATTTACACACAGAATTGACCAACCGCAGACCACAGGATTATTCTCACACAGTATGGACCACCCTCAGGCCAAAGGATTATTCACACCAGAATTGATCATCCTCAGGTCACAGGATTATTTTCACATAGTATTGATCTTTCTCAGCCAACAGGATTATTTACACACAGAATTGACCAACCGCAGACCACAGAATTATTCTCACACAGTATTGACCATTCTCTGGCGACAGGATTATTCACATACCATATTGTCCATCCACATGCCAAGGGTTATTCACACAGATTACCGGCCACACAAAGTGAGAGTGTTAGAGGTGCTCAGAGGAGCAAACAGAGATGCGGAGTGTTGTGGCGACTGGAAAAGGGTCTGAAAAGGATTTTACAGTGGCAGGGTGGACTGTAGTTATTGTGAAAAACCACAGAAATAGCGATTATTGTACTGAGTGCAGGATGAGATTATTGAGATTCGGCATGTTATCAAGACTAGAGCAATTTACAAATATGAGGAATCATCAGAATTGGAGTAGGGATCAAATTAATAGTGGGATTGTGGGCAGGGTTAAGGTTATAGAAAAAAGAACTTTTCTGGGAATTACAAGCATTCATGGCCCAGGCACAGATAAGTTGGACCGAAAGGAACGTTTCCTTAATGAATGACTCCATCCCATGACAAAAGTTAGCGTGATCGGGGGAAGTGTGGAATATAAAGATCCCAGGATTCAAAACCATCTCCTTGGGGGAGGCCTGCTTTCCCCGCTTTTGTACTGATCCTCACTAAGACAGCACAGGCCTGGATTGATAACTGTCAACTTCCTATATTGACAAAGGAAGACTCAATACAGCAGAGAAGAAAGTAAACGAGAGAGTGGAGATTGAGCCTGGGACCATCACACTCTGTATTCACCCTTCAACTCTGTACCTATGTCATGTCCTCCATACCAAAGATCGATCGCTGAAATGCTCTCTGCTCTGTTCACTGTGAGTGGGCCTATCTTGCTGCAGGATTTCTTGAAGGCTCCAGGTCTCCCTTCCCTCTGAATGAAATGTATCCCAATCTGCTTTGGGAGGTAAGGGAGGAGATTGTTGGGGCCCTGGTGGATATATTTAATACATTGCTGACCACGGATGAAATGCCGAATGACTGGAGGATAGCAAATGTGGTTCCTTTGTTCAAGAAGGGCAGCAGGGATAGGCCAGGAAATGACAGAGCAGATAGGTCACCCCATTAGAGGAACGATGTGTAAGATTTGGAAAAGGCTCAGTGGAGATTTACGAGGATGTTACCTGGTATGGAGGGAATGTGATATGAGGAACTTGAAGCTGTTTTTGTTTGAGTGAAGACGTTTCAGATGAATTAATTGAGATATTAAGATAATCAGAAAGTGAAATGGATTGGACAGTGAGAGCCTTTTCCCTCAGATGGCAATACCGAGCATGAGGGGGGATAGCTTTAAATTGAGGGGTGAAAGATATATGACAGATGTCAGAGATAGTTTCTTTACTCAGGGTAGTAGGAGCATGGAACAGACTGCCTGCAACAGGAGTAGATCTGCTCACCTTAAGGGCATTTAAACGGTCATTGGATAGTCACATGGATGAGAATGGAATAGTGTTGGCTACTTGGGCTTCACATTGTTGCGCCAACCTGTGGAACCCATCGAGAGCCGAAGGGCCTGTACTGTGCCGCCGTCTTCTATGTTCTAGAGGGAATAAATATAAGGTGAGAGGGGAAAGACTTAAAAGGGATTGGAGGAGAACATTTTTCACACAGAGGATGGTGCAGGTGGTAGGGAAAAGTACAATAACAACATGTAAAAAAGATTTGGGCAGAAACATGGAGAGGAGAAGGTTTGAAGGGATTTGGGTCAAATGCAGGGAAATGCGACTCGGTCAGGGACTCTGGTCAACATGGATGAGTTGGATCGAAGGAAATATTTTCGTGCTGCATGACTCAGTCTCCTCCTCCAGTAACTGGAGACAACCGAGATAAGGCATGTTGTAGACACTGAAGCAAGTTACAGTGATAGGGATAGTAACCTGGAATGCAGTACGTTTCAAATACGTGGAGTGACTATTGGGATAGGAGGAGGTTACAGGGATACGAACTGTTATTGGAGTTAAAAATTATTGAAGACACCAGTCCACAAAACATGCCAAAGGTGCAGTGTTGGAGTGTAGCAAGTTTTAGTACAACAGAACTTAAAGTTGGGATGGGGATTGTGCATGGGGTGGGCCTGTACTGTATTCCCCCTCCAGATCTGTATCGATGTCATGTCTTGTTAACAGAGGTTTGGAGCCTTCTCATTCCTCTCTTCTCAGTTATCGAAACTGGATGAAGTTATCAATACCGAGGGTTGAAGAATTAGTAAGGACTCTTCAGACTGGCCAAGGTTACAGGTAGAGAGAGCTGTTGGGACTGGAAGAGGTGACAGTCCTCAATAGGATGGTACACATTCACGGATGATTTTAGTGACTGCAGGAGGTTACAGAGTTAAGAAGGCTAGTAGTGATGGGAGGAGGTCACAGAGATAGATAAGATTGCAGAGATTGGCCAAGGTTACAGATCTGGGGAACGGTCATGTGGCTTCAAAGGGAGGATGGGCAGGAATGGCTGTGGGAGCTGGAGGGATTTATACAAATAAGGAGGTTTATAGGGATGGTAGAAGGTTCATGGGAGTGAGGTGCTGTAGGATAGGATGGAGGAGTGCTGTGGGGACTGGAGAAGTTTGCAGTGATATCATATGATGGAAAGGCTTGAGGAAGGTACAAGCCTTTGGTAACGGCTGGAGGATATTAAAGAGACAGGGTGGGCTGTAGGTACTGAACATTTTGACAGAGATAAGGATAAGGTAGTGTTTGGGGATAATGACCATAATTCTGTACGTTTTGAAGTCATGATGGAAAGAGCTAAGGATCATGCAGAAGTTGTGTGTCCAAATTTGGGGAATGCTACTTATCATTTCATTATCACTATCACTGATCATTATTACTAGCATTAGACAGGATTTGAAAAATATAGACTCAGAGGAACTATTTGCAGTCGAGCCTACAATTGGAAAGAGGGAGTATTTTCAAGTGATACAGTGAGAATTCAGGGCCAGCGTGTACCATGAACAGTGAATGACAAAGGCACCAAGTTCAGCGAATACTCATCAAGTGATATTGTGAGTTTGGTAAAGAAAATACAGTGCAATCAAACCAGGTGAAGCCCTTCAACAACGATAGAGAGTGCAAGGGGGTCCTTAAAAATGAGGGGCACTCAATGGCCATGAAACCTCCTTGGCAGACACTAGTAAGGAAAAGGTACAAGATATTATATGACGAGAGGCAGAGTAAGAAGATGCCCAGCTAAAGAGTGCGGTCTGTTGGAAACCAAAGGGACGATCTGCGCATGGAGCCAGAGGAAGTAGCTGAGGTCTTCAATGTATGCTTCCCATCTGTATTCACACAGGAGAAAGACACTGTAGCCCAGGGATTTCAGTCAGGATGGTGAGACTCGAGAACATGTTAAGATCAATAAGGAGATATTAAATGCTTTCACAGGCATAAAAGGGGAGAAATCACCAGTGCCCAATGAAATGTATTGCAGGCTGCAGTGGGAGGTAAGGGAGGAGATTGCTGGGGCCCTTTTGGATCTTTTTAATACTTTGCTGACCATAGGGATATTGGGTAAAAATTGGGAACAATTCTGAGGGTCAAGATGTATCAACATTGAAAATGAAGGAACAGATTCAGGACAGATTTTGTAAAGGAGAATCCTGTCTGATGAATTCAATTGAGTTTTTTTGAAAAGTTATCTAAAATTATTTATGAGAGTAGTGCAGATGATGTGGTTATCCTGGCGTTTGGTAAGGCCTTTGACAAGGTCTCAGTCAATATGTAAATGGCCCAACTGGAGAAAGGAGCGAAACCTGACCTCCCCTTGGGAAACAAGGTAGGGAATAGGACTGAGGTGTTAGTGAGGGAGCACTTTGGCAAAGTGACCGCAATTCTATTAGTTTGAAAATAGCTTTGCTGAAAGACAGGCCTGATCCAAACGTTAAAGTTATAAAATGTGGCAAGACAAATCTTGATAGTATTAGACATTAACCTTTTTAAAAGTTGATTAGAGTGTCTATTTGCAGGTAAAGGGAATTCTGACAATTGGGAATATTTTAAATGTGAGATAAAAGGACCGTTGAGCACCAGCATGTTCCTGTTTGTGTGCAGCTCAATGCTGACAGTTTTCAGAAACACTGGCTGTCGACTGAGACTCTGCTCAAGGAAAAGGGGGCACATGTCAGGTATAGCCAGCTGGATCAAGGGAATCCCTGAGGAGCATAGGGGCTGTAGGAATACTCTTTGGATTGAAATCAGGAATGCAGAAAGGGGACATGAAATAACTTTGACACATAAAGTTAAGGAGAATCCAAAGTGTATTAAGAGCAAAAGAAGAGCTCGGGACAAAACCGGTATTCTTAATGATCAACAAATCCAACGACGTGTGGAACTACAAGATCCTAAACAAATATTTCACTTTGGAACTTACTGTGGATAAGGTCTGGGGCGCTCAGTGTTTGGCCGAACCACTATTGGAATATTGTGTGCAATTCTGGTCTCAATGCCATCGGATGGATGTTGTGGAACTTGAAAAGGTTCAGAAGAAATGAATAAGGATGTTGCCAGGGTTGGAGGGTTTGCGCTACAGAGAAAAGCTGAAGAGACTGGGATTATTTATACTTTAACATGGGACGCTGAGGAGTTATCTTATAAAGGTTTCTTAAAATCATGATGAGCATGGAAAAGGGTCAATAGATAAAGACTTTTCTCCGGTCGTGGGGGGGTGAGTCCAAACCTACAAGGCATAGCTTTAAGGTGAGAGGAAAAGATTTAGAAGGGACCAAAGGGACAGCTGTTTCCTGCAGAGGTTGGTATATATATATATATGATATAAACTGCCAGAAGAAACGGTGGAGGCTAACAGAAATATATTTAGCAGGCATCTGGATGTGCATATAAATATCAGGATTTTAGAGGGATATTGACAAAGTTCTGGCAAATGGGTTTGACAAACGTCATGGAGGAGTTGGACCAAAGGGTCAGTTTCCATGCTGTACATCTCAATGACTCCATGTCTTGAAATGAGTCCACATTATAGAAGAGGCGGTGTTGGAAGATTTAAAACATAGAGGTAGATAAATCCCCAGGACCTGATCAAATGTATCTCAGAACATTGTGGGAAGCTGGGGAAGAAATTGTAGGGGCCTGAGCAGTGATATTTGTGGCATTCTGGGCAGTGATGGAGGTTTTCTGAGTTTACAAAGGGATCTTGATGAAATGCGTGAATGGCTGAAAAACTGCAGACAGAGTTCAATTCGGGTAAATGCGAGGTAATACATTTAGGTTACAACAAACAAGGGTCGAGCTTTCACAATTAATGGTAGGGTCTTCAGTAGTGTTGTACGCCTTGGGGTTCAGGTACGTAGTTCTTTGAAGTTTGCCACAAGGAGAGACAGGATGGTTATAAATGGTACTTGCCTTCATTGTTCAGTCATTCGAGTTTAGGAGTTTGGGAAGTCGTGTGTAGATTGTACAGGACATTGGTAAGGCCTATTCTGGAATACTCTGCCCAGTTATAGGAAGGATATTAAACTGGAGAGGGTTCAGATCACATTTACCAGGATGGTGATGGGTATAGAAAGTTTCAGTTATAAAGGAAGGTTGTATAGTCTGGGACATTTTTCACATGAGCCTGGAGATTGAGAGGTGAGCGTATAGAAGTCTATAAAATAATGAGGGATATAGATAGAGTTAACGTGACTTGTCTTTCCCCAACAGCAGGTCATTTTAGAACTAGGGGCTAGATTTCTTAAGGTTAGAAGGGAGACATTTAAAATCAGAAAACATAAGGAGCAAACTGTTAGAGTGTGTTTTGTGTGTGGAATGAAATTCCCAAGGAAAGGGTGATTGTGTGTACAATTACAAAGCTTGAAATATTAGTACAGGAATAGGAAAGGTTTGAAGGGGTGTGATCCAGGAAGAGGCAGGAGGGACGAGGTTAGTTTAAGATTATGGTCGGTATCAACCCAACAGTCAGTTTCTGTGCTGTATGACTGTCTGACTATGAAAATAATTTTGTGCCCTATTTAAGAAAGACTGCAAGGGGAAGCCAAGGAACTGCAGACTGAGGAGACAGAAATCAAGGATGGGTAAGGTGTTGGAGATCATTCTGAGACATAGGAGTTACATGCATTTGGAAAGACAGGATTGATTACAGACAGTTAGAGAGGCTTTGTGCGCAGGAAAACATGCCTCACAAACTTGCCTGAGTTTGTTGAAGATGTGACCAAGAAAAGAGATGGAAGCAGAGCAATAGACATTGTTTCTGGGTTCAGCAAGGCCTTTGAAAGGGTTGAGCAGGCTTCACGGGTTAGTAAGGTTCGGTCACATGGGTTCAGGGAGAGCGACCCAACTGGATGCACAATGGGTTTGATAGGAGGAGGGAGAGAGTTGTTCAGACTGGAGGCCTTCGACCAGCAGTGTGCTGTAAGGATTGGTGCTGGGGCCACCAATGTGCATCATTTATATAGAGGATCTGGGTAAAAATATAGGAGTCACTGTTTGTATGTTTGCGGATACCAAAATTAGTGGAAGAGTGGGCAGGGAATATAGTTATCGAAGGGGATGGTAATCAACTGGGCCAGTGGGACAAGGAATGAAAGATGGAATTTAATTCATGTGTTGGATTTAGTTAAGACAAACCAGGGAGGACTAAGACAGGTAATGGTTGGGCTCTGGACAATGTTGTTGAACAGAGAGAGACCAAGGGGTGCACTTACACTGTTTTGGAATGGAATCACAGGGGGACATGGTGGGGAAGGCAGCATTTGGCACACTTGTCTTCATTGGTCAGAGCACTGAGTACATGAGTTGGAGATATTTGTAACATTGTCGTCAATATTTCTCCTGGGTAAAGGAGGCTACGGGGTGGCCTTATAAAGGTTTATGAAACCATATAGAGCCTAAATAAGGTGAAAAGCCAAGGGTAGGCGAGTCCGAAGCTTGAGGCATAAACGTGAGGTGAGAGAGCAATGATTTAAAGAGGGAGCTGAGGGGCAACATTTTGCACAGAGGATGGTGCATAGACGGAATGGACCGCCAGAGGAAATGGGAAAAACAAGTACAATTACAACATGGAAAAGATACTTGGGCAGGTACATGGAGAGGAGAAGATTGGAAGGGGTATGGGCGAAACACAGGCAAATGCAACTCATTCCAATTAGGAAACTGCAAACAAAGAGTCATGCAGCACAGAAACAGGCCCGATGGCCCAGTTGTTGGAGGAGGAGACTATCGAGACAAGGCATGTTGTAGAGACTGAAGCAAGTTACAGCGATACGGATGGTCGTCTAGACTGGAGGTTTCAAATATGTCAATTAATTGGTAAGAGGGGAGGGGATGACAGAGATAGGAACTGTTATAGGAGTTAGAATGATTGAAGACACTGGTCCACAAGATGACCCATAGATACAATGTTGGAGGGGGAATAGAGAACAGAAAGATCCCAGGCAGCATTACCACTCTCTCATGTGAGGCCTGCATTCCCCTCTGTTGTCCTGGTGCTCACCAAGATAGCCCACGTCTAGATTGAAAACTGGGAATTCCCGATGCTGTCTCAGTGCAACAAAACTTAAAGTAGGGGTGGTGTATGAGCCTGGGGTGTGCCTGTACTTTGCTCCCCCTCCATCACTATGTCTATGTCATGTCTTGTTAGATGATGTTTGGAGCCCTCTCATTGCTCTCTGCTCTGTGCACTGTGAGTGATCTTACCTGGCAGCAGGATTTATTAAAGGCTCCCGACCTCCCTGACTTTCATCTCACTGGCTGACCAATCATCTTTCCAACCAGCAGTTGGCAAGTCTATTGAGTCAGGAACTCCCCGAGTACCTGTAGAAGACACAGAAATAAGCAGAGTCGGAAATTAGACTGATGCTGTGAGGGTTACACATGTAGAATGGCCCACAGAGATCTGGGAAATTCTAGTCTCCATCCCTGGCCTGTGCTGCCTCATCTCTCTGGAGTGGAGAATTCTGTTGGCTCAGGATCTGGAGTAGCTGCAAGAGTGAGAGACACTGACAGAGGCAGCAATTAGACGCATACAGTGAGGGTTCACACATGGAAAAATACTGACTGATAGCACCAGAGTTCAGGATCAAATAATTGTGTGGGAAGAAAGGGTTTTGATTCATGTTGCACTTAGATATACAAACTGTGAGCAGGCGAAGTGATGGCCTCGTGCCATTATTGTGTGACAATTTATCCAGAAAGTCAGCAAGTGTTCTCTGGACACAGGTTCAAATCCCACCATTGCAAATGATTGAATGTGAAGTAAATGCTTCAAAAAAGATGTAATAAAAAACCTGTAAGTGAGTATTAAACAATTGCTGATGTTAAGAAAAATCCACCGGGTGCATTTAAGTCTTTAGTGAAGTAATCTAAGATGGGTCTGGGATATCACAGGTATTACAGAAACAACAGCTGAGGGAGGGACAGGACAGGCAGCTCAATGTTCCAGGGGACAGATGCTGCAGGAAGGACAGAAGGGGAGCTGAGAGAGGAGGAGAGCTACTGGTTCTGATGGGGTGAAACATCCCAGCAGGACTGAGAGAGGATATTCCTGCAGGATCGCCCAGTGAAGCTGTGTTCGTGGAATTAATCAACAACAATGGGGCTTCCCTTTCCTCTGATTGTTCTACAGACCCCGATAACCCCGCCCTCCTGCACCTTGACCTTCTCAAGATGGCGGCCCTGAGGCCCGGGCTCCCTCTTCCCTCAAACAAATGGCGGCCGTGACCCTGGGCCCGTTCCCTGATCAGAGACCGCCACCTCCTTTTCCGGGCCTGGTGGGTCTTTTCCGAGTTTTTTTTTTCACCTTTATCCGGGACTTGTGAATTCTCTCCGCTCCTTTCTCCCGGCGAGGCTCCCACACACCGGCTCTGAGCGCCGCTTTCTGAAGCCGATCGCAGCCGCTGCCGGCCAAAGTAGCTCCATGTCTCTCTGTGTCCTGACCAATGTGATACTGCGCATGCTCTACATAGAAACCAAACTGCGCGTGCGTCTGAGGTGATCAGTGAGTTGAGAGAGAATATTCATATCTGCACAGACTGATGGGTAAAATATTAATCATTATCAATTGCTTTGTCGAGTTATAATCATGGAGATGTCTAACATGGAAATTGTCTGGTCCAAATCAACCATACCGGCCAGGTATGTAAATCACCAACTGTGTTGGGAGTTTGAAAAGAAGTTTCTTTCTCGAGTAGTGTGAATCGATTGGAAATATGTACGTTATCCGATTTACATTTCAACTACAGTATTTTTAAAAATCTCACATTGATTTATGAGAGACGTTTAATGCTCCACTATGTCGTGAGAATGATCAATCCTGCAAAATAGTTTGCTCTCTGACCAATCCTGAAGCGTTCACTCCCGAGAATGCTTTGGCCCCTCTCCTCATTCACTCTGGTTAAAGGACCGGCCGCTACTCGGTCCTCCTGTTCCGCCCCTTCCTCCCAATTGCAGAGTTGATTCAGGTGTGACTTAGCAGGCAAGGGACAAAGGAAGTTCAAGTCGATGTTTTGTGACGCGGTGAAAATATCCCGAATCTTGAACGAGAGGCCTGGGTTCAATTCACAGCTTGTGCAGATGTGTGTAATAACAACTTTAGCAGGTTCATTAGGAAAACTAAGGGAAGTCAGGAAGAGAGTGAAAACAAGAGAAAATGCATGCAATGTGATGGGGCTTTCAATGCTCAGATGATTTGACTCTTTACCAAGCGTTTCAGGGTCCCAGTACAAACTGTTGCACTGCTCTTCGTGCACAGCCAGATACCACGATTGTGGGGGCAAAATGTTGTGGTGATTATACAGATGCTTTTCTGGAAGGCGCTCGGTTTTTGTGGTGAAAACAGTTGAGAAGGAGTCGGGTTTTGTATGCAGATACCTGTCTCCCTCCTGTTGCAGCCTCTTATTATTGCCCTGACTCTACCTCGTACATGGAGAAAGTAAGGACTGCAGATGCTGGAGATCAGAGCTGAAAAATGTGTTGCTGGAAAAGCACAGCAGGTCAGGCAGCATTCGCTACCTTGTACATGTTTGGTTGAGATCAGTGACACTTTGTAAGCTCACAATACAAGATCCATCACTCTGTTTAAGACAGTAAAAATCTCTTGTAGCACAATAGCCAGAGAAAAACACAGCGCAGAACAGGCCCTTCAGTCCTTGATGTTGCGCCGACCTGTGAACTATTCTCAGCTCGTCCCCCTACACTATCCTGAAATCACCCATGTGCTTATCTAAAGGACTGTTTAAATCTCACTAAATTGGCTGAGTTAACTACATTAGTAGGTAGTGGATTCCACGCGCTAACCAGTCTCTGAGAAAAGAACCTGCCTCTGACATCTGTCTTAAATCTATCACCCCTCAATTTGTAGTTATGCCCCCTCATACACACTGATGTCATCATCCTAGGAAAAAGACTTTCACTGTCTACCCTATTTAAGCCTCTGATCATCTTTTATGTCTCTATCAAATCCTCTGTTAGCCGCCTTCTTGCCAATGAGAACACGTTCAAATTGCTCAACCTTTCCTCATAAGACCTTCCCTCCAGACCACACAACATCCTGGTAAATCTCCTCTGCACCTCTTCCAATGCTTCCACATCCTTCCCGAAATATGGCACCAAAACTGCACACAATATTCCAAATATGGCCGCACCAGTGTTTTGGAAAGTTGCAGCATGATATTGTGGTTCCAGAACTCAATCCATCTATGAATAAAACCTAACACACTGTATGCCACCTTAACAGTACTGTACACCTGGGTGGCAACGTTCAGGCATTTATGTACGTGGACTCCAACATCCCTCTGCACATCTACATTACCAAGAATGTTTCCATTGACCCAGTACTCTGCCTTCCTGTTATTCTTCACAAAGTGTATCACCTCACATTTAGCTGCATTGAACTACATTTGCCACCCTTCAGCCCAATTCTGCACTTTATCCAAGTCCCCTTGCAACCTGTAATATTCTTCCACACTGTCCACTACTCCACTGACTTTCGTGTCGTCTGCAAATTTACCAATCCATCCACCTATGCCTGCATTTAAGACTTTTATAAAAAATTACAAACAGCAGTGGTCCCAAAACAGATCCTTGTTGCACACCACTAATAACCGCACTGGAGGCTGATTATTTTCCATCATCCACCACTCACTGCCTTCTTTCAGAAAGCCAGTTTCTAATCCAAACTGCTAAATCACACTCAATTCCATGTCGCTGCATTTTATCTAAGAGCCTACCATTTGGAACCTTATCAAAGACTTTACTGAAGTCCATGTATACCACGTCAACTGCCCTATCCTCATCTATATGCTTGGTCACCATCTCAAAAATACTCAATGAAGTTTGTGAGACAAGACCTGCCCTTGACGAAACCATATTGACAATCTGAAATCATATTGTTGTTTGCCAGATGATTACAAATATTGTCTCTTATATCCTTTCCAAAACCTTTCCGGCAACAGAAGTAAGGCTCACTGGAATATAATTAACTGGGTCATCTCTACTGGCCTTCTTGATCAAGGGCATAACATTTGCAATCATCCAGTCCTCTGGTACTGAACATGTAGGCAATGACGACTCAATATCAAAGCCTAAGTATTTGCTATCTTCTCCCTAGCTTCCCAGAAAATCCACAGATAAATCCCATCCAGCCCAGGGAACTTGTCTACTTTCAATCCTTTTAGAATTGATAACACCTGTTCGTAACTAACCTCGATCCTTTCTCGTCTAACATCTTCTACCTCATTATTGTCTGCGATATTCTCATTTTCCTGAGTGAAAACCAATGAGAAATATTCGTTTAGCACCTCTCCAATTTCAATAGTGTCCACACTCAACTTCCCACTCCTGTCTTTGATTGGCCCTATTCCTACCCTATCCTTTATTCCTCACATACCTAAAGAAAGCTTTAGGGTTCTCCTTTATTCTATTTGCTAAAGACTGCTCATGTCCTCTCTTTGCTCTTCTTAACTCTCTTTAAGTCCTTCCGAGGTGATCTGTAAGTCTGCATGGCCTCATCAACACATAAGCCTCCTACTTCTTCTGAACAAGAGATGCAATTTCTGTGGTAAACCACAGTTCCCTTACCTTATCACTTCCTCCCTGCCTGACAGGGACATACCAATCAAGGACACGCAATATTTGTTCCTTAAACCAGCTCCACATTTCTATTGTCTACATCCACTGCATTTTGCTACCCCATTCTATGCATCCTAAATCTTGCTGAATTGCATTATTATTGCCACTGCCCCATTGATAATTCTTCACCTGTGGCACGTACCTATCACTTTTCATCGCTAAACTAAACATAACTGAATTGTACTAATCTCTCCAAAGTGCTCACCTACAACTGAACCAAACACCTAGTCCGGTTCATGACCAAGCACCAGATCCAATGTGGCATCCCCTCTCGTCGGCCCTTCGACATACTGTGTCAGGAAACCCTCCCGTACACCTTGGACAAAAACTGATCCATCCAACATACTAGAGTAATAGCATTTTCAGTCAATGTTTGGGAAGTTAAAGTTCCCCATAATGACCACCATGTTACTTTCGCTCCTACCCAGAGTATTTTTGCTAATACTCTCTTCCCCCTCCCTGGAACTCTGCAGCAGCCTATTAAAAAGTCCAAGCAGTGTGACCTCCCCTCTCCTGTTTCTAACTCAGCCCACACTACTTCAGTAGAGAAGTCCTCATCAAATGTTCTCTCAGCCACCGTTATACTATCCTTGACTAACATAACATGCATGGGCCCATTGCGGTGCTTCAAATTCCATGAGGCAGCCATACTGTCTATGACAGACAGACTCAGTCCAGAACCTCCTCTGTCCTTAAGACTTTAAACACTGCCTGCACTCCTCGATTTCCCCTTTGCACGTTGCCTTTCCAACCCACCCCACCTGCATCACTCCGCAATTGGAACTGTCAAGGGCAGAAGTCTGTGGAAAACCCTCCCTAACCTTCTCTATCCTCTTTTAAGATGCATTTTAAAATCATTCTCTTTAATCAATGTTTTGATCATCCATGAAGCACCTTAGGAGATTTGCCATTGTGAAAGATTCCATACAATGCAAGTAGTTGTTTTTATTGCCATACATTAGGAGAAACAGGAATGATGCTTTCAAAATGTTAACAAGAAAGTCACTGATAGGCGCAGTGTGTAGGCCAAATAATAATGTCACATTGGGATGGGCAATTATCAAAGAAGTAACTAAAGCCTGTAAAAATGGCATGTCTATTACCATGGGTGATTTGAATCTACAAGTAGATTGGTCGAACCAGCTCAGTCAGGGTAGCCATGAGGAGTTCATTAAGTGTATCCATGATAGTTTTTTTGAACAGTATGAAATGGAACTGACAAGGAGCAATCTATCCAAAATCTGGCCCCTGTGCAATGAGACAGGAATAATTAATGACCTCAGTGTTAGGGATCCTCTTGGAAGAAGTGATCACTGTATGATTGAAGTTAGAACACATATGGAGTGTGTAAAGATAAAATCTAATACCTTGGTCCTGTGCTTGAACACGGGGAACTAAAATAGAATGAGGGAGAACCTGGATAATGTAGACTGGAAACAAAGATTTTATGGTGGGACAGTTGATGAGCAGTGAAAAAATTTCAAAGACATTTTAGGAAGTGCTCAGCAAAAACATATTCCAGTGAAAAGGAAGGACTGTAAGAAAAGGTGGTGGACAAAAGATAGGGAATTCTACACTAGTTCGTTTATTCTCTGTAGTTAGAAAGATGCTTTGGTCTATTATCAAGGAAGAAAAAGCAGGGAATCTCGATAGAAATTGTCCCATTGGGCAGACAGAGCATGGATTCATGAAGGGCAGGTCATGCTTGACAAATCATTTGGAATTCTGTGAAGACATTTCGAGCAAGGTGGACAATGGGGACCCAGTGGATGCGGCGTGCCTGGATTTCCAAATGGCCTTCAACAAGGTGCCACGCAAGAGGCTGTTGCATTATATAAGGGTGCATGGGATAGAGTATTAGCATGGAAAGAAGATTGGTTGATTAACAGGAAGCAAAGAGTGGGGATAAATAAACCTTATTCTGGCTGGCAATCAGTAGCTAGTAGTGTGCCTCTAGGATCAGTGTTGGGACTGCAATTATTTAGAATTGGTACAGATGATTTGGAGTTGGGGACCACATGTGGGGTGTCAAAGTTTGTATATGACACTAAGATGAGTCGCAGAACAAAGTGTGCGGAGGACTGGGAAACTTTGCAGAGGAACAGAGATACATTGGGTGAGTGGGCAATGGTCTGGCATTTGGAATAGAATGTTCATAAATGTAAAGTCATACTCTTTGGTTGGAGTAATATTAGTAAAAAGTTTACTATTTGAATTTTTAAAAAATGCATTATTTGCTATGCAAAGGCACCTGAACATCCTTCTGTATGAGGGTTGGTCACCAGGTACAACAATCAATTCAGAAGACAAATGGAATATTGTCCTTCATTGCTGAAGGGATTGTGTTTAAAAGCAGAGGTGGGCTATAGTGGGTGCTGGTGAGCCCACACCTGGAGTACTCCATGTAGTTTTTATCTCCTTTCTTGCTCAAGGATGTACTGGCACTAGAGGGGGTGCAGAGGAGGTTAACTATGTTGACTCCGGAGGTGAGGAGTTTGGTTTAACAGAGACTGAGTAGATTGGGATTATATTCATTGGAATTCAGAAGAATGGAAAGATATAAAATAATGAATGGAATGGATAAAATAGAAATAGAGAGAATGTTTCCACTGGCCGGTGAAGCTAGGACAAGAGGGCATCACCACAAGATTAGAGGCAGCAAATTTCGGACTGAATTGAGAAGGAACTTCTTGACCTCTATGGAGTGCATTGCCCAGGGAAGTAGTTGATGCTAGTTCAGAAAATGTTTTTAGAGCTAAGTTAGTTTTTTAAAAAGAGAAATAATTAATTAAGAAATACGGTAAGAACGTGGGTAAATGGTTCTGCGTCCACAAAATGATCAGCCATGATCTTATTGAATGGTAGAGCAGGCTCGAAGGGCAGGACAGCCTTCTACTTTTCCTAGATCTTTTGTTCTTGTATTATGCATTCCTCCATCACTCGTGACTTGGAGTTGTTGGATTAGGATGGACAAAATTAAAATTCACAGAACACCAGGTTATAGTTCAACAGGTTTATTTGGAAGCACTACTTTGCCGGTCCTTCATCAGGTGGTTGTGTGATTTTTAACTTTGTCCCTCACTCTTGTAATTGAGAAACAGCAACAAAAGCCACGAAGCAGTGTGCAAGCTCCAGCCAACAGTTGGTATTGTGCAGAATGAAGAAGGTTATCTCAGAATACAATGGGATATTGATCAGATGGGCCAGTGGGCTGAGGACAGGCAGATAGGATTTAATTTAGTTAGATGAGGTTAGTATATCTGGTCGTCATAGACAGGTTGGACCGAAGAAGTGATTGATGTCAGCGGCGGACCAATGGAAAGGCAGGGGCGGAGCTGGAGGTCCTGGCGGGGCAGTTGGTCCTCCGACCAATCAGTGAATAAGAGCGGCACTAGACTATACCACGTGATCACCCTCGCGGTGGGCGTGGATTTTAGGGACATATGTGCGGAGAGCTGTCGGTAAGGAAAGAAACAGCAGGAAGTGGGAGGGAAATGGTGTTGGTATGGTCTGAGAGGTTTTACTATCATTTGCTGCACATCGGAAAATACAAATTTGAAACTTACAGTCCCGTTTTTGCAGCAAATGGGAATATGCCTCGTTGAGTAATCGGCCCGAGTGAGCGCCGCCATCTTTATTCGGGGCAATGAGTCACTGGACACGTGCGCGGCCGCCAGCTTTGTAGGGGGCAAAGTTCAGAGGGATGTATGTACAGCCTTCCCTGGGAAAAAGAGTCATAGGGCAGGATTTACACAGCATATTCAAACCCAGAGAAGTGCATTTTTTTCTGGATTTGTTTCGTCATTCACTTAAATGATTTGGATGTGAATAGAGGCCGTATAGTTAGGAAGTTTGCAGGTGACACCAAAATTGGAGGTATTGTGGACAATGAAGACGGTTATCTCAGAGTACAGTGGGATATTCATCAGATGGACCAATGGGCTGAGGAGTGCCAAAAAGGATTAAATTTGGGGAAATTAGGTTAGGCTATCTGGTTGGCATAGGTTGGACCGAAGAAGTCTGTTTCTGTGTTAGACATCTTTGACTGTGGGATCATAAAAGTGAACTCTGCTCTGGTTCACCTCTGGGTTCTCTGATGTCCACTTGTTCATTATCTAGCTTCCTCAGTCTCTCGTGGGTAAATTTTTGATCTGTATAGTATTTTACTATTACTTTCACAGCTGCTTCGTAAATGAATTGAAGAATGTAGAGCTGGAAAAACACAGCAGCGCAGGCAGCATTCGAGGAGCAGGAGTATCAACGATTCGGCATAAGCCCTTCTTCAGGAATGCAAATGAATTGTCCACTGCTGCCCGGCTCCTGACCGTATGATGTTCCATTATCAGTTTATCTTTTCCACAATATCTTTGACGGTCAAGAATTCTTTTTTCCAATAAGTGAGTGCATTTTCCTTCAATTTTCTGACAGTCAAATTCTGCACCATTTTCATTCCCTGTAATTCATATTGCACTCCCTGAAACATCAACTGTGTATTTCTCCTTCCACAGAAACCAGTGATCAATGCCAAAGCCTTGTTGCCTGTGGAGAGGGTAATGTTTGACTTCCTTGTACTGCTGCAGTTTGTGTGGTGAAGGTGCTCCCACAACGTGGTTGGGTAAGAGACATTACAGATTATTCACTCAGCGATATTGAAGAGTAGAAGATATCTGTACAAATCATCATGGTTTTAATTTCACAAAAATATGATTGAGAACTTTTGACATAAGGCTACAGATGGAGAATATTGTGTCCAGTGATCAAAACCATTGCCAAATAAGCAGTTTTTCAAGAATGCCTTAAAGGAAGAAAGTAGATCTTAGAGGGTTAGAGTGGGGATTCCAGACCATGTTCCCTTGGAGTCTATAGAAACAGTCACACAGGTGAACTCAAAAATAAACACATCATTGAGAGTCTGAACTAAAATGAGTTATTGAGATATGAAAGGGTGTGTGGTGCAGGGAGATAGGAATGATTACAGCCAGGAATTAATTCAAAGGTGCGAAAGTAAATTGTTGTCGCTTACAAATGAGAGTCTTTTGATTGATCAGCAAGTTTTGGTACAAGTGAGCACTTCGGCAGTAGAGTTTTCAATATTCCAGAGATTATTGGGAGGGTGAATGTGGGATGCTGGCCAGGAGTGGGTTTAGATAATGAAATCTAGAGTTAACAAAAGGAATGAATGAGAGATTCAGTAAATGAGCTGAGACTGTGGTGACGTCAGGTGATATGACTGAAGTCGAAATAGTGGTCTTGGAGGGGGTCTGGCCTGTCATCCTCACCTCATTCAGCTGTTTGTCAGTTTGTGAATCAAGTGTGTAACAAGCTCAGGAACTGAGTGGCCCTGGCAGAACCCAAAATGGGCATCGCTGAGCAGTTGCTTGACAGCACTGTTGATGACACCTTCCATCACGTCACTGCTGAGCGAATGTGGACTGACGGAGGGCAATTGTCTGAGTTGGATCTACCCTGCTTTTTTGTGTTGGAACATCCCTGAGCAATGTTCCACAAAGTCGGTAGGTGCCAGTGCTGGAGCAGTACTTGTCTTGGTGGGCAGCAAGTTCTGGAGCACAGCCAACAGTATTATTGCCAGAATATTGGCAGGGCCCATACCTTTACACTGCTTATCCATTTCTTGATCTGATTTGAAATGAGTTTTCAACCAAGTTGATTCATATCTGTGATGTGAGGGACCAATGGAGAAGGCTCATCCACTTGGCACTGCTGGCTGAGAATCGCTGCTAATGCTGTCCTCTTATCTGTTGCATGAATGTGTGAGACCCTTCCATCGTTAAGGGTGGGGATATCTGTGATGCTTCCTCCAGTGAGTTGTTTAATTGTCCATCACTATTCTTGACTAGGTGTGGCAGAACTGCAGAAATCAGATCTAATCTGTTGGTTATGGGATCACTTAGTTCTATTTGGTGTTGCTTGTGGTGTTTGGCATGCAGGTTTGGTAGCTGCACCAGGTTGGCACCTCATTTTTAGGTATGCCTGGTACTGCTCCTGGCATGCCCTCCTGCATTCACCATTGAACCAGGGTTGATTCCCCTGGCTTGATGTTAATGGTTGAGTGGTGGATATCAGGCCATGAGATTTCAGATTGGGCTGGAGTACAGTTCTGCTGCTGTTGTTGGCCCACAGTGAGGCGGAAGTTGCAGGGTCAAGAGGGCTGATTTTGTGGTTGTATTTGCTTGTGCATTGGTCGATGTAATGTGGTCCATCTAGTTTCATTCCTTTGTTGAAACTGTGCAGTGATTAATACAATGAGTGACTTGATGGTCCACTGTCGGGTTTCTTTCCCTCAAGGACATTGTCAATAGCAGAAAAACATCCCCAGTGGTTCCATGGCAAACAGTAGATTCTTCATTCCAGTTAATTTTTTCTTGACTTCAGAGCCACCCTCTACCAATTTGGGATTCAAACCTGAACTTCAGTTGTATATTTTAATATTCTTGATAAATACGACAGGTTTGTTCACTTATTTTTAGAATCACTATCACAGGTTTTGTTTATTGTTTTGGAAATAAAAACAATGTCCATTATCCTGTCTCCTCCATCCTCCCCTCCAACAACAAGAGTGAGGAGCACATGGAGTTTCTCTGTCAATAACATTGAGACAATCCGATCAGCTGCCTCTGCTTCTTTCCTCCCTCTCCACGAGCCCACCAAGCCATTCTGCCTCGCAAGGATGCTCCTCATGTAAGTCCTAAACTTGCATTTCCTAGAGTCCCTTGTCAAGCCTTATTTGAGGTCATCTTGGCCATTTACCCTAGTGTAGCTAAATCATGGACATTCCAAATCTCTGTCTCATCCTCCTGCTTGTCACCGTCATTTCCGCCCGCACCTCCCCCCCACCCCCCGCCTTGCAATTCACAGATATTGTTCCTTGTTCTGTCTGTCTGTCTTTTCTGGTTATGTCCTTCTCTCCCATTCTGCTAAAACCTAATATTTGACCTCACCCCCATTGGAAAATCCTGCTCGATCTCCACTCTCCCTTTCTGAATTCATTGTATTTGGTGTCCCTCCAGGATCTATCCTTAGTCCGTCCTGTTTCTCACCTACATACTGCCACGAGGTAACATCGCCCAAAAGCACTGTGTTAGGTTTCACATGTACACTGACAATGTCCAGCTCTCCCTTCCCATCTTCCGTCTCCATTTCTCCACTATTACTCAGTTATCAATCTGCTTACCACGCTTCGATTAGCTGCAATTCACTCCAATGAAACACCGCAATTGTTAAACCCATTGCCTTCAGTTGCTATTCCAAATTCATTTCCCTTACTGCTGTGCCCCTCCCTCTCACTGGGAAGTGTCTACACTCTTCATAATATTGCTTTCATATCTGACCCCAAGGTGTCCTTCTGATCAGACATCTACACAATCACAAACACCAGGAATTCCAATCTCTAAAATGCTGCTTGTCTCCTTCTCACCCCAGCTTCATTGCGACTGAAACCCTAACCTGTGTCAGTGTTGCCTTTAACTTAACAAATCTGAAACAGAACCCTTGATTCCGCGACTGACCCAGAATCTGGTTCAAGACACATCCTCTCCATATTTATCCTGTCAAACCTCGACAGCATTCTGTATGTTTCAGAGATCATCTCTCATTCTTCCAAAGTCCAGTGAGTAGATTCCCAACTTATTCAGCCTTTGCTTACAGGATAATCCCTTCAAAACAGGGATCATCCCAATGGATCTTCTCTGAAATGCCTCCAATAAACTGCTCTATTTCATGAACTAAAGTGACCAAATCTGTTCACGTTACTCCAGATGTGGTCTCACTTGCCATTTGTTTAGTTGCCCGAAGGTATATGCACCAAACTCTGAAATTGCAAACTCTTTGAAATAAGGGACAGCATTCCATTCCCTTTCCTGATTCCATGTTGTAACTGTGTGCTCGCTTTCTGTGTTTCCTGCTCATTTTCCCCCAGTCCCTTTGTGGTGCAGCTTTCTACAGTTTATCCCAAGTTATACTCTATTTGCCAACTAGTTGCCCAGGTTTCCTGTGCATATTTATCTCTAAACTGTTTATAATCCTTTTGGAACTTTCCTGTTATGCCTTTTCTAGGAGATATCCCCCCTCATTATTCGAAACATGTACTGTGAGCACTGGGCAGTGGGAAGCATGCTCAGTTGCTATCTTTCAGGGATACTCTGTTTCATGACTGAGAGGAGCTTGCTGCCCATTGGTCAGAATGGAGACAACTTGCCCATCAAGGTGCATGAGCCTTTCACACCCCATGTCTTATTGAGGAGGCACAGCGGCAGAATGGAAGGAAAGAAAAGGAAGCAAATCCTGCTCTCCACATCTCACTGAATCTTGGGACATTCTGTCTCATGTTCAGTCACATGAAGTCCCAAGGTGGAAACTCATCAATACCCACATAGATTTGCCCTTGAAGTTCCTGCTAACCTCCGCCAGGGGTAATGTGTACAGTCCTCCTGTGCCAGGAGGAGGGGATTGTATGTGTTTCAAACTTGAACTGACAGTGACGGATTTTATAAACTTGTATTACAGGCAGATATTCAGATGGAAATCTCAGTCATTATAACGCCAAACTCTGACAGAATTACTCAATACATCAGGACCTGGATATTCATATTGTGTGAGAGTATTGTGTTCCAGATCAATACCATTTGCTGAATAAAAGATCTCCTTTGAATCAAACCATCCTCTCAATAGATCTTCCCAAATCTTCAACATGTGTCCTGTAACCCTTGTATAATGAGCTGATGGGTCTAAGGTTTATTATTACAACGTGTAACTTTTGTAAACCGCTTTGTCACAGCTCTCCAAATTTCCTTTGCTACAAGGAGAACTCATCAGTTTCCCCAAACCCCTGATTCCCCAATGTCTGTTTTCTCTCTATAAGGTACACATCAGGATTGTGTTGGAACATTCTCCACTTGCCTGCATCAGTGCACCCCCCCACCCCCCCAACAATATTAAAGAAAGTGAACATCCTCCAGGGTAAAGCACTGTACCTGAGTGGTTTCCCGTCCACCACCTTCAGCATTCCCTTTCCCCACCCTCGAGGCACAGTGGCATCACTGTGTGAAAGATCAAGTCAGCATTGTCCTACCCGACCATAGGACTGCTCACTCATTAGAGAGAGATGTCTAGTAGTGGTTAACCTGAATATTACCACAGCACATGCAAGGGGAGAGGTTGAAAAGGAGAGTCCATTAATTGCGGATGGTTATTCTTGATGTGTATTAGCAACACACATGTCACGTGAACAATTAATGTTAAAAAAGCCCCACAAATTCTGCAACTAAAATCCCCCATTCCTTGAACCATCCTGGTAAATCTCCTGTGCCCCCTGTCAGGGACCCTGCCATCCTTCCCAATGTGTGGGCGATCTGTGGTGCGCACAGACCCAGCATCTCTGAACCCTGTGGGTGATAGCATAAAACAACAGTTGCACTAAACCTCACTGTCTGGAAGAGAGTGAGAGACAGAAATCCCGAAGGCATTTAAAATCTATTTAGGATCACACGTGCAAGGCCAAGACTAACAGGTCTATGGCCTCTGTGCTGGAAAATGGGATTAAAATAGTTAGCTGGGAGATTTCTTTACAGCATAAACCCAATGGACCACAAAACCGTTTTCTGTCATGTAGACCACAGATGCGTAATATAGGAATATGACAAGCCACAAATAGAAACCGGGTCAGAGAAGGTGATATTAGAATAGATGATACGTGATTGATTAATGTTTTTTGGAGGAAATGTGACAGAGGTTAAGTGGGACATTGTGGAGCTCTGGGTGCAGGAATCTGAAATAAAAATGGGTTATCCTGAAGGCTGGAATGAAAGAAAGGCACATCACAGAGATTTGAGAGGGTGGACAAGATTAAAGATACAAAGTGTGTTGAGACTGGAGGAGATTAGAGGTTGGAGGATGTTGCAGAGATTTTGAGATGTCTTTGATACAGAGATAGTGATAGTTCTGAGGCTAGAGATGAATTATAGAGATAAGGATGAGTTGTTAGCTTTCCCAACCCGACCTCTTCACTGATAATGATTGTTTCTCTGTCCTCATCTGCCATTGCCTCCATAGGCCTGCGACAATGAGAGTACACAGATAGTATGTTCCTGTTAAGGCCAAGGCTGGGAGGCATCGAGAATGCTGCATGACCTGAGAAATTGAGGCTCTGGTCAAGAAAATGAAGGAAGGATATGGCAGGTACAGACCCCTCTGTGTTTGTGTGAATCCATAGAGGATGATAAGAGAAGTAGGAGTATACTCGCAGAAAACCAGAAGGCAAAAAAGGGGACATGAGATAGCTTTGGGAAATAGGTTTAAGGAGAATCCAAAGAGATTCTACAAATACACTAAAGAGAAAAGAATAACTAGGCAGAGAATAGCCACCCTCAAAGATCAACAAGACTGTCTATGGAACAGCAGGAGGTGGGAGAGATTTTAAGTATTTGATGTCAGATTTTAATGAAAGGGGATATGAAAGTTAGAGAAGTTGGAGAAATAAATAGTGATAACTTGGCAAGTGTACATATTACAGAGGAGGTGGTACTGGATGTCTTAAAATGCATAAAGGTGGATAAATCCCTGAATCTGATCAGGTGTATCCCAGAACTTTGTGGGTAATTAGGGAAGCTTTTGCCGGGCCCCTCGCTGCGATATTTGTATCATCGATCGCCACAGGTGAGGTGCTGGAAGACTGGCGCCATTATTTGAGAAAGGTGGTAAGGAAAAGCCAGGGAACTATAGACCGGTGAGCCTGAAGTCAGTGGCAGAGAAGTTGTTGGAGGGGATTCTTAGGGACAGGATTTACGTGTCATTGGAAAAACAAGAAATGATTCGGGAGAGTCAGCATGGCTTTTCTTTTGAAATCAGTAACTTGGACTTGAGAAAGACACAAGGTTTCACATAACACACTGGTTAGCAGGTTCAGTACCATAGAATTCTGGCGGAACTAGCTGTTTGAATACGGAATTGGCTGGAAGGTCAACGAGTCAGAGATGGACAGCACAGAAACAGAGACCTGTCGGTCCAACCAGTACATGCTGATCAGATATCCCAATGTAATCTAGTCCCACCTGTCAGCACCCGGCCCATATCCTTCCTATTCATATACACATGAAGATGTCTTTTAAATGTTGCAATCGTAATGGCCACCACCACTTTCTCTGGCAGCTCATTCCATACACGTCCCACCCTCTGTGTGAAAACGTTGCCTCTCAAGTCTCTTTAAAGTCTTTCCCCTCATACCATAAACCTATGTCCTCTAGTGCTGGAATCCCCGACGCCAGGGAAAATACTTTGTCTATTTATCCTATCCATGCACCTCAGGTTTTCATATACATCGATAAGATCACCTCTCAGCCTCCGACGCTGCAGGGAAAACAGCCCCAGTCAATTCAACCTCTATTCAACCCCCAGCCTAGCTCAAATCCTCCAACCATGGCAACATTCTTGTAAATCTTTTCTGAACCCTTTCAAGTTTCACAACATCCTTCCAATAGGAGGGTGACCAGATTTGTACGCAACATTCCAAAAGTGGCCTAACCAATGTCCTGTACAGCTGCAACATGATCTCATAACTCCTGTACTCAATACTTAGTCCGATAAAGGCAAGCATTCCAAATGCCGCCTTCACTATCCTATCTACCTGCACTCCAAGGTCTCTTTGTTCAGTAACACTCCTCAGGACCTTACCATTAAGTGTATAAGTCCTACTAAAATTTGTTTTCCCAAAATGCCACTCCTCAGCCCATTCACCCATCTGACCGAGATCCCATTGTACTCTGAGGTAATCTTTTTCACTGTCCACTACACCTCCAGTTTTGGTGTCAACTCACTAACTTTACCTCCTATGTTCACATTCTAAGTCATTGATATAAATGACGAAAGGTAGTGGATCCAGCAGTGATCCTTGTAACACTCCACTCGTCACAGGCCTCCAGTCTGAAAAGCGACCCTCCATCACCACCCTCTGTCTTCTGCCTTTGAGCCAGTTCTGTATCCAAATGGTTAGATCTCCCTGTATGCCATGAGCTCTAACCTTGCTGAGCAGTCAGTGTCATAGTGCAGGATGCTTTTTGGACTGGAAGCCTGTGATGAGCAATATGCTGTCAGGCTGGGTGCTGGGTCCACTGCTTTTTGCCATTTATATAAATGATTTCTATGTGAATATCGGAGCTATGGTTAGTAGGTTTACAATAGACACCAAAATTGGAGGTGCAGTGGATAGCAAAGTTACCTGAAAGTACAATGAGACTCCGATCAAATGGGCTGAGGAGTGGCAGATGCAGTTTAATTTAGATATATGTGAGGTTCTGCATTTTGGAAAAGCAAATCAAGGCAGGACTTCTACACTTAATGGGAAGGTCCTAGGGAGTGTTGCTGAACAAAGAGATCTTGGAGTGCAGGTTCATAATTCCTTGAAAGTGGAATCATAGATAGGCAGGGTAATGAAGAAAGTGTTTGGTGTACGTGCCTTTATTGGTCTGTGCATTGAGTACAGGAGTTGTGACGTCATTTTGCGGCTGTACAGGACATTCCTTCAGCCACTTCTGGAATTCTGCTTTCAGTCCTGGTCTCCCCGCTATTGGAATGATATTGTGAAACTTGAAAGGATTCAGAAAAGATGCAAAGATGTTTCCAGGGTTGAGGGATTGAGCTATAGGGAGAGGCTGAATAGACTGAGGCTGTTTTCACTGGAGAATCGGATGCTGAGAGGTGACCATAGAGGTTGATAAAATCATTAAGGGCAAACAGCCAGGGTCTTATTCCTGTTTAGGTGAGTCCAAAACTAGAAAGCACAGGCATGAGGGAAAAGATTGAAAAGGGATATTAGGGGCAAAGTTTCAAGCTGAACGTAGTATGTGTATGGAATGAGCTGCCAGAGAAAGTGTGGAGGCTGGTACAGTTACAACATTGAAAAGGCATCTCATTGGATATGTGATTGGGAAAGGTTTCCAAGGCTATGGGCCAAGGGCTGGCATATGGGACGAGATTAATTTAGGATATCTGGTCGGCATGGACAAGTTGAACTGAAGGGTCTGTTTCTGTGCTGTACATCTCTATGATGCTAATAAATTAAAATTAAGATAGGTTTCTCTTTTATGGAGAGTTACCAGAAGGCCAGACAATTCTCCTTAGAGCTGAGAAGGTTAAGCAGTGATTTTGACCAGGAGTTGATTTGTTTCCAGGGTATTTCATTTACAGAGAGACAGAGTGAGAAATTTTTAACGTCACAATTTTTAGTAACTATTTTCAGGTGACTGGCAAATAATGCAAAGAAAAATGTCAAGATTTTTTTACTCAGTAAGTTCTGAGCATCTGGAACAGTTTGACCAACAGCTGGATGCAGATTCAGTAGCTATTGTCAAAACAATTTTGAAATTTAACATTTTTAAGGAAGGATTTGGAGGGCTATGTCCAAATGGGAGGTGAGTTGTGATAGACTGGCACCATCTCCAGAGGAAGAGAGTACAGCCCCAATGGGCTGAATAGCCTCCAGTCCCTGTGCTCTGTGATACTGACCCATTCACTGTGAATGATGAAGCTCATCGCAGGGCAGAGCCGTAGAGATGTACAGCATGAAAATAAACCCTTTGGTTAAACTGGTCCATGCTGACCAGATATCCCAACCTAATCTAGACCCATTTGCCAACACTTGGCACATATCACTCTACACCCTTCCTATTCATATTACCATCCAGATGCCAAATCGTTTAATTGTACCAACATCCTCCACTTCCTGACAGAAGATTCCATACACGCACCAACCTCAGTGGGGAAAAATATTGTCCCTCAGATCCATTTTAAATTCTTCCCCTCTCATCTTAAACCTATGCCCTCTCATTCTCGACTCCCCGACCCCAGGGAAATGACCTTGTCTATTTATCCTACCCATTGCCCCTCATGGTTTTATAAACCTCTATGAGGTCACCCCTCAGCCTCTGATGCACCTGGGAGGATCCCACCACTCGGGTCACAATGGGGCCTGGCTGATTGACACAGCTTCAAACCAATAGGAGAGTTGGCATGATCCTCCAGCCAATGGGAGTGAATGAGGGGTGGGTCCAGCAGGCCAACACATGACCATCAGCTTTGCAGGTGCAGTGTCACTGTGAGGGGGGACTGAATGTGAAGGAGTGGGAGAGACAGCAGATACTGGGAGAGAGATGGAGTTAGTGTGGACTGAGAAGGTTGATAAACACTGTTTCAGTCTGCTGGACCTGAATTAGATACTCCGGGTAAATTAGAACCACAAGAACTTCGGATGCTGTAAATCACACACAACAACCAGAAGGTACTGGAAAAGCTCAGCAGATCTGGCAGCATCTGTGAAAAGAAATCAGTTCGCATTTTCGATCCAGTGATGCTTCCTCAGGAACTGATGTTACTGAGAAAAAAAGAGTCTGTTTTTACGCAGAAGGTAGGGATTAAGGAGTAAATGATAAGTGGGGATAGAGTCCAAAGAGAGAGATAGGAGCAGTTGGACAGAGGAGTGAATAACGATCGGACGGGGGGAGGGTGAAGAGCTGTTTATGGGGACTGTTAGTGGCTAACCATAGGTAGTGTGTAATGGCAGGCTACGTAATAACAAGGCCTGGTATGTGGGGTAGGGGGCAAAGACACTAGGACGTGGGAGAGTTCAGGACCTAAAATTATTGAATTTGATGTTGAAGCCAGAGGGTTGCAGGGTTCCCGATTGGGAGATGAGGTGTTGTTCTTCCAGTTAGTGTTAAAATGTGGCGCTGGAAAAGCACAGCAGGTCAGGCAGCATCCAAGGAGCAGGAGAATTGATGTATTGGGCATGTCAGCACTTCATCAGAAATGTGGGTGGGGGAATACGGCTGAGAGATAAATAGGGAGGGGTGTTTGGGGTTGGGGGAAGCGAGCTAGGGAGGCAATAGGTGGTTGTAGATGGAGGGTAGTGGTGAGAGGGTGGAATGGATAATTGGAAAGGAAGATAGACAGGTGGGACTGTTCAAGAGGCCAGTGCCGAGTTGGAGGGTTGAATCTGAGATAAGGTGGGGGGTGGGGGATGGGAGATGAGGAAACCTTCATGCTGTGTGGTTGAAACTTCCCAAGATGGAAGATCAGGTGTTCTTCCTCCAGGTGCCGGGTGGCTCGGATTTGGGGATGGAGGACTTGCATGTCCTTGGCAGCGTGGTGACGGAGGGGGTGGGGGGGAAACCGAAGTGGTCGACTACAGGGCGGTGGGGTTGGTTGGTGCATGTGTCCCAGAAATGTTCCATGGAATATTCCACAATTTGGCGTCCTGAGAGCAAGGGACACAATCGGTGAGGTGTTTGAGTGAGCAGGGAAATCTCTGCTGGATGTGGGAGGATCCAGTGGTGCCTTGGATGGAGTTAAAGGGAAGGTGTGGGCACAGGTTTTCCACCTCTTGCAGTGGCAAGCGAAGGTGCTTAGAGTGGAGTGTGGGTTGGTGGGGAGTGTGGATCTAACGTGGAAGTCACAGAAGGTATGGTCTCTGTGGAATGCTGAAAGGGGTGGGGAGGGAAATATATCTCAGGTGGTTGGATCTGATGGTGGAAAGAGCAGAGGATGATGCGTTGTATCTGGGTGGAAGGTGAGGATGGTGGGATTCCATCTTTGTTGCATTTGAAGGGGTGGGGTTCAAGGGCAGTGGTGTGGGAAGTGGAGGAGATACACTGGAGGGCATTGTTGACCACATGGGAGGGGAAATTGCAGTCCTTGAAATAGGAAGCCATTTGGTATGTTCTGAAGTGTTCTTCCAGCTTGCATCAAACTTCACTGGAACACTGCAGTAAGCATGAGACAGAGATGTTGGACAGGGAACAGTCTTGTGTGTTAATGAGCAGGCAACTGGAAGCTCAGGGTCTTTTTTGCAGCACAATGTAGATCATCAGCCACCATTTCCACCACCGCCACTGAGATGCGAGAAGGTTCCTGTCTCCTCCATTAACAGCTTTCCACCTTCCCACTCCTTTGTCTTTCCAAATGTTCCTGTGTCTCTTTGGGCTCTGTCCCCACCTATTATTTACTCTTTAACCCCTGTCTCCTGTAGTCCAAAGATCTGTAGGTTCGGTGAATTGGCCCAGCTAAGGTTCCCATAGGGTTCAGGGATGTGTATTAGTTCGGGGGAAATGGAGAGTAATAGAGTAGGAGAATGGGTCTGGGTGGGATAAACTTCGGAGGGTGGGTGTGGAATCGTTGGGCCAAAGGGCCTGTTTCCTGAAGGGATTCTAATTTTCCCAGCTGTCATCGGTTCTGAGGAAGGGTCACTGGACCCATGATGACCCATGGTGTGTGTAGGAGGCGGAAAGGGGAAAGTGGCAGCAGAAACCAGATGAAATGTATCAGTGTAGACTGGGAGGGTTTAGTTACACTCTGGGCAGGTAGTTAGTCTGAATTAGAAACTCTTGGTCCCACGTTTGCAGCAATGGGGAAGATGGCTTGGGCCTCAGGTAGTGAGAAGTCCTGGGTTATGGCCACCATCTTTATTTGGGGCAAGGTACAGCAAGGAGCATGCACGGGTCCTCTTCCTGGGTGGGGGCGGGGTGATTTGAAGAGGAGCATTTACACATCAAACACATACCAAGAGAAGTGTTTGTCTTCACTATTTATCTTGCACTGACTGAGCTTTGTTTTGTGAATTCATTTTATAGGATATTAATTGAGGATAATTGAGACTGGGATCTCAATAAACAAGTTTCTCCAGATAGCAGAGTCCTCAGGATCTGAATATCATTGGGATTTAACTGTGGAACGAGAAAGGTTTGTCTGTTCTGTCTGTGGGAAAATATATCTTCAATATTTTTGTCAAGCCAAAAGCAGAACGATGTTCAAGTTCATGGTTGGATCACCCTTGGGGTATGTGTTCAATTCTTGGCCCTCTAGCTGTGGAAGGAGGTATTGGCCTGAGAGAGAGCACAGATTTATCCAAATTACACCTCGTCTTTTTGCAGGAGCTGTCAGATTTAGTCTCACTCATCCACTTTATAATGTTAATCTGTAAACTCCCGACTTCCAATTCTCTGCAAATTTCTCGTGGACTCAAATTCCAGCACCATTTCAGGTGGAACGTTCCAGATTCTGACAACTGTCTGTTCATTCAGAAACTGCTGAAGTCCATTTTGACTCTGGGGTTACAAAGGGCTGAATTGAAAGATGCAATGCTGGTCTGAGCTCCCATTGAGGTGCATTGGAACAGTACAGGAGGCTGAGGGAAGTGTAGGTGTGAGCAGACAATGAAAATGACAGGGCTGCACTGTGAGGGCTGCTTGCCTCCATGAGAGTGTTTTGGAGTTGGGTGTAAATAGTGAGGTGAGACAGGGAGAAGGTGAAGCTGAAACTCCGTTTTAGTTCAGGCCTTTCAGAAATTCACAGTCCCAATGGGAATAGCCAATTTGTTAGTGATACCTGTGGAGTATTTAAGTTTTTAAAGTGTGACATATCAGCTTAAGTAAAGATTTTTTTTTGTTATTATAATGGACATGTTTGAAGTGAAGGAAGGTTACTCACTCATTTAAATTCTCTTAATGGGAGTAACTAGATGAATGTAGAGAGACGTTGTGACAGGAGCCCTCAGACCTGTGGTGTGCTCCTCTTGTACAATGTGGGAAATAAGGGCCGCTTCCAGTGTCCCTGACGGCTATGTGTGCAGGAAGGGTTCCCATCTGCAGTTACTGGGAAACTGCTTTTCAAAGCTGGAGCTGTGAGTGGACTCACTGTGGAGCATCTGTAATACTGAGAATGTTATGGACAGCACGTTTAGTGAGTTAGTCACACTGCAGGTGAGGGTTACACAGGCAGAAAGGGAATGGGTGAACATCAGATCGAGTAAAAGGCTCAGGAAGTGAGTACAGGAGTCCCCCGTTGTTATCCCCTTCTCATACAGATACTGTATACCGCTTGGGATTCTGTAAGGGCGGGAATGGGTGGGGTGGCTTCTCGGGAAATCAGCATCAGCCAGGTTCATGACACCACAGAGAGCTCTGCTGATCAGAACAAGAGGACTGACAGTGGCAGGGTTATAATGACAGGGGATTCAATAATCAGGGGTACAGCCTGGCACTTCTGTGCCCACAGACATGAATCCAGGATGGGATGTAATCTCCCTGGTGCCAAGATCCATGATATCATGGAGTGGCTGCAGGACGTTCTGGAGCTGGAGGGTAAACAGCCCGTGGTGGTGCAACACACAGATACCAACGACATCGCTAAACAGAGGGATGAGGGCCTGAAAGCTGGACATAGGGAGAGCAGAGATACATTAAAATGTAGCTCCTGAAATGTAATAATGTCAGACTTACTCCCAGTGCCATGTGCTAATGAGAGCAGGAATGAGAAGGTAGATCAGCTGGATGTGTGGCTGGGGAAATGGTGTACCACAGAAGGGTTATGATTCATCAGGCACTGGGACCGTTTCGGGGACGGACCTGTACCAGCCTGACCGGTTACCCCGGGCAGAGCTGAGACACATCCGTTGGGACTTTTGCCAGTTCTATTGGTGAGTTTGTAACTAGTCTGGCAGGGGAATAGGAAATAAAGTGTAGGCTTAGATGGGTCAGATTCAGGACAGGGAATGGGAGGTAGAATATTAGTGATTTTTAGATTAGATTAGATTACTTGCAGTGTGGAAACAGGCCCTTCGGCCCAACAAGTCCACACCGCCCCGCCGAAGCGTAACCCACCCATACCCCTACATCTACATCTACCCATTACCTAACACTACGGGCAATTTAGCATGGCCAATTCACCTGACCTGCACATCTTTGTGACTGTGGGAGGAAACTGGAGCACCCGGAGGAAACCCACGCAGACACAGGGAGAACGTGCAAACTCCACACAATCAGTCACCTAAGGCGAGAATTGAACACGGGTCTCTGGTGCTGTGAGGCAGCAGTGCTAACCACTGTGCCGCCCACTAATGTAGTTAGCGGCTCAGAAAGCCAAAGGAAAGGAGGATTAAACGAAGATTGAGTCCCTCTTCATCCATCAGTCCTGACATCCCAGGAAGGTGAGTCAACAAAATCTGGAGCTTTGTACATGTCGATGACTCTGTGCTTCAGCAAAATGGTGGAAATCTGCAATAAAAACAAAAAGCGCTGGAGATCCTCAGCAAGTCTATCAGCATCTGAAATGGTGACAGATGCAGGAAACATTGCAGCTTTGAAGTGTTTAGATGATCACACCAAGCACTACAATATTGGTTACATGCTGAGTGCCAGAACGTGGGACTAGCATAAATAGGTGCTTGATGACCAGCATGAATACGATGGGGCTGGAAAGGTGACGTTTCGGGTCAGGGCTATTTATCAAGACTGACAAAGGGTCCTGACCCAAAACATCAACCTTCCTTCTCCTCTGATGCTGCCTGACCTGCTGCACCTCCCCAGGTCCACTTTGTACAGACACTGACTTCCAGCATCTGCAGTCCTTAACTATCTTCACATCCCAGGACTCATCTGGTGATCCTCCTTTACACTCTCTCAATAACCAGGAGAGCCTTCCTTGGAAAAGGGGAACAAAGGTGTATACAGTACTCCAGGTGTGGTCTCACCAAGGCCCTTCCAGAAAGGGATCCCTGTCCCCATCTTATCCATAATGGTCATCAAGCACACGGGCCTGGTGTGATCATTTCAACACTTCTTCAAGGCTGCAATGTTTCCTGCATCTGTCACCATTTCAGATGGGGCCAGACCTGCTGAGGATCCCCAGTGCATTGTTTTCTCTGCTGTCGAGTGTTGAAAGGGGGGATTTGCAGTTGAGAAATTCAAATTGAACTTCATGTTACTGGATCCGTGCCGATCTGAATATCATTGGCCTTTTCATCTGGAAGGAAAGGTTTGCATTCTGTCCCTGGGCGAATATTTCAAATCTCAGTGTGACAAAAAGTACTGAGACAGTGAAGTCCATGTTAGCGTGGGGACTTGGTTTTTGAAAGTCTAAAACAATCATGGCACATTTCCCTGGAACAGTCAAGCCACAGATTGGTTTTGTATGAGGACAATTAGCCATGAAACCAGAAAGACCAAAGGATTCCTGCATCATGGAAAAAGCTATAAAAATGGGATTGTTGTAATGGAGTGAATTATTGATTGTAATCCAATGGATTGTAATCCATTGGTGTTGTCACATCGGTTCCAGCGCCGTAGGGAAACACGGGAAATGTGATGAATGCAGTGTCAGTTTAAGTTATTCAACTGGAAAGGTGAAGAAGAAATTTACAAGGATGATGCCAGGACTCAGGGGTCTGAGTTACAGGGAGAGGTTGGACAAGCGAGGACTTTTTTGTTTAGAGCAGAGGAAACTGCGGGGGAATATTTTATAGAAGTGTATAAGACCATGAGAGGCATGGGTAAGGTGAATGCACTCGGTCTTTTTCCCAGGGACTCAAGGATTGGAGGGCATCAGGTTAAAGTTAGAGGAGAAAGAATACATGGGAACCTGAGGGGCAACTGTTCTACACAAAGGTGGTATGTATATGGAATGAGCTGCCAGTGGAAGTGGTTGAGGTGGGTATATTAACAACACGTAAAAGACATTTGGACAAATACATGATAGGAAAGTTTCAGAAGCAGATGGGCTAAGTGCAGGGATATGGGGTTAGCGTGGATGGACATTCTGATCGGCATGGGCCAGTTTGGGCCAAAGGGCCTGTCTCTGCTGTAGGATTCTATAACTCTCAGTGCATTTGCTCTTTCTCCCCCTAACTCTGGTATCCTGGGATGTATTCCATTGGGGCAAGGAGACTTGTTTACCTTTAGCTCCATTAGCTTGCCCAGCTCTAACTCTTTCACGATAATGGTTATTATCTAGGTCCTCACCCTCCTTTAGTCTCCTTATCAATCACTGGCATGTCCTTTGTATCCTCCACTGTGAAGACTGACTGCTGTGTACTCATATTCCTGAACCCTGCTGGATAGGAATAACTGGGCACAGAACTCTGAGAGGTCTTCTTTGAGTCTTTATTGATGAGACACGGCAGTTACCTGGATAGTGTACATGCAGAACACCTCCAGGCAGCATCAGGTAACTCCCCGCCTGTCCGATGTGCCGCTCCCATTCTTAAACCTTTGTGGTTTGGGACTTTGAATAGAGACTGTCTCTCAGTATTCTCTCCATGGCAACGGCAGTTAGAAAGTCGAGTGGTTAAACCACACACTCCTCCCCCACGCCCCCGTGGCTCCCTCAAGTACCTGACAGGTGCTTCAGTTTCCGTGGGGCTGTCTATCGGGATGGTGATGTGGAGCAGCCGGGGTTGGGGTGGGGTGGACAAAGTTAAAAACCACACATCACCAGGTTATAGTCCAACAGGTTTATTTGGAAGTACAAGCTTTTGGGGTGTGCTGTGATTTTTAACTTGATCAGGATTATCTCTATGGTAACAGTTAAGTGCTTCAGCAATTACAGAGGCCATCTGTTCCCCACACAATAGGTTCCCCTCTAGCAGGGTAAACTGCTATTCTGTCCTTGGGGATAGTTACTCACCACTTTTCTCCCCCAATCCCATCTCGCTTTCTGTTGATCTTTAAAGTTTTTCCAATCTCCGAATTTATCCTTGGTCTTTGACAGTTTGTATGCCTTCTCCTTCAATTTGATAGACTCCCTTATTTCCTTAGACATGGCAGATTACTCCTTTTCCTACAGTCCTTCCTTTTCACTGATATATACTTTTGCTGAGAAATTTGAAAAATTACTTTGATGTTCCTCCACTGTCTGTCAACTGTACCACAGGAAAGTCTTTGCTTCCAGTCTGCATTCGCCAACTCCTGCCTCCTCCTATTGTAGTCTCCTTTGTTAAAGCACAGTATCTTGGGATTGGATTTAATCTTCCCGCTTTCCATCTGTGTTCTAAATTCAACCAGATTAATGACAAGTCTTTTTATCAGATTACGAGGGGAGGCAATGTTTCCTGGGTGTTTTGGGTTCATTGTCAGTGACCTTGGCTTTGTAATAAAGTGCAGGATAGATATTCACAACAGAGTATTCTGGATGCTGTGAATGTACTACACAGTCTAAAACCATAAATCACTGTCACCCCTCAGTTTAAAATTGCAAAATCATTATCTCCTACACGCTTCCTCATTACCTAAGTTTGAACGCTAATCCACCTGACTATCCTGCTCTTTCTGAAAATCTCCTTTGGTGAAGATGGTGAGTTTTGGATTCATCTTTCTGTTATTACCGTAAGAAGATAAGCACTGGGCACAGGAGAGGCAATGCAGCCCTTCGAACCAGCTCCACCATTTAATACGGTGATGATTGAGCTCACCTCGGTCTCAGCTGGATTTTTCCGCCTGCTCTCTCTCACGGTTCAACTCATTGCAAATTCAACATCTGTATCTCTTCATTAAATTGGCTCATTGTCCTGGCATCCACCGCATTTTGAATAGGAAATTCCACAGATTCACAACACATTGAGATAGGTACATTCTTCTTCATGAGAATAGAACAGAGTCCCTATAGTGCAGAAACAGGGTATTCATCCATTGATTCCACACCAACCCTATGATGAGCATCCCATTCAGACCCACTCGTTCCCTGTAACCCTGCATTTCCCGTGGCTAATTGCCTAACCAGCACATGCATGGACCCTATGAGCAATTTGGCATGACCAATCCACCTAACCTGCACATCTTTGGACTGTGGGAGGAAACTGGAGCACCGAACAAAACCATACAGACGTGGGGAGAATGTGTAAACTCCACAAAGTTGCCTAATGCTGGAATCAAACCCGGGTCCCTGACACTATGAGGCAGCAGTGTTAGCCACTGAGCCACCTCTGCTTAAAACCTGGTGCCCATTATTAACCTCCCCACCCCGCAATTGGCTGAATGTATATTCCTTACGTCAGAAGTCCGGGTGTCTAAGTGGATGTCTCGGTAAATCCCCGTGACAGCCCACATGTCCTGTGTGTCTGAATAGATATCCTATACACAACACCCTCCAGCCCACACTTTCTCTCACTTTCCAGGGACAGGTCTCCAGAGACTTCATGGGGACTACAAATCCCACAGTCCCTGAGGCAGGGACCACACGTGTGTGAGGAAACCCACCACTGTACATGTACAGAATGTGGGCGGGTTTTGGAGCATGTTCTTTGGGTAACTAGCGGAAAGCATTTCACACTGTGATTGGCAGGAGAAGGGATGCATCTGCCGATGGTATTGATCAGTTTTGGGGGGATCAAAGTGTCACTACGCCTAGATGGGACCAAGTTCCATTCGCAACTTGTCATAACACTGGGAATTGACCAATGGGAAACAAGGAAGAATCTGACCCATTTTCCCAGACTGAAGGTTCCTCTTCTGTCCAGGATCTGCCACCTCCCTTTCTGTTTCCGTCTGTTTCATTCTGCTGTTACATTATTGACTTGCAGCAAATGAAGGGAAAGGAAGTGAACCCAGAAAGGGTGCAGAGTCTAACCAGAGACGAGAAGTGGTGCCATGGATTTGTTTATCAGTAACTCCATGAGAATGTAGAGCGTGTACATTAGTGGGGAGCAGAGTCAGAACGGTGGGAGAGAGTAAGTGGGCTGGAGGGTTACAGCTTTGGGAGAAGAAAGGGGAAAAAGATATTCCAGAGAAACTAGAATTGTCTGTTCTGAATTTCTAACCTGTACATATTCTTTTATACAGGGTGCTAGATAGTGAAGATTTGCAGACTGAAATCTCAAAATCATGTGCAGATTGTGATTAAGTTAACCAGCATTTGAAGAACCAAAGATGGAGAATCACTCGGCCAAAATCCTGCAACACTCTCCCTCCCAGCATTGTCGGTCTATCTGCGCCAAATGGACTGTGAATGGTACAAGACAGCAGCTCCCTACCATCTTCTCAAGGGTAACTAGAGATGGGGAATAAATGCTGGCTGAGACCGTGATGCCCATATCCTGGAAATGGGTTCTATCTCTAGTTGCTGAACCCCGGTTGATGTTCCTGCAGGATGATGAGGGACGCTGAGTGCATCCTCCAGGAGGCAGCACCATCACATTACCCCTGCCTACACCCACACAGTAACACCACAACGTCACTGGAACAAAAGGCAGTGAAGCCAAAGGAGGGCTTAGATATAGTTCTTCAAGGTAAAGTCATGAAAGGGGATTGGAACACAGCAGGAACAGGAGACTGAGCTGGATGGTCAGCTGTTTCCCCTTGAATGATGGAGCAGGATTGAAAGGCTGAATGGTCTCCTGCTGCTATCTCCCAGGTATGTATATAACCATGGAGCCCGGGTAGGAAGAAGGGGGCAGGGATTCTCCAGGAGATTGCACTTCCACAACAGTTTTCAGTGAGGGATGGTTTGATGGATTTTATTTAACATTTATCTTTAACACAAGGTTTCTAAATATTGGTTTTAAAATGTTGTAAGAGCTTTTTGCACCGCAAGTAAAATTAAAGAAAATAAATTGAACTGTTTGAATATAACAGTTTAAAGCTTTCAACCTCCTGTAAAACAAAATCCTGTCTATTCCCAGACACCATCACTTTCCAGCTACTCAAACTCCAGGGAAATATTCCCTCCCTGTCTGAACCTTTGGTTTGATTTAACTGCTTTTCAGTTGTCATTCTGTGAGGTGTGAAGCGTTCTTTTTCCCCATTTCTCTGACCCAGAAATGTGAGCACAGCAACCGTCCCACCATCAAAATCATTATTACGCCATTTTGCTTTTGGTTAACCTATAATCTCCAGCAGTGCAAAAGTGAGGACCACAGATGCTGGAAAACAGAGCCTAGGTTAGAGTGGTGCTGGAAAAGGGCTCTCGCCAAAACATTGATTTTCCAGCTCCTCGGATCCTGCCTGACCTGCTATGCTTTTCCAGCACCACTGTAGTCGAGACATATAATCACCAGCAGTAAACCATTTGTGTAACCAATTGAATATTTCCAAACAAAGCCTATTACGGGTCAAGCAAACCATTACAAGTGACAGAGTGAGAAGGGACTAAATCAAAGTAGAGTTGTGGGGAGGGGGCAGCGGTGGAGATAAAGCACTGTATCCCCTACGGTGCCCACATCTATCTAAAGGCATTGAGAGCATTGATCCACACTACATGCTCCTTCTCCAAGGACATCCTGCTGTGTAGCCTTAGAATAAAATCATAGAATAAAATCCCTACAGTGTGGGAGGAGAGCATTGGCCCATCAGACCCCACCGACCATCCGAAGAACATCACGCCCAGAGCACTCTAACACTGTAACACTGCATTCCCCACGGCTGATCCACCTAGTCTGCACAATCCTGGACACTGTGAACAATTTAGCACGACTGATCCACCTGACCTGCACATCTTTGGACTGTGGGAGGAAACCAGAGCATCTGAAGGGGACCCACACTATCGTGGGGAGAATGTGGGACCTCCACACGGGCCGTTGGACAAGGCTGGACTCCAACCTTGTACCTGATGCTGTGAAGCAGCCGTGCTATAATCCCAATTTAAATCAAAACAGATGATCCCTGTTTATTGTCACATTGCTGTTTGTGGAGACTTACTGCCCAGAGAGACATCCTGAGGTTCAGAAAGTGGCAATGTAAGTTCAATCACCTCCAGCCCAGTTAATGTGGTTAACAACAACAACATCAATACTCCAACAGTGTCATCATGTACAAGGTCCACTCCTGACTCTGATGGACAGTAACATCAGAATCAGAGTCCTGCAGTCCACATGGAGCAGGGGGATGACCACTTCCCTGTGAGCACTCACTAGGCTCTCAATCGTGTTGAAGACACAGCAAATCCCTTGTCACACAGAGGGGTGAACAGCTCCTACCCAGTGTGAACACGCTGGGGTGTCAGGGGGTGAGATGAATCACTGAATCCTCTCTCACACACTGATCATCTGAATGGTCTCTCCCCCGTGTGTGGGCTCACTGGGGACTTCACAGGTGCTGCATTTGAGTGAATCTCCCCCCACACTGGGAACAAGTGAATGATCTTTCCCCAGAGTGAGCTCGCTGGTGTTTAAGCAGATCAGAAGACTGAGTGAATCCTTTCCCACACACTGAGCAGGTGAAGGGTCTAAATCCACTGTGCTATCTCTGGTGACTCAGCAGATTGTAAGATCGAGTAAATCCCTTCCCATACGTGGGGCAGGTGACGGGCCTCTCCGCAGTGTGACTGTGTCGGTGGGTGTCCCACTGGGAGGGGTAAGTGAATTCCTAATTCTGATTGAGTACGTCCTCCTGTTTTCTCGTTTGTTATTGACAATCTCATTCCCCTCGCACCAGAGCCTGTTCCAGTGTTACAGAAACAACAGAATGGTCAGCTACAGCTGGTCACCTGACTGATCACTGGACACTAACGGTTCACTCGAAACAGATGCTGCCAGACCTACTGAAGTTTTCCAGCAATTTCTGATTTTGTTTCTGATGTCCCAGAGTTTGCAGATGTTTAGTTTTCCAATACTCATCTTGTGTGTTTCAGAGGAGTTTATTGATGAAATTAGAGAGGTTTGAAAGTTGTACGTTAGGTCACACATCAGCTATCATCATCATGAATGGTAGAGCAGAGTTGAGGGGCTGAATGGCCTCCTCCTGTTCCAATGAAAGTTACCCATCGGCAGCTTTTGACAACAGATATTACTCACTACCCTCAGGCCACAGGATTGTTCACACACAGTAGTGACCATCCTTAGTCCAAGGATTGTTCACACACAGTATTCAGTGCACAGGATAGTTCACACACTGTACTGACCATTCTCAGGTCACAAGATTATTCTCCCATAGTAGTGACCATTCTCTGTCCACATGATTATTAAATCACAGTATTGACCATCCTCTGGCCACGGGATTATTCCCACACAGCATTGACCATTCTCAGGCCAACAGGATTATTCCTATACATTATTGACCATTCTAAAGCCACAGGATTATTCACACACAGTATTGACAATCCCCAGGCCACAGGATTATTCACACAGTGTATTGAACATTCTCAATTCACAGGATTATTCGCACACAGTATTGAGCACCATACGGCCAGAGTATTAATGAACACACTGTCTTGGTCATTTACACGTCACAGGATTATTACCATGCAGTATTGACTATTCTCAGGCCACAGCAATATTCACACACAGTATTGACCATTCACAGGGCACAGGATTATTCACACACAGCATTGACTAGCACACGGCCACAGGATTAATGAACACACTGTCTTGACCATTTACAGGTCACAAGATTATTCCCACACAGTATTGACCATCATCAAGCCACGGGATTGTTCACACACAGTATTGATCATCCTCAGGCCACAGGATTATTTACACACAATATTGACAGTATCCAGGCCACAGGATTATTCACACGCTGTATTCACAATCCTCAGGCCACAGGATTATTCACACGCTGTATTCACAATCCTCAGGCCACAGGATTATTCGCAGACTGTATTGAACATCCTCAGGCCACTGGATTATCCACACACAGTACTGACCATCCGCAGTACACACAAGTATTCACACACAATACTCAATATTCCCAGCCCACAGCATTATTCACACACAGTCTTGATTGGAACACGGCCACAGGATTAATGAACACACTAACTTAACCATTTACATGGTCACAGAATTACTTTCACACAATATTGACTATCTTCAAGCCACAGGATTGTTCACACACAGTATTGAACATTCTGAGACCACAGGAGCATTCACACACTATATTGACCATTCTCAGGCCACAGGATTATTTACACACAATATTGACCATCTTCACACTGCAGGATTATTCACACACTCTATTGAACATCCTCAGGCCACAGGATTATTCACACATAGTATTGAGCATCATACGACCACAGGATTAATGAACACACTGTCTTGATCATTTACAGGTCACAGAAATATTCGCACCCAGTATTGACCATCCTCAAGCCACAGGATTGTTCACACTCAGTATTAACTGTCCTCAGACCAAAGGAGTATTCACACAGTATTGACTATCCTCAGGCCACAGGATTATTAACACACAGTATTGCCCATTCTCAGGCCACAGGAGTAGTCACACACAGTATTGACCATCCCCTCAGGGCACATGATTATATTTACATGGTATTGACCATCATCAGGCTACAGGAATATTCACTCACAATATTGACAATTCTCAAATTACAGGATTGTTCACACACAGTATTGAAGATTCACAGGCCAGAGCATTATGCATACATGGTATTGACCATTCACTGTCCAAAGGATTATTCACACACAGTATTGACCATTCTCAAGCCAAAGGTTATTCACACACAGTACTGACGATTCACAGGCCACAGGATTATTCCCATACATTATTGACTATTCTAAGGTCACAGGATTATTCACACACAGTATGGCTGTCCTCAGGCAACATAATCTTTCACACACAACGTATGGACCATTCTCAGGCCACAAGATTATTCACTCACTGTATTAAACATCCTCAAGCAGCAGGATATTTAACACACACACACACAGTATTGACTATCCTTCGGCCCAACGGTTATTCCCACACAGTATTGAATATTCTCAGTCCACAGGATTATTCACACACAGTATTGACCACTATACGGCCACAGGATTAATGAACGCATTGTCTTGATGATTTGCACGTCACAGGATTATTTTCACGCAGTATTGACGATTCTCAGGCCACAGGAATATTCACACATAGTATTGACCATTCACTGGGCACAGGATTATTCACATACAGTATTGACTAGCACACGGCCACAGGATTAATGAACACTCGGTCTTCAACTTTTGCAGGTCACAGGATTGTTCCAACATAGAATTGACAATCCTCAGGCTAGATGATTATTCACACACAGTACTGACCAGCCGACGGCCACAGGATTAATGAACACACTGTTTTGATCATTTTCAGGTCACAGGATTATTCCCACACAGGACTATCCTCAAGGAACAGGAATATTTACACAAAGTATCTCCATCCTCAGGCCATGGATCATTCACACTCAGTATTGACAATCCTGAAGCCACAGGATTTTTCCTACACGGTATTGACCATTCTCAGGCCACAGGATTATTCACACGGTACTGAACGACCTCAGGCAACACGATTGTTCACTTATAGTATTGACCATCTGCAGGCCAAGGGTTATACACACACAGTACTGATAATTCACAGCCCATAGCATTATTGACTGCCCTCAGGCCACATTATTATTCACGCAAAGTATTGACCATCCTCCGTCCACAGGATTACTCACATACAGTATTGATCATCCTCAGATCAACGGTTATTCAAACACAATATTGACCATCCTAAGGCCATTAGATCATTCACACACTGTATTGACCAACCTGAGGCCACAGGATAAATGAACACATTCTCTTTACCAATTAACAGGTCACAGATTCTGGAAAATCCCAGTCTCCATTCCTGACCTGTGCTGCCTCATCTCTCTGGAGTGGAGAATTCTGTTGGCTCATGATCTGGAGTATCTGCAAGAGTGAGTGACACTGACAGAGGCAGCAATTAGACACATACAGTGAGGGATACCACATGGAGAAATACTGACTGATATCACCAGAGTTCAGGATCAAATAATTGTGCGGGAAGAAAGGGTTTTGATTCATGTTGCACTGCGAAATACAACCTGTGAGCAGGCGAAGTGATGGCCAAGTGGCATTATTGTGTGACAATTTATCCAGAAACTCAGCAAGTGTTCTCTGGACATAGGTTCAAGTCCCACCATTGCAAATGATTGAACGTGAAGTAAATGCTTAAAACAAAAGTAATTAAAAACCTGTAAGTGAGTATTAAACAATTGCTGATGTTAAGAAAAATCCATCAGGTGCATTCATGTCTTTAGTGAAGTAATCTAAGATGGGACTGGGATATCACAGGTATTACAGAAACAACAGCTGAGGGAGGGACAGGACAGGCAGCTCAATGTTCCAGGGGACAGATGCTGCAGGAAGGACAGAAGGGGAGCTGAGAGAGGAGGAGAGCTGCTGGTTCTGATGGGGTGAAACATCACAGCAGGACTGAGAGAGGATATTCCTGCAGGATCGCCCAGTGACGCTGTGTTCGTGGAATTAATCAATAACAATGGGTCTTCCCTTTCCTCTGATTGGTCTACAGACCCCGGGAGCCCCGCCCTCCTGCACCTTGACCTTCTCAAGATGGCGGCCCTCAGGCCCGCGCTCCCTCTTCCCTCAAACAAATGGCGGCCGTGACCCTGGGCCCCTTCCCTGATCAGAGACCGCCGCCTCCTTACCCGGGCCTGGAGGGACTTTTCCGAGTTTTTTTTAACCTTTATCCGGGATTTGTGAATTCTCTCCGCTCCTTTCGCCCGGCGAGGCTCCCACACACCGGCTCAGAGCGCCGCTTTCTGAAGCCGATCGCAGCCGCTGCCGGAGAAAGTAGCTCCATGTCTCTCTCTCTCTGTGCCCTTACCAATGTGACACTGCGCATGCTCTGCATAGAAACCAAACTGCGCGTGCGTCTGAGGTTATCAGTGAGTTTATAGAGAATATTCATATCTGCACAGACTGATGGGTCAAATATTAGTCATTAACAATGGCTTTGTCGAGTTATAATCATGGAGATGTATAACATGCAAATTGTCTGGTCCAAATCAACCATACCGGCCAGGTATGTAAATCACCAACTGTTCTTGGATTTTGAAAAGAAGTTTCTTACTCGAGTTATGCAAATCGATTGGAAATATGTACGTTATCAGATTTACATTTCAACTACAGTATTTTTTAAAATCTCACATTGATTTATGAGAGACGTTTAATGCTCCACTATGTCGTTAGAATGATCAATCCTGCAAAATAGTTTGCTCTCTGACCAATCTTGAAGCGTTCACTCCCGAGAATTCTTTGGCCCCTCTCCTCACTCACTCTGGTTAAAGGACCGGCCGCTACTCGGTCCTCCTGTTCCGCCCCTTCCTCCCAATTGCAGAGTTGATTCAGGCGTGACTTAGCAGGCAAGGGACAAAGGAAGTTTGAGTCGATGTTTTGTGACGCGGTGAAAATATCCAGAATCTTGAACGAGAGGCCTGGGTTCAATTCACAGCTTGTGCAGATGTATGTAATAACAACTTTAGCAGGTTCATTAGGAAAACTAAGGGAAGTCAGAAAGAGAGTGAAAACAAGAGAAAATGCATGCAATGTGATGTGGCTTTCAATGCTCAGATGATTTGACTCTTTACCAAGCGTTTCAGGGTCCCAGTACAGACTGTTGCATTGCTCTTCGTGCACAGCCAGATACCACGATTGTGGGGGCAAAATGTTGTGGTGGGATATAGAGATGCTTTTCTGGAAGGCGCTCGGTTTTTGTGGTGAAAACAGTTGAGAAGGAGTCGGGTTTTGTATGCAGATACCTGTCTCCCTCCTGTTGCAGCCTCTTATTATTGCCCTGACTTTACCTCGTACATGGAGAAAGTAAGGACTGCAGATGCTGGAGATCAGAGCTGAAAAATATGTTGCTGGAAAAGCACAGCAGGTCCTTCCACATCCTTCCCGAAATATGGGCATCAGAACTGCACACAATATTCCAAATATGGCCGCACCAGTTTTTTGTATAGTTGCAGCATGATATTGTGGTTCCAGAACTCAATCCATCTACGAATGAAACCTAACACACTGTATGCCACCTTAACTGTACACCTGGGTGGCAACTTTCAGGCATCTATGTACATGGACTCCAACATCCCTCTGCACATCTACATTACCATGAATGATTCCATTGACCCAGTACTCTGCCTTCCTGTTATTCTTCACAACGTGCATCGCCTCACATTTAGCTGCATTGAACTCCATTTGCCACCCTTCAGCCCAATTCTGCAGTTTATCCAAGTCCCCCTGCAATCTGTAATATTCTTCCACATTGTCCACTACTCCACTGACTTTCGTGTCATCTGCAAATTTACCAATCCATCCACCTATGCCTGCGTCTAAGACTTTTATAAAAAATTACAAACAGCAGTGATCCCAAAACAGACCCTTGTGGCACACCACTAATAACCGCACTGGTGGCTGATTATTTTCCATCATCCACCACTCGCTGCCTTCTTTCAGAAAGCCAGTTTCTAATCCAAACTGCTAAATCACACTCAATTCCATGTCGCTGCATTTTATCTAAGAGCCTACCATTTGGAACCTTATCAAAGGCTTTACAGAATTCCATGTATACCACGTCAACTGCCCTACCCTCATCTATATGCTTGGTCACCATCTCAAAAATACTCAATGAAGTTTGTGAGACACGACCTGCCCTTGACAAAACCATATTGACGATCTGAAATCATATTGTTGTTTGCCAGATGATTACAAATATTGTCTCTTGTAATCCTTTCCAAAACCTTTCCTACAACAGAAGTAAGGCTCGCTGGTATATAATTACCTGGGTCATCTCTACTGCCCTTCTTGATCAAGGGCATAACATTTGCAATCATCCAGTCCCCTGGTACTGAACTTGTAGGCAATGATGACTCAATATCAAAGCCGACGTATTTGCTATCTTCCCCCTAGCTTCCCAGAAAATCCATGGATAAATCCCATCCAGCCCAGGGGAATTGTCTACTTTCAATCCTTCTAGAATTGATAACACCTGTTCATAACTAACCTCGATCCTTTCTCATCTAACATCTTCTACCTCATTATTGTCTGCAATATTCTCATTTTCCTGAGTGAAAACCAATGAGAAATATTCGTTTAGCACCTCTCCAATTTCCACATTGTCCACACTCAACTTCCCACTTCTGTCTTTGATTGGCCCTATTCCTACCCTATCCTTTATTCCTCAATTATCTGTAGAAAGCTTTAGGGTTCTCCTTTATTCTACTCGCTAAAGACTGCTCGTGTCCTCTCTTTGCTCTTCTTAACTCTCTTTAAATCCTTCCTAGCTGATCTGTAAAGTCTCCATCACCTCATCTGTACCATTTGCCTCATCAACACATAAGCCTCCTACTTCTACTTAACAAGAGATGCAATTTCTGTGGTAAATCACGGTTCCCTGACCTTATCACTTCCTCCCTGCCTGACAGGGACATACCTATCAAGGACACGCAATATCTGTTCCTTAAACCAGCTCCACATTTCCATTGTCTGCATCCACTGCATTTCACTACCCCATTCTATGCATCCTAATTCTTGCTGAATTGCATTATAATTGCCACTGCCCCATCGATAATTCCTCACCTGTGGCATGTACCTATCACTTTCCATCGCTAAACTAAACATAACTGAATTCTAATTACTGTCTCCAAAGTGCTCACCTACAACTAAATCAAACACATAGTCCGGTTCATGACCAAGCGCCAGATCCAATGTGGCGTCCCCTCTTGTCGGCCCTTCGACATACTGTGTCAGGAAACCCTCCTGTACACGTTGGACAAAAACTGATCCATCCGATATACTAGAGTTATAGCATTTTCAGTCAATGTTTGGGAAGTTAAAGTCCCCCATAATGACCACCATGTTACTTTCACTCCTACCCAGAGTAATTTTGCTAATCCTCCCTTCCCCCTCTCTGGAACTCTGCAGCAGCCTATAAAAAAATCCGAGCAATGTGACCTCCCCTCTCCTGTTTCTAACCTCAGCCCACACTACTTCAGTAGAGAAGTCCTCATCAAAAGTTCCCTCAGCCACCGTTATAGTATTCTTGACTAATATGACATGCACGGGCCCATTGCGGTGCTTCAAACTCCATGAAGCAGCCGTACTCTCTAGGACAGACAGACTCAGTCCAGAACCTCCTCTGTCCTTAAGACCTTATGCACTGCCTGCACTCCTCGTTTTCCCATTTGCACGTTCCCTTTCCAACCCACCCCAACTTCATCACTCCGCAATTGGAACTGTCAAGGACAGAAATCTGTGGAATACCCTCCCTAACCTTCTCTATCCTCCGTTAAGATGTATTTTAAAATCATTCTCTTGAATCAATGTTTTGATCATCCATGAAGCACCGTAGGAGATTTGGTATTGTGAAAGATTCCATACAATGCAAGTAGTTGTTGTTATTGCCATACGTTAGGAGAAACAGGAATGATGCTTTCAAAATGTTAACAAGAAAGTCACTGATAGGCGCAGTGTGTAGGCCAAATAATAACGTCACGTTGGGATGGGCAATAAACAAAGAAATAACTAAAGCCTGTAAAAATGGCATGTCTATTACCATGGGTGATTTGACTCTACATGTAGATTGGTCGAACCAGCTCAGTCAGGGTAGCCGTGAGGAGTTCATTAAGTGTATCCATGATAGTTTTTTTGAACAGCATGAAATGGAACTGACAAGGAGCAATCTATCCAAGATCTGGCCCCTGTGCAATGAGACAGGAATAATTAATGACCTCAGTGTTAGGGATCCTCTTGGGAAGAAGTGATCACTGTATGGTTGAAGTTAGAGTACATATGGAGAGTGTAAAGATAAAATCTAATACCTTGGTCCTGTGCTTGAACATGGGGAACTAAAATAGAATGAGGGAGAACCTGATAAAGTAGACTGAAAACAAAGATTTTATGGTGGGACAGTTGATGAGCAGTGAAAGATTTTCAAAGTCATTTTAGGAAGTGCTCAGCAAAGGCATATTCCAGTGAAAAGGAAGGACTGTAAGAAAAGGCGGTGTACAAAAGATAGGGAATTCTACACCAGTTAGTTTATTCTCTGTAGTTGGAAAGATGCTTTGGTCTATTATCAAGGAAGAAATAGCAGGGAATCTCGATAGAAATTGTTCCATTGGGCAGACAGAGCATGGAATCATGGAATGTCTGGATTTCCAAAAGGCCTTCAACAAGGTGCCACGCAAGTGGCTGTTGCATTATATAAGGGTGCATGGGATAGAGTATTAGCATGGATAGAAGATTGGTTGACTAACAGGAAGCAAAGAGTGGGGATAAATAAACCTTATTCTGGCTGGCAATCAGTAGCTAGTAGTGTGCCTCTAGGATCAGTGTTGGGACTGCGATTATTTAGAATTGGTACAGATGATTTGGAGTTGGCGACCACATGTAGGGTGTCAAAGTTTGCATATGACACTAAGATGAGTCGCAGAACAAAGTGTGTGGAGGACTGTGAAACTTTGCAGAGGAACAGAGATACATTGGGTGAGTGGGCAATGGTTTGGCAAGTGGAATATTATGTTCATAAATGTAAAGTCATACTCTTTGGTTGGAGTAATATTAGTAAAAAGATTATTACTTGAATTTTTTAAAAATGCATAATTTGCTATGCAGAGGCACCTGAACATCCTTCTGTAGGAGGGTTGGTCACCAGGTACAACAATCAATTCAGAAGACAAATAGAATATTGTCCTTCATTGCTGAAGGGATTGTGGTTAAAAGCAGAGGTGGGCTATAGTGGGTGCTGGTGAGCCCACACCTGGAGTACTGCATGTAGTTTTTATCTCCTTTCTTGCTCAAGGATGTACTGGCACTAGAGGGGGTGCAGAGGAGGTTAACTATGTTGACTCCGGAGGTGAGGGGTTTGGCTGAACAGAGACTGAGTAGATTGGGATTATATTCATTGGAATTCAGAAGAATGGAAAGATATAAAATAATGAATGCAATGGATAAAATAGAAGTAGAGAGGATGTTTCCACTGGCAGACGAAGCTAGGACAAGAGGGCATCACCTCAAGATTAGAGGCAGCAAATTTAGGACTGAATTGAGAAGGGACTTCTTGACCTCTATGGAATGCATTGCCCAGGGAAGTAGTTGATGCTAGTTCAATGAACGTTTTTAAAGCTAAGTTAGTTTTTTTAAAAAAAAATAATTAATTAAGGAATACGGTAAGAACGTGGGTAAATGGTTCTGCACCCATAAAATGATCAGCCATGATCTTATTGAATGGTAGGGCAGGATGGCCTTCTCCTTTTCCTAGATCTTTTGTTTTTATATTATGCATGCCTCCATCACTCGTGACTTGAAGGTGCTGGTGTTGGATTAGGATGGACAAAATTAAAATTCACAGAACACTAGGTGATAGTCCAACAGGTTTATTTCGAAGCACTAATTTGCCTGTCGTTCATCAGTTGGTTGAGTGATTTTTAACTTTGTCCCTCACTCTTGTAACTGAGAAACAGCAACAAAAGCCACGAAGCAGTGCGCAAGCTCCAGCCAACAGTTGTTATTGTGGACAATGAAGAAGGTTATCTCAGAATACAGTGGGATACTGATCAGATGGGCCAGTGGGCTGAGGAGTGGCAGATAGGATTTAATTTAGATAGATTAGGTGAGTACATCTGGTTAACATCGACAGGTTGGACCCAAGAAGTGATTGATGTCAGCGGTGGACCAATGCCTAGGCAGGGGCGGAGCTGGAGGACCTGGCGGGGCAGTTGGTCCTCCGACCAATCAGTGAATGAGGGGGGACGAGACTTTCCTGGGGCGCGGATGTTCAGAGTGTGTGTGCGCGGAGAGCTGTCGGTAAGGAAAGAAATAAACAGCAGGAAGCGGGAGGGAAATGGTGTTGGTATGGTCTGAGAGGTTTTACAATCATTTGGTACACATCGGAAAATACAAATTTGAAACTTTTGCAGCAAACGGGAATATGCCTCGTTGAGTAATCGGCCCGAGTGAGCGCCGCCATCTTTATTCGGGGCAATGATTCACTGGACACGTGCGCGGCCGCCATCTTTGTAGGGGGCAAAGTTCAGAGGGATGTATGTACAGCCTTCCCTGGTAAAAAGAGTCATAGGGCAGGATTTACACAGAGCACATTCAAACCCAGAGAAATGGACTTTTTTTTCTGGATTTATTTAGTCATTCATTTAAATGATTTGGATGTGAATAGAGGCCGTATAGTTAGTAAGTTTGCAGGTGACGCCAAAATTGGAGGTATTGTGGACAACGAAGGAGGTTATCTCAGAGTACAGTGGGATATTGATCAGATGGGCCAATGGGCTGAGGAGTGGCAAAAAGAATTTAATTTAGGTAGATTAGGTTAGGATATCTGGTTGGCATAGGTTGGACCGAAAAAGCCTGTTTCTGTGCTAGACATCTTTGACTTTGGGATCATAAAAGTGAACTCTGCTCTGGTTCTTCTCTGGGTTCTCTGATGTCCACTTGTTCAGTATCTAGCTTCCTCAGTCTCATGGGCATATTTTTGCTCTGTATAGTATTTTACTATTACTTTCACAGCTGTTTTGTAAATGAATTGAAAAATGTAGAGCTGGAAAAACACAGCAGGCCAGGCAGCATCCGAGGAGCAGGAGAATCAATGTTTTGGGCATAAGCCCTTCTTCAGGAATGCAAATGAATTGTCCACTGCTGCCCGGCTCCTGACCATATGCTGTTCCATTATCAGGTTATTTTTTCCACAATATCTTTGACAGTCAGGAATTCTTTTTTCCAATAAGCGAGTGCATTTTCCTTCCATTTCTGACAGTCAAATTCTGCCCCATTCCCATTCCCTGTGATCCATGTTGCACTCCCTGAAACATCAACTCTGTATTTCTCCTTCCACAGAAACCAGTGATCAATCCCAAAGCCTTGTTGCCTGTGGAGAGGGTGATGTTTGACTGCCTTGTACTGCTGCAGTTTGTGTGGTGAAGGTGGTTGGGTAAGAGACACTACAGATTACTTACTCAGTGATATTGAAGAGTGGAAGATATCTGTACAAATCATCATGGTTTTAATTTCACAAAAATATTATTGAGAACTTTTGACGTAAGGCTACAGATGGAGAATATTGTGTCCAGTGGCCACAACCATTGCCAAATAAGCAGTTTTTCAAGAATGCCTTAAAGGAAGAAAGTAGATCTTAGAGGGTTAGAGTGGGTATTCCAGACCATGTTCCCTTGGAGTCTATAGAAACAGTCACACAGGTGAACTCAAAAATAAACACATCATTGAGAGTCTGAACTAAAATGAGCTATTGAGATATGAAAGGGTGTGTGGTGCAGGGAGATAGGAATGATTACACCCAGGAATTAATTCAAAGGTGCGAAAGTAAATTGTTGTTGCTTATTGATCTTTTGATTGATCAGCAAGTTTTGGTACAAGTGAGCACTTCGGCAGTCGAGTTTTCAATATTCTTGAGATTATCGGGAGGGTGAATGTGGGATGCTGGCCAGGAGTGGATTTAGATAATGAAATCTAGAGTTAACAAAAGGAATGAATGAGAGTTTCAGTAAATGAGCTGAGACACTGGTGAGGCCAGGTGATATCACTGAAGTCGAAATAGTGGACTTGGAGTGGGGCTGGCCTGTCATCCTCACCTCATTCAGCTGTTTGTCAGTTTGTGAATCAAGTGTGTAACAAGCTTAGGAACTGAGTGTCCCTGGCAGAATCCAAACTGGGCATCGAAGAACAGGTTATTGCTGAGCAGCTGCGTGACAGCACTGTTGATGACACCTTCCATCACTTCACTGCTGAGTGAGTGTGGACTGATGGAGGGGAATTGGCTGAGTTGGATCTGCCCTGTGTTTTTGTGTTGGAACATCCCTGAGCAATGTTCCACAAAGTCGGTAGGTGCCAGTGCTGGAGCAGTACTTGCCTTGGTGGGCAGCAAGTTCTGAAGCACAGCCATCAGTACTATTGCCAGAATATTGGCAGGGCCCCTAGCCTTTACACTACTTATCCATTTCTTGATCTGATTTGACATGAGTTTTAAACCAAGTCGATTCATATCTGTGATGTCAGGGACCAATGGAGAAGGCTCATCCACTTGGCACTGCTGGCTGAAAATTGCTGCAAATGCTGTCCTCTTATCTGTGGAATGGTGTGTGAGACCCCTCCATCAGTAAGGGTGGGATATCTGTGATTCTGTAATTGTCCATCTCCATTCCTGACGAGGTGTGGCAGAACTGCAGAACTCAGATCTAATCCATTGTTTATGGAATCACTTAGTTCTATTTGGTGTTGTTTTTGCTGCTTGTAGCTGCACCAGGTTGGCACCTCATTTTTGGCATGCCCTCCTGCATTCACTATTGAACCAGGATTGATTCCCCTGGCTTGATGTTAATGGTTGAGTGGGGGATATACCAGGCCATGAGATTTCAGATTGGACTGGAGTACAGTTCTACTGCTCTTGTTGGCCCAGAGTGAGGCAGAGGTTGCAGGGACAAGAGGGCTGATTTTGTGGTTGTATTTGCTGGTGCATTGGTAGATGTAATGTGGTCCATCCAGTTTCATTCCATTTAGATTAGATTAGATTACATAGTGTGGAAATAGGCCCTGCGGCCCAACAAGTCCACATCGACCCACCGAAGTGCAACCCATCCAGAATTGAACCCGGGTCTCTGGCACTGTGAGGCACCAGTGCAAACTACTGTGCCACTGTGCCACCATGCCGTCCTTTGTTGAGACTGTGCAGTGATTAATACAATGAGTGATTTGTTGGCCCATTGTCGGCTTTCTTTCCCTCAAGGACATTGTCAATGGCAGAAAAAAACATCCTTAATGGTCCCATGGCAAACAGTTGATTCTTCATTCCAGTTTCTTTATTTTTCTTGACTTCAGAGCAACCCTCTACCAATTTGGGATTCAAACCTGAACTTCAGTTGTATATTTTAATATTCTTGATAAATGATAAATACGACAGGTTTGTTCACTTATTTTTAGAATCACTATCACAGGTTTTGTTTTTCATTATTTCGAAAACAATGTCCATTATCCTGTCTCCTCAATCCTCCCCTCCAACAACAAGAGTGAGGAGCACATGGAGTTTCTCTGTCAATAACATTGAGATAATCCGATCAGCTGCCTCTGCTTCTTTCCTCCCTCTCCACGAGCCCACCGAGCCATTCTGCCTCACAAGGATGCTCCTCATTTAAGTCCTAAACTTGCATTTCCTAGAGTCCCTTGTCAAGCTTTATTAGAGGTCATCTTAACAATTTACCCTAGAGTAGCTAAATTATGGACATTCCAAATCTCTCTCTCATCCTCCTGCTTGTCACTGCAAACCCCCCTCCCCTTGCAATTCACAGATATTGTTCCATGATCTGTCTGTTTTTTCTGGTTATGTCCTTCTCTCCCATTCTGCAACAAACTGATATCTGACCTCACCATCATTGGAAAATCCTGCTCCATCTCCACTCTCCCTTTCCTTTCTGAATTCCTTGTATTTGGTGTCCCTCCAGGATTTTTCCTTGGTCCGTCCTGTTTCTCACCTACACACTGCCAGGAGGTAACGTCGCCCAAAAGCACTGTGTTAGGTTTCACATGTACACTGACAATGTCCAGCTCTCCCTCCCCTTCATCCGTCTCCATTACTCCACTATTACTCAGTTATCAAACTGCTTACCATGCTTCGATGAGCTGCAATTCATTCCAATGAAACACTGAAATTGTTAAACCCATTGCCTTCAGTTGTTATTCCAAATACATTTTCCTTACTGCTGTGTACCTCCCTCTCACTGGGAAGTGTCTGAGGCAGAACTACATTATTCACAATATTGCTTTCATATCTGACCCCAAGGTGCCCTTCTGATCAGACATCTACATAATCACAAACACCAGGAATTCCAATCTCTAAAACGTTGCTTATCTCCTTCTCAACCCAGCTTCATTGCTACTGAATCCCTAACCTGTGTCAGTGTTGCCTTTAACTTGCCAAATCTGAAACAGAACCCTTGATTCCGCGACAGACCCAAAATCTGGTTCAAGACTCACCCGTAATAGGACACATCCTCTCCATATTTACCCTGTCAAACCTCGACAGATTCCTGTATGATTCAAAGACATCTCCTCTCAGTCTTCCAAAGTCCAGTGAGTAGATTCCCAACTTGTTCAGCCTTTGCTTACAGGATAATCCCTATAAAACAGGGATGATCCCAAAGGATCTTCTCTGAAATGCCTCCAATCAACTGCTCTATTTCGTTAACTAAAGTGACCAAATCTGTTCACGTTCCTCCAGTTGTGGTCTCACTCGCCATTTGTTTAGTTGCCCTAAGGTATACATTCCAAACTCTTATGTTGCAAATTCCTTGAAATAAGGGACAACATTCCATACCGCTTCCTGATTCCCTGTTGTAACTGTGTGCTAGCTTTGTGTTTCCTGCTCATTTTATCCCAGTCCCTTTGTGGTGCAGCTTTCTACAGTTTATCCCAAGTTATACTCCATTTGCCAACTTGTTGCCCACTTTTCCTGTGAATATCTCTCTGTAAACTGTTTATAATTCTCTTGGAACATTCCTGTTATGCCTTGTCTTGATTTTCCCCCTCATTATTTGAAATATTTACTGTGAGCACTGGGCAGTGGGAATCATGCTCATTTGCTATCTTTTCAGGGATACTCTGTTTAATGACTGGGAGGAGCTTGCTGCCCCTTAGTGAGAATGGAGACAACTTGCCCATCGAGCTGCATGAGCCTTTCACACCCCATGGTCTTGTTGAGGAGGCTCCGCGGCAGCACGGAAGAACAAAAAGGAAGCAAATCCTTCTCTCCATATCTCACTGAATCTTGGAACATTCTGTCCCATATTCAGTCACATGAAGTCCCAAGGTGGAAACTCATAGAAACCCACATAGATTTGCCCCTGAATTGCCTGCTGACCTCCACCAGCGGTAATGTGTACAGTCCTCCTGGGCCAGGAGGAAGGGATTGTATGAGTTTCAAACTTGAACTGACAGTGACGGATTTTATAAACTTGTATTACAGGCAGATATTCAGATGGTAATCTCAGTCACTGTAACGCCAAACTGACAGAATTACTCAATACATCAGGACCTGGATATTCATATTGTGTGAGAGTATTGTGTTCCAGATCAATACCATTTGCTGCATAAAAGTTCTTCTTTGAAACAAACCATCCTCTCAATAGATCTTCCCAAATCTTCAACATGTGTTCTGTAACCCTTGTATAATGAGCTGACGGGTGTAAGATTTAATATTATAATGTGTAACTTTTGTAAACCGCTCTGTCACAGCTCCCCACAATTTTCTTTGCTACAAGGAGAATACTCTCAGTTTTTCTAAACCCCTGATTCCCCAATGTCTGTTTGCTCTCTATAAGGTACACATCAGGATTGTGTTGGAACATTCTCCACTTGCCTGCATCAGTGCACCCCCCCTCACCCAACAAGATTAAAGAAATTGAACATCCTCCAGGGTAAAGCACTGTACCTGAGTGGTTTCCCATCCACCACCTTCAGCATTCCCTCTCCCCATCCCCGAGGGACAGTGGCATCACTGTGTGAAAGATCAAGTCAGCATTGTCCTCCCAGACCATAGGACTGCTCTCTATTAGAGAGAGATGTCTGGTGGTGGTTAACCTGAAGGTTACCACAGTGCAGGCAAGGGGCTCGGTTGAAAAGGACAGTCTATTAATTGTGGATGGTTATTCTTGATGTGTATTAGCAACACACATGTCACATGAGTAATTAATGTTAAAAAAGCCCCACAAATTCTGCAACTAAAATCCCTCATTCCTTGAACCATCCTGGTAAATCTCCTGTGCCCCCTCTGAGGGACCCTGCCATCCTTCCTAATGTTTTGGGCGATCTCTGGTTCACACAGACCCAGCTGCTCTGTGTTCCTGTGGGTGATATCAAAGAGCAACGGTTTCACTAAACCTCACTGTCTGGAAGTGAGTGAGAGACAGAAATCCCGATGGCATTTCAGATGTATTTAGGAACACACTTGCAATGCCAAGGCTGACAGGTCTCTGGGCTCAGTGCTGGAATATGGGATTAAAATAGTTAGCTGGGAGATTTCTTTACAGCATAAACCCAATGGACCACAAAACCATTTTCTGTCATGTAGACCACAGACGCGTAATATAGGAATATGACAAGCCACAATAGAAACCAGGTCAGAGAAGGTGATATTAGAATAGGTGATACGGAATTGATTAATATTTTTTGCACGAAAATGTGGCAGAGGTTAAGCGGGACATTGTGGAGCTCAGGGTTCAGGAATCTGAAATAAAAATGGGTTATCCTGAACGTTGGAATTAAAGAAAGGCACATCACAGAAATTTGTGAGGGTGGACAAGATTAGAGATAGGGAGGGTGTTGAGACTGGAGGAGATTAGAGATTGGAAGATGTTGCATTGATTGAGATGTTTTTGATCCCAAAGATAGTGATAGTTCAGAGGCTAGAGAGGAATTACAGAGATAAGGATGAGTTGTTAACTTTCCCAACACTACCTCTTTACTGATAATGATTGTTTCTCTGTCATCATCTGCCATTGCCTCCATAGGCCTGCAGCAATGAGAATATGCAGATAGTAAGTTCCCGTTAAGGCCAAGGCTGGGAGGCGTCGACAATGCTGCGTGACCTGAGAAATTGGAGCTCTGATTAAGAAAATGAAGAAAGGATATGGTAGGTACAGACCATGGGGTTTGAGTGAGTCCCTAGAGGACTATAAGGGCAGTAGGAGTATATTCGCGGGAAACCAGGAGGCAGAAAAGAGGACATGAGACTCAACAGTCAACAAGACTGTCTATGGAACAGCAGGAGGAGGGAGAGATTCTGTAATTATTTCATGTCAGTTTTTACTGAAAGGTGATATAAAAGTTGAGATGTTGTAGAAATAAATAGTGATAAGTTGGCAAGTGTATATATTACAGAGGAGGAGGTACTGGATGTCTTAAAATGCATAAAGGTGGATAAATCCCTGGAATCTGATCAGGTGTATCCCAGAACTTTGTGGGTAAATAGGGAAGCTTTTGCTGGGCCCTCGCTGCAATATTTGTATCATCGATCGCCACAGGTGAGGTGCTGGAAGATGGGTGCCATTATTTGAGAAAGGTGGTAAGGAAAAGCCAGGGAACTATAGACCGGTGAGCCTGAAGTCAGTGGCAGAGAAGTTGTTGGAAGGGATTCTCCGGGACAGGATTTACATGTCATTGGAAAGGCAAGAAATGATTCGGGAGAGTCAGCATGGCTTTGTGCATTGAAATCATTAACTTGGACTTGAGAAAGACACAAGGTTTCACATAACACACTGGTTAGCAGCTTCAATACCATAGAATACTGGCGGAACTAGCTGTTTGAATACGGAATTGGCTGGAAGGTCAAAGAGTCAGAGATGGACAGCACAGAAACAGAGACCCGTCGGTCCAACCAGTACATGCTGATCAGATATCCCAATGCAATCTAGTCCCCCCTGTCAGCACCCGGCCCATATCCTTCCTATTCATATACACATGAAGATGTCTTTTAAATGTTGCAATCATAATGGCCACCACCACTTTCTCTGTCAGCTCATTCCATACACGTCCCACCCTCTGTGTGAAAACGTTGCCTCTCAAGTCTCTTTAAAGTCTTTCCCCTCTTACCATAAACCTATGCCCTCTAGTGCTGGGATCCCCCACGCCAGGGAAACGTCTTTGTCTATTTATCCTATCCATCCACCTCATGTTTTGATATACATCGATAAGATCACCTCTCAGCCTCCGACGCTGCAGGGAAAACTGCCCCAATCTATTCAACCTCTATTTAACCCCCCAGCCTAGCTCAAATCCTCCAACCCTGGCAACGTTCTTGTAAATCTTTCCTGAACCCTTTCAAGTTTCATAAAATCCTTCCAATAGGAGGGAGACCATATTTGTACGCAACGTTGCAAAAGTGGCCGAAACAATATCCTGCACAGCCACAACATGACCTCACAACTCCTGTACTCAATACTTTGTCCGATAAAGGAAAGCATACCAAATGCCGCCTTCACTATCCTATCTACCTGCATTCCAAGGTCTCTTTGTTCAGTAACACTCCTCAGGACCTTACCATTAAGTGTATAAGTCCTGCTAAGATTTGCTTTCCTAAAATGCCATTCCTCAGCCCATTCACCCATCTGATCAAGATCCCATTGTACTCTGAGGTAACCTTTTTCACTGTCCACTACACCTCCAGTTTTGGTGTCATCTCACTAACTAAATTTCCTATGTTCACATCCAAGTCATTGATATAAATGAAGAAAGGTAGTGGATCCAGCACTGAACCTTGTAACACTCTACTCGTCACAGGCCTCCAGTTTGAAAAGTGACCCTCCAACACCACCCTCTGTCTTCTGTCTTTGAGGCAGTTCTGTATCCAAATGGTTAGTTCTCCCTGTATTCCATGAGCTCTAACCTTGCTGAGCAGTCAGTGTCATAGTGGAGGGTACTTTTGGACTGGAAGCCTGTGATGAGCAATATGCTGTCAGGTTGGGTGTTGGGTCCACTGCTTTTTGCCATTTATATAAATAATTTCTATGTGAATATAGGAGCTATGGTTAGTAGGTTTACAATAGACACCAAAATTGGAGGTGCAATGGACAGCAAAGTTACCTGAGAGTACAATGAGACTCCGATCAAATGGGCTGAGGAGTGGCAGATTCAGTTTAATTTAGATAAATGTGAGGTTCTGCATTTTGGAAAAGCAAATCAAGGCAGGACTTCTACACTTAATGGGAAGGCCCTGGGGAGTGTTGCTGAAATAAGAGATCTTGGAGTGCAGGTTCATAGTTCCTTCAAAGTGGAACCATAGATAGGCAGGGTAGTGAAGTAAATGTTTGGTGTAATTGCCTTTACTGGTCAGTGCATTGAGTACAGGTGTTGTGACGTCATTTTGCGGCTGTACGGGACATTCATTCAGCCACTTCTGGAATTCTGCTTTCATTCCTGGTCTCCCTGCTATTGGAATGATATTGTGAAACTTGAAAGGATTCAGAAAAGATGCAAAGATGTTGCCAGGGTTGAGGGATTGAGCTTATAGGGAGAGGCTGAATAGACTGAGGCTGTTCTCACTGGAGAATCGGATGCTGAGAGGTGACGATAGAGATTGATAAAATCGTTAGGGGCATGGATAGTGTAAACAGCCAGGGTCTTATTCCTGTTTAGGTGAGTCCAAAACCAGAAAGCACAGGAGTGAGGGAAAAGATTGAAAAGGGATATTAGGGGCAAAGTTTCAAGCTGAACGTGGCACGTGTATGGAATGAGCTGCCAGAGAAAGTGTGGAGGCTGGTACAGTTAGAACATTTAAAAGCCATCTCACTGGATATGTGATTGGGAAAGGTTTCGAAGTCTATGGGCCAAGGGCTGGCATGTGGGACGAGATTAATTTAGGATATCTGGTCAGCATGGACAAGTTGGACTGAAGGGTCTGTTTCTGTGCTGTACATCTCTATGGCACTAATAACTTAAAATTAAGATAGGTTTCTCTTTTATGGAGAGTTAGCAGAAGGTCTGACAATTCTCCTTGGAGCTGAGAAGGTTAAGCAGTGATTTCGACCAGGAGTTGATTTGTTTCCAGGATATTTCATTTACAGAGAGACAGAGTGAGAAATTTTTAACGTCACAATTTTTAGTAACTATTTTCAGGTAACTGGCAAATAATGCAGAGGAAAAATGTGAAGATTATTTCACTCACTAAGTTCTTAGCATCTGGAACAGTTTAAAAGACAGCTGGATGCAGATACAGTAGTTATTGTCAAAACAAATTTGAAATGTAACTTTTTTAAGGAAGGATTTGGAGGGCTATGTCCAAATGGGAGGTGAGTTGGGATAGACTGGCACCATCTCCAGAGGGAGAGAGTACAGCCCCAATGGGCTGAATAGCCTCCAGTCCCTGTGTTCTGTGATACTGACCCATTCACTGTGAATGATGAAGCCCATCACAGGGCAGAGCCGTCGAGATGTACAGCATGAAAATAAACCCTTTGGTTAAACTGGTCCATGCTGACCAGATATCCCAACCTAATCTAGACCCATTTGCCAACACTTGGCACATATCACTCTACACCCTTCCTATTCATATACCCATCCAAATGCCAAATGGTTTAATTGTACCAACATCCTCCACTTCCTGACAGAAGATTCCATACACGCACCAACCTCAGTGGGGAAAAAAAATTGCCCCTCAGATCCATTTTAAATTCTTCCCCTCTCACCTTAAACCTATGACCCCTCATTCTGTACTCCCCGACCCCAGGGAAATGACCTTGTCTATTTATCCTACCCAGGCCCCTCATGGTTTTATAAACCTCTATGAGGTCACCCCTCAGCCTCTGATGCACCTGGGAGGATCCCACCACTCAGGTCACAATGGGGCCTGGCTGATTGACATAGCTTCAGACCAATAGGAGAGTTGGCGTGATCCTACAACCAATGGGAGTGAATGAGGGGTGGGTTCAGCAGGCCAACACATGACCATCAGCTTTGCAGGTGCAGTGTCACTGTGAGGGGGGACTGAATGTGAAGGAGTGGGAGAGACAGCAGATACTGGGAGAGAGATGGAGTTAGTGTGGACTGGGAAGGTTGATAAACACTGTTTCAGTCTGCTGGACCTGAATTAGATACTCCGGGTAAACTAGAACCAAAAGAACTTCGGATGCTGTAAATCACACACAACAACCAGAAGGGACTGGAAAAGCTCAGCAGATCTGGCAGCATCTGTGAAAAGAAATCAGTTCGCATTTTCGATCCAGTGACGCTTCCTCAGGAACTGACGTTACTGAGAAAAAAAAAAGTCTGTTTTTATGCAGAAGGTTGGGGTTAAGGAGTAAATGATAGGTGGGGATAGAGTCCAAAGAGAGAGATAGGAGCAGTTGGACAAAGGAGTGAATAATGATCGGACGGGGGGGAGGGTGAATAGCTGTTTATGGGGACTGTTAGTGACTAACCATAGGTAGTGTGTACTGGAAGGCTATGCAACAACAAGGCCTGGTATGTGGGGTAGGGGGCAAAGACACGAGGACGTGGGAGAGTTCAGGACCTAAAATTATTGAATTTGATGTTGAAGCCAGAGGGTTGCAGGGTCCCCAAGTGGAAGATGAGGTGTCGTTCTTCCAGCTTGTGTTAAAGTGTGCTGCTGGAAAAGCACAGCAGGTCAGGCAGCATCCAAGGAGCAGGAGAATTGACGTATTGGGAATGTCAGCACTTCATCAGAAATGTGGGTGGTGGAATACGGCTGAGAGATAAATAGGGAGTGGTGCTTGGGGTTGGGGGAAGCGAGCTCGGAGGCAATAGGTGGTTGTAGATGGAGGGTAGTGGTGAGAGGGTGGAATGGATAATTGGGAAGGAAGATGGGCAGGTAGGACTGTTCAAGAGGCCAGTGCCGAGTTGGAGGGTTGAATCTGAGATAAGTTGCGGAGTGGGAGATGAGGAAACCTTGATGCCATGTGTTTGAAAGTTCCCAAAGTGGAAGATGAGGTGTTCTTCCTCCAGGTGCCGGGTGGCTCGGATTTGGGGATGGAGGACTTGCATGTCCTTGTCAGCGTGGTGGCGGATGGGGTGGGGGGTAGGCGAAATGGTCGATCACAGGGCGGTGGGGTTGGTTGGTGCATGTGTCCCAGAAATGTTCCCTGAAATATTCCAAAATTTGGCATCCTGAGAGTAAGGGACACAATAGGTGAGGTGTTTGGGTGGGCAGGGAAATCTCTGCTGGATGTGGGAGGATCCAGTGGTGCCTTGGATGGAGTTAAAGGGAAGGTGTGGGCACAGGTTTTCCACCTCTTGCAGTGGCAAGCGAAGGTGCTTGGGGTGGAGGGTGGGTTGGTGGGGACCGTGGATCTAACGTGGAAGTCACAGAAGGTATGGTCTCTGTGGAATGCTGAAAGGGGTGGGGAGGGGAAATATATCTCAGGTGGTTGGATCTGATGGTGGAAATAGCAGAGGATGATGCATTGTATCTGGGTGGAAGGTGAGGATGGTGGGATTCCATCTTTGTTGCATTTGGAGGGGTGGGGTTCAAGGGCAGTGGTGTGGGAAGTGGAGGAGATACACTGGAGGGCATTGTTAACCATATGTGAGGGGAAATTGCAGTCCTTGAAATAGGAAGCCATTTGGTATGTTCTGAAGTGTTCTTCCAGCTTGCATCAAGCTTCACTGGAACACTGCAGTAAGCATGAGACAGAGATATTGGACAGGGAACAGTCTTGTGTGTTAATGAGCAGGCAACTGGAAGCTCAGGGTCTTTTTTTGCAGGCACAATGTAGATCATCAGCCACCATTTCCACCACCGCCACTGAGATGCTGGAAGGTTCCTGTCTCCTCCATTAACAGCTTTCCACCTTCCCACTCCCTTATCTTTCCAAATGTTCCTGTGTCTCTTTGGGCTCTGTCCCCACCTATTATTTACTCTTTAACCCCTATCTCCTCTAGCCCAAAGATCTGTAGGTTCGGTGAATTGGCCCAGCTAAGGTTCCCATAGGGTTCAGGGATGTGCATTAGTTCGGGGGAAATGGAGAGTAATAGAGTAGGAGAATGGCTCTGGGTGGGATAAACTTCGGAGGGTGGGTGTGGAATTGTTGGGTCAAAGGGCCTGTTTCCTGAAGGGATTCTAATTTTCCCAGCTGTCATCTGTTCTGAGGAAGGGTCACTGGACCCACGATAACCCATGGTGTGTGCAGGAGGAGGAAAGGGGAGAGTGGCAGCAGAAACCAGATGAAATTTCAGTGTAGACTGGGAGGGTTTATTTACACTCTGCAAGTCGTTAGTCTGAATTAGAAACTCTTGGTCCCACGTTTGCAGCAAAGGGGAAGATGGCTTGGGCCTCAGGTAGTGAGAAGTCCTGGGTTATAGCCGCCATCGTTATTTGGGGCAAGGTACAGCAAGGAGCATGCACGTGTCCTCTTCCTGGGTGGGGGCGAGGCGATTTGAAGAGGAGCATTTACACATCAAACACATACCGAGAGAAGTGTTTGTCTTCACTATTCATCTTGCACTGACTGTGAGCTTTGTTTTGTGAATTCATTTTATAGGATATTAATTGAGAATAATTGAGACTGGGATCTCAAAAAAACAAGGTTCTACAGTCAGCGGAGTCCTCAGGATCTGAATATCATTGGCATTTAACTGTGGAATGAGAAAGGTTTGTCTGTTCTGTCTGTGGGAAAATATCTTCAATATTTTTGTCAAGCCAAAAGCAGAAAGATGTTCAAGGTCATGGTTGGATCACCCTTGGGGTATGTGTTCAATCCTTGGCCCTGCAGCTGTGGAAGGAGGTATTGGCATGAGAGAGAGCACAGATTTAACCAAATTCCACCTCTCCTTTTTGCAGGAACTGTCAGATTTAGTCTCAATCATCCACTTTATAATGTTAATCTGTAAACACCCTACTTCCAATTCTCTGCAAATTTCTCGTGGAATCAAATTCCAGCACCATTTCAGGTGGAACATTCCAGATTCTGACAATTGTCTGTTCATTCAGAAACTGCTAAAGTCCATTTTGACTCTGGGGTTACAAAGGGATGAATTGAAAGATGCAATGCTGGTCTGAGCTCCCATTGAGATGCATTGGAACAGTACAGGAGGCTGAGGGCAGTGTAGGTGTGAGCAGACAATGAAAATGACAGGGCTGCACTGTGAGGGCTGCTTGGCTCAATGAGAGTGTTCTGGAGTTGGGTGTAAATAGTGAGGTGAGACAGGGAGAAGGTGAAGCTGAAACTCCGTTTTAATTCAGGCCTTTCAGAAATTCAGTCCCAATGGGAATAGCCAATTTGTCAGTGATACCTGTGGAGTATTTAAGTTTTTAAAGTATGACATATCAGCTTAAGTAAAGATTTTTTTTGTTATTATAATGGACATGTTTGAAGTGAAGGAAGGTTACTCACTCATTTAAATTCTCTTAATGGGAGTAACTAGAAGAATGTAGAGACGTTGTGACAGGAGCCCTCAGACCCGTGGTGTGTTCCTCTTGCACAATGTGGGAAATAAGGGCAGCTTCCAGTGTCCCTGACGGCTATTTGTGCAGGAAGGGTTCCCATCTGCAGCTACTGGGAAACTGCCTTTCAGAGCTGGAGCTGTGAGTGGACTCACTGTGCAGCATCTGCAATACTGAGAATGTTATGGACAGCACGTTTAGTGAGTTAGTCACACTGCAGGTGAGGGTTACACAGGCAGAAAGGGAATGGGTGAACATCAGATCAAGTAAAAGGCTCAGGAAGTGAGTACAGGAGTCCCCTGTTGTTATCCCCTTCTCATACAGATACTGTATACCGCTTGGGATTCTGTAAGGGCGGGAATGGGTGGGGTGGCTTCTCGGGAAATCAGCATCAGCCAGGTTCATGACACCACAAAGAGCTCTGCTGATCAGAACAAGAGGAATGAGAGTGGCAGGGCTATAGTGACAGGGGATTCAATAATCAGGGGTACAGCCAGGCACTTCTGTGCCCACAGACAAGAATCCAGGATGGGATGTAATCTCCCTGGTGCCAAGATCCATGATATCATGGAGTGGCTGCAGGACATTCTGGAGCTGGAGGGTAAACAGTCCATGGTCGTGCAACACACAGATACCAAGGACATTGCTAAACAGAGGGCTGAGGGCCTGAAAGATGGACATAGGGAGAGCAGAGATGCATTAAAATGTAGCTCCTGAAATGTAATAATGTCAGACTTACTTCCAGTGCCATGTGCTAATGAGAGCAGGAATGAGAAGGTAGATCTGCTGGATGTGTGACTGGGGAAATGGTGTACCGCAGAAGGGTTATGATTCTTCAGGCACTGGGACTGTTTCTGGGTGGGACCTGTACCAGCCTGACCGGTTACCCCTGGGCAGAGCTGAGACAAATCTGGTGGGGGATTTTGCCAGTTCGATTGGTGAGTTTGTAACTAGTCTGGCAGGGAGATGGGAACGAAAGTGTAGGCTTATATGGGTCAGATTCAGGACAGGGAATGGGAGGTAGAATATTAGTGATGTAGTTAGCGGCTCAGAAAGCCAAAGGAAAGGAGGATTAAACGAAGATTGAGTCCCTCTTCATCCATCAGTCCTGACATCCCAGGAAGGTGAGTCAACAAAATCTGGAGCTGTTTACATGTCTATGACTCTGTGCTTCAGCAAAATGGTGGAAATCTGCAATAAAAACAAAAAGCGCTGGAGATCCTCAGCAAGTCTGTCAGTGTCTGAAATGATGACAGATGCAGGAAACATTGCAGCCTTGAAGAAGTGTTCAGATGATCACACCAGGCACTGCAATATCGGTTACACGCTGAGTGCCAGAACGTGGGACTAGCATAAATAGGTGCTTGATGACCAGCATGAATACGATGGGGCTGGAAAGTTGACGTTTCAGTCAGGGCTATTTATCAAGACTGACAAAGGGTCCCGACCCAAAACATCAACCTTCCTGCTCCTCTGATGTTGCCTGACCTGCACCTCCCCAGGTCCATATTGTACAGACTCTGACTTCCAGCATCTGCAGTCCTTAACTATCTTCACATCCCAGGACTCATCTGGTTATCCTCCTTTACACTCTCTCAATAAGCAGGAGAGCCTTCCTTGGAAAAGGGGAACAAAGGTGTATACAGTACTCCAGGTGTGGTCTCACCAAGGCCCTTCCAGAAAGGGATCCCTGTCCCCATCTTCTCCATAATGGTCATCAAGCGCACGTGCCTGGTGTGATCATCTCAACACTTCTTCAAGGCTGCAATGTTTCCTGCATCTGTTACCATTTCAGATGCTGCCAGACCTGCTGAGGATCTCCAGCACTTTGTTTTCTCTGTTATAGAGTATTGAAAGGGGGGATTTGCAGTTGAGAAATTCAAATTGAACTTCATGTTACTGGATCCATGCCGATCTGAATATCATTGACCTTTTCATCTGGATGGAAAGGTGGTGTATTCTGTCCGTGGGTGAATATTTCAAATGTCTGAGTGACTGGAAAAAGTACTGAGACAGCGAAGTCCATGTAAGTGTGGGGACGATGGAGAGAGATTTCATTGGTTTTTGAAAGTCTAAACAATCATGGCACATTTCCCTGGAACAGGTAAGCCACAGATTGGTTTTGTATGAGGACAATTAGCCATGAAACCAGAAAGACAAAAGGATTCCTGCATCATGGAAAAAGCTATGAAAATGGGATTGTTGTAATGGAGTGAATTATCGATCATTGAATGTAATCCATTGGCGTTGTCACATCGGTTCCAGCGCCGTGGGGAAACACGGGAAATTTGATGAGTGCAGTGTAGGTTTCAGTTATTCAACTGGAAAGGTGAAGAAGAAATTTACAAGGATGATGCCAGGTCTCAGGGGTCTGAGTTACAGGGAGAGGTTGGACAAGTGAGGACATTTTTATTTAGCAGAGGAAACTGCGGGGGAATATTTTATAGAAGTGTATAAGACCATGAGAGGCATGGGTAAGGTGAATGCACTCGGTCTTTTTCACAGGGACTCAAGGATTGGAGGGCATCAGGTTAAAGGTAGAGGAGAAAGAATACAAGAGAACCTGAGGGGCAACTGTTCTACACAAAGGTGGTACGTATATGGAATGAGCTGCCAGTGGAAGTGGTTGAGGTGGGTATATTAACAACATGTAAAAGACATTTGGACAAATACATGGATAGGAAAGTTTCAGAAGCAGATGGGCCAAGTGCAGGGAAATGGGGTTAGTGTGGATGGACAATCTGATTGGCATGGGCCAGTTTGTGCCAAAGGGCCTGTCTCTGCTGCAGGACGTTATAACTCTAAGTGCATTTGCTAATTTTCCCCCTAACTCTGTTGGTATCCTGGGATGTATTCCATCAGGGCAATGAGACTTGTTTATCTTTATCTCCATTAGCTTGCCCAGCTCTCACTCTTTCGTGATAATGGTTGTTTCTTGGTCTTCACATTCCTCAGTCTCCTTATCAATTACTGGCATGCTCTTTGTGTTCTCCACTGTGAAGACTGACTGCTGTGTGCTCATATTCCTGAACCCTGCTGGCTAGGAATAACTAGGCACAGAAATCTGAGAGGTCTTCTTTGAGTCTTTTATTGATGAAACATGGCAGGTACATGGATAGTGTACATGCAAAACACCTCCAGGCAGCATCAGGTAACTCCCCGCCTGTCCGATGTACAGCTCCCCTTCTTATACCTTTTGTGGTTTGTGACTTTGAATACAGACTGTCTCTCAATATTATCTCCATGGCAACGGCAGTTCAAAAGTCTAGTTCAGTTCAGCACTCTGTTGTTAAACCACACACCCCTCCCCCACGCCCCCGTGGCTCCCTCAAGTACCTGACAGGTGCTTCAGTTTCAGTGGGGTATCTATCAGGATTCTGATGTGCAGGTGCCGGGGTTGGGGTGGGGTGGACAAAGTTAAAAACCACACATCACCAGGTTATAGTCCAACAGGATTATTTGGAAGTACAAGCTTTTGGGGTGTGCTGTGATTTTTAACTTGATCAGGATTATCTCTATGGTAACAGTTAAGTGCTTCAACAATTACAGAGGCCATATGTTCCCCATACAATAGGTTTCCCTCTAGCAGGGTAAACTGCTATTCTGTCCCTGGGGATAGCTACTCATCACTTTTTATCCCCAATTCCATCACACTTTCTGTTGAGCTTGGAAGTTTTTCCAATCTCCGAATTTATCCTTGGTCTTTGCCAATTTGTATGCCTTCGACTTCAATTTCATAGACTCCCTTATTTCCTTCGACATGGCAGATTACTCCTTTTCCTGGTCCTTCCTTTTCACTGATATATATTTTTGCGGAGAAATTTGAAAAATTACTTTGATATTCCTCCACTGTCTGAGAACTGTCCCACAGTAAAGTCTTTGCTTCCAGTCTGCATTAGCCAACTCCTGCCTCATCCTATTGTAGTCTCCTTTGTTTAAGCACAGGATCTTGGGATTAGATTTAATCTTCCGCTTTCCATCTGTGTTCTAAATTCAACCAGATTAATGACAAGTCTTTATCAGATTACGAGGGGAGGTGATGTTTCCTGGGTGTTTTGGTTTCATTGTCAGTGACCTTGGCTTTGTAAAAAAGGTCCAGGATAGATATTCACAACAGAGTATTCTGGACGGTGTGAATGTACTACACAGTCTAAAACCATAAATCACTGTCTCCCCTCAGTTTAAAATTGCAAAACCATTATCTCCTACACACTTCCTCACTACCTAAGTTTGGAACGCTAATCCACCTGACTATCCTGCTGTTTCTGAAAATCTCCTTTGGTGAAGGTGGTGAGTTTTGGATTCATCTTTCTGGTTATTACCGTATGAAGATAAGCCCTGGGCACAGGAGAGGCAATGCAGCCCTTCGAACCAGCTCCACCATTTAATTCGGTGATGATTGAGCTCACATCGGTCTCAGCTGGATTTTCCCGCCTGCTCTCTCTCACACTTCAACCCATTGCAAATTAAAAATCTGTATCTCTTCATTAAATTGGCTCACGTCTTGGCATCCACCGCATTTTGAATAGGGAATTCCACAGATTCACAACACATTGAGATAGGTACATTCTTCTTGATGAGAATAGAATAGAATCCCTATAGTGCAGAAACAGGGTATTCATCCATCGAGTCCACACCAACCCTATGATGAGCATCCCATTCAGACCCACTCATTCCCTGTAACCCTGCATCTCCTGTGGCTAATTGCCTAACCAGCACATGCATGGACCCTATGAGCAATTTGGCCTGACCAATCCACCTAACCTGCACATCTTTGGACTGTGGAAGGAAACTGGAGCATCGAACAAAACCATGCAGACATGGGGAGAATGTGTATACTCCACACAGTTGCCTAACGCTGGATTCAAACCCGGGTCCCTAATGCTGTGAGGCAGCAGTGCTAGTCACTGAGCCACCTCTGCTTAAAATCTGCTGCCCATTATTAACCTCCCCACCCCACAATTGGCTGAATGTATATTCCTTACGTCAGAAGTCCGGGTGTCTAAGCAGATGTCTCAGTAAATCCCAGTGACAGCCCACATGTCCTGTGTGTCTGAATGGATAACCTATACACAACACCCTCCAGCCCACACTTTCTTTCACTTTCCAGGGAAAGGTCTCTAGAGGCTTCATGGGGACTACAAATCCCACAGTCCCTGAGGCAGGGACCACATGTGTGTGGGGAAATATATGTATATTCTGTATATGTACAGAATGTGGGCGGGTTTTGGAGCATGTTCTTTGGGTTAACTAGTGGAAAGCATTTCACACTGTGATTGGCTGGAGAAGGGATGCATCTGCCGATGGTATTGATCAGTTGGGGGGGGGGGGTGCAAAGTGTCACTACACCCAGATGGGACCAAGTTCCATTCGCAACTTGTCATAACACTGGGAATTGACCAATGGGAAACAAGGAAGAATCTGACCCATTCTCCCAGTGAAGGTTCCTCTTCTGTCCAGGATCTGCCACCTCCCTTTCTGTTTTATTTTGTTTCATTCTGCTGTTGTATTATTGACTTGCAGCAACTGAAGGGAAAGGAAGTGAACCCAGAAAGGGTGCAGAGTCTAACTAGGGACGGGAAGTGGTGCCGTGGATCTGTTTATCAGTAACTCCATGAGAATGTAGAGGGTGTACATTAGGGGCAGTAGAGTCAGAATGGTGGGAGAGAGTAAGTGGGCTGGAGGGTTACAGCTTTGGGGGAAGAAAGGGGAAATAGATATTCCACAGAAACTAGAATTGTCTGTTCTGAATTTCTAATCTGTACATATTCCTTTATTCAGGGTGCTAGATAGTGAAGATTTGCAGACTGAAATCTCAAAATCATGTGCAGATTGTGATAAAGTTAACCAGCATTTGAAGAACCAAAGATGGAGAATCACTCGGCCAAAATCCTGCAACACTCTCTCCCAGCATTGTCGGTCTATCTGCGCCAAATGGACTGTGAATGGTTCAAGACAGCAGAGATTCCCATCTTCTGAAGGGTAACTAGAGATGGGGAATACAGGCTGACTGAGCCAGTGATGCCCATATCCTGGAAATGGGTTCTATCTCTCATTGCTGAAACCCAGTTGATGTTACTGCAGGATGATGAGGGATGCTGAGTGCATCCTCCAGGAAGAGCACCATCATATTACCCCTGCCTACACCCACACAGCAACGTCACTGGAACAAAAGGCAGTGAAGCCAAAGGAGGACTTAGATACAGTTCTTCAAGGTAAAGTCATGAAAAGGGATTGGAACGCAGCAGGAACAGGAGACTGAGCAGGATGGTCAGCTGTTTCCCATTGAATGGTGGAGCAGGATTGAAAGGCTGAATGGTCTCCTCCTGCTGCTATCTCCCAGGTATGTATATAGTCATGGAGCCCGGGTAGGAAGAAGGGGGCAGGAATTCTCCAGGAGATTGCACTTCCACAACAGTTTTCAGTGAGGGATGGTTTGATGGATTTTATTTAACATTTATCTTTAACACAAGGTTTGTAAATTTTGGTTTTAAAACGTTGTAAGAGCTTTTTGCACCGCAAGCAAAATTAAAGAAAATAAATTGAACTGTTTGAATATAACAGTTTTAAAGCTTTCAACCTCCTGTAAAACAAAATCCTGTCTATTCCCAGACACCGTCACTTTCCAGCTACTCAAACTCCATTACGCGCCAAGCAAACCATTACAAGTGACAGAGTGAGAAGGGACTAAATCAAAGTAGAGTTGTGGGGAGGGGGCAGGGGTGGAGATAAAGTACTGTATCCCCTGCGGTGCCCATCTCTATCTAAAGGCATTGAGGGCATTGATCCACACCACATGCTCCTTCTCCAAGGACACCCTGCTGTGTAGCCTTTATCCTCAATCATAGAATAAAATCCCTACAGTGTGGAAGGAGAGCATTGGCCCATCAGACCCCAGCGACCATCAAAAGAACATCACGTCCAGAGCACACTCTCACTGTAACCCTGCATTTCCTATGGCTGATCCACCTCGTCTGCACAATCCTGGATCCTGTGAACAATTTAGCACAACTGATCCACCTAACCTGCACATCTTTGGACTGTGGGAGGAAGCCAGAGCACCTGGAGAGAATGTGGGAACTTCACACAAGCCGTTGGACAAGGCTGGACTCCAACCTTGTGCCTGGTGCTGTGAAGCAGCCGTGCTACAATCACAATTTAAATCAAAACAGATGATCCCTGCTCATTGTCACTTTGCTGTTTGTGGAGACTTACTGCCCAGAGAGACATCCTGAGGTTCAGAAAGTGGCAATGTAAGTTCAGTCACCTCCAGCCCAGTTAATGTGATTAACAACAACACCATCAATCCTCCAGCAGTGTCATCATGTACAAGGTCCACTCCTGACTCTGATGGACAGTAACATCAGAATCAGAATCCTGCAGTCCACACGGATCAGGGGGTTGACCACTTCCCTGTGAGCACTCACTGGGCTCTCAATCGTGTTGAAGACGCCGCAAATCCCTTGTCACACAGAGGGGTGAACAGCTCCTACCCAGCGTGAACCCGCTGGAGTCTCGGGGGCAGGATGAATCACTGAGTCTGTATCCCCTGGGATCCACAATCCCCGTTTATTTCCTTCTTCCACTTTCATTCGGGCTATTGAACTCTCGGTTTCAATCCTTTCTCCTGTCATGCTCTTCAACATGTCCATGTGGGTGGACTAGAGGCAGCTGGGATTTAATGAAGGGAAGTGGGGATGAGGCGGAAACACGAGGAGAGGTGACAGCAAAGACAGTTCTCATTGTAACGGCAGAGTTTCTCCGTGACACAGTGAGTGGTGAGGCACCTGAGATTGTGGGGGGAGGCAGATTCAATCAGGGATTTGGTAAGATACTCAGACAATGACCTGTCCATCTGATTGTTAACTCAGATAGATAGATAGAAAGATGCACATTTAGATAGCACCTTTGATGATCTAGTGCAATGAAGCATGCTTCCAACCCAATGACTTCAACCACAAATCTCTGAAAACACAAACACAAAGCTTTCTACTTGTACCAGGCTGTCTCTGAGCCTCCTCTTTTCTTGAGAAAAGCGTTTTGAGCTGTTCAGCCTTTCCTGGTGATTATAACCGCTATGTTCCTTTAGGATTTGTGACTGAACCTTTACTTTCCTGTTCCTTGTGAGTGATGAAAGGAGCAGAAACAGCTCCTGACCTGTGACAGGTTTCGGTTGGAGTATTTATATTTACAAATCCATTCCCACCCTCACATACAGTGTGAAATTGATGTAAAACTGAAGGGAAGGAGTGAGTGAGCACCCACAGAATCATATGTGTGAGTTGAATGAACCTGGCATGAGGAAAATGGGACAACACTCGCAACTAGTTAGAATCACAGAATCTAGTGGGTGCAGAAAGAGTCTATTCTGCCCATCGTGTCTGCAATGACCTGCTCACCCACCCTACCCCCATATCCCCACATTAACCATGGCTAGCCCAACCCACCTAAATTGCACACTGCGACCATGTTAGCATAGCCAATCCAGTAACGTTACACATCTGTGGGAGGGTCACAAATGACTCTGACACAAATGCTCTGCTTTTCAAAATAAAATCAGGGGGAAACTGCAACCGGAAAGATTTCTGATTTATCTCAGGAGGAAGAGAATTCAAAACTCGTGCCATTGACCCAGGGGGCGCAGTGATAGTTACAGAGGTCTAGGAACCATCAGAAATGTAACAGGTTGTGAGCAAGGTGGGGGTGAGACAAGGACATCAAGACACTCTGTCACACCGCCGAAGGCAGGAGAGATTAAACAGCAGAAATGGTCGACCCCCCCCCCCCCCCCCCAAGGTCATGGGGCATAGAATTAGGGCTGGGAAAGAAACAAGGAAACAAGGTGTGCAGCTGTCAAAGAAATATGTTAAAAACAGATTATAAAAGCATAGAGGGCAGAGTACAGTCTGAAATTGTTGCTCTCAATGGTGAGTACAAAAAGCTGTAAAGCCTGGGGTGTTTACAGCCAACACATACTCAGGATTGGCCAAATGGGCTCAAACTGTGCTGTACCTTTCTGATAATTTCTTTTTCTGACATTTGTCGTTAAAGTCTGATGACGCTCGTAACTTTTCAAATTGGACTGGAGTTTAATATTCTGGAGACGTGTCAAATAAATCACATTGATCACATTCTGCAGATCTCAGTCCATTACCCTGCATGTTCCAGCATTTCAGTTACATCCATGTCCTGCCGGTGGGACAGGACATACAAGGATGGTGACGATGGTGTCTAAGTCATTGTAAGCTATGATTCTGTGCATATGATTGTGTCAGCTTGTTGCTTGACTAGTCTGCGTTCCAGTTCACCCAATAAGATGTTAGCAGAGTGAGACACTACAGTTGGAACTCCTCTTCTCGCCAGTTCCTTTCTTTTCTCCTTTTAAAAAAATTCTTTCTCTCTTACTCTCCACTTTGCAGACTCTGACACAAGTGTCAACATTGACTCATGACATTTTTTTTTTAAAAGGACATGTCTCTACAAGAAAACCAATGTAGGAAAATATATTATTCTTGCATCAACTGCATTTTTAAACAAAAACAATCCTGTTCAATAAACACTTTTTTTTCCCCTTCAATTCTATCAAGCGAGCTATTTGATCCCTCAGTTTACCGATCTTAATAAATATCCAATCAATTTCAGAGCAACATGCTTACAAAGTATTGAACCAATGTATCTGTTTAGGTTTTAGCATTAGTTATTAAGTCATTGCCATTACAATAATTGCATAATAATTGGTCTGGGTAATAAGTATACTGAGGTTCACAATTTAATTTATTGACTGTTTGAAAAATGGTACAGTATATCATTTTTTCAGGATTCTAACAGTAATTATTAAAGAATTTGCATGACAATAATTGTTATATGGTTTAGTTTATCTTGCTAACAACTACAGTGAAGTTTATATTTGAATTTAATCCAATCTTCCCTCGTACCTATAAAGTAATATAAAAATCCATTTTATTTCCAATCAACACACCTACTAAAGAATCCATTATTTCTGATGCAACATGCACTGTTAAAAATATGACTTTTGCTCATTTGAATGATCTGTGTAATCCCAGCCTTATAAATTTAGAAAAACCTAATTACTTTTCCCTGCAACAATTCTTGTTTATTTTTGCATATAGCACAGTCAAATAGCAAGATGAAATTTATCATTATTCTTAAGTATGCTAATACAATTTTGACAATCTATATGTTGCTAATATATAAATGTTCATTTCCGTCCATAGAATATCGAACAGTACAGCACAGTACAGGCCCTTTGGCCACGATGTTGTTCCGACCTTTTATCCTCCTCTAAGATCAAACTAACCAACATGCCCTTCATTTACTATCATTCATGTGCCTATCCAAGAATTGCTTAGATGTCCCTGATGGATCTGAATCTACTACCACCACTGGCAGTGCATTCCACGCACCCACCACTATCTATAAAGAAAACATCTCTGACATCTCCCCACAACTTCCCCCATTCACCTTAAAATTATGCATTTTGTGGGGAAACGTCTTTCATTATCCATTCCATCTATGCCTCTCATCATCTTACTCAAAGCTATCAAGTAAACTCTCATCCTCTTCCACTGCAATGATCAAAGCCCCAGCTCCCTCAACCTTTCTTCATAAGACACGCCTTCCAGTCCAGGCAACATCTTGATAAATCTCATCTACACCTTCTCTAAAGCATCCGCATCCAATGTGTAATGAGTTGATCAGAACCAACCACTATATTCCAAGAGTAGTCTCACCAGGGATCCATAGAGCTGCAGCATAACCTCATCACTCTTAAACTCAATCTCCCTGCTAATGAAAACCAACACACCATGCACCGTTTTAATAACCCTATCATCTTGGATGTCAGGTATGAGGGATCTATGGACGTGGACCCCACGATCCCACTGTTCCTCCACATTGCCAAGAATCCTGCATTTAATCTGAAAATATGCATTCAAATTTGAAATTCAAAAATGAATAACTTCACATTTTCCCCGGTTGAACTCCATCTGCCACTTCTCAGCCCAGCTCTGCATACTGTCAATGTCCTCTAGCAACCTACCAATGCCCTCCACACGACCCACAACTCCACCAACCCTCATGTCATTGGCAAACCTCCTAGCTCACCCTTCCACTTCATCATCCAGGTCATTTGTAAAAATCACAAAGAGCAGAGATCCCAGAAATAATCCCTTCAGAACACCATTGGTCACCGTGCTCCAAGCTGAAAACTATCGATGTAATCTCACCCTGTCTTCTATGGGCCAGCAAATTTATTATCTAACCAGGCAGGTTTCCCTGTATCCCATGCCTCATTACTTTCTAAATGAGCCTACCATGGGGAACCTTATCAAACACCTTGCTAAAATCCATATACACCACATCCACTACTCTGTCCTCACCAATGTGCTTGTCACATCCTCATATATTTCAATAAGGCTTGTGAGGCATAACCTGCCACTCATAAAGCCATGCTGACCATCTCTAATCAATCAATGCTTTTTCAAATAATCATAAATCCTATCTCTAAGAATCCTCTCCAATAATTTGCCCACAATTGATGTAAGACTGACTCATCGATGATTCCCAGGATTATCTCAATTGCCTTTCTTGAATAAGGGAATAACGTTTGCCACCCTCCAATCATCTGGTCTGACTCCGGTGGACAGTGAGGATGCAAAGATCATTGCCAAAGTACAGTAATCTCTTGCCTCCTTTCCCATAACAACCTAAGTTATATCCTTTCTGGACCAGGGGACTGATCTATCCCCATGACTTTTCAATATTTTCAGCACATTCTCAGACTTAACATCGACCTGTTCGACCATATCAGCCTGTTTCACGCTGTCCTCACAAAGAACAACGTCCCACTCACTCGTAAGTACTGAAGCAAAGTACTCATTAAGGACCTCCCCTACCCTCTCAGACTCCTGGCACAAGCTTGCTTCACTATAAGGGATATAAATGTGGAATTACGCCTCAGTACTGAATTAATGTAAAGATATTGCAGTGTAATCACTCGATTACTTTGAATATTGAACTGTATTTTAACTGAGAAAACACAGTTGAATTGATTTGATTATATTTCACATCATGCTAATGTTTATTGTATTTCAAACCACAATAAGAGTTTCATTTTTACATATATAAAACTTAAAATTCATCGCACGTTTATGTACAGAAAATAGAATTACCATCTGCTTGTTCCTTCCTTTTTCAATGACTGTTCATTTTGAATTTGTGGAAGTTGTACGTTGTTGAATGGAAGGGAAATTGTCTTCAACTGAATATTCACATTGAATGATGCATTTTTAAATCAAAGTACAATGATCACGCAGTTTTGTCAATTTGTCTTTCAAAGAATTGTCATGAGATTCCTGTTTATTTAAGAGTATCATTCATTTATTCTATTGTTATTGTAAAATATTGTTCAATTTCCAGTCCATTACACACAGAAACTACCTAATTAATTCCCATTCAAATTACAACAATAAACGGCTGATTAGTTTTCATTTGAGAAACCGCATGAAACACAATATTGCAGTCCTGCCGTCCTGAGTGGGAACATTATGAAAGGAGCCTGTGGAGCTGTGGCAGTGTCTCTATTACTAGACCCGAGGGAAGGTTTCAAATCACACCTTCAACAGAAATATAGCAAGAGCTATCTGAATGTTGATTAGAGAGTACCTAAGCACAGACTGAATTGCTATTCAATACAACATTAGATCTGCTTTTATCTATTATATCAATCATCACAAAATCTGATACTTATCAGATTACCAGGTTACCAAGAAATATGTGTTGGAAAATTCGCTTCAGCCACTTTGCTTTTACAAAAGACTTTCATCTGTCCCTGTTTTCTCTAACTGAAAGAAATATGAAGAGGATTTTCACTTTTACGAAAAAAGAGGACATGTTTCCCATATAAATTAATGCTTCTTCGACTAAGGCCTTTTCAGATTATGTAAGGTTTCATAATAACACTTTACTTTCGGATAGTGGGGATACCTGTATCTAATTCTGTCGCTTATAAGTTCCTGGAGAATATTTGAAAATGTTGCAGAATTCAAGATTACGATGTCTAAGTAATTAGATTGATCTTTTTTTTGTTGCAAAGGGGCAAGTCCAAACAATTGAAACACATTAAACATTATTCTCTCATGCTATAAATTTGAAATAAAGTTGATACCTTCTTCAGTAAACTAACAAACTCTACCATCTATTACTTGTCAGTCAGCTGATTGCTTACTTTGTAACTAAATGTTGTTGATTCATCTAAATATTACTCTGTCCTTTGATCAAAGTGAATTTGTAATTGTTGTTCAGTTTATGAATTGTCAGATACTTGTTTTTATTTTTCCATTCACCTGTTCATTTTGACCATAAGATTGAAATGCTTTGAAAATATTGGAGTTCGTTCATTTAAAAATAAGGTTTGCACATCTCTCACATATCTCATTTCTTGTATTATGATTCAAGAATGTTTTTTGGTGGAATTCAAGTAAATTCCAAACATTTGTTCACTTCAAATAAGGTCTTTAACACCCAGTTATCAATCTGATGTTAATGTTTCAGCTGGTTACATTGACATTGATTAGGTACTCATTCAGAGAGATCAACTGACAATTATAAACTATTTGCAGGATTATTGAATTGAAAGAAAGATTCAGACGTGCAAACATTTTTTGGAAGGAATTGCTTTTTCATTCAAATGTGTAGGCTTTTCAAGAATTCTATATCGCCTTTCACTGGTTTTCTTGTCGAGAAGTCAAATTTATAATTCATGTGAATTCTAATGTGTTCGTATTTTGAAATTTGCATCAGATTTAAGAAGAAAAAGAGGAAGAATTAACATGGAATCTTCAGTGAATAGAAAGCACCGTAAATTAAATTGATCGAGGCAACTTTTAATATTATCTCTGAACATTCAGTCAAATATTTCTAATGTCAAAAGAGAGTGGTGCTGGAAAAGCACAGCAGGTCAGGCAGCATTCGAGGAGAAGCAGAATCGACGTCTTGGGCATGAGCCCTTCATCAGGAATCTTTTCTGATGATGGCCTAATGCCCGACAGGTTGATACACCTGCTCTTTGGATGTGCCTGCCCTTTTCCAATTCTACAGCTTTCCTCACTTTCTCCAAATATGTTTAATGAACACGAACTGAATATGTTCGCATCAGCAGTTGAACAAGACCAAATTAACACATTTCTTTGCAATATCTATAGTGAAAACCTGTTTGAGAACATGCAACAAATCAGATCAAACAACATCTCTTGCCATTAGAACCCTTGGCCATCCATAATAAAGTATAACCATGCTTTGAACAACCAGTATGGTGTATAACTACTGAACTGAAATATCAGAGGGACAACGATTGCATTTATTGGAGGGAATGATAACCAGATCCTTTATGTGATAATGGTGATTGATCTCAGAAACAATAAAATTTTACTGTGATTATTCCACTGAACAGTAATTAGATGGTCATGAAGATATTTGTGTGGCTTAATGTGCAGGGTTTTGTGTGAACATTGATTTCAGTGACATTTAAATATTTTACAAGATTGACAATTAACAGTTAAAGATAAGTTTTAAATGCAACATTTTAAAAAAATGTCAGTTTTGTTTAGCAAAACACAATTCTAAGTTTATGGAATCCCTACTGTATGGAAACAGGCCATTTGGCCCAACAAGTCTACACTGACGTTCCAAAGAATAGTCCACTCAGCACCATTCTGCTCTCAGATTACTGGACATTTATCACTGACTAATGTACCTAACCTATACATCCCTGAACAGAACGTGCAGCTTAGCATGGCCAATTTACCTAACCTGCATATCTTTGGATTGTGGGAGAAAACCAGAACATGCAAACTCCGCGCAAACATGTGGCCGAGGATGGAATCAAACCCAAGTGCATAACAGTGTAAGACACGAGTGCTAACCACTGATCCTCTGTTCTCAATGCCCAGCCCCCATGCAAGAAATGAGATAAGTGAGAGACGTGCAAAGTCAAATTTCAAATGAACACTCTCTGATGTTGCCAAAGCATATCAATCTTACATTCAATACGAATACGTGAATTGAAAACGAAAAATAGAAATCCCTGGCAAATCATGAATGAACAATAATTAGAAAATTAATATGATCAAAGGGCACAACAATATTCGGATGAATTGCATTGTTTAATTACAAAATTGGGAAAGGGCTAACTTGGGAAGTGAAATTTGTTTTCTTCACTGATGAAGAAATTGACTTGCTTTTCATCTTTGTAACACTGCAGAATTGCAATTCATGTGCCTGAAATGTTTGAATTAAGCTCTTCCCAATAAAAAAAAATCAGTAAAATCACATTGACTTCTTCATCTTTAAGACTGCAACAACATCAAATACTTTCCAGGAATTTAGAACCAGCAGAATTAGTTAATTTGGTTGCTTGGGAACTCGAAGAGAATAAACAGCAGATTCTGTGAATTAGTCATTCAATGTGATTATTCAGCTGAAGACAACATCCCTTCTTTGCAAAAATGCTCAACTTCGAAAAATTCAAAATGCATTCTCATTGTTTAATGAAACAATACAGAAATGTTAATTCTTTTTCATTTGACTTAACAAAACGCAGGAATTTTACATGATTTTGTGTCATGAAAAATACTTAAATCTTATGATGATTAGAAATACAGTAAATGTTCGCATCAAAGTGAAATATATTTAAATGAATTCAATTATGTTTCTGCCGGTAAAATAAGAATTAATATTAACAATGATTGAGAGATTGCACACTATATTAGTTATTCGTGTAAAGAGCTGTAATTCCATGTTCACAGCACGTACTGGATTGAATAATTATTAGGTATGAGCAACAACTGAATTATAAAATTCGATCAATGAATTTAGAAATAATGAGAAATCTCGTTTTGCTATTTGACTGAGGAATATGTGCAAACAAACAGGAATTATTGCAATGAAAAGTAATTGCAGGTCTGTGAATTTAAATTCTGTGATTACAGAGATCATTCAAATAAGCAAACATCAGACATTCACAATTAATGTTGGATAGGAAGTCCTTGGATCCATTGTGGGAAACTTGACCTGAAAATAAAGTTTCATATTGCAGTGTTGGTACTCAGAAACAATTGGTTAAATTAAAATGTGAATCTCACTTTACTTGTTCAAACGACTTTCTTAAATAATTGCACAATTATTATCATGACAATGACTTGATAATGTTGCTATACGAGCAATTAAAATGATTCAATATTTCAAAATATTTGCTGTTATGTTGATTGGATATTTATTAAAATTGGTAAATTGTAGAATAAAATATAGTAACTAGCTTTGTGAATTGAAGAAAAAATGAGCCATTCAGTGATTATAGAAATTTTTTTTCTTTCTTTACTAAAAAATGAAGGTAACACAAGAAATATGAATTTCTATCAAATGGTTTCATCATAGAGACATGTTATTTTAATTGAGATGATTAATATTATGGTCAGAGTTCAGACATTTGTGTCAGAATTTGGAAGAAAGTTAATCGATAATGAAAGTGAGCATGAAAGTGAACAAATGATACAGTCAGTGACATTTGGTACATAAAAGAATTATAATAATTGTTCATTATTGTACAGTGATGTTGGAATAGAAAAGACAAAAAGAATTAACATGTTCAAAACAGTTATTTTCTTACAATTAAATGAAACCAATAATCATTTTGCAAAGCACATGATTTGGAAAAAAAACCAGTCATTTACAGTGTTATATAAACTGAAAACTACTTCCATTTTGCAAAAATGGAGACTTTCCCAAATTCAAAACTTAGGTTTGCTGAATTATACAACAAAAACGGTTGTAATTTGAAATATCTCTTGCACACAAATTTAAAATAAGCCATCTTAAAGATTTTTAGAATCACAAAACGTTTGTTGTTTACATGATTGTATTACAGTCAATATCGTGATAAATTGGAAGCATTGTTTTAAGCAACATAAATCATCTTTAACTACTGAACTGAAATAGAAGATAACAGTTGCACTTGTTGCATAGAATAGTAAACAAATGCTTACTGTTGTCATTGGTTTCAGGAGCAATAAGGTACTTACTCAGGTTAATCTACTGAACAATAATCAGATGGTGATGAAAGTCTTTGTGTTGTTTTATGGGTATTGTTTAGTATGAACATTTGTTCGATAAAATTGAGATATTTACATGAATTAGGAACAGAGTGATAATTGGGTGCGAATGATCTGATTTAAAATCAGACAGTTTTTGATATTTACGAGGATTGCTGAACGAAACGTTCTTAAACCATCATGCAATCAATGGGATAAGTGACAGATATGCAAATTTAACTTTCAAATGAACACACCCTGATATTTTCACACCATTTCAATGTCACATTCAATATAAATAGATGACTGGAAAGCTAAAAACAAATCTCACACAATTCATAAACTGACCAAAAATTGATAAATAATAGCAAGTGACATTTGTTTATTTTACTGAGAAGTAATTGAACTTTTCTCATATTTATAGCAGTGGAGCATAAAATTCTGTGTTGTTTTAACTAAGATCTACAGAACAAGAGAAAGTTAATGATTATCATGACTGCATATTTCAGCTTTATGACTGCAACATTCTCAAATATTTTCTCAGGAATCTTGATTGAGTGGAATTAGATACATTTTGCTATGAGTGACTAGAAGAAAGTATATAGCAGATACTGTGATTATTGGAATGGACGATGATACCTCCAAATAATCTACTGATATTGTGATTGGATATACAGTAAGTGTCAGAATCAAAGTAAATTATAATCAAATCAATTCAAAAATGTTTCCAAGTTTAAAATAAATACAACATTCACAATGATTGAGAGATTGTACACTGTAATGTCCTTGCAGTATTTATTGTACAGAAGCATAATTCCACATTTTTAGCCCTTACTAGATTGCACAATTATTAGATATAAGATATATTAGCAACAAATGGATTTTAAAAATATATATTCGTGAATTTGAGAATAATGAGATATCTCATCGTGATATTAGACTGAGTAATATGTAGAAATGAAGAGTAATATCGCAGGGAAAAGTAATTGGAGTTCTCTGAATTTCAAAGGCTGAGATAATTGTTATATTTCACCTGAGCAAAAATCAGATATTTACAAAGAATTTTGCAAGGGATATTATTGGTCGTTTGGTATGTGTATGGGCCTGAACAAATAGGTATTAATATAGTAGCATTGACAACAAGAAATAATGAATGACATTTTCAAAAAAACACTGCATTTTTACCAAGTCTATGTTAAATTGCTGTGCAATTATTGTAATTGATAATTGCTTTTAGAATCCTGACAGATAAATTGACTTAATATTTTGAAAACACTTTGCTCTGAAGTTGATTGGATATTCATTAAGATTAAGGAACTGAAACTTAAAGCATAAAACTTAGCTGTATGATGTGAAAAAATCATTCAGCAGCAATTGAAAAAAATGATTTTGTTTAAAAATGCAGGCAATGCAAGATTTATATGCTTCCAATAGTTTTCTTGAAGAGTCATGTCAATTTTGTTGATGTAATTTTTACCACAATAAATGTTCTGATATTTATTTCAGAATTAGGACGAAAAGAATTAGGCCATGAAAGTGACTATTATTGTGAACAAAACACAGGGTCACTGACATTTGATACGGAAAGGAATTCTCATAATTGTGTGATTATTGTTCACTGACATCTAATATGGGAGGAAAAGGAGAATTGTCAACATTTCCAAGCAATTTTTTTCTTATTATGAAATGAAAATAAAAATAATTTTGTAGGGCAATTTGTTTGAAAAAAGGAAACAGTCATTTCATATGAAATTTGAGCTGAAGACTCGTTCACGTTTCCCCCCATTGGAGTCTTCACAATAATTTAAAGCTTAGTGTTGGTTGAACAAAAGAACAAACGGATATAATTGAAATGTTTTGTTGTACACCAAAAAATAGTAAATGTAAAGCAATTTTATCATGAAAATTATATCGCTCTGAATGTAATCATTTCAAACACAATAAATGTATGTGTTGAATTGAAATGTCATCATAGCTGTAGAATTGTTTTCACTGGCAGGGAATGAGGACTCAGGAGGCAATCTGAGCTCAGCCATGTGGAAGATGTTTACTCATGCAGCAACCAGTTAATGAAGGGATCATCCCCGGAAGCCCATCTCGGAAGGGAGATCCATAACACACTGTAACATGCACAGTAAAAAGCAGCATTTTTATGGACTTTCTGCATCACAATGGCCACATGCAATGTGGTTACAGCCCTTCCCTCCTCATCCAGCCACCCAATTGAAACACATAATCGCAGATGGGCATTCTAATGGACATCCCCAGATTCCTATTGGGATCTTTCCATGTATCTTATTGACTTAGATTCCAAAGCTATTCCTGAACTCCCTCGGGCCTCTCAGGATACCTTATCAGCTGGGACATTTTGAGTTCTGCTATTCATTATATTTTATTTTATCAAGTTCGTTATATTGTGTAAAATTATACAGCTACTCGTTCTTTCAGGACTTTATAATTAATGAGCAATCAACATCATACCGTGAAGTTAATTCCTAAAACTAGCTAACTTCAAATCTCGTTCTAAATGCTTTTCTATAATGTTTTAGTCGGCATTGGTTACATATATCAAACTTACATTGCAAATTTCCCCTATTATACTCAAGAATCTGTAATTAGAACCTATGTTTAATATTCTGAGTAACTGTAAAATAATAACTATATCTGACAAATGAACTCTTCTGTTGTCATGATAGCTGCTTCGTGAGTTAACTGGGCTGCACCCTACAGCTGCTGTTTAGTCATTTACTGGGACAATTATCCTTTCATTTATGAAGATCAGGATTGGTCATTTGTCTGTATGTCGGCATGCTCTTATCAAGAAATGTCAGGAATGCTGTCGTCCTGGCGTTGGAGTAGGTCCATTGGTAGTGTGCTTTCTTTTAATTTAAGGCTGGAACAGAATGTTAATCTAGTTTATCACCCCCTGACACCTTGTGTTTTAGTTCTAAGGTAGGCTGCCTGTTTTTGATTGTCAGGCATTTTGTACGAGCCAATTTGGACCATTCTATTCCAGGTGGGGCAGGCCGTGCCCAGAACAGTAAATCAACTAAGATTCAAGTATTGAAATAAAAATCACTATTCGCTACCATTGGTTTCTGTACAATGCAATACGTTTACGTTACTGAGCCTTATTTTCACACTTAAAGCTAGATATACTGGATTTGATCAATTCTTAAATATTAGATATAAGTAACAATTAATCTTAAAAACATTTCATAGCAACACTTAAAAATGGTTAGAAATCTCATATAGCTGCCCTTCATGTGTAAAAATGAGCAGCATTTATTGGATGTAAAATAATCAGACGTCTCTTAATATGTAAGGCCGAATATTAATCCAATGATTTCTGTGAACATTCAAATGAGAAGGGAACAGATATTATCTGTGAGTGTTGGATAAGGAATCATTAATTAGTTTGTGTTTGTGTTATCCTGGAATAAGAGAACTATTATTATTATTTTAATATTGACACTAAGAAATAATGGATAAAATTAACATGTGAATTTGACGAAGTTTGTTACAAAACCTAAACTGAATTACTATGTGATTTTTGGAATGGCAATGAATTGATAATTAATTTTAGAACTTTGGCAAAGTAAATGATTCAATATTTCCAAAAGGATTTGCTCTGATGTTGACTAGATATTTCTTCATCTGTCAGCTGAGAATGAAAATTCTGGCATGATGACATGGAAAGACATTAGACATTCAGTGAACGTTGATCAGAAATGGTTTGTCATTCACAATTCTCAGATCTTCAAGATTTCTATCCTTGGTTTCTCTACTTTTCTTCTGGAGAAATATAATATATAATAAGAACAAATTCTGCATTGTATTTAATTCATGCAATTTTTCATATCATCAATATTTAGACATTTGAGTCAGAATTATAATGAAAATAAGTCAATAAGGAAGATTTATTTTCACAGAAACATACAGTCAACAGCATTTATCAACGTATTTGTTTCAATATTGTCTCTGAATAAACAGTTAAATATGTTTAATGGGGATCTGTTGACAATGTAATCAACCACAATATCATTTTTATCATAATTTTTGGATTGGAAATCTATCAGAAAAAAAATCCTATATTCAGGACTTGCTTCATCTCGATACATGTTGCACGTAGTATCCTCAGGCATAAGTAATAAGGTGTTATCAATAATCTGGGAAAGACGTAGTGTGTAAATTATAATAAGGTGTCTCTTACATATGTTTGGATCTGGTGAGACTGTGATGTTTGCTATGATTATTCATCCTGAGCACAATAAGGCCCGTACAAAGTGTTTTTCACCGAACAGTAATTAGGTGGTCTTGAAGACCATTACAGGTACTTTGATTTCAATAATGTTGAGCTGATTTCCATGATCTGGGAAATGTTTCACAACATTTACCAAAATTCTGGATTCTAAGCATTCAATGGGTTTCGTGCAAACACCCTTCACTTGTCGTCATTCTCAAGTGAGGTGTCTGATGCTCAGGCACTGGCTGGAAGTCAAGGTGCCAGGAAGTCTGCTTCAACCTCTCCAAAACACAGCTCTTGGGCTGGTTGTAACAGGATCTCCCGAACCTTTGTGAGCTCTTTTACCGGGCTTTCCACTGTTTTCTGGAGCTGGTTACTTTGTCTACTGTTTCCTTTAGTTTGACCTTTTTTTTTAGCTCTGCTTTTCCCAGCTGTAGGAATATTTAGAATGTTCAATTATGGGCCACTGGTCACTTGACCTTAGCGGACAGATAAAATATGGTTCACTTACTGTTGTAATAACGAATTGAGAATGAATCTTTGCATTTTAATAAATAAAATGTTTCAATTTTATCAGTGGTTTACAATGACATTGATTAGATAGTCATTAAGAGAGATCAACTGACAATTATAAGCTATTTGCAGGATTATTGAATTGAAAAAGGATACAGACGTACAGAGATTTTTTTGGAAGGCATTGCTTTTTCATTCTAATATCTTTGTTGTTCAAGAGGTCTATGTAGCTGTTCATTGGTTCTCTTGTCCAGATGCTACTTTATAATTCATATTGCTTTTATTGTGCCCGGAGTTTTGAGATTTGTATCAGATTAAGAAGAAAACGAGGAGCTATTAAAATGAGAACTTGAGTGAATAGAAAGCACAGTAAATTTAAATTGCAGAGGAAACAGAGAGTATTTGTTTCAAATAAGCAAATATTTTTTATGTCGAAAGTGTGGTGGTGGAAAAGCACAGCAGACCAGGCAGCATCCATGGAGCCGGAGATTCCCGATGAAGGCTTATTCCTGAAACATGGTTCCTCCTGCTCCTCAGATGCTGCCTGACATTCTGTGCTATTCCGGCACCACATTCTTGACTCTGATCTCCAGCATCTACTTTCCTCACTTTCTCCAAATATTTGTAATGGACATGAACTGAAAATGATCGCCTCGGCAGTTGAACAAAACCAAATTTACACTTTTTTGTGCAATATTTGGACTGAAAATTGTTTGTGATCATGCAACACATTAGGACATATGAACACCTCTTCTGTTAGAATCCTTTGCCATTTATAATAAAGAATAACCACTGCTTTGAACAACCAGTATCGTGTGTAATTACTGAACTGAAATACCAGAGGACAACTTCTGCATTTATTGGAGGGAATGATAACCAGATCCTTACTGTGGCAGTGGGGATTGATCTCAGGAACAATCAGATAGTTCTTCTGATTATTCCACTGAACAGTAATTAGATGGTCATGAAGACCTTTGTGTGGCCTCATGTTTAGTGTTTTGTGTGAGCAATGATTTAAAAAAACATTGAGATATTTTACAAGATTTCGGAACACTGATAATCAAGTGTTCAAGGTATTAACTAAAGTCAACTTTAAAAAAGTTAGAATTGCTTAGAGAAACACAATTAAACTATTGTAGAATCCCTGTTAGCACAGTGTGGTAACAGGTCATTTCGTTGAAAAAAATGACCCTCCAAAGAGTAACCCAGCCAAACACTTTCCCAACCATATTCCTCGACATTTACTGCTGACTAACATGCACATCCCTGAACACAATGTGCAATTTAACATGGCCAGCTCACCTAACCTGCACATATTTGGATTGTTGCAGGAAACCACAGCAAAGTCACATAGACTTGGAGAGAATGGATAAAGTACACAAAGACAGTCACCGAGGATGGGATCAAACCGAGATCCCTGGCACTGTGAGGCAGCAGTGTATATACAAAGACAAATTTCAAATAAACACCCTCCGCTATTGTCAAAGCATGTAAAATTTACATTCAATACGAATAGATGAATGGAAAACAAAAAAAACTCCAACAATTCATGAATGAAAAATAATTAGAAATTTAATTTGATCAAAGGTCATTCCAATATTTAGATGAATTGCAATTTTTAATAACAAATGTAGGTAATTAGCTGACTAATGAATAATTGGAAGTGGCATATGTTTACTTTACAGACGAAGAAAGTGACTTGGTTTCCCCCCTTGTAACACAGCAGAATAACAATGTGAATGTCCGAAATGTTTGAATCAAGCTCTTTCGAACAAAATACTGATCACTTACGATCACTTAGCTTTTCACTTTTAAGACCGCAACATTCTCAAATATTTTTTCAGGAATTTAGAACCAGCAGAACTATTTAATTTCTTTTCTTGGGAACCCGAAGAAGAGAATAAACAGCACATACTGTGAAAAAGTCATTCAATGCGAACATTCAACTGAAGACAATATTTCTTCTTTCAAAATATGTTCAACTTCCAAAAATTCAAAATTTATTGTCATTGTTGAATGAAACAATAAAGAGATGCTGATGCTTTTTCATTGGATTTTGTTGCATGAAAAATGCTTAAGTCTTAAGTGTTATCATTGAAGTGAAATATATTTACATTAATACAACTATGTTTCAACAGGTAAAATAAAAATTAGTTGTTACAATGAATGAGAGATTGTACACTGCAATACATATGAAGAATTAACATGATTCAATATTTCAAAAGCACATTGCTGTGATGTCGATTGTATATTTACTAAGATCAGTAAACTAAGGAATAAAACATAGTAGCTAGCTTTACGTATTAAAGAAAAAATGAGACATTCAGTGATTATTGAACAAAATTCTTTTCTGAACTCCAAAATATATGCAATATACAAATTGTGAATTTCTTTCCACTGGATTCCTTGTAGAGATGGTACGTTGATTAATATTATAATCAAAGTGTCAGAATTAGGAAGAGAATTAATAGATCATGAAAATGAGCATGAAACTAAACAAACAATGAAGTCACTGCTGGGTGGTATATAAAGCGATTGTAATAATTGTGTCATTATTGTACAATGATGAATAATGTTGGAATTGAAACAACAAAAAAAATCAACACTTCTTTTCTTACAATGCAATGAAAGCAATAATCATTTTTTGGCATGCATGTTTGGAAAAAGCAGTCTTTTAATATGACATACAGTGAAGACTAACCTTTTTGCAAAATTGTAAGAAGTTCATAAATTCAAAATGTAGCGTTTGTTGAATTTGCAACAAAAATGGTTATAATTTGAATTGTCTCTTGCACACACACAACAGAAGAGGAGCTTAAAGATTGTTAGAATAGTTAAAAAAATGTTTCCAGTGTTCTTGTATTACAGTCAATATCCATGATAAATTAGAATAATTGTTTTAAACAACATAAATCGTCGTTAACAACTGAACTGAAATATAAGATATCAAATGCACTTACTGCATGGACGAGTAAACAAATGCTTACTGTTGTCATTAGTCTCAGGAACAATAAGATACTCAGGTTATTCCACTGAACAGTAATCAGCTGATGATGAATATCTTTGTGTCGCTTTATGTGCACTGTTTTGTGTGAACATTGACTTCAAGAAAATTGAGATATTTACATGAATTAGGAATAGATTGGTAATTGGGTGTTAAGGATCTTATTTAAGATTAGACTTTTTAAATAGTTGATAGAATTGCTGAGCAAAACACACTTCAGACATCATGCAATAAATGAGATAAGTGATTATGAGAAACGAAGTTCAGTCACTTCAATAACTTCAGTCTGGAACAAGACCTGAATCAGTAGTATCGTTTATTACGCTGTTGCACGAGGGGTGTGGTGTCCACTGTCCACAAGGCACACACACACACACTGAATTTAATGAGTACACAATATTTATGTAATTCGTTTCTCTTCCCTCCTCCTATTGCTCCTCCCCTGTTTACAACTATTTCTAATCTAAACTGGCTGTTTATCTCTGAATTCATCCAGCCTGGTCCCTGACAAAATGTTTATCTCTGGCCTCACAAGGCCGTTTGACCACCTCCCTCTGTGGTCTTATTGTTATTTATCCTTCTTCACTGCCATCTATTTCCATGCTAACCAAAGCATAATTTCTTTTTATTCTTTATTTACACCGAGCCTTATGACCTTTTGATGGTGTTATTTTGTTCCTGCTGAAGCGGGAAACAGATGCTTGTAACTGTTTGTACAGGCATATCTAGCTTAACCTACACCCCTCCCCTCACAGCACCTTAACTATTTGTCTATAACATCTCCCATTATGTGCAGACACATTTCAATCTTGTATGCACATTTTAGCTAATACAAAAGCAATAATATATTTCCTTCACATAGTTTTCATTCTTGTTAACTCAGCTCTTGGCTGAAACAATTATACACTGGTGCGAGTTCATTTACCTTGAATAAACAATTATGATTGCAGAAGTAACACTGCTTTACATATATCCCACAGTGATAAATATGCAAAGTCAAATTTCAAATGAATGCACTTGGATATTTTCACAGCAGTTCAATCTCACATTCAATATAAATAGGTGAGTGGAAAATGAAAAAACAAATTTCACACAATTCATAAACATCAATAATTAAAAATTGATAAATAAAAAGAATTGGCATTTGTTTATTTGACTGAACAAGAAATGTATTTTTTCTCCTCATTTTTATAGCACTGGAGCATCAAGTTCTATGTACTGTTTGAACTCAGCTCTTCAGAACAAAAGAAAATAAATTAATATCATTACTTTGTATATTTCATCTGTATGACTGCAACATTCTCAAATATTTTCCAACGAATATTGATTGAGTGGAATTAGATACATTCTGCTATTAGTGACCTGAAGAAAATTAATAGCAAATATTGGAATGAACAACAGATGGAAGCATATCTAGCATTAAATTGAAAGGCAATTCATTTGATTCTTAGATATTTTCTAACCAACATTCAGAGCTGCTCTGGCACAACTCTGTGCAAGGTGGGAATTGAAACTGTACCTCCTGGTCTGGTAACAGAGACACTATCAGAGCTGCACAACATTCCTTCATAATGTTCCCAACTAGGCTGGGCAGGTCTATAATAACATGCTCACTGTGGTTACTCAAGTGAAAAATAATCAGATGTTTATTGTGATAATTGGATTGTAATTAAATGGATGGATCCTGTGTGTAATGTACTTAAAATTAAATAGTAATTTATAATAATGATGGGAGTTAACAGATGTCTTAATTAAATATGATTTTTATGATAATTTGTGGAATAACAACTTGACAGATGTGTGATTACTGTAAATTGATAAATAAAAATGAATACAATCATTCTACATGTTTATAATAGTTTCTCATTTTATAAAATGCAACATAAACTTTGTTTGTTCTACACGTAAATTGGAACAAAATGATGACTTGGTCAGTCAATGTTACTATTCAGCTGAAGACAACTTTCATTGATTCTGAAAATGTCTGGTTTCTAAGAAGTCACCATTTCCCGTGAGTGTTTAATGAAACAAGAAAGATGTCAATCCTTTTTTTGTGTACTTCAAAAAAATTCATCGGAATTTAAATAATTTTGCACAAGAAAAATATTCAACTATTATTGTGATTAGAAGCACAATAAATGTTAACATTGAAGTGAATTAAAACCAAATCATTTCAGGAGTGTTTCCAAGTTTAAAATGAAAAGCAATATTCACAATGATTGAAAGATTCTACATTGCTAAGTTCTTGCAGTAGTTATTACATGGAACCATAATTCCACACTTACATCCTTTGCCAAATTGAACAATTATTTGATATGAGCAACAAATTGATTTTAAAACTACTATTAATGAATTTAAGAATAATGATTTATCTTATCTTACTATTCCACTGAGTAATGTGCAGAAATGAAGAGAAATATTGCAGTGTAAAGTAACTGGTGTTCTCTGAATATCAATGACTGTGATGACTGTGATCTTTCAAATGAGCAAAAGTCAGATATTTACAAAGGATGTCGCAAGGGTAGTTATTGGTCTTTTCTGGGTGTATTGGCCCGACCAAACAGGTTTTTATATTGTAGCATTCACAATAAGAAATATAGAAAATATTAATAACACATTAACTTAGACTTCGTAACAAGCACAAAGTGCTGTGTAATTATTGTAATTGTTCATTGTTTCTAGAATATTGATAGATAAATTAACTTAATATTTTGAAAGCACTTTGCTCTGACATCGATTGCGTCATAATTAAGATTGATAAACAGAAAATTAATATATAAAAAGTCGTTTTAATAATTCTAAAAAATACTCAGCAACAATTGACACCTTTCAACATTGGGTTTTTTTGTTGAGTCGTGTTTATTTTTTAAATTTTTCTCGTGATAAATGTTTAGACATCTATGTCAGAATAAGGAAGAAAATAATTAGACCAGGAAAGTGAGTACTATTGTGAACAAAAAGTCAAATAAATGACATTTGGTACAGAAAATTATTTTGCACAAAATGACTGATAATTATGTGATTATTGTTCATTGACAACTCATGCTGGAAGTAAAAGAAGCAGATTTTAACATTTCCAAAGCAGGTTTTTTTTTCTTATAATGAAATTAAAATACAAATCATTTTGTATTGATTTGAAAAAGTGTCATTTAATATGATATTTGAGATGAAGAATCGTTCTTTTTTCCCCAGTGTAGTATTTTCAATAATTTAAAATTTAGTGTTATTTGAGCTAAAGAACAGATGGGTGTACCTACATTGATTTCTTGCGTACAAAAGAAGTAAAGTCAACAACATTTTTAAGTTTCGTAGAGTTAATGAGCAAAATGCATTGAAGCTGTCATGCATGAAGTGAGATAAGTGAGAGAGAGAGACAAATTAAATGTTCAAATGAACACGTCGATATTTTGAAAGCATATCAATCTTATGAATTATGTATTGGTGGATGGAAAATAAAAACAAATTCCTGACAATTCAAGAATGAATAGTAATAAGAAATTTAATTTGTTCAAAGCACATAACAATATTTAGATGAATTGCAATATTTAGTTACAATTGTAGGTGATCAACTGACCAATGAATAATATGAAGTTGCATTTGGTTATTTTGCTGAAGAGGAATTTTGACTGTTTAGTTTTTCATCTTTATAATACTGGAGGAAAAGGATTTATGTGCTTGAAATGTCTGAACTAGGTTCTTTCAAACAGAGAAGAAAAAATCAATGAGTATCATTTCTTAGTCTCTTCCAACTTTAAGATTGCAACATTCTCAATTACTTTTTCAAGGAATGTTGAACTAGCAGATATGATACGTTTTATTAGTGACCTGAAGAAAATAAGTAGTAGATATGGGGATGATTGAAATGCACAGCAGATTGAAGTATATTTCATGTTGTTTTGAAAAGCAGTTCAATCTATGCCAGGTATTTTGTCATGAATATTTTGAGCTGCTCTGACACATCTCTGCTGAATGTGGGAATTGAAATTATTCCTCCTGATCTTGTCGTAGAGACACTGTCAGAGCTCCACACGGACCCTTCATAATGTCCCCACCCCCGGAAGGGTAGGACCATAGTCACATGCTAACTGTGGCAACACAAATGAAAATGAATCAGATGCTTATTGTAATAATTTGTATGGGAATTAATTACATATTTTCTGTGTGTAATGAACTGACAAAATGAATTAGTAATTTACAGTAAAGTTGTAACAAAGCAATAATGACTTTAATTAAATATGAATCTCATGATGATCCATGATAGGAAAAAAAGCCTAATCATTTGATCATTATACACTGATGAACAAAAATCAATCAAATAGTTCCATATGTTCAAAGCAAGTTTTCACAGAATAAAAAGAAAATTAAAATGCTTTTGCAACATAAATGAATAGGAAAATAAATGAATTAGTCAAACAATATGACTATTCATCTGAAGACATCTTCCCTTCTTACCCAAAATGTTCAAATTCCCAAAGTTCAAAATGTACTGTGACTATTTCATGTAACAATAGAGATGTTAGTTCCTTTTGTTGTACTTCAAAACGTCACAAGAATTTTAAATGATTTTGTTCCATGAAAAATTATTAACTTTATAGTGTTTATAAATACAGTAAATGTTAGCATGTAAGCGAAACATAATTAAATCAATTCAACTTTTGCTAGGGTTAAAATAAAAAATGATATTTACAACACACACAGCAAATCTTTACAATATTTCATGCATGAGCCATAATTCCACAGATATACCCTGAACTATATTGAACAATGATTAGATAATAGCAGCAATTGGATTGTCAAAATTCTATCAGTTAATTTAAGAATACGGAGAAATCTTAGTTGATTATTTCACTGAACAATTTGGAGAAATGCCCAGGAATTATTCAAATGAAAAGTAATTACAGTTCTCTGAACGCTTCAGGCTGAGATTAGCGTGATCATTCAAATGAGCAATCATCAAATATTTACAATGAGGCATTGAATGGGAAGTCATTGGTTCCATTATGGAATCGTTCAGCTGAACAGTAAATTGATTTTTATATTGTAGGGTTCGTACTCAGAAACAATTGATGCAATTAAAATGCGATTCTCACTATATTTGTTAGAAAGATTAACTCCAATAATTGTGCAATTATTGTAATGGCAGTGACTGGAAAAATAACATTATAATCTGAAAAAATAAATTGATTTAATATTCTAAAAGCACTTTGCTGTGATGATTATTGGATATTCATTAAGGTCGATAAACTGAGGAATACAATATAATGGCTAGCTTTATGGATTCACAAAAATGAGCCAGTTATTATTCAGCAGAATTGTTTTCGGGTCAAACATGCAGAATTACAAGAATGACATGTTACCATCCATTGGTTTGCTTCTTGAGACGTACTTTTAATTTATATACTTTTGATCATGACCAATGTTTCGACATTCCTGTCAGAAGTAGGAAGTTAATAAGTAGATAGTGAAAGTGCGTATGACAGTGAACGTAAGATACAGGGAACTTCCATAATTTTGTGATGATTGTACATTGATAAATAACTTTGGAGTAAAAAAAGTAAATCAACATGTTCAAAGCAGTTTTTTTGCTCATAACAAATTGAAAATTAAAAAAATCCTTCTGCAGTGCACATGATTTGAAAACGCATCAGTCACCAGTCACAAAAAAACATCGGCGCGAGACAATAAGACCCTTATGAAGGGGATTCGACTCAACAGGAATTCGAGGACCTTGAACATCTTCATGTCGTTCTTGCAAAGATTTTTAAGGTGCAAGCTCAAAGTGTTTTCACCTACTGGTTGTACTAAACCAAAATACATCATTTTATTTTGCGATACTTCAACTGGATTGGAAATCTGCTATGTATGGTGACGTTAGCATCCTCGCTCATTTGTAATAAAGCATTGTAATTGGTTTTAGCGAAATATTTCGTGTGCAATTACTGAAGTGAAATGTAAGAAATCAAGTGCATTTATTGGATGGAACAGCTCACCAAATGTTTATTGTGGTTCTTGTTCTCAGAAACAATAAGATACTTACTCAGGTTTTTCTCTGAGCAGTAATTAGATGACCAGGAAGATAATTGTGTGGTTGTGTGTGCCGTGTTCAGTGAGCATTTTTTTTCAATTACAACTATATTTTAAGAATATAGGAAGGGATTAATAATCGTGTGTTAAAGATCTTAATTAAAGTCATATTTTCTTTTAAAAATTACGAGAATTCCTTTGTGCAACAATAATTTGGAGATCTCGGTATTGGACTAGGGTGGACAAAGTTAAAAATCACATGACACCAGGTTATAGTCCAACAGGTTTATTTATAAGCACGAGCTTTCAAGGCTATGGCTCTGTATCAGGTGATCTGGTCTCTTAGGAGAGACACTACTAGAGATACACAAGTGCCTTTCATTATCGTCCCAACAAGGAAGGTTGGGATTACTCAAATGAAAACTAACCAGTGTTCATTCCAATAATTGGGCTGAGAATTAATTAGACTGTTTCTGTGTAATGGACTGAGAATGAAATAGTATTTCACTATAATAATGGTACTAAGCACATATGCTCTTACTTACAAATTAACATCAGATTAATTGGAAGAAAGATAAATCGACATATCATGAGCTTATTGTAAATTCATAAAAAATACAACTGCTGAATACGTTTAAAGCAGTTTTTCTTATAAAGAAAAAGATAATGAGAATGTTTAGCAGTCGGACGGAATCAGCAGAAAAGGTCATTCACTGTGACTATTCAGCTGCAGACATCTTCTCTTCCTTCCACAAATGTATAACTTGCAACAATTCCAAATGTATTCTGACTGATAAAGGAAAGAGCAAACACCTGTAAATTCTATTTTTTTGGTTATGAAAAAGTCACAAATTTAAATAATCTTACTGTGATCAGAATTACAATAAATCTTTGTGTTGAAGAAAAATATAATCAAATCAAATCAAAATATACGTCGATATTCACAATAATTGGCAGAGTGAACACTGCAATATCTTTCCATTAGTTGATGTACTGAGCCATATTTCCACTTTTCTATCCCTGACTGGATTGGTCAATGGTTAGATATTAGCAATAACTAAATTATTAATATGCTGTCAGTGAACTGAATATTAATGAGAAACTTCACATTGCTGTTTGAACGAGCAATGTGTCAAAATAAACAGCAATTATTGGTGAAATATCATTAGATATCTCTTAATCGATGAGGCTGTGATTACTTTGATTGTTGAAATGAGTAGTATTCCAATATTTCCAATGAGCATTGGATGGAAAATTGATACTTTTTGGTGTAGAGCTGAATTTTTTTTATTGTAGTATTGGCAGTAATAATCAATGGATTAAAGTATGATGTGCATCACACCTTACTGAATATTTTCAAGTTTTCTAACAGGTTTCTAGTCCAATCTTCAATTTAAAAAGGGTAATTTTGGCTCAGCACATCAGTAACTGCAAACATTTTCAACACATCTCCAAAGTTATTAATATTATAATTTTAAAAAAATCAAAAAATTACCTCTGTAAATGTCATTGACTCTATCTTTAGATTATAGTCAAGTTTGTTCTCTACTTATTTTCTTCCTATTTCTGACACCAGTGGCTAAATATTGATTAGATTAAATGTCATATGAGTGAGGTATTAGTTTTCTCTGAAAGATGTGTGCAGCACAGGAATGGGTCCTTTGGCCCGTAACGTTGTGCTGAATATAATCCAAAAGAAACTCATCCCTTCTGCCTATCCTTGGTCCATATCCGTCCAAATTATCTAAATGAACATTAATTAGCCTTAATGTATCTGCCTCCACCACAAACCCTTGAAGTTCATTCCAGAGACCTACCACTTCCTGTGTAAAAAGTAAATGCCCCTCACATGCCCCTTGAACTTCCCCTCCCTACCCCCCCAACCTTAAATGCGTGCCTCATAGTTTTGACGTTTCAACTCTGGGAAGAAACGTCCTGACTGCCAACCCTACCTATGTATCCCATGATTGTATAGACTTCAATCAATTCTTCCCCTCAGCCACCGCCACTCCACAAAAAAGCAGCCTCTCCAAATCCAGGCAACATCCTGGTAAACGCCCTCTGTGCCATCTCCAAAGCCTCCATACCCTTCCTGAAATGTGGCGAACAGAAGTGAATACAATACTTTAAGTATGCCTTAACCAAAGTCTTACAAAGTTGCAAAATGATATCCTGACTCTTGTAACCAGTTCCCTGACGAATAAAGGCAAGCATGCTATTTGCCTTCCTTACCACCCTATCTACTTGCATGGACACTTTCAGGGAGCCATGGTCTTGAACGCCAACATCCCTTTGAACAACAAAGCTGTTCAGGGTCCTGCCATTAACTATCTACTTTCCCTTAACATTTGAGCTTCCAAAGTGTGACACCTCATACTTGTATGGATTAAGCTTTACCTTTAATTTCTCTGCCCATAGCTGCAGTTTATCTTTTTCGTGCTGCATTCTTTGACAACCTTCTACATTATTCACAACTGCACTGAACTTTGTATCATCTGCAAGCTTATTAACTCACCCAATTAGGTTTTAATTCATGTCACTTCTATATATTTGTATCGTAACCAGAAGGGTTCCAGTACAGATCCCTGTGGAAAAAAGACAGAAAATGAGGGAAATTTCTTGAATAAATGTGTTCTTTTCAATGACAAAACAATTCTGATGAATAATCTCTGAAGTTGTGATTTTTGTTTTAAATTAACCCAATATTTTAATTCTCAGTTTACTGATCTTAATGAATATCCAGTACAAACTGCTTTTAATATATTGAATCATTTGAAGTGTTGAGTTCTAACATTAATTATTATTTGATTGTCATTTCAATTCTCACACCATCATGAGATTCACATTTTAGTTGAATCCATTATTTCAGTATCACAATGAAATGTTAACATTCTTTTCAGGTCAACGCACCTGCAATCTTCCAGAGTTTTCTCACCCAACACTCATAGTAACTATCTCATTCTCTTACATTTGAATTCTCATATTAATGGAAGGATTATTAATCAGCCTTATCAATTAAGAGATGGCTAATTATTTTTCACTTCAATATTTCATTTTTTTTCAGATATACTGCACAATTACATTGCAATAAGGATTTTCTTATCAACCTTAAATTTGGTTTCAGCCATTTTAAAACTAATTATTGCTAATGTCTAACTGGTAATCATTGTTTAAATGCAATATATCCAGCTGTCGATGTGGAACAATGACTCAATACATCAACTGACAAACAATATTGCACTCTACGATCTCTTAATCTTAGCAAAATAATTTTCAGTATGGAAGCTTAGTTGGATTGAATTGGCTGTGAGCAAAAATACATTCTGAAGAAAGGTCACTGGACCCAAAGTATTAACACTGAATGCTTCCCACAGATGCTGCCAGACCTGTTGTGTTGTTTTCCAGCAATTACTGATTTTGTTTCTGAGTTCCAGCATCCACAGTTTTTTGCGTTCTTGTACTGATTGTATTTCACTTCAATGCTAACATTTCTATATTTCTGATTAATACAAAAGAGCTAACTATTTTTCACATTAAACATTATTTAAATTTCATGTTTCTTGTGTACACAAACCTGATTAACAAATGATTGATCTATTCTTTTACAATAAATCTTGAATTCTTAGAAATCACAATTTTGTGAAACTGAGGAAAGTTGTCTTTCGCTGAGTAGTCACGTTGAATGGCGAATGCTTTATTTCCAATTCATGTGCGTTACAAAGCAGGTCAATGTTAATTTATGTATATGAATAACTGCTTCAAACACATTGAATTATTTGATTATCATGAGAATTATATTTATTTAAGATCATTGCCGCTTCGTTCCATCATTATTAGAAATTAGGAATTCTTTTTCTCCATTACACACTGGAGCTGTCTAATACAATCCTAGTCCAATTATCACGATAAATATCTGAGCAGTTTTCCGTGTGAGTAACCACAGTAAGTATATGATCATAGTCCTGCCCTTTCTGCATGGGAACATTATGGAGGGTTCTGGTAAAGTCTGTACTAATAGACCATGAGGTAGGCATTCAATTCCTACCTTAAACAGAGATGTGTCAAAGCACCTCAGAGTTGATTAGAAAATATCTAAGTGTCAATTGAATTACTTTTCAATCCAACATTTTCTCAACTTGTATCTGTTGTTGATTATAATGGTCACAATATATTGAATTTATTTGCTTCAGGTCACTGATTAAAGTATGAATGTTATGAAGGTAAGGGGGAAAGTTTTAAAAGGCATCTGAGGGGCAACTCTTTTCACAATGCGTGTTTGGCATACTGAGATGAGATGTGACAGGAAAGGCAGCGGCTGGTACGATTACAACATCTAAAAGACTTTTGGACAGTTACATGGATAGAAAACATCCAGAGGGATATGGGACAAACACAGGAAAATGGGACTAGTTTAGTTTCGGAAACCTGGCCGGAATGCCAATTTGGGCTGAATGGCCTGTTTCCGTGCTGTATCAGTCTAACTTTCTACAATTCAAACTTGACTGTGATAGGTAAAGGAAAGCAAAAACGGGTATTAATTCTGTTTTGTCTCCATAAAAAAGTGACATGAATTTTAAATAATTGTGTCACATGAAATAGTTCACTCTTATTGTGATTAGAAATACAATGAATGCGAGCATTAAAGTGAAATAGAATTGAATTAATTCAACTGTGTTTCCATGGTTAAAATAAAAATTGATTTTCACAATGATTGTGAGTTTGTACACTGCAATATATTCACATCAGTTCATGTACTGAGCTATTATTACACATTTATACCCCTTACTGAACTGAACAATAGTTACACATTAGCAACACATAGATTTTTGAAAATATATCAGTGCACTTCAAAGAAGGAGATATTTAATGTTGCTATGTGACTGTGCAATGTGTAGACATGAACAGCAATCATTGCAGTGAAAAGTAATTACAGTTCTCTGAATTTATAAGGCTGAGATTACTGTGATTATTCAAACGAGCAAAAGTCAGTTTTCAAAGCATGTTGGGTGCAAAATCATTGGTTCCATTGTGGGATACTTGACCTGAAAACAATAGTATTGTTACAATGCATTAAATTAAAATATGGATCTGACTATACATGTTAGACAGACAAACAAATTATTCTGTAATTATTATAAAGATAATGAATTCATAATAAATGTTGGAATCAGAACAAATATGTTGACTCAACATTTTAAAAGCACTTTGCTCTAATGTTGATTAGACACCATTAAGCTCGGTAAATTGAAGACTAAAATCTAACAGCTGGATTGATGGATTGAGGACAATAAATGAGTCATTCAGTAATTATTGAAAAGAAATGATTTTTGCTCAAAATGCAGACAATACAGAAGTAATGTATTTCATTTAATTAGTTTACATGTAGAAACGTTTGTTTTTAAATTATTTAATTTTATCCTGATCGATGTTCAAACATTTGTGTCTGAATTAGGAAGAAAATAAGGAGATAACGAAAGTTAATATTAGAGTGACCACAAGATACAGTCCATGACATTTGATAGAAAAAGGAATTTGCATAATCTTGTAATTATTGAACATTGTTAACCAATTAACTCCTCAGGTACTGAAGCAGTCCAACCCCAAGAACAACAAGATCTAGACAATATCCAGATTTGGGCTGACAAGGGGCAAGTAACATACATGCCACACAAATGCAGGCTGCGACATCACGTATAAGAAATGACCTAACTACCATCACTTGACATTCAGTGCTGTTACCATCACTGAACACCCACTATCAACATTATCCTGGGGATAATCATCGCTCAGAAACTGATTTGGTCTCACCACACAAACACAGTGGCTACAAGAGTAATTCAACTCCTGGCTCCTGAAAGCCTGCCCAACAGCTACCAGGCACAAGTCAGGAGTGTGATGGAATACTCCCCACTTGCCTGGATTAGTGCCACCCTAACAACACTCAAGGAACTGATGGCCACTTCCATCTCGAAGGACAAAGGCAGCAGCTAGATGGAAAGGCAACTACCTTCAAGTTCCCCTCCAAGGTACTAACCCACCCTGACATGGGAATATATTGCCATTCCTTCACTGTCGGTGGGTGAATGTCCTGGAAATCCCCACGCCAATGGCATCATGGGTCAACCCACAGCAGGTAGACTGCAGCGGTTCAAGAAGACAGCTCAGTACCAATTTCTCAAGGGTAACTCGGGACGGGCAATAAATGCTGGGCTCAGCCAGTGACACCCAAATCACATCAAATAAATATTAAAATAATGTCTGCAAGATAAAAACAGCTTCAACACTGTCCTAGCTGCAGTCTCTGCCTCTTCTTATTGACAAAGATAAAAGGTTACCTTGCTCAACTTTCTCATCAGTACAGTATTCCCCCCAGCCCTCTCTTATACCAACCAGCAGCATTTCCATCACCAGCAGCAACTCCGCTTAAAATATTTTGTCAGTAACTTTTCATTAACTAGTTACTTCAATTACAATGCAATCTCTACAAACAGACCAAGTACTTTTTCGGCAACAACAAATTTTCTAACAACTTTTCTTGATCTCTCTCTGCCATTCTTTTTGGTTATATGAGGTAGGGAGGGATGGGATCACCACAGTGATGTAAGATATATGTAACACAGTGAGACAGGAAAGCTAGTATGGCTCACGTTGACTCTTAGACCCCACACAGTGGAACAACACATTCACTGCATAATAAACACAATACAACATTTCAACCCGGCGTAACAGTAATAAAATGTGGATCGGTTGGACAGGCTGGATTTGTTTCAACCGGAGTTTGGGAGAGTGAGGGGTGACATGACTGAAGTGTCTAAGATCCTGCTTGGTTTGTTAAGGAGGATGTGGTAAGGATGTTTCCTCTTGTGGGTCATACGTGAACTCGAGAGAACTGCTTTAAAATTAGATTCACCCTTTCAGGACAGAGATGAGGAGATTTATTTCCTCTCAGAGGGCTGTGCAACTTTGGAACTCTCTGCCCCAGAAGGTGGGCTCACTGATTATTTTAAGATACAGGTTGATAGGTTCTTGTTAAGGGACATTGGGGGAAGATGGAACACAAATCACTAACAGATCAGGCCTGGCCTTATTGAATGATGGAGTGGACTTGAGGGGCTGAAACTTCACCTTCTGCTTCATTCTCACATGACACAGGACTGAGAGCTTTGTTGAAAATTCATTCACTGGATGTAGGTGCCACTGGCTATGGGCAGCATTTATTACACAGAGGGCAGGTAAGAGTCAACCACATTGCTGTGGGTCAGGGGTCACATGTAGACTAGATCAGGTAAGGATGGCAGCTTCATTCCCTAAAGGACATCTGTGACCGAGATGGGTTTTTCCTGACAATCGAGAATAATTTCATCAATAGACTCATAATTCTAGATGATTATTGAATTCAAACTGCTGAAACTGACTGACCATGTGGCTGTCAGTGAATCCAACACAAGTGAATGGAAACATTGCTCAGAATCTGGTTCTGGAACATTCAATACAACCAGGAAATGGAAAGTGAATAATTAGCTGAAAACAAGGCCACTGCTCTGTTAGAGACAAAATCAATCAATGTTCAGTTACTGAACATTATTGACTCACAGAATATGCGAACCTGCAGAATCACAGTAAAAGGGGAAAGTAAACAACATTCTTGGCAAAGACAGAATGAACCAACTGCTTGTATAAAAACAGCTCAGAACAAAGGGGCTGAATCCTCCACAAACTGACAAATCAGATTTGTAGATAGAGATTGGAAATCTTTAGAAAAAACCCTTCCCTGCTGATGGTGTGTGCTAGAAACCATTCTCAGGGTGAACTGCCACTTATTTCCCCTCACAAAAGGAGGTGTGTTGCTCACTTACAGACTGATTTCCAGACAAAGGAAACCTGATCAGGGACTCGCAGGTTAATTAAGCTATTAGTGACAGTCCATTGCACACACCAAGAGCTTAGACCACAACAGATTCTCGTGAAACCAACAGTGCAATGAAAATGGCAAATTAGTCTTTATAATCATGCAGCCTCTCTCAATTAAAATAATCCCAGTCAACTTCTCAACATTTTAAAACTATTAATATAAATGAATATATATTTATTTCCATTCCTAATTTCCTCCAAAAAATGTATCTGATTATTCTCTTCAAAATATATTTTCAATGGTGTATTCCAAATCACAATTCATTTCCAATTATTCTTAGAGCAAAACAACTTGCAAACTAAAATAGTTTTCATGTCAATAATGACACTGGAAACTTTGTCATGTAGTTCAACCATATTTCCAAATATTTGGTTCATTATTGCAGTAAAGCTAAAATTAATGTCTATTTATTTTCTCTGATATCCTTCAATTAATTTATTCCCTAATAAGAATGCCCACGGTGTAATGGGTGACAAACGTTAAATAAAATTGAATTTTCATTGCAAGAACTTGTACAAAATATCATATTATTCAGTTCATTCATTGTCGTTGATTATCTGTTATTTTCATTGATGATCACGTTAAATTCACTTAAATAATCACAGTAGAATTTTCACCTGTATAGATATGTAAAGTGAATGTCAAATTATTAATATTTCAAGTAAAACCAAATTCACATTTTGCTCTGTTTTATTCCAGGAATGACAGGATGTGTTGAATTATTATGGGAAACAGGAACAAGTGAAGGTGGTGGCTCTCTGACGTGAGGCCTTAAAGCCAAAGGGCCAGGTGGTAGTTACAGTGGGGGGAGGTACCGAGTGCCCCGCTCTCCTCAGAAGGCAGTGAGGATGGTGACACTGACTGGAACGGGTTAGATGACAAAGCGCCCATGTATGGACAGAGGGACGACAATGGGTGGGATGATCCACTGCCCTATAAGGCCCAGAAGGCCGTGTCTATGACACCACTGGGCATCAAAGCTCAACTTGGAGAGACAGTAGGGAGCAACAAAGGGAACTGACAGAAACCAAACCTGAACCGTTCACCCGCTGAATGACAGATGTTGGTGAATGAACACCCAGCCTGATGGAGAAATGGTAGTAATGGGCCTTATTGGGACAATATGGATGAATTAGTAGAGGTACACAGTCTCACCGAAGATGATGTACGGACCCTCCCTCGGCCCAAGATGCCCTGACGTGTACAGCAGAAACTGTCCCTGCAATGAGAGGATGGGGTGTGAGCCAGTTCCCCCCAGAGTACAGCTGATCCATGGCGCCAGGCATTTACAGATATTACAGGGACACACTGGGGACACACAGGCTGAATGGGCTAAAATAACCTTGGTGTCTTAGGGAACCAAGGGTAATATCGAGGATCATACAGAGAGGAAGCCTGAGGTGTGTAAGGACCACGGGGGATTACCAAACCCCAACCTGTGATGATGAAATAGGTTTGATGTATTTAAAAGATGAAATGGGACACTATTTAACTGTAATTATAAACATGGGACTCCCAGTGGGAGATAATTCTAACCACACTCTGAACTGGGCCATGAGAGCTGAGGCAAACACAGAAACACAGGGGAATAGCTGCAGTACAGGGAGGGTAATCAGACCCACAATGTTACAAGGGAAGCAGGAAAGGGTACATAGACAAGGAACATAGGCAGAGAGAGGGAGATAGGTGTTCACATTGTGAGTGGCCTGTGTTCATGTATGTATATGCATAGCCCATGAATATTCATTGACGTGCTGTTAAGGGGCCAACCCTTGCATGATTCTAACACCGGAGCACCTTTGTCAGTTACTGATAAGGATTTACCCCTCACCCCCTCAATTACTAAAATGAGAGCAGTCGGAGAGGGAACCTGGGAAGCTGGATGAAGCAAACCTGTCCCGATGTAGACCGGGAGTATGACAAAATGTATTCAGATATGGAGGTGTGAAACTCAAGAAGGGACCATTCTGGGAGTTGCTCCTATTTTTTCTAAAATGGCAACTACTGACATCAACACCCGAATTTAAACATGGGGATGCTCCGGCCAGGACTGGGACAGAAAGAAAAGGAAAGGCAACCTCTCCGGAGTAGCTACATTGGAGGGAGACTGGGACAGTCAGAGAATCTGGTGGGTTGTAGCTCGGACCCACTCAGCGGTGTGCGTAACTCAAACAGGAAAGTGGGTTGTTGTCTATCGACTCTGTAGAGATCGAGGGCCCTCTCACTCCCCACACAAATGGGATCTCATCAAAGCTGGGGCTGAGGAGGCAGTAATTGTGACAGTGATAGATTGACAGAAGCTGGAAATAGTCTGGGTCCATACCTGTGGACATTGAATGGCAGAAGAGAGTGGTGTTTACTGACCGAAGAGAAAAGGCCTCCAGGATACTATTACCTCAGGGATCCCACAATATTCCAGTATATCCCACCGATGTGTGTTTGATGGATTTTGTCACACTGATCGAACCACAACACCTCAAGCGGTGAGAAAGAACATATCCAGATATTAGACAGAGTATTGGATCAGGTTAGCCAGGCCAGGCTTAAAATTAACACACAGAGAGTGAAACTGGGAAGATAGAGAGAGACGGAACTGGGACATCATAGTGGGGAGATCAAATCAGGAAGGGAGAGGGAACAGACCCAGCGGGAACAAAAACTATGATTATAAAACTATCCACCCGCACACCGTAAAGGGATCAGGCAAACTTTAGGATTGTTTAATTATTGTGGGAATTTTGTGAGGAATTATCCAGAAATAGAGAACCATCACGAGCCCTGGCAGAAGCGCGGACATTAACCAGTGGTGAGGGAGGCAAAATGCACACAGTCAGCATGCCTTTGGTATAGTTCATGACTGAGCTCGGTGAAGGTATATCACCCTGTCTGGGGGCCACATTGAGCATGAAGAACAGGTCAGAGAGTTGGTGGAAGCAGCTAACTTTCCCAGTGAAGCAGCAATAATGAAGATTAGAGCTCACAGGGAAGTAGAAACTCCATACCAACGGGGTAGTTGGTGAGCATGGGTGAGCATACTTACTGAAACAGTGCATACATTTGAGGAGGATGCAGTGGCAGTAGCTACAGAAGCGAGAAAGGAAAGTTTAAAGACATTTCCAGAAACAGTCCCACAGCAAGAGAAACAGGAACGGGAAAAGGGTGGGGCAGTAATAGGACATAGGATGATCCAGCAGTGCCACTGTATAAGACAAACATTATGAAAAACATATGATGGGCTGGCCAGGTTTACTCAGTGGGTGGAAGCATTCCCCTACAGATTCTGACCAAGGGACACATGTTCCAGGAAATGAAGTTAAGCAGCTCTGTGGCCTGTTTGGTACTGAGCAGAAATCCCATCTCACACACCACCCCCAGAGCTCAGGGACAGTAGAAAGAATGAAGCAGACACTGAAAGCTAGTCTGACTAAGGCCCTGACAGAGACAGGCCAGGATGAGTTAGTGTACTCCCCACAATCCTAATAAAACTGACGTCAACCCCAGCAAAGGGAACTGAGCAATCCCCCTTTGAATTAGTGACCGGATGGACTATGCAGCTGCCAGAGGATATGGTAGAGGGAGGGCAGGAGATGTACAATGGCAAGGATAGGGTGAAACAATTTGTGAAAGAACTGACAAAGCAACTGCATGAGCTGAGAGGGGAAGTTGCAGAGGGACAGAGAATCAGAGACTGGGAAAGGGAGCTCATAAACATCCGAGCTGACATCCTGAACCCAGGAGATCGGGTCGGGGAGAAATATTAGTGGAACGTATGAAAGAAACACATCCAAATGCTGGACTTGGCTGGGGGAGCCACAGAATTCCAGAGAGGGAACTCTTCCATCAGGCATTAGTAAGGAGCTCTGAATAAACATTGGTTGTGCTGCTCAGCACAGAACTCAAGGCTCCTCTTTGATATTTCTCCCAGTAACAGTTGGGCAGGGGTATGTTGGTGGCTGGAGGTCTGTGACCAGTGCCTCTGTTCCACAAGTGTCAGAGCTGGGACATCTGTCCTTTGTAATACATATAAATGATTAGCCTGAAAAAGTAAACGATTTAATTAGCAAGTTTGTCGATGGCACAAGGTGAAGCAGTTGTGAATCGTGAAGAATGTTGTCAAAGGAAAGATCAAGGACGAGATCAATTGGAAGGTTATGCGGAGAAATTGCAGATAGATTTTAATTCAGACAAATGTGACGTGATGTGTTTTGGGCAGCTCATTGTAAGAGGAATGTATACACTAAAAGGAAGTGCCCTGAGCAGCACAGATATACAGAGGGATCTTCAGGTGCAAATTCACAGCTCCCTGAATGTGGTGAAGGAGGTGGATGGCAGGTTTGCCTTCTTCTGTCAGGGGACTGAATATGAAACTGTCATTAGGCCACCTTTGGGGGATTGTGGGCTGTGTTGAGCACCGCATTATAAGGAGGATGTGAGGCTTTGGAGAGGGTGGAAATGGGTTTACCAGGATGTTGCCTGGATTGGGAGAGTTTGGAAAATCTTGGATTGTTGTCTTTGGAAAGTCAGTGGCTGTAGAGTGATCCGAGAGGTTTCGAGTGAATAATCTGAATCGTTTTCCAAGCGGAAAGTACCAATTCACAGGCCATAGATTTAATGGGAGAGGGGGCAAGTTTAAAGGAAATGAAAACCGAAAGAACAGCAGATGTTGTAAACCAGAAAGAAAAACAGAAGTTTCTGAAAAAGCTCAGCAGTTCTTGCAGCATCTGTGAAGAGAAATTAGTTAACATTTCTGAGGAAGGGGGACCGGACCTGAAACATTAACTGATTTTTCTTCACAGATGCTGCATGACCTGCTGAGCATTTTCAACAGCATCTGTGCAAGTTAAAAGGGAGTTGTCTCAGACAAGTTTCTTATGCAGAAGGTGGTCAGTGACTAGAATGTACTTGCCTGAGAGATGGTAAAAGCAGAAACAATCACAATGTTTAAGAGGCATTTGGACAGACAGATAAACAAACATGTGTTAGCAGGGATATGGATCATATACAGGCAGATGGAATCATGATCCACACAGACATGGTGGGCCGATTATTCTGGTGCTGTACCGTTCTGTTTTCCAGGGGGGAGAATGTGTGGAGCGAGAGATAATATTTTGAGTATAATACGTCTCTTCGTTAGAACACACAGTAAGTTGATGCATTTTGAGAGAAGCAATGTAGAAAGGGAATATATATTTGAATGGCACAGACAGAGAGAGCAGGACAGCAGGAATGCGGGACAATGTGTACAAATCCTAAAAGGAGAGAGAACATAAAGTGTTTTGAGTAAACGTAAGGATGCTGGACTTCATTAACAGAGGGAATGATAACATACTCATGGAAAAGATGCTGACCGTTGAAAAAGTTCTAGTTAGGTCACAGTCAATCATTGCATCCAATTGTGGTCAACAGATTCCTGGTCAGGATGAGGAAGTTAAAATAGCACAGGGGGGCCTGTGCCATACTTTGCTTCTCTTTCAGGATGCATTGGCGACTCAAGGGTTAAACATTCTCCTGCCAAAGGTCTTCCTGCCGTATTGTAAGAGTACAAGGCCTGTACTCTTCCAATACAGACTGAACACCTCAGTAGGGGTGAGGCAGACCATATCTTCAAAACAGAACCTCTTGGAGCCACACATGTGGATTCCACCATAACCCCAGATAGAGCAATTTGACCTTTCCAGACAAGTCTGAGAACCCTGGGCACAACCCTCTAAAACTGCCTCCTGCTCCCATTGTCTAACTTCCCCTCCATATGAGCATAGGTAAGTGAATCCCCCATTTACTGAGAGAAAAACCCTTCTGCCTTAATCTCTTCCTGTCAACACATAATCATGAACAATACGATAATCACAGGTCATTGATATTCATCAAGCTTTGTAATTTCATAATTACCAGCTTTAAACTAGGTAATGGCAATCGCCCATGCGACTGATATGCCTTTGTCTAATTCTTATTAAATATACTGTCTCTGTGGGTAAGGCAGTGATTCGTGAAGATGACTCTGTACAAGTAGACACTCGGCTTCTTTAGAGATGCTTTGAAATTCTTGCTAGCTGTCCGATAATAAAGCTACTGCTGATGTACAGAAAATTTGTGTTGTCTGGATTTGTGGAACAAAACAGACATTAACAAGGAAGGATAGAAGTGATCTTCAGGGTGTGGAGTACAGACTTACTGGAGTGGTTCACTGATGAAGAAAATGCAGTCACTGGATTGATTTGAAGAGATTGGTATTTTCTTTGAAATAAACAAGTTAAATATATTTTTGATAAAGCTGTATAAGATTATAACAGACCTAGATATAGCAGACAAAAATATCTGTATTTGATAGGTAATGGCACAAGAATTAAGACTAGATGTAAGGTTTTGTGACAGCGGGAGATGAGTAAGTATATCTGCTGACTGTTTTGGCTGGAAATATGCAGAATATGCTGCCTATTATGGTGTTGCAAGCAGAGAAGATGAATGATTGATAAAAAAAAAATTATATCAGATCTGAAGGAAATAAAATCGCAGAGTTTGGGGACGGATGGGGAATGAGAATGTTGGATTCTGCTACAGAGAGCCAGCTTGGATTTGATGGGCTTCTTTCTGTGCTAGAATGCATTTTATTTGGACTTGCCTAACTTGCTCTGGTCACCAATTAAATTGTCATTGAGGTAAATCTGCTCAGTGTCCCTACTCAGACCAATACAGGCTGTCCTTCGACAGCAGGAGATAATGTTTACTGCTTTATACTGGGTTCTGGGGGTGGTGGGGGTTGGGGGTGTGGGGTTGCTAACTGTGTGTATAACAGTCTGTCAGCATTTATCTGAAATGGCAAAATACCAGAATAGGGACAGACTCTGGAAATGTGAGGAATACCAGAAGGGAATTCTTTACCCATCCCACCTGGACACTGGCCAAACTCGTCAGACTGGGGAGAAGCTGTTCACCTGCTGTGTGTGTGTGTGGGGGGGGGGGGGGGTGGAGGGATTCACCCAGGCATCCATCCTGCTGAGACACCAGTGAATTTACTCATAACCACAAGTTGAAGGATTTTTTTTTCTCTTGTTCACACCAAGTCACCAAGTAATGAACAATGGTTTTGGCAGTTCATAAAGTTGTGCACATAGAGAACTTAGTTTTAGAAATGTTCACAACATCATTGAACATGTACAGATTCACACTGGGTAGAGACTTTTATTTTCCTTTATTCATTCACAGGATGAGGGTGTCGCTGGCCCGGCAGCATTTACTGCCCATCCCTAATTGCCCAGAGGGCAGGTAAGAGTCGACCACATTGCTGTGGGTCTGAAGTCACAATGTAGGCCAGACCAGGTAAGGATGGCAGCTTCCTTCCTGAAAGGGCATTACTGAACCAGATGGGTTTTTCTGACAATCGATTAATGGTCATCATTAAAATCTTAAATTCCAGAGCTTTTTTTTATTGAATTCAAATCCCCCCATCTGCTGCAGCAGGCTTTGAAACCAGGTCTCCAGAACACTATCTGGGGTTTTAGATTAACTGTCTCACAACAATACCAGTAGGTCAATACTTCCCCACATCACTGTCCATCTGCATAGAGTGAACAGTGGTTTTCTGGTTCATCAGAAAAGGGTAATCACACATATGTTTGTTGAATAATTGCAGGAGTTGGATGTTGATGGGCTATTGACACCCATCTCTGAACCATGTATTCTGGGGTTTGTTTCTGTTGTCTTGCTATCCTGTGGGGATAAAAACAGTTTCAATTAGCTTTCTATTAAGTGCATGACTATCAAGTCAATCCCATAACTCTCAGGCAGATTAGTTTCTTTTGAAGGGCTCTCCATCTCCCCGACCTCCTCCATCCTCACCTCCAGCAGTACAATAATCTGATCAGCTGCTTCTTTCCCTACTCCTATGACAAGTTGGCTCTTAATCTCCCCTTGCTGCAGTTGTGATCCTGCATCATTGTACAGTGATGCTTGCATTTCATTTCTTGGCCTATCAGTGTTCATGAGACTGCATGTAGCTTCTTGCATATACGGCTTACAGTGCAAGAGTTTAGCTCTTTACTTCTACCAACAGCAGTAGAATAGTACTCCAACAAAACGTACAGAATCACGTCCCAGCATATTCCCCAACTTGCCTCTTACCTTCAAACCAGAGGATCAATCCTCATTCAACTGAGAGAATTCAGGAGGGCATGCCAGTAACAGCAGCATGAATACCAAAAAATGAGGTGTTAACCTGATGAAGTTACCAAAGAGGACGACTTGTCTTCCAAACAGCATAAGCAGCAAGTGATAGACAGAGTGAAGCAATCTGGGAAACAACAGAACAGATCTAAGATCTGCAGTCCAGCCACATCCAGTTGTGAATGAAGTCAGAGCAAAGCTGGAGTTCTGAGGACAGTTCTCTTCAAGATATTAACCAACAAGAATGTCAGACTGGATTAATTATCATAAAACTCAAGTCCTTTTGATATTCATATATTTACAATCAGTGTTCAATTCACCAAATGTAGCTGAAGGTAAAGATAATCTTCAAGTGATTGTAACAGTGGAGACATCTGAATACTTGATCAGCAACTTAAAGCCTGTTGTGTTTAGATAGTAGTAATTTTAAAGAGATTTTGAAAAGTAAGGTGACTTGAGTAGCTGATAATCTTGTTTTAATCTGAAGTTAATTTAGGATTAGTTAACAAATAATCACATGGTAGGGAATATTTCTGGCTGCAGTTTCCCCTAGATTTTATATTGAAAAAAAAGAGGATTTTGAGCCTTCATCCACAATTCTGAGCACTTAGACATTAGTTGAGACCCTCCCACAGATGTGCAGGTTTATTGGATTGGCCGTGCTAACATGGCCTGTAGTGTGTAGGTTAGGTGGGTTGGGTTAGCCATGGTAAATGTGGAGTTATGGAGATAGGATGGGACAGCAAGTCATTGCAGACTCAATAGACTGAATAGCATGTTTGTGTGCCTAAGGGATGCTGTGATTCTAACTAATTGTGATTGTTGTCACATTTTCCTCATGCCAGGTTCATTCAGCTCAGGTACACATGATGCATTTTGTGTTTCTCTGGGTTCTCACTCAATCCTTTCCTTCAGTTTTACATCAATTTCACACTCTATGTGAGGGTGGGAATGAATGTGTAAATATAAATACTCCAACCGAAACACCTCACAAGTCAGGAACTGTTTCTGCTGCTTGCATCACTCACAACAGGAAAATAAAGGTTCAGTCACAAATCTGACAGAAACGCAGAGGTTATAATCACCAGGGGGTGATTAACAGCTTAAAACTCTTTTCTTAAGAAAAGAGGAGGCTGAGAGACAATCTGGTACAAGTAGGAAGCTTTGTGTCTGTTTTCAGAGGTTTGAGGTTGAAATCATTGGGTTTGAAGCATGTTTCATTTCCCCAGGTCATCAAAGGTGCTATCTAAATGTGCATCTTTCTTTCTGCCTATTTGTCTGAGTCAACAATCAGATAGATAGGTCATTGTCTGAGTGTTTTCCCGAATCCCTGATTGAATCTGCCTCCCTCGACAATCTCAGATGCCTCACCACTCACTGGGTCACAGAGAAACTCTGCTGTTATCATGATAGCTTTCTTTGCTGTCACCTCTATTAGTGTTTCTGCCTCATACCCACTTCCCTTCATTAAATCCCAGCTGCCTATAGTCCACCCACATGGGTATGTTGAAGAGCATGACAGGAGAATGGATTGAAACTGACAGTTCAATAGCCAGAATGAAAGAGGAAGGAGGAAATAAATGGAGTTTGTGGATCCCGGGGATACAGACTCCAGGATTAGTCCTGATGGGCATTCCCACAGTAATACAAGACAGCATTCCATGATGAGAGTTAAACACGGGTGGCCGGAGAGGGAGCCACTGAACATGAACAGGTTTCGTTCACACACAGGAGGTTTGTTCAGTCAGAAACAGTGTGTTCAACATGGATGTGAAGTGAACAGTGAGACCAGCCTTCCATGTTAGATCTTGTTTAAGGACTTAGTCAAGTCCATGTAAACCACATCATCTGCACTGCCCTCGTCAATATACTTAAGCACCATTTCAATAAAACTGAACTGAATTCCTCAGACAGTATCTTCCTCTGCCAAATACGTGATGACTAAACCAAGTTGATCCTTACCTTTGCAAGTGTTGATTCATCCTCACAATTGGTTCCCAATAATTTCCCTCCCCCTGCTGTCAGACTATCTGCTCTGTAATTACCTGGCCTATCCCTGCTGCCCTTTTTGAACAAAGGAACCACATTAGTGATCCTCCAGTCATTCAGCACTTCACCTGTGGCCAGCAAAGTATTATATTTATCCACCAGGGCCCCAACAATCTCTGGGTAATTAGCATGGGGTCAAAGAATGCTGGTCTAGGCAGTGACACCCACATCCCATGAATGAGTAAATAAAAATACATATGTCCCTCACTACCTCTGTAAACCCCTCCATCTGCAGCAATCCGTATTGGCTTTGTAACACCGTTCAGGCCCTGACCACTCTCTGTAACACTCTCACCACCTCCAGCACCTTCACCTCTCCATGTTCGTATCGTGTCAATAAACCCTGACAACGATTCCCCTTCCCATTGCCCTCCTCCTGCGAGCAGACCCATTGCAATCCCTTTAAAACTTACTCTAAAACTCTCTCTCACTTCAGGATTTTTAAGTACTTTCTGGTGATTTTCTCAGACTCATAACCTAATGTGATCCATTTTGTCCTGCGTGAGGGACCGGTGGGGATTTCTTGCTGAGCTTTTGTCTGTTTCAGTGGAATGTCCCTTTGTTGAGTATTTTACACTGTTCCTTCAAATATTTTCCACTGTTCATTTACAGACACATATTTCAGTCTGTTTAGCCTGTTTACCTTGGTCAGTTCTCCTCTCAAACTTATGTAATTGGCTATTTTTGTTTCGAATTGTAGCTTGTCCTTTCTGTGATTCACTTTAAAACTTTATATTTCTTTAAACTGCACTTTATCACAATTTCCCAGAGGATCTCTCCAGGTGACATTACTCATTCACGAAGTGTTATCACACAACAGTCTCTCTGAGACAGTTACATCCCTCGCCAGTTGTACAATGTGTTATTCTAAGAAACACTGAAAAAAATTCTCTAAACTCCTCTTCCAATATCACTGTTGTCAGTGTGATTGTCCCACACTTTGCGAATATTGACGTTTCACTAAATGTTCACCATGCCTGTATTAAACATTCCAATGAATTCCTATTTATTGCAGTGACAAGCCATGAAATGCTGTTCAGTGGGTGGTCTAAACCTGTTCTGCTGCTTGTGTCCTTGGCAAGTAGTAGCCAGAATTTACATTCAGCCTGACTATACTTCATGATCTGATGCCAAATGCTTTCTCTGTAATGCCTTTCTTACCCATTATTGTTAGCATCATCCATTTTGCCTGAATTTGCACAAGGTTGTGAACCATTGAATATTTATGTTCCACCTTTTGTTCGCCCTGTAACCACATCTCTCTGGTGTCTAAATCCCTTTTATCTCTGTGTCACAAATCCATCTACCTGGTTGCAGAGACTTTGTCCATTAATAAAAAAACATAATTTACTCGTTCCCACAATTTCCTGTCACAGATGGATTTGCTGATCTACAGTTTTAGTTAAACTTTGTCCCATCCTGTTCCTTTCTGTTGTCTTCAGTCACATTCCCACGCTGCTCTGATGCTTCCCGTTTTCTCTTTGGATTTGGAAATCTCCTTTCACCTGAAGCCTGTCCCTGCATCCTCTCTGTCAGTTTAAAGTCCTGTCCATAAACCTACCAACGTGGTTGGCCAGGACAATGTTCCACTGGAACCGTGCTGGGATCATTCTGAATGGATTTTTAAAAAATCAGGTATGGGATGTGGGTGTCTCTGGCTAACTAGCCTTTATTGCCCATCCCTTACTGCCCTTGAGCTAAGCAGCTGGCTCACCCATTTCACAGGCAAACACTTTGCTGTGGGTATGTCGTGCAGACCACATGAGAGTGAACTGTCAAGTTTTCTGAAGGTCTAGTTTTTGGATTTTTATCAATACTTATTTATGAATTGTTAATTCCAATTTTTAAAACATATATTCATTTAAAATTCCACATGGTTAGAAGTTAGAAAGAAGAAGGGGGGTGGTCACTTTGTTGGGACTGTATTGTAGACTGTTGTAGACCCAACAGATACCAGAGGAGCAGCTGTGTAGAGAGATTGCAGATAACTATAGGAATAATAGAGGAGTGCAGGCTGGAGATTTTAATATTCCCTGTATTGACTGGCCACCTCGAGTATAAAATGACCTGGACGGAGAGCAATTTTTCAAAGGTGTCCAAGGAAGGTTCCTAAATCAATATGCAGACGGCCCTACTCTACTCAGGCAGGTGCAACACTGGACCTCCCCTCAGAAAACCAGGTCGGGCAAGTGACTGAAGTATCATTCAGAGAGCACTTTGGGTCCAGTGCCCACAACTGTCTTCGTTTTAACATAGTTATGGAAAAAGATCAGCAGGTCCACAGATTGAAGAGGAAAACTAGCACAGGGCCAGGTTTGGGGCCAGTAGGCAGGATCTGGCCAGCGTCAATGCTGTGAATTTAAAATTGCACAACGTCCAGTTATAATCCAACTCGCTTTGGAAGCGCTGGCGATCACTGTAACAGATGAAAGGCTTAAACTAAATTTGTTTGATATTATGTTCATTGACACTGCCATTCTGTTGCTATAAATTCTTTACCTTAGGATTATGCTCCACAACCACCTGATGAAGAAGCAGTGTTCTGAAAGCTAGTGCTTTCAAATAAACCGGTTGGACTGGAACCGAATGTCGGGTGATTTTTAACTTTGTACATCCCCAGTCCGACACCAGCACCTCCACATTATGATTCTAATCGATTGGGTGAGTCTGTTTGAAGGAAAAGGAACAACTGGCAAATGGGAGGCTTTACAAAGTGTGATATCAAGAATCCAGGGCCAGTATGCCCCAGTGGGGTAAAGGGAAAAGCTGGTAGGTTTAGGGATCCTTGGCTGATGAGGAATAATAAGGATCTGGTCTTGAAATGAAGACTGCATTCATTGGGTTTAAGATTTCCACATCTACATATTCTGAAAGACACGATCAATCAGTGGAGACCCGACAATCCTCTCAGTCCCTGTTATACTCCCAACCTGCAGAAGTCATTCCAATGCCTGTGACTCTTTCAATACAGTTCCTACAAGACCCACTATCAATGTGATAGCTTTTCATTGCCAGCACCCACCCTGTCAATGTAAGCTCCTCCAGTGTCTCCATCCATCTAGTCCAATCTCTGCAGTGCTCTGTATAATCAGCCTCACTGTGCCTGGAACCTGGCTTCAATTCCAGCCGTGGCCGACTGTCTGTGTGGACTTTGCATGTTCTCGCCCCGACTGTGTGGGTTTCTTCCGGGTGCTCGGGTTTCCTGCCACAGTCCAACATTTGCACGATACATGATTGGCCATCATAAGTTGCCTGTAGTATTCAGGCAAGTGTGGTTTAGGTGAGTTCACCATGAGGAATGCAGGGTTTATTGGACAGAGAGAGGGATGGGTCTGGTTAGGTTGCTCTTTAGATGGTTGGTGTGGACTTGTTGGGACGAATGGCCTGTTTCCACACTGGAGATTCTATTCAGGTTATTGTCCAGTCCTGTCAAAAATCCCTGTCTCTTGAACCTTGCCTCATCCCCAATACTCCCCTTATATGTGTAATCTCCAACAGACTCTAAAACACTCCTTGGCGATGTCAGCTTCTCTAGTCTTTACAAAGATCGATATGACTGTCACCGTTTCCTGCTTTTAGAACAATCCCTATAACTCTTGCCATTCGTTGCATCACTCCCAATCACTGTTCCATTCTGAAACCCCCAAAAACATTAATATCTCTGTAAACTCATCTGGACTGTCTATACTTCCTTTCGACAGTCGCGTTCTGAGACTTTCACTATATCAAAAAAAGTCATTAAATGTAAGTAACCCTTATTATTGTAACCTCCCACCAGCCTTACAGCACTGAGGATCTGTAGAACCTCTTTTCAAACCGACAGCCATCTCTGTGTCTGTAATCTCCTCCACTCCCCATAATACATTCTGTCTGAGCTCCTCTGTAGTCCATTAAACAATCTTTAACCCTGTCTTTATCAGTGTAACCTTCACCAAAAACACAACCTTCCCTATCTGTGTCAATCCCTACACCAGTCCCTATCCCTCCCAGCTCCGTCTAACAATACAACCCTCCATGTCTGTGCATTCACCTTCAGTCCCTACTCACCTCCCTATCTGTGTAACCTTCTCCATGCATTTTTGCTTCAGTCTCTTCAACTGTCCCTGTCAGTGTAACCTCTTCCAGATGCGAAAACTCTCCTCTTTTTGACTTACTCAGACCACACAACCCTCACTATCTGTGACCTACTCCTATCGGAGAACCCTCCCTCTGTGAACTGCTCCAACTCTTCAACTCTCCATAAGCTCCTGCAGCGCTTCCAGCCCTCCCTGTCTACCAAACCTCTTCCAGTCCCTAAAATGCCATCAGTCTGTGGGGACCCTGCCACCATCCCTCTCTGTGTTATCCTCTCAGGTCCCTGCAACACTCCCAATCTGTAGATCCCACTCCAATGCCTGTTCCTCTCCCGATCCTGTTCGTACAAGCCTCATTTACAATGTAACATCCTCCCGTCACTATCACCCACCCTGTCAATGTAAGCTCCTCCTGTTTCTCCAAACATTTTACTCATCTCCATAATCTTCTCCAGCTCTTACAACCATCTGTGTAAATGTTACTCTCCACTTTAACTCTCCCTACCGCAGGAACTTCCTCCTTTTTGTGCTATGCTCCCTTATCTGTGAAACTGTATCCAACCAAACTTGCTACCTAATCTCTCAAAAAAGAATCCAGATTCCACAGCCTCCATGTCTAAATAACCCCCAGAACCTAAGCCTTCCTATATCTATAAACATCTTCAGTCACGATGACCCTCCATATCTCTGTTTGTTCCGCCAGATGATACAAATCTCTTTATCTCTGTAATCTGCTCAGCTCCCTAAAACAGTCCCTGTCTGTGTAATCCAGCCCTGTCCTACAAACATCTTTATCCCTGTAAAGTTCTTTATCCCTCCCAGCATTCCCAACTCCATGAACCCGTCAGCCCTACAGCTCCCCACATTTCTGTAACCTCCTGTGGGTCTATGGTCCTCCCTCCCTGTGAAACCACCTCCAGTCCCCACATTCCTCCCAATCTGGGTCCTCTGCTCCAGATCAGACCATTGCTGTCTCTGTAAACACCTCCGCCCCTGACAACTCTTCCCATTTGTGTAACCTCGTTCAGACCCCATACTCTCCAGCTTCCTGAATCCTCTTCCTGCATTGCAATCAAAACCACATGTTTATGTAACAACCTCCAGTGCTTAAACCTCCCCGACTCAGTAACCACTTGCAGTCCTAACAAAGCACCTAAACTGTGAAACCTGTCATTTCCCTACAATCCCCCTCCCTCCTCAAATGCCTTCATCACCATGAAACCTCACAATAACTGAAGCCTCCTTTTGGCATTGCAACCCTCCTACTGTCTGCAAAAACCTCCTGTCCTGATATCCCTCCCTGACTCTGTAATCCCCACCACGCTCCAGTGCGCTTTTGGGGAACATGGCAGAGGAGAGAAGATTTGTAGCGTCTGGACCATATTACAGAGGTAGAATTCTGGAAATTACAGATTTGGTCTAATGTCTGCGGTGTGCAGATTATTGGCGAGGACTCTAAAGAACGGATTTATGACTACTTGGAAAGCCAAAGTTAAATTAGAGACAGTATGGGTTTGTGAGGGGCAGGTCATGCCTCACAAACCTTATTGAATTCTTTGAGGATATGACAGAATATGTTGATGGCTCATTCAAAAATGAAGGATGATTGGGATACAGGGAAATCTGTCTGTCTGGATACAGGATCGGATGGCATAGAGAAGACAGAGTATGGCAGCAGATGGACAGTATTGAGCCTGGAGCTCAGTGACCAGTGGTGTTCTGTAACAATCAGCTCTGGGACTCTGCTCTTTGTGATTTTTGTAAATGAGTTGGATGTGGATGTTGGAGTCTGGGTTAGTAAGTTTGTCAATAACATGAATTTTGGTGAGTCGTGGGGAATGTGGAGGGCTGTTGGAGGTTGCAATGTGATATTGACAGGACGCAGAGCTGGGCTGGAAGTGGCAGATGGAGTTCAATCTGGAAAAGTGTGAAGTGATGCATTCTGGAAGGTCGAACCTGAATACAGAATACAGGGTGAAAGGCAGAATACTTGGCAGTGTGGAGGAACAGAGAGATCATGGCGTCCATGTCCATAGATCCCTCAAAGTTGCCACGCACATTGATAGGGTTGACTAAAAAGGCATATGTTGTGTTGGCTTTTCTTAGCAAGGAGATCGATTTCAAGAGCCATGAGGTTTTACTGCATCTTTATAGTGACCTGGCGAACCACACTAGGAATATTGTGTTCACTTCTCATCCCATCTTTACAGAAAGGATGTGCAAGTTTTAGAGAGCGTACACAGGTGATTTACCAGGATGCTGCCTGGAATGGAGGGCATTTCTTATGGAGAAAGTTTGAGGGAGCTAAGGCTTTTCTCATTGGAGTTAAGAAGGGGGTGGGGTGACTTGGTAGAGGTGAACAAGGTGATGAGAGGCACAGAGTGAGTGAATAGTCAGAGACTTTTTCTCCTATGGCATAAATGACTATTACAAGGCGGCATAATTTTAAGGTGATTGGAAGATGGATAAGAGAATAGAGAATGTTATGTGGTTGGATGGACTGCCAATGGTTCTAGTAAAATTAGACACATTCGGGACATTTAATAGACTCTTGGACAGACTCATGGATAGAGTAAAATGAAGGGTATGGAGGCTAGTTTGATATTACAGTCGGATAAAATGTTAGCATAGCAGCATGGCCGAAGGGTCTTGGACTGAACTGTTCTGCGTTCTATGTTCTGTCTGGAAAACCGAGTAATAAGCTCAGATCAGTGTAAAAGGATATGGCATTCAGGAGGAGCTAGTGAACTGGATACAAAATTTGCTTGATGGTTGTAGACATAGGGTGATGGGAGACATATTGTTTTTCTGACATGAGGCATGGGACCAGCGGTGGAGTGGGTCCACTGTTGTTTGTCATTTGGATAAATGGTTTGGATGGAAATATTGGTTTCCTGGTAAGTAATTATTTTGGGTGACACTGAAATTGGTGGTAAAGTGGACAGTGGAGAAGGTTATCTATGATACAACAGGATGAACAGTACTGCTGGGATAGTGGGCTGAAGAATAGCAGATGGACTTTAATTAGATAAAGGTGAGGTGTTCCATTTTGGTGAAACAAACCAGGGTGGGTCTTGTACAGTTAATGTTCGGGCCCTGGGTAGGGTTGTCAGTCAGAGACCCAGGGATGCAGGTAGACAGTTCTTTGAGTGTGGTGTCACAGGTTGACAGGCTGGTGAAGCAGTCCTTTGGGGTGGTTACCTTCATTGGGGAGAGCATTAAGAGTAAGAGTTGGGATGTCATGTTGTGGCTGTAAAAGACATTGGTGGGACCACCATTAAAACATTGTTGATCAGGAGGAAGAACTCCTCTAGTCACTTACTTCCTTTAAGGAAGGGCATTAAATATTCTAACCTGGTCTGGCCAACATTTGACTCCAGACCCACAGCAATATGGCTGACTCTGAGCTACCCTCTGGGTAATTCGCAGTTGGATCAAAGAATGTTAGTCCAGGCAGTGACAACCACATCCCATGACTGAATAAATAAAAATGCATATGTCCCTCCCTACCTCTGCAAACCCCTCCAGCTGCAGCAATCCGTACTGGCTTTGTAACACCGTTCAGACCCTGACCACTCTCTGTAACACTCTCACCACCTCCAGCACCTTCATCTCTCCCTGTTCCTATTGTGTCAATAAACCTTGACCATGGTTCCCTTTCCCAATGCCGCCCTCCTGCTAGCATACCCTTTGCAATCCCTTTAACACTTACTCCTAAAACACTCTCTCACTTCAGGATTTTAAGTACTTTTTGGTGATCTTCTCAGCCTCATAATCTAGTATGATCAATTTTGTCCTGAGTGCGGGACCAGTGGGGATTTCTTGCTGAGGTTTATACTGTTTCAATGGAATGTCCTTGTGTTGAGTGTTTTATACTGTTCCTTCAAATGTTTTCTGCTGTCCATTTACAGACACATGTTTCATTCTGTTTAGCCTGTTTACCTTGGTCATTTGTCCTCTCACACACATGTAATTGGCTATTTTTGTTTCTAGTTGTAGCTTGTCCTCTGTGAATCCCTTTCAAACTTTTTATTTCTTTAAACTGCACTTTATCACAATTTCCCGAAGGATCTCTGCAGGTGACATGACTCATTCACTAAGTTTCATTACATGGTCGCTCTGCGTTCGTTATGTCCCTTAACAGTTGCACAATGTGTTTTTTCAAAGAAACACTGAAAAACAAAATTCTCCGAACCCCTTTTCCAATATCAATGTTGACCGTGTGTTGTCCCAGATTATACAAATATTGAAGTTTTCCAATATTATCACAATGCCTTTGTTAAAAAATTCCAATGAGTCCCTGCGTAATGCAATGATGAGCAATGGTATGCTGTTCAGTGGCTAAAACTGTTCTGCTGCTTGTGTCCTTGGCAAGTAGTAATTTACATTCAGACTGACTCTACTTCATGATCTGCAGCCAAATGCTTTCTCTGTAATGTCTTTGCTATCCATTATTTTTAGTGTTAATCATTTTTCCTGAGTTTCCGCAAGATTGTGAACCATTGAATATTTTTGTTCACCCTGTATCCATGTCTTCCTGGTGTCTAAATCTCTTTTATCTCTGTGTCACAAATCCATCTACCTTATTAAAGTGACGTTGTCCATTTAAAAAAATATATAACTTACTCTTTCCCACAATTTTCTGTCACAAATCTTTTCGCTGATGTACAATTTTAGTTAAACTCTGTCCCTTCCTGTTCCTTTCTGCTTGTCTTCAGCCACATCCCCATGCTGTTCCGTTGCTTCACCTTTTCTCTTTGGATTTGGATTTGGAAAGTTCCTTTCACCTGAACCCTGTCCCAGGTATGGGGTATGGGTGTCTCTGGCTGACCAGCCTTTCTTGCCCAGTCCTAGCTGCCCTTGAACTGAGTAACTTGCTTGGCCTTTGAAGAGGGTAATTGGGAGGCAAATACTTTGCTGTGGGGATGTCGTGCAGACCATGTGAGGATGGGCAGATATCCTTCTCTGAATGACATAGCAGCCTGGGATACATTTCCCTGGGCACTGGGGATTCCTCCACCTTTATGCCTGTGAAAACATTTAATACCTCCTCCTTATTGACCTTAACATATTCTGGAACCTCAGCATCCCAACTGAAATCCCCAGCGACAGTGTCTTTCACCTGTGTGAATACAGATGGGAAGTATTCATTGAAGACCTCACCTGCTTCCTCTGGCTCCATGCACAGATTGTCCCTTTGGTTTCTCACAGGCCTCCCTCTTTCGTTGGGAATCCTCTTACTCTCACGATGCTGATAAAATACTTGAGGCTTTTCCGCAATCGTATCTGCCAAATATATTTCATGACCATTGCTTGTCCCTCATTTTCCACAATCCCCTTGCACTCTCTATACTTGTGAAGGGCTTCACCTGATTTTATTGCACTGTATTTTCTTTATCAAACTCCCGGTATTCACTTGATCAGTATTCCCTGGACTTGCTGCCTTTACGATTCACTCTTCAAGGAGCACACTGGCCCTGCGTTCTCACTGCATCACTTTAAAATACTCCACTTTCCTAACATGGACCCAACTGCAGGGAGTTCCTCCCTGTCTCTGTTTGCCAGATCCACTGTAATGATCGTGATACTGATAGGAGGCTCAGTTGTGAGGGGGACAGACAGGAGACCGTGTGGCTCCAGAGGAGACCCCAGGATGGTGTGCTGCCTCCCAGGTACCAGGATCAAGGATGTCTCTGAGTCGTTATTGAACATTATGAAGGGGGAGGGTGAACATCCAGAAGTCATTGTGCACATAGATCCACATGACAGAGGTAGACAAAGGGATGGGGTCCTGTGGAATGAGTACAGGGAGTCAGGTGAGAAGTTAAAAAAGCAGGATATTGACCTTAATGATCTCCAGATTACTCCCAGTGCCAAGTGCCAGTGAGGATAGAAATAGAAAGGTAGGCCGGATGGATGTGTGGCTGAGGAGCTGGTATAGTGGGCAGGGTTTTCAGTTCTTGGGTCATTGGGATCTCTTCTGGGGTAGAGGTGACATGTACAAAGGGGATGGTTTGCACTTGAAGCAAAGGGGCACAAGTATCCCAGGGAGGAGATTTGCTCGTGTTACCCAGGAGGATTTAAACTAGTTTGGCAGGGAGTTGAGATTCTGAGTGAGAGGGACCATCGAAAAGTCAGGGGAAATACATCAGCCATCAAGAGCAAGTTACCTATTCAGGATATCCAGGGGCACAGTCTAGGGAGGGAAAGATATCCGGTTTAAAGGGCATTTATTTCAATAGATGAGGCCTGACTGGTAAAGCAGACGAGCTCAGAGCATGGATTAGCTCTGGGGACTGGGATATTATAGCCATAACAGAAACATGGCTGAGAGAAGGGCAGGACCAGCAGCTCAGTGTTCCAGGATACAGAAACTACAGGCGGGACAGAGGACCAAGTAAGTGAGGAGGGGGAGTTGTCCTTTTGATTAGGAAGGACATAACACCTGTGCATCGAGACAATTCTTTTAAGCAGTCACCAAATGAGGCCATAAATTTATAGGCTAGAAACAAAGAGGAGATGGTCAGTCTGCTGGGATCGTGTTCTAGACCCTCAAATAGCCAGCGGGTACGAGAGGAGCAAATGTGTAGTGAGTTTGCAGGTACCTATAAAAATAATAGAGTAGTATTGGATGGAGATTTTAACTTCCCCTGGATTGGCTGGGTCACCCAGAGTGTAAAAGGTCCGTACTGGGTGGAAATTGTAAAATGTGTCCAAGAAAGTTTCCTCAATCAAGACGTAGAGGGCGGAATGCTACTCAGGCGGGTGCAACACTGGATCTCTACTCAGAGGATGGTGGGCGGCACGGTGGCACAGTGGCACAGTGGTTAGCACTGCTGCCTCACAGCGCCAGATGACCCAGGTTCAATTCCCACCTCAGGTGACTGTCTGTGTGGAGTTTGCACATTCTCCCCGTGTCTGCGTGGGTTTCCTCCGGGTGTTCCGGTTTCCTCTCACAGTCCAAAGATGTGCAGGTCAGGTGAATTGGCCATGCTAAATTGCCCTTAGTGTTAGGTGTAGGGGAATGGGTCTGAGTGGGTTGCTCTTCAGAGGGTCAGTGTGGACTTATTGGGCCGAAGGGCCTGTTTCCACACTGTAAATAATCTAATCTAAATCGAGGTCAGGCAAGTGAGTGAAGCGTCAGTCGGAGAGCACATTGCGTCCAGTCACCACAACTGTCGTTGTTTTAACATACTTGTGGAAAAAGATCAGGCAGGTTGACAGATTTTGGTCTTAAACTGGAACTGGGCCAATATTGGGGCCATTCAGCAGGATCGAGCAGGGGTTGATTGGGTGAAGGTAAAACTCACACAACACTAGGGTATATTCCAGATGGTTTACAGAGGAACCCCGATTATCTGAACGAGATGGGCGGGCACTATTTCGTTCGGATAATTGATTATTCGGTTAATCGATTCAATACCTTTCCTCTGGGGCTTGTAGTTTTCAGTCCAGTCTGCTCCCTGTTCAGGTGACTAGGCAGCAGCAAGCCATGAGTGAGCCCCCACACTCTGCCAAACCCCGAAAACACACCCCGCTCACCTCCAAACCCATCCAACATCGCCCCCACCCGCCTCTCAACGTCACCCCCCCCAAACCGACCCAACAGCGAATCCTGCCCCCAAAACTGTCTGACACCACCCTCCACCCGCTGCCTGCCCCCAACTCCCAGACACATCCTACATCACCCTTAGCCCATCCCCAAACCCGTTCAACACCGCCCCCCACCCACCACACCCACTGTCCAATCCATGTCCACACCCATGCCCCCGTAAGTGTTACCTAGGTAAGCGGATAGTGAAGAAGGTGTTAGTATGCTTTCCTTTATTGTTCAGAGCATTGATTATAGGAGTTTGGAGGTGATGTTGCAGCTGTACAGCATACTGTTTAGGGCACGTTTGGGATATTGCATGCAGTTCTAGTCTTTTTCCTATTGGAAGGATGTTGTGAAACTTGAAAGTGTTTAGAAAAGTTTTACAAGGATGCTGCCAGGATTAGAGGATTTCAGCTTATCGGGAGAGGCTGAAACGACTGAGACTGTTTTCCCTGGAGCATCAGAGGCTAAGGGGTGACATTCTTGAGGTTTATAACATCATGAGGGGCATGGATAGGATAAACAGACAAGGTCTTTTCCCTGGGGTAGTGAAGACCAGAAATGGAGGGAGTAGGTTTAAGGTGAGAGATGAAAGATTTAAAAGGGACCTAAGGGGCAACCTTTTCACGCAGAGTGAGGTTATGTATGGAATGTACTGCCAGAGGAAGTGGTGGAGGCTGGTATAATTGTTGCATTCAAAAAGCATCTGGATTGGTATGTGAATAAAAAGGGTTTATTGGGATATGGGCCAAGTGTTGGCAGATGGGACGAGATTAGGAAAGGATATCTGGTCGTTGTGGACGAGTTGGACCGAAGGGTCCGTTTGTGTGCTGTACGTCTCTCGGACTCTCTGGCTCTAAATGTGTTCCACTGTTCATTTACAGCCTGACATTTCAGTCTGTTTCCCCTGTTTACCTTGGTCAGTTCTCTCCCAAAATCATATAATGGGCTTTGTTACTGATGCTCGGGTGTGCTTTATGGTCACTTTAAAATGTCATAATCTCTTTGAATTCCAGTATAATTTCTTGGAGGATCTTGGTGTGATATTACTCATTCACTCAGCTTCATCACCCAACCGTCGATCTGAGATAGATACATCGTAGCTATTTGAACAATGCGTTATTCAAAGAAACACCGACAAAAACATTCAAGGAGGATCTCGGATAATATCACTCTTGCTAATGTGTCTGTCCCAGATTACACAAAGATTGAAGTCTCCAAAAATTTTCACACCATCTTTGCTACAATTTCTAATGAATTCCTGTTTAATGCAGGGATGAGCAATGAAATACGGCAAGGCAGCATAAAAACTGTTCTCCTGCTTGTGTTTTTGACACATAGCACCCAGAATTTGCATTCAGGCTGATTCAGCTGCATAATCTGAGGCCAAATGCTTTCTCTGTAATACCTTTGTTATCCATTAGTGTTAGGGTTCCCATCTTGCTTTTCCATTCTGCCTGAGATCCTGTAAGGCTGTTTACTGTTGAATATTTATGTTCCACCTTTTGTTCACCCTGTAATCACGTCTGTCTGGTGACTAAGTCTCATTTATCTCTGTGTCCCAAGTCTATTACCTTATTGTAGATACTTTGTCCATTCCAAATCAAGACAACATTATAATTTCCTCTTCCCCACAATGTCCTGTCACAAACCGATTCATTGATGTACAGTTTTAGTTAAACTCTGTCCCTTCCTGTTCCTTTCTGCTTGTCTTCAGTCACATTCCCATGCTGTTCCGAGGCTTCACATTTTCTCTTTGGATTTGGAAAGCTCCTTTCATCTGAACTATGTCCCTGCACCCTCCATGTCAGTTTAAAGCCCTATCCATAAACCTACCGACATGATTGGCCAGGACACTGCTCCCAGCAGTGTTGATTTTAAATCACTCATGGGATATTGCTGTCTCTGGCTGGCCAGCATCGCATGCCCACCCTGACCAGCCTTAGAGCTGAGTGGCTTGTCAGATCATTACAGTGGGCATTTCAGCGTCAATCCCATTGCCCTGGGTCTGGATTCATGTGTAGGCCAGACTGGCAGCCGATAACAGATTTGCTTACTGAAAGGGTATAATTAAGCGGTTAGATGTGTATCCCTGACTCTGGCATTAAATTCTGGATGAACAGTCTAGTGAGAGTAACACGAGGTCATTGCCTGGTCCACTGATAGCTCCCTCATCCCTGAGTACTGATCCCAGTGCACCTTCTTCCTGACCGTGATTTGATCCTGATACCTTCCTGCACTCTGGTGATATCACACAGTCTCTCTCCATGTGGTGTCTGTCACTGTGAGGGTCTAATAGAGGCCGGTGACTGCACCTTTTGCAGCTACTCCAAATCCTGAGCCAACAGAATTCTCCACTCCAGGGAGATGAGGCAACTCAGACCAGGGATGGAGACTGGGATTTTCCACATCTCTGTGGAACTCAGTGCCAGTCTCCATGTGTAACCCTCACTGCATCAGTGTAATTTCCCATTCTGTCTGTTTCTCTATTTCCTGTAGATACCCAGGATGCTCTTGACTCAACAGAATTCCCAATTCCTGATTCGTCCATCACCACACTGAAGACAGTTGGTCAGCCAGAGAGATGCAGAGTGAGATCTGGAGCCTTCAGTAAATCCTGCAGCGAGGTAAGATAACTCACAGTGAAGAGAGCAGAGTGTATTTAGGGGATTGAACTTTGGTCCAGAAGACGTGACACAGATACAGTGTTGAAGGGTAAACACAGAGCATGATGGTCCCAGGCTCAATCCCCACCTCTTGTTAATTTTCATCTCTGCTGTACTGAGCCTTCCTATGTCAATACAGTAAGCTGACAGTTATCAATTCAGGCCTGTGCTATCTTAGTGAGGATCAGTACAACAGAGGGGAAAGCAGGCCTCCCTCAAGGAGATGGTATTGAAACCTGGGATCTTTCTGTTCTATAGTCCCTCCTCACGCTATCTTTTGTCATGTGATAGAGTTATACAGCAAGGAAACATGCCTTTCAGTCTAACTTGTTTGTGCCAATGTCTTGAATGCTTGTAATTCCCAGAAATTTTACTATTTCTGTAACCTCCACCCCTCCCAAATTCCCGCTGTATATTTGAAACCTACTCCGATGCTGACGACTGTCCCTTTGTGTAAATTGCTCCAGTCTCGATGATATGACCAATCTCAATAATCTCATACAATAATCTCATGCACTCAGTACAATAATTCCCATTTCTATAGTTTTGCACGATGCTTACAGTAATGCCGTCTCTGTAAAACCTTCCAGCTATGAGCAAAATACCCACCTGTGTACTTTCCTCAAGCCCCAAGAAAACATGATATCACTGTAACCTCCTGCAGGTCCGATCACACTCCTGCCTCCTGGCCTATAGCACCACACGACCACAGTAACCTTCTCCCAACCCTCCCGACCTCCTTACCGATATGAACACCTCCAGACCCTTTTCAAGCCACAGCAGCACTCCACATCTCTGTTTGCTCGTCCTCTCCCTACAGTCCTCCCAGCACCTCAAACACTCTCCCTTTCTGTAACTCTGCAATTTTGGCAGCATGGTGGCTCAGTGGTGAACGATGGTACCTCACAGTGCCAGGGACCCAGGTTCGATTCCAGCGTTAGGTGACTGTCTGTCTGTGTGGAGTTTGCACCTTCTCATTGTGTCTGCGTGGGTTTCCTCCGGGTATTCCAGTTTCCTCCCACAGTCCAAAGATGTGCAGGTCAGGTGAATCGGCCATGCTAAATTGTCCATAGTGTTAGGTGCATTGTCGGAGAGAAGTGGGTCTGGGTGGGTTACTCTTTGGAGAGTTGGTGTGGACTTGTTGGGCCGAAGTACCTGTTCTCATGCTGTAGGGAATCTAATCTAAATTCTCCCTCTGCGTTCCATATTACTGCCCCTAAATATATCCATCTATCAATAATCAGCCCCAACCCCTTCAAACCTCCGAGTCTCTGTGAACTTTCACAGCTCCAACATCCCTCCTTAACTGTGTAACCTTTTCCATTCCTGAAACACTCTGAAAATGTGGACATCCTACAAACCTCCCTATCTGGGTAATCCTCTCAGGACCCTGTAAAACCATAAATCTGTGGAACCAGCTCCAAGGCTTGTGACTCTCCCGAGCAGTTTCTACAAGACTTACTATCTATGTAACATCCTCCTGTCACTATCACCCGCCCTGTCAATGTAAGCTCCTCCGGTCTCCCCACCAATCTAATCATCTCCATAACCTTCTCCAGGTCTTACACCCCTATCTGTGTAAACATTACACTCCCCTACAACCATCCCTAAAGCAGAAACTTCCTCCAGTGTCTGCAATACTCCCTATCTGTGTTAGTGTCTCCAGGATCTATTGCTGTTCCTGTCTCTGTAACCTCTGACAGATTGTACAGCTTGCCGGTCCATATTCTTTCCAGAACCTTGGCATCTGACATCAACAAAAGTCTTCATTAACTACAGCCTTCCATATCTATCTTCTTTCCTCAATTCTATACAACTCTCTTAATCCCTGTAAGTAGCACAATTCCATTAAAAAGCCCATGCCTGCGTAAACTGACCCAATCCGACAGTGAGAAGACTCTCCGTCCTTTTGATCACCTGTAATCCCTTCAGATCTCCCTGTATCTTCCCTGACTCCATTGAATACAGCCCATCTCATGTTATAACTCCTCTAACTCATATGTTACTCTGCATCTCTGTGATATTCTTCAGTTACTGCAATTCTCATTCTTTATCTCCAGAGCTTCCAATCCCCCTGATCAATGTAAGGTTATTGATCCCTTGCAGCACCTTTAACACCTGCAGCAGCCACCAACACCTCAATCCATCCTGTCGCTGTAACCTCCTCAAATACTACAGCTCACTGTCTTTGTAATATCTTCCAGTATCTGCAACACTGTCGATTTCTGTAAGCCACTCCAGAACAGCACTCCACATCTCTGTGTAGCTGATAGGAATGCTGTAAACCTGCCTTCCCAGTGCTCAGTAACTCTCTGAACTTCTGCAGCCCTACAACCCTCAGCATCTCTGGCTCCTCCAATCCCTACACTTCTCCCTGGCTGTGTGAACTGATCCAGCCCCTTCAAACCTCCCTAGCTCACTCACTCCTGCAGCTCCAACGCTTGTCCATGTCAGTGTAATTACCAGCGCCAACAATCCTCCCAGTCTCTATAAACTCCTGCAGCTCCAACTACCACCCCTACCTGTGTACTCTCCAGTCCCTCCAATCCTCCCTTTCTCTATTAACTCCTGTAGCTCCAAAACCACCCCATCTGTCTACTCTCCAGTGCATCTGTGTAATCTCTAGTCCCTATATTCCTTCCAATCTTTGTAAATCCTTCAGAACCGATAATCCTGTAACTCTACTTGATATCTTTCAGCCCGATAACCACCTGATCTCAAACCACCGAACTCTGTAACATCCACCAGTCTCTACAGCCCAGCTTTTCTCTGTTAGCTTCTCTGGTAACTGTATTCCCCTTCATCTCCGGTTACAGCTCCTTGCTCAGTGAAACAATGTCTCAGTACCGAATCTGTCAGAACACAAGAATCTTTGGTGTATCAATAAATTTGCCTCATTTTCTAAATTTTAACGACGGCAAGTTCAACCTCTCCACCTCTTCTCATTAATATCCCTCCATTTTGAAGACCAGCCTGGTGAACCTTCTCTGGGCTGCCTCCAATGCAAGGACATTTTCCCTCCAGATAGGGGACCAAACCTGTTCACAGTATTCTCAGTGCAGGCTGACTGGAGTCCTCTATATTTAGTACAAGCCTTCCCTATTTTTATTCACCATTCCCTTTGAAATCAATGCCAGCATTACATTTACCTTCTCTATGTCATGCTGGCCCTGTATGCTACCTTTCTGAGATTTATACACCAGGATTCCCAAGATACTCCATGGTGTAGCTTTCTGCAGTTGATCTGAAACCAAGAGCTGACAGCAATAATCACGAAAGTGCTGGAATGTATGTTAAACGATATGCCAGAAATACTAACTGCACACTTAGAAACTTACGGAATAAGCGCAGTCCATAAGACCATCATATATAGGAGTAAAATTAGACCATTCAATCCATCAGGTCTATTCCACTATTCGATTGTGTATGAATTGTTTCTCAACCCCATTCTCTCACTCCCTGTAACCCTTGATCTCCTTATTCATCCAGAACCTGCTTATCTCTGAGTAAGATACACTGAATCACTTCGCATCCTCAGCCCCATGAGGCAGTGAGTTCCACAGATCCATCACCCTGTGACTGAATAAATTCCTCCACATCTCTATTCAGAAGGGTCGTCCCTTCACTCTGAAGCTGTGCCCTTGGCCCCGAGTCTCTCCTGCTCGTTGAAACATCTTGCCCACGTTCACTCCATCCAGGCCCCTCAGTATTCTGTAAGTTTGAATGAGATTCTGCCACTGCCTCTGAAACTTCATCAAGTGCAGACCCAGAGACTTCACCTGCTCCTCATATGACACAAATTTCATCCCTGAGATCTTTCTTGGAAACCCATTTCTCGTACCCCTTCACATCCTTTGTTCAGACTCTGAACGAATAACGTGTAGAGTGTAGTCCCAACACTGACCCCTGCGGAACTCCTCTCATCACCAGTTCCCATCGTGAAAAAGACCCCTTTCTTCACACTCTCTGTCTTGTGCCAATCAGACAAATCCTCTCTCCATGCTCAGCATGTTGTTCTGACAGGGAAATTTCATTTCACACCCACTGTTGGATTTATTTTTCTGTCTGGCTTTAAACAGCAGAGTTTCACCATTACCTTCCCATCTGTAATTCCCTGGAGAAGGTGGTGGGGAGCTGCCTTCCTGACCCATTGCAGTCCTTTGGGTGTAGGGACAGACACAGTGCTGGGAGGATGGAGTGTGCCTTGGAGGGCACCTTGGAAATGCTGGTGTTCCCATGTACCCGGAGCTCCTGTCCTTCCAGGATATAGTTGTTCCGGGTTTATGAAGTACTGTTGAAAGATACTTCCTGAGTGATCTCAGTGCTACTTGTAGATCTTTTATTCCTTCATTCATGAAGATGAGCTTTGTTGGCTGGGCCAGTATTTATTGTTGATTTGGAGTTGTCCCTGAGAAGGTGATGGGGAGCTGCCTTCCTGAGCCACTGCACCAGCCGTTAGAACTGTTGTTATCCGTGTACCCTCCAGCAGGCGCTACAACACTCCTCATGTCTGTAACTACACACAGACAATGCAGCTCTCCCTTTTATATCTGACATCCTCCCCGACTTATAACTCTTGTAGTTCCTCACAATATCTCACCTCATCCAATCCCATCTGTGCCTGACATCTCTAAAATTTCTTTATTCTTGTTTAAACTTCTGATCACCTCAACTCTATCCCTTTTTAAATTTGTAAACCGTTAAGCTTCTATAACTCTCCACATAACTGTATTCAATGACAGCACAGGTTCCCTTCCTAAATCTCTGTAATTACAATGGTTGTGTGTGCTAAATTGCCACTTTTCATCCTCCTTATCCATCTAAGAACTTCCAGCTCCTCTAATCCCATATTTGGAATGCTCCCATTCTCTGTACCTCCTCCTGTCCTTTTTAGTGTGGAAACAGGCCTTTCAGGCCAACAAGTCCACACCGCCCCACCGAAGCGCAACCCACACCATTCCTCTACATTTACCGCTTACCTAACACTACGGGCAATTTACCATGGCCAATTCACCTGACCTGCACATCTTTGGACTGTGGAAGGAAACTGGAGCACCCGAAGGAAACCCACGCAGACACGGGGAGAACGTGTAAACTCCACACAGTCAGTCACCGGAGGTAGGGAATTGAACCCCGGTCTCTGGCGCTGTGAGGCAGCAGTGCTAACCATTGTGCCACCGTGCCACCATCCTGAGGGTCCTTGAACATCACAAGTGCTCCAAAAGTTTATATTCCGCCCAGTTGCTGCAAGTCTTCTAACTCTGTAACATGTAACAGTCTCCAGTACCTTACACCACTTGCTGGCTGTCAATTTGCATTTGTTGAAGTCGACACATTTCTGTCAGCAGCGCAGAAAAAGCCTTTTAGACTCTACAAAGCACCGTCATGAACAAGCCACTATCTCTCTAATTCCTTTGCCTTCTTCAATGTCTGAAACTCTCACTGTATCTTCCAGTAAACTTCTTTAGTTGCTGCAGGTCTGCCTAGCTCCCCAGATAACCTGTTCCATCCCATACAGCTCGCTCAGTCACTGTAACACCCTCTGCTCTGTCTAATCCTCCCCTTCCCCACTGTCCTCCAGGCACAACAGCAATCCTATAAGAGACCAGTGCGGAATGGGATGTTATAAACCTCAGCTGAGGCTTGAGGCCTACCATTACCTGGGAGTCACAAATGGAGAGAACCTGAGAGAGAGCAGCACAAACCTGGAGAATATACATCCGCAACGAGGATCGAGGCCGACTGGGACTTGGAGTTGGAGAAACAGCAGAGCAGGAGCCTCGAAATCAGCACCGAATCACAGAGGGAGTGATAATGTGACAGAACAACTTGGAGCAGGAGCATGAGGCTAACTCACACCTGGGAATTACAGAGGCAGCAAAGTGGGAGGATATAAATCAACACTGAGGATCAAGGCCTAATCGTGCCTGGGAGTCACAGAGACGGTGACCCTGTGGGGAGCAGAGTGGAGTGGGAGCTGGAGGATTACACGTACCTGGGAGTCACAGAGTCGGTGACCCTGTGAGGGAGCAGAGTGGAGTGGGAGCTGGAGGATTACACATACCTGGGAGTCACAGAGATGGTGACCCTGTGAGGGAGCAGAGTGGAGTGGGAGCTGGAGGATTACACGTCCCTGGGAGTCACAGAGACGGTGACCCTGTGAGGGAGCAGGGTGGAGTGGGAGCTGGAGGATTACACGTCCCTGGGAGTCACAGAGATGGTGACCCTGTGAGGGAGCAGAGTGGAGTGGGAGCTGGAGGATTACACGACCCTGGGAGTCACAGAGACGGTGACCCTGTGAGGGAGCAGGGTGGAGTGGGAGCTGGAGGATTACACGTCCCTGGGAGTCACAGAGATGGTGACCCTGTGAGGGAGCAGGGTGGAGTGGGAGCTGGAGGATTACACGTCCCTGGGAGTCACAGAGATAACTTTCTGCTGCTGGAACCTGCCTGCACTGAGTTTGAAAGAAGTGCAAGAGCCATCACAGAAAAATCTGCAAGTTCATTGGCTGATAAATACACCGGTATTAGCAACTGTCAGTTAATTGCTGTAAGTTAGCAATTTTTTTTTTAACTTCTGAAATAAGGGTTGAGCACAGAAATAAGAGGGAGAAGTGAAATTGTGAGCCAATAATCAATTCAACGTTTGGGAGAAGATTTGTAGCTCGGGTACTCGTTGTTGTGGTTCTGTTTTAGGTGGGTGAGAGTGTGACTGGAACGATGGTGTAGCAGGAAGGGCTTCAGCTTCCTGGGACATTGGGACTGGTCCTGTGGAAGGCAGCAACTGGACAGGCTGGATGGGCTAACGTGACAGAGCTGGGACTGAATTCATTGTGGGCTGTGTGGGAGGGATTGAAAATAACTTCATGTGTGCTTCGGATCCAAAAAGGAATAGTAGAGGAGACTACCAGGATTCTCAAAATAATGGGAGCTACAGTTGGTACTAATTTACAGCAACAAGTTAATTACTGGAAGATGGAGTAAGAAAGGAAGCCTTAATCTGACGTACTCTGCATGAACATAATACTCGGAAAGTAGGGAGTTCCAGATGTAGATTAGTATGTGGAAATCTGATGCACTGATCACCGAGAGCTGGCTCAAGGAATGGCAGAACTGTGTGTTAAATATTGCTGGGTATAAAGGATTCCAAAATGATAGAAGGGAAGGGAAAGAATGAAGGTAGAAGTATTGGTTTAGATTAGCATTAGTTAGGGCGTCCAAGAGAAAGAGGATCTGTCCAAGGACAGAATTTGGCTGGAGCTACACAACAAAAAGTATGCAATTAAACTGTCAGGTACAGTCTGTCTGCCAGGAACCAAAGAAATGATGGAGACAATAAATACGCTGGGTCATTTGAGAGCGATGACAATACTACAGATTAGTTATACTGAGAAAATTAATGTTTCCAGATGTAGACAGAGATACTGGTGGTGAAAGGTCATGAGGGTCAAGTGTTCCTGGATTACATGGAGGAGAGCTCACTGCAGGAGTATGTATCCAACCCAAGAGAGCATGTACTATTGGACCTGGTCCTTGGGAAAGAGGTGGGACAAGTGGATTCAGTGTCAGTAGGGGATGGTTTTGGGGCGCAGCAATCATTTTATTGTAAAGTTCAGGATAGTGGTAGAGAATGAAATGCAATAATTGAGAGTGAGAAACATTAGTTGACTGACAGCAGTCTTCAATGTGGCAAGAATGAAGCTGGGAACTTTTCAACAAGGCCAGTGAAATGGTAGCTTTAAATAGTGTGAACCAGATCAGATGGAGATGGGGCTGTAGTGTGACCACGACAGACCTGGATAATCAAATCTTTTCCCCATTTCTACAGGAAGGATAAACAGGCCAACACAGTGATGTAGCAATGTGTATAAAGGATGGGACCAGTATTATTGTGATGCTCATCAATTTATACACTGCTCCTCTCTGCCCTAACCCCTCATCCTTGCGTATTAATCCTTATTTATTAATAAATTGGTCACCATTGCAAACTTCGGAAAATAGCACAGTATAGAGGAGATACGTCTGTCCACTGTCTGCATTGCACAAGATGTAACGTTGTTTTTTAAAGCCCAAGTTCTGTCTCCCCAGACAGTGTAGCACTTCAGGTGCAGATCCTGACACCTTTTTAAAATGGTTTGAGAGTTTCTGCCTCTACTCCGCTTCCATGTGTCACTCCCAGATCCCGACCATACTCTGGGTGAAATCACAACTTTCCTCATCACGTCTCTACTATTTCAACCACATACATTAAGTTTTCGCCACAGGTAACTGAGCTCTCCAACAGGAACAAGGTATTCTCTCCCTTTCTATCCAGACTCCTGACATTATGTGCACCCCAATCAAATCTCCTCTCAGTATCCTCCATTTTCAATCTTTCCCCATAACTGCACTTCCACTGTCACAGGGTAACGGATCTCCTCTATTCTCTTTCCAGTCCAGCCTACTTCATTTACCTGCCCTCACTGACCATACTCTCATTTATTGTTTATTCCTCTCTCTTGTTGATGTCCCCAAATGCCTTGCCTTGCACTTCTCTGGATTATTTGCTCCATTCCCCTGGATCCGAGAGTTTCTGTTTTTAAACAGTCTGCCATGGGATCTCTCGTCAAATCCAAGAAATTCACATGCAGTTACAGGTTAGTGCCTCAAACCGACACAGTCAGATTAATTACACACAATCTTCCTTGCACAAATCCAGACCGACTGTCCTTGAGGCCCTGGGACTTCCTCAGTGACCGTTTATCCACTGTCTCAGAATTCCAGCCGCGACCTATTCAGTCAGTCCCTTGCTCTACATTAAACAAAGTTGGGTATTAGCCATTCTCCAGGCCTCCAGCACCATCCCTGCATTCGGTGAGGATTGGATAATGTAGGTAACTATAAGGCCGGGAATTTTCCCTGGCTTCTTTTAACAGTCTGGAACATTGCGTTGCCTCTTTCTAAGGATTTAAATCTTCTGTATATTTGTCCGCTCCAAGTTTGTTGCTCCCAATATTTCATCCCTATTTTGATCCAGACAGAAAAAGGCCTAACCCATCTTATGATTGGTCAAGTCTCATTTTAATCGGGTTTTATGGAGGGTTTCTCTCCACAAGGTGAATTGCATTTTCTCATGATACCATCCCCAATCTGTCTGATTAACTACTCTCCCTGCCCGCGTGGTCTTCCTCTCATCTGACACTAACACAATGATTTTTCCCCTTTGTCATAACAACTGCCCTCTGCCTGAATATCCCAGAATGCACCGGCCTCCCTGTTTCCAAAAGCCATTTTTAAAAAGTAATTTTACTCTTGGATTGTGAATCTGAAACTGCCCTGGACATGGCAGAGGGGGTAAAACTGGGGCCTCACTTTGTGGCCAAGCCCTGAGTTTCTGGTGGATGGCATGGTGCAGGAGAGGGACATTATCTTCCTAAAGGGCTGGCAGGGGAAGCTATGACACCAGACCCTGCTAGCTTCGTCCGAGGCTAGCCCCCTAGGTCAGTGAGGTACCAGCCTTCTGCGTGCATACCCAGCAGTATAGGAAGGAGGTCAGTGACCTTCTCCACTCCACCAGGGTAAGTGCCACCATCTGAAATTTGTGACCTCACCCTCACTCTCTCTCTCTGTTACTGCACCCACCTCTCAGCAAGGCTCATTTTCTCCCACCCTCACTGAATGCAGCACCTTCTCTCAGTCTCTCTGTAATCTCTTCTCTGCCCCTCTGCCCAACTCTGCCTGGTGTCTGTGCTGCCCCCTCACTCACTCAGAACACCTCGACACCTCTCCCCCAGTAGTGCCAGCACTAACAGCTGTACCAACCACTTCCATTTCACTAATCCTACTTGGTAATTCTCACATTCCGGAAGGAACCATCCCACACTAGGGCACAAAGAGCGAAGAGGGATATGGGGCAGCCTAACAGTCAACTCCTCACCCCCTCACAGGGGAAGGATCCTGACCCTAACAACCATGAGAGGCTGACTGACCGTGTCCAAGCTCCCGAACTGGGATCTGAGACTCCCCCTGACTCACTGTGCTGGGCACCATGACTGACCATGTCCAAGCTCCTGTACTGGGATCTGAGACTCCCCCTGACTCACTGTGCTGGGCACCGTGACCGACCATGTCCAAGCTCCTGCACTGGGATCTGAGACTCCCCCTGACTCACTGTGCTGGGCACCGTGACTGACTGTGTCCGAGCTCCCGGACAGGGATCTGAGACTCCCCCTGTCTCACTGTGCTGGGCACCGCGACTGACCATGTCCAAGCTCCCAGACTGGGACCTGAGACTCCCCCTGACTCACTGTGGTGGGCACCGTGACTGACCGTGTCCAAGCTCCTGGACTGGGATCTGAGACTCCCCCTGACTCACTGTGCTGGGCACCGTGACTGACCGTGTCCAAGCTCCCGGACTGGGATCTGAGACTCCCCCTGACTCACTGTGCTGGGCACCGTGACTGACCGTGTCCAATCTCCCAGACTGGGATCTGAGACTCCCCCTGACTCATTGTGCTGGACACCGTGACTGACCGTGTCCGAGCTCCCAGACTGGGATCTGAGACTCCCCCTGACTCACTGTGCTGGGCACCGTGACTGACCGTGTCCAAGCTCCCGGACTGGGATCTGAGACTCCCCCTGACTCACTGTGCTGGGCACCGTGACTGACCGTGTCCAATCTCCCAGACTGGGATCTGAGACTCCCCCTGACTCATTGTGCTGGACACCGTGACTGACCGTGTCCAAGCTCCCGGACTGGGATCTGAGACTCCCCCTGACTCACTGTGCTGGGCACCGTGACTGACCGTGTCCAATCTCCCAGACTGGGATCTGAGACTCCCCCTGACTCATTGTGCTGGACACCGTGACTGACCGTGTCCAAGCTCCCGGACTGGGATCTGAGACTCCCCCTGACTCATTGTGCTGGGCACCGTGACTGACCGTGTCCAAGCTCCCGGACTGGGATCTGAGACTCCCCCTGACTCACTGTGCTGGGCACCGTGACTGACTGTGGACAATGATATCAAGCTTCCTGGGTTTGTGTATCTGCTAAACACTAAGACAACACAGCAGATGAGTGAGCCTGGTAGATGTAGCTGAGGAGAAACGCTGCTAAAGGCAGTGTAAGGCAAGGCAATAATTCTGTGAGCATTCAAGTCAGTTCAAAGTGAATGTGTACAAACATGGATTGAGCAACCCAGAGAGACAGCCCATGAGCGGGGTGGGTGTCCCTGAGTACAGTGCCCTTGCAGCAGGATTGTGTGTGTACAAACACGGAGTGAGCAGCCCAGAGGGACAGACCATGAGCTGGGTGTGTGTCCCTGAGCACAGCGTCCTTGTAGCAGCATTGCAATGAGAGTTGTCAGTGCACCTTGAGCTGCAGCATTGAAGTACAGAAGCGTACTGTCGGTGGGTCGGAGATATACTGGGATGGCATGGTGAAGCTGGCATGTGTCAGATGCCAGCATTGGTGGGTGTGGAGTACATGCAGCTTCTGTCAGTGCAGTGTCCCCGGAGACGTTGGTGTCCAAGACAGAAGTCTGCAGGAGCGAGGGTCAAGGTGGCTTCACCAGGTACCAGCTCTGACATTCATGTCAAATTCTCAATATTCAGTTTCCCCACATTGGGAAACGATCTGAAGCTGCAAGATGATGAGGGGAGGGATCCACAATAATGTGGCTGTTGATCATCAGTAATCATTCAGTGAGCATCTCGCCACTCCCGTGCTCAAATCTTGTCTTAAAGAACAGTCCAGCACAGGAACAGGCCCTTCAGCCCAGCAAGCCCGCATTGATACAGGATGACCTTCTAAAGTTAAAACAAAAGTCTTTGCTCCAATACCCTCTATGTCATTCTGTTCCCTACTTACTCATACTTGTGCCAAGATCCCTCTTAAACCTTGCTGTATTGGCTTCTTCCCCTCTATCAGTGCATTTCAGGCACTTTCACATTCTGTCTGGAACAGCAAAAAAAAAACCCTAACCTATCGCATCGCCTTAACTTTCTCCCTTTTATCTAAAACCTATGGTCCTGAGTAATTGATATTTGTACTCTGGGTGGGGGGTGGTGAGGGGAAGCCTCTAGCTGTCCTTCTATCTATGCCTCTGATGATTTTGTAAATATCTACCAGGTAGCCCCATAGTCAATGATGCCCAGGTGCAAATAAACCATGTGTGTTCAATTTCTCCTTCTGGGTAATACCCTCCAAACCAGACAACATGCTGGTAAAACCTTTCCATACCCTCTCCAACACTTCAGCATCGTGTGGCAACTAGTACTGAGCACATAATTCTAAATGTAACTCAAACTAAGTTTCTCTACAGCAGCAATATGACCTGTTAGTTTTCATACTGCATGCTCTGATGCTTGTCTGCAAGTTTGCCGTCAGTCTTCTTGATCACCCTCTCCACCCGTGTTACCACTTTCAGGGAACTGTGGAGCTGTACACCAAGATCCTGCGGATGTTGATGCAATCAATAGTTTTTCCATCCACTTTATACTTTAGACCTTCTAAAATGTATCACGTCACAACTGTCCAGATAAAGTTACATCAGTGTTTTCTCTGTCCAAGTCTGTAGCTGACCTATATCCTGCTGTATTATCTGGTACTCATCCACCCAATATGCAACTCCGCCAATCTATTTACAGATCTCCAGTCACAAAAACACTGTTCCACCACTACTCTGTCTTCTATGACCAAGCAGTTCTCTATCCATCTTACTAACTGACCGCTGATCCCAGTTCACTTCACCTTCTTCATGAGCCTGCCATAAGGAACCATATCAAAGGACTTGCTAAGGTCCAATTGGCCAACATTCAGCCCCGCGCCCTCATCAATCAATTTTGTCACTTCCTCAAAACATTCAATTAATTTTGTGAGACATGATCCTCCCCACGCAACTGCGTTGCCTGTTGCTAGTAAGTCCATACTAGAGTGCTGTTGGAGCTGCACTCATTCAGACAATTGATTATTCTATCATATTCGTGACTTGAACCTTGCAGAGTAGATTAGATTCCTGACAGTGTGGAAACAGGCCCTTTGGCCTAACCAGTCCACATCAACCCTTTGAAGAGTAACCCACGCACACCCAATTCCCTCTGACTAAAACACTTAAATAATTAGCATGGCCAATTCACCTGGCCTGTGGGAGGTAACCCATGCAGACACGGGGGGAATGTGCAAACTCCACACAGACGGTCGCCTGAGGCCAGAATCGAACCCAGGACCTTGGCGCTGTGAGCCACCATGCCACTCTTGATGGTTCCCGTAGAGTGGGACATACGATGGGCCGTGATGGTTACTGTACAGTGGGAGGTCTGTCTAGCTGTGAGGTTGAAGAGTGAATGAGCTGTACAGAGTATGATTCTGCTGCTGCCGATGGCCCTCTGCACCTCAAGGCTGCATCATCATTAATTATCCAATCTGTTTACAGTCTGTCCCATTCAGTACTCAACGGGCTACATATCATGGTGAGGAGGGTCTGCCAAATGTGAAGATAGCCCTTGCTCCCCATTGTGGAGTGACCATTCTTACTGATGTTTGAAATGGAGAGGTGTATCTGCAGCAGGCAGATCGGTGACGATGTGATCAATTATATGTTTCCCTTTTATTGATTCCACCATAACCTGCCACAGAGCAGTCTAGTAGCCACAGGACCCAGCATCAATGCTGAGCACTATCATTGGATTAGATTCCATACAGAATGGGAACTGGCCCTTCGGCCCAACCAGTCCACACTGACCCTCCGAGGAGTAACACACGCCTCTCTGAGTAATGCATGAACACTTTGGGCAGTTTACCATGACCAATTCACCAGAGCTGCACAGCTTTGGATTGTGGGAGGAAACCCACGCAGACACAGGGAGAATGTGCAAACTCCACACAGGCAGTTGCCCGAGGCTGGAATCAAAGCTGGGACCCTGGTGCTATAAGGCAGCAGTGCGAACCACTGAGCCACCATGCCACCCTATATTGACGATATACCAAGGAGCTGTCCCCCTCTGCCTGGCTGTGTCCTGTCAGTGGGACAGAACCTACCAACGAGTAGTCCTGTTCACAGAATCCTGCTTTACAGACAAAATCTGACTGTTGCTGATTAGTTCATGGGAAATATATAACAGGTCACTTTCACATTTTCTGTAATGAAGAGTTAATATCACTTTATTTCTTGCATATTTTAAAATAAACCAAACATCATTATTTTTCAGTTGAGAACTGTTGAAGTGAACAATAATTGAATTACCAGAGCGCACACCGAACTATTACACAATTCAGTGACTGTAGTAAACAGCCGATTCATGTTCAGATCAGTGAACACACCATCTCGCAGGCAGCAAAGCTGTTGAAAATGACTTTGAGGAAAAGCCTGAATTCAGACACAGTGTTATTGGGCCTCACCACGACCTCCAAAACACTGACCATCTCCAAACTCTGTCCAGAGAGCTCCCAAACTGGAGCTGGGCAGTTACTCGCACAATCCCTCACAATAGACTGGTTAGAGACATAACTGAACAACGGGGAGATGTGTGTGGTTCAGACTGGTCAATGGACTAGCACATGGCGCTGGTCCAGACGCAGTTCAATATTGATAACAATGACCTGTAAACAGCCATATCTTGCAAGTATATCTCTTCTTGTGTGCCACCTAAACTCTGTAATTCTGTACCTTGGACCCGATCCTGAAGGACTGTGTTATAAAGGTGATGGACTCCTGCAGCACATGGCATCTGACATTGAATCCCTCATAAACCATATCCAGTGTATGTTAGCTCCACAATGTCAGTATCGAAACAGAATTGTGCAGCTCCATTGATGGCCAGTGTGATCCCAGCCCAATGACCTTGTGTTTTACTTGAGCTGGTTATTTCTGTGTAAGTGTTTGCAGCATTGTTCTCACCATTAACAGCCATTGAGTAAAGTCTCTTTCCTGAAGGTCCGATAGCCTTTCATAATACCAACTTTTAGATTGTCCAATAAGCACAAAATACAACCATTTATTCAATACACTGTTATAACAACAATGTGATGAAAACTCACAGTAAATTGAAATGATGAGTCTCATTGCCACACCCAAGACCAAATTGTTATTAAGTACAAGGACTTTGAAAATATACAATTATTTTCCCTTGTATTAATATTGTTAACTAATAGTCGATTCTCCTGCTCCTCAGATGCTGCCTGAACATCTGAGGTTTTTTTTTTCAGAACCACACTTTTTGACTCTTATCTCCAGTATCTCCAGTCCTCACTTTCTCCCTGCTAATATTTACTCATAATCATTTTCGTGGCAACAATATCACTGTGTTTAAACATGTTCCAGTCAAATATGAGTACGTTTTCAGTTGCTTCTGTCTATCTCAGAGCTCAGTAATGTGGGATGACAATGCCGTGTCTGTGGTGCTCAGTATGTAGGCCATGCCTCTGAGAGACTGACAGATTGTTTCAAAACATCATATCCCTTCAGCTGTTCACAACAAGCAAGGTACTGTCTGGACCAAACAGCCTGAACTCACAAAACCCACCATTGAACAGGTCTAGAAATTTTTTTTATATGTTAATTTATTCATGAAATGTGATTGGAACGGCATTTATTGATAGATAGGGAACTTGAAACAGTGACACTGAAGGAATGGCAATATGCTTCCCAATCAGGATGGTAGATGGCTTGGAACAGAAGCGAACATGGTGCAGGTCCCGTGTATCAGCTTCCCTTGTCCATTTCGATGGTCGGGGGTTCAGAGGTACGTTGTAAGGAGCCATGGTAAATTTCTGCACAGCACCTTGTAGATGGCAGGTATTGCTGCTACTGAGTGTCAGTGGATGAGGGGTGAAGCTGCACTCACCTGGCAAATGGAAGTATTCAATCACACACACATTCAACATGTGTCTTAGCAATAGGGGACAGGCTTTCGGAAATTTTGGGGTGAGTAATTCCTGCAGAATTTCGAGCCCCTGACACATTCTTGTAGCCAATATGCGTCAAAAAGTGGCGCTGGAAAAGGAAAAACAGGTCAGGCAGCATCTGAGGTACAGGAGAGTCAATGCTTCAGCATAAGCCCTTCACAGAAATGGATAATGAAATCATATGGTCAGTCCAGTTCAGGTTAACGGTAATCTCCGCGATATTGCATTTTGTGTGTTCAGTGATGGTGGTGGCATTAAACGTTAGTGGATGTGGTTCAATTTTCCATTGTTAGAAGTAATCGTTGTCTGGCACACGAGTAATGGAAATGGTATTGTCATTTTTCCAGGTCATGTTCCATTTGGATAAGGACTGCTTCAGTATGTGAGTAAATCACGAATGGTGTTGAACATTGCATAATCATTGGCAAACATCCCCACTTGTGATTTTTCAGCCATTTATGAAGCAGCTGAAAATTATTGGGCCTAGGGCAGAGAGCACTCTTACTGCTCACTGATGCTGTCCCTCTCTCTGAGTTAGGAAGCTTGCTTCTAGTTCCACCTGCTCCAGAGGTGTCTAACAACATATCTGAATGGAATAATATTACAATATCTAACCCAAGGAGCTGAGTGAGGACTTGGTTAGGTCAATCAGTTGGACGGCTAGTTTGTAATGCAGGTTAATACTAACACTGTGGGTTCAATGCTGCACTGACTGAGGTGACTGAAAAGGGCTGTCCAACCCAACATCTCCCTTACTTGAGGCATAATGAATGTCCAGTTAAACTACCCCAGTCATCTTTGTCTAACGAGAGAGCAACCCTATCATGCTGGAAGAGTATGGTACCTTATTTTCTATTTCTTATCTACAGGCTAACTCAATCATCAACACAGGGAAACTGCTGCGGAGCTGTCCTGGAGCTGAGATGGCTGCTCTCCTCCAACTCCAACCCCAACCACCTTCCTTTGTACCAGGTATAACTTCAGCCAGTGCAAATGATTCCTATTTGCTCCAGTTTTGCAGTTAATCCTGGATATGACACTTGGTCAAATGTAGTTATGATGATGTTAAGTGCAGTCACTGTTGCCTCACCTCTAGAATTCAGCTGCGTGGTCTCTTGTTGTACATCGTTAAACCAAGGCTTCAATGAGCCCGAGGGTTGAGAGCCCAATCTGAGCTTCAGTGAGCTGGTTGGTGCTGAGGAAATGTTGCTTGATCCCACTGTGGGTGACATCTTCCATCCCTTTAATAATGATAGAGATGAGAGCAATGGGGCAGTCAATGATTGTCTGATGGTTTGTCTGTGTGTGTAAAGGACATACCCGGACAGTTTCCCACATTGACAGGTTGATGCCAGTGCTGTATCCCTGCAGGAACTGCTTGAATGTAATGTTCTCAGGGCCCACAGACTTTGCATTCCCCATCCCTCCAGCCGTTTGGAATTACCACACACAGTGAATCGAATTAGCTGAAGACTGCCATCTGGAGGAGACTAAAATAGATCATCCTATCGATACTTCGTCTGAACACTGTTCTGGTCATTTTAGCCTTAGCTTTTCTATTGTTGTGTTGGGTTCTTCGGTCACTGAGGAAGGTGATATGTGGGGATCCTCCTCCTCCAGTGAGTTGTTTGATTGACACCACCATTTAACCTGACTGCATGTGACAGGACTGCGGAGATTAGGTCAGATTTGTTGGTTAGATCTGTCTGTCACTAGCTGTTTATGCTATTTGGTGAGTAAGTGGTCCTGTTTGGTAACGTTACCTCATTTTGAGGTGTACCTAGTGTTGCTCTTGGCCAGCCCTCCTGTATTCTTCATTGAACAAGGGTTTATCCTCTGGCCTGATGGTCAGGATAAAGTGGACCATATGCCAGGTAGTGAAGTGGAAATTGTGCTCGAGTACTATTCTGCTGCTGTTGGTAATGACCCGAATCACCTCATGCAGGCCAGTGCTGAGTTCTAGATCTCTTCGAAATCTGTCCCGTTTAGCATGGGCATAGTATCTCTCACATGTGCGCTCATGTATATAGACACACACACACACACACACACACACACACACACACACACACACACACACACACACACACACACACACACACACACACACACACACACACACACAATGAGTCTGTCTCCAGAAATGCTGTGTGCGGTAGTCATTGTTCCCAATATGGCCATCGATCAATGTCTCTGCAGCCGTGGTGAAGATGAGGTCAAGTGTGTTTCTCCCTGTCAGTCGTTCCCTCCCCACCTGGTGCAGACCCAGTCTCGCAGCTATGTACTTTTGGACATGCCCATCTCGATCAGGAATGCTGCTGCTGAGCCCCTCTTGGTGGTGATTTTGAAATAGCCCACCCAGTATACATTCTCCAGCTCATTCACTCTGTTCAATGCAGATGGACACTGATCCATCAGCTGAAGGAAGGGAGTCAGCAGGGGGTTTCCGTGTCTGTGTTTGATCTGACACGTGAGGCTTCGTTATGTCAAATTGTTGCTTGAGGAGTCTGTAAAACGCCTCTCCCAAATTTAGCCCTAGCCCCCAGACGTTAGGAAGGAGGGATTTCTAATGTCTGCATGGCTTTTACTTTTCTATCACTATCAATCGAAGGGCCTCTTCTGTGCTGTATGACACCCACTCTATGACTCTTGTGATTGGACAGTCCAAAGTCTCACTTATTCAGTTCCTCCCAGTGCCTTGTCTATTCCAAAGATTTCTACAATATTTTCTCTATTAAGACATTGCACAATTCCATCTTTAAACTATCTATGTGTATCTCTGTATCTTTCCCTGTCATCTCCCTCCAGCTGCGACATCGATATGGATATCAGTAACCCTCCATATCACTACAATCTGTATATCATACTACAGCCCCACCTATCGCTGTAAACTCCGCCAGCCCCTACACCCCTCCCTATCTCTCTAAACTCCAGCTGCTTCACCATTCCCCATATCCTGTGAATGAGTTCAAAATATCTCACTCATCTATTACAGCATGCACAGGGCACACTATTTCTGTAATACTTCCAGTCTTGCTTTCCTTTCTCTGTAACATCTCGCACCTTGCTTTCCTATCTCTGTTAAATTTCCAGCCTTGCTTTCCTATCATGGAACTTCTCCAGTCTTGCTTTGCTATCTCTGTAACATCTCCAGCCTTGCTTTCCTCTCTCTGTAACATCTCCAGTCTTGCTTTGCTATCTCTGTAACATCTCCAGCCTTGCTTTCCTCTCTCTGTAACATCTCCAGCCTTGCTTTCCTCTCTATGTCACATCTCCAGTCTTGCTTTGCTATCTCTGTAACATCTCCAGCCTTGCTTTCCTCTCTCTGTAACATCTCCAGCCTTGCTTTCCTCTCTCTGTAACATCTCCAGCCTGCTTTCCTCTCTCTGTAACATCTCCAGCCTTGCTTTCCTCTCTCTGTAACATCTCCAGCCTTGCTTTCCTCTCTATGTCACATCTCCAGTCTTGCTTTGCTATCTCTGTAACATCTCCAGCCTTGCTTTCCTCTCTCTGTAACATCTCCAGCCTTGCTTTCCTCTCTCTGTAACATCTCCAGCCTTGCTTTCCTCTCTATGTCACATCTCCAGTCTTGCTTTGCTATCTCTGTAACATCTCCAGCCTTGCTTTCCTCTCTCTGTAACATCTCCAGCCTTGCTTTCCTCTCTCTGTAACATCTCCAGCCTGCTTTCCTCTCTCTGTAACATCTGCAAACTTGCTTTCCTCTCTCTGTAACATCTCCAGCCTTGCTTTCCTCTCTCTGTAACATCTCCAGCCTTGCTTTGCTATCTCTGTAACATCTCCAGCCTTGCTTTCCTATCTCTGTATTGAGCTCTTTGTCAGGAAGGGATTGGTGCATTCCTTTTTCTTTGATTCCATGATTCGCAGGACGTCGGGAACCGTACTTGCTTAGGAAGGCAGCACTGCATGTGGCACTGAAATGGAAAGCAGTCAATCAGTTGGTTGGACAGTGTGTAGACAAGTTGAGGGGAAGTACAGACTGATTGAAGTACAAACATAATGATAGCTAAACCCCTGGGTCAGATGGGGTATACCCTAGGTTACTCCAGGAAATGATGGAAGAGATTAATGTGCCTTTGGTGATAATCTTTGCATCCTCGCTATCAACTGGGGTAGTGCCAGATAATAAGAGAGTGGCAAATGTTATTCCCTTGTTCAGGGAAGGGAATAGGGATAACCATGGGAATGATAGAACAGTCAGTCTTACACCAGTGGTGGGCAAAGTATTGGATACTATTCTGAGAGACAGGATTTACCATTCCTTAGAAAACGATAGTTTGATCAGCGATAGTCAGCATGTTTTTTTGAGGAGCAGGTCATGCCTCACAAATCTTATTGAATTCTTTCAATATGTGAAAATAAATGTTGATGAAGGTAGACCAGTAGATGTGGTGAACAAGAATTTTAGAAAAGCATAAGATTCCCCCAATGTAGTCTCATTCAGAAGGCATGGGACGTAGGGAAATTTGGCTGTCTGGACACAGGCGTGGCTGGCCCATAGGAGGGAGAGGATGGTAGCTGATGGAAAGTTTTCAGCCTAGAGCTCACCAATGGTGTTCCACAGGGATCGGCTCTGGGGCCTATGCTCTTTGTGATTTTTATAAATGACTTTGCTGAGGAAGTGCAATGGTGCGTTAGTAAGTTTACGGATGACATGAAGGTTGGTGGAGTTGTGTATAGTGTGGAGGGCTGCTGTAGGTTGCAGCAGGACTTTGACAGGATGCAGAGCAGGGCTGCTAAGTGGCAGATAGAGTTCAAACTTAAAAAGTGTGAAGTGATTTATTTTGGAAAGTTGCATTTGCATACAAAATATAGGGTTAAAGGTAGAATTATTGGCAATGTGGAGGAAAAAAGGTACCTTGGGGTACATGTCAATAGATCTCACAAAGTTGCCACCCAAGTTGATAGAGTTGTTAAGAAGGTGTATGGTGTGTTGGCTTTCATGTTCAGGGGTTGAATTTAAGAGCAGCGAGGTTAATGCTTAGCTCTATAAAGCTGTGGTTCAAACACAGTTGGAATATTGTGTTCAGTTCTGGTTGCCTCATAATAGGAAACATGGGGAAGCCTCAGAGAGTGTGCCGAACAGATTTACCAGGATGTTGCCAAGAGTGGAGGACATGTCTGAAGAAGAACGTTTGAGGGAGCTAGGACTTTTCTCCCTGGAGCGAAGAGAGAGCTGACTTGATAGAGGTGTACGCGATGTTGAGAGACAAAGATTGGATAGCCAGAGTCTTTCCAACAAGGGGCGTAATTTTATGGTGATTGGAGGAAGGTTGTTATGTTCTGTGTAAGGACACACCAGGAACTATAGACCAGTGAGACTGACAGTGCTGGTGAGCAAGTTGTTGGAGGGAACCCTGAGGGACAGTATGTACAAGTATGTGGAAAGGCAAGGTCTGATTAGGTATAGTCAACATGGCTTTGTGAGTGGAAAATCATGTCTCACAAACTTGATTGAGTTTTTTTGCAGAAGTAACAATGATGATTGATGAGGGCAGAATGGTGGACGTGATGTATTTGAACTTCAGTAAGGCTTTTGACAAGGCTCCCCATGGGAGACTGGTTAGCCAGTTTAGCTGTCATGTAATGCAACGAGGACTAGCCATTTGGATACAGAACTGGTTTAAAGGTAGAAGACAGAGGGTGGTGGTGGAGAGTTGTCATTCAAACTGGAGGTCTGTGACCAGCGGATTGCCACAAGGATCAGTGCGGGTCCCCTACGTTTCAGCATTTATATGAATGATTTGAATGTGAGCATAAGAAGTATAGTAGTAAATTTGCAGATGACACCAAAATTGGAGGTGTAGTGGACAGCGAAGAAGCTTACCTTGGTTTGCAACAGGATATTGATCAGATGGGCCAATGGGCTTAGGAGTGGCAGATGGAGTTAATTTACATAAATGCGAGGTGTTGCATTTTGGGAGAGCAAATCTTAGCAGGAGTCATACTCTTAACAGTGAGGTTCTAGGGTGTGTTGCTGAACAAAGAGACCTTGGAGTGCAGTTTCATTGTTCCTTGAAAGTAGAGTCGCCCATAGATAAGATAGTGAAGAAGGCGTTTGATATGCTTTATTGGTCAGAGTATTCAGAAAAGGCGTTGGGAGGTCATGTTGAGGCTGTACAGGACATTGGTTCGGCCACTTTTGGAATATTGTGTGCAATTCTGGTCTTCTTCCTATCAGAAGAAGTTGTGAAACTTGACAGGTTTCAGAAACGATTTACAAGGATGTCGCCAGGGTTGGAGCATTTGAGCTGCAGGGGGACGCTGAATAGGCTAGGGCTGTTTCCCTGAAGCTTCGGAGGCTGAGGGGTGACCTTATCGAGGGTTATAAAATCATGAGGTTAAAAATCACACAACACCAGGTTATAGTCCAACAGGTTTAATTGGAAGCACATTAGCTTTCGGAGCGACGCTCCTTCATCAGGTGATAGTGGAGGGCTCGATCGTAACACAGAATTGAATGCACAAATTTACAGTGTGATGTAACTCAAATTATGCATTGAAAAATTGATTATCTGTTAAGCCTTTCATCTGATGGAATACAGTGATAGTTTCACTTCTTTCATGTGTAAATCACGAAACATTTTTTTTTTATTAAGTTGCATTCTTGGGTTAGCTGTTAACAATGGTGATAGCTAGACAATATGTTGAAGGTGTTGGCCCCCTGTGTTCTGTCTATGCCATGGTGTTTAGATCGATTCTAATCTTAAAAAGTGAGATAACAGAGTTTTACATAAATGCATGCAGTTTTTGAGCAAAGTACAATGTTGCTCTGCAAGTACAAATTCATCCCACAAAATACATGTGTGCATGTGGGTCTTTGTGTGTCTCTGTCTGGGGTGGGGTTTGTGAGTGTGAGAAAGTGTGTGTGTGTGTGTAGTGAGTGCAGAGTGTCTTAGGTCTGTGAGGGGGTACATGTGTGAGTGTGGGAGTGTGTGTCTGTAAGGGTGTGTGTGGGTGTCTGTGTGCACGTCTGTGTGTACCTGTGTCCGTGTGTGTCCGTGTGTGTGTGTGTGTGTGTGTGTGTGTGTGTGTGTGTGTGTGTGTGTGTAGTGCAATGGTGATCACCTGTAATGTGACATGAACCCAAGGTCCCGGTTGAGGCCCTCCCCATAGGTACCGAACTTAGCTATCACCCTCTGCTCGGTCACATTTCTCTGCTGCCTGTCCCGAAATCCACCTTGGAGGATGGTCACCCGATGGTCCGAGGCTGAATGAACTGGACGACTGAAGTGTTCCCCAACTGAGAGGGAACCCTCCTGTCTGTTGATTGTTGTGCAGTGCCCATTCATGCGTTGTCATAGCCTTTGCTCGGTTTCCCCAATGTACCGTGACTCAGGGCATCCTTGCCTGCAACGTATAAGATAGACAACGTTGGCTGAGTTACACGAGTACCTGCCATGCACAAGGTAGGAGGTTTTCCCACGCGTAATAGTGGTATTTATGTCCACAATCTAACAATCCAACACTTTGTGGGCGGCACGGTGGCACAGTGGTTAGCACTGCTGCCTCACAGCGCCGGAGACCCGGGTTCAATTCCCGCCTCAGGCGACTGACTGTGTGGAGTTTGCACGTTCTCCCCGTGTCTGCGTGGGTTTCCTCCGGGTGCTCCGGTTTCCTCCCACACTCCAAAAAATGTGCCGGTCAGGTGAATTGGCTAAGCTAAATTGCCCGTAATGTTAGGTAGGGGTAGATGTAGATGTAGATGTAGATGTAGGGGTATGGGTGGGTTACGCTTCGGCGGGGCGGTGTGGACTTGTTGGGCCGAAGGGCCTGTTTCCACACTGTAAGTAATCTAATCTAATCTAATCTAATTCTTGCAGCGTCCATCGTGACAGGGTTGTATGGAGTTGTCCTGAGAGCCGAACAGTTTGCTATGAACAATGATCTGTTTGAGATTTGGTGGTTGTTTAAAGGCACGTCGTGGAGGTGTGGGGAAGGTCTTGGTGAGGTGCTCATCCTCATTGATAATGTGATGCAGGTCACGAAGAACATGATTTACACATGAAAGAAGTGAAACTATCACTGTATTCTAACAGATGAAAGGCTTAACAGACAATCAATTTTTCAATGTATAATTTCAGTTACATCACACTGTAAATTTTTGTTATAAATTCTGTATTGCGATTGAGCCCTCTAATATCACCTGATGAAGGAGCATCGCTCTGAAAGCTAGTGTGCTTCCAATTAAACCTGTTGGACTATAACCCGGTGTTGTGTGATCTTTAACTTTGTCCACCCCAGTCCAACACCGCCATCTCCAAATCATGAACATCATGAGGGGTATGGATATGGTAAATAGACAAGGTGTTCTCCCTGGTGTGTGGGAGTCCAGAACTAGAGGACATCGGTTTAGGGTGAGAGGGAAAGATATAAAAGAGACCTAAGGGGAAACGTTTTTCTGCAGAGGGTGATACTTGTATGGAATGAGCTGCCAGAGCAAATGTTGGAGGCTAGTACAATTGCAACATTTAAAAGGCAACTGGATTGGTATATGGTAGGAAGGGTTTGGAGAGATATGGGCGGGTGTGGGCAGGTAGGATTCAATTGGGTAGGGATATCTGATAGGCATTGACGGGTTGGACCAAAGGGTCTGTTTTTGTGCTGTCCATCTCTATGACTCTATGACTCAAATTTAGAAATGACAATAATTTAGCACGCACTGTCAAATAATAAATGGTTTATGTCATTAAATTGGAGCAAACAATATGTCGAAAACTTGCCATTTTTAGAATGAATAATAAAGAATGAAGAATAAAGAACATTCTAGCACAGAAACAGGCCCTTCATCCTGCTAAGCCGACACCTATCCAGAACCTCTGTTTAAAACTGCCGCCTATTTTCTAAGAACCTGCATCCCTTTGCTTCCTGCCCATTCATGTGTCTGTCTAGGTAAATCTTAAATGATGCTAAAACAAAATACCCCAATACGGTCTGATCAGAGCCTTGTAAAGCCTCAGAAATCCATTCCTGCTTTAATATTCAAGTCTTCTCAAACGAAATGTCATCACTTTGTCTTTCTGACCGGATAGGCCACTCGAAACAATGAACGTATAGTGGACATTAATAAACTTACCATGGAGTTACAAAAATGAACAATGATTAAAGCATGATGGGGAATGGATCCCAATCTTCAGGAAACTCTTTGCGCTAATCCATAGCTGCAGAATCCAGCCAGGCTACAGCTCCCCACGGACGGTTTGCAAACAAACCTGACAGCAACAGACCCTGCAATACCCACCTGAAGATGGACTTTAATGGGACAATGAAATGTCACCCTTGGGCCATCAATGTGCCAGCCCTTCGTTGGGATTGATTGATCTGGGTAAATGAACTTGATCATTTCATTGGAAGATCCTCTATACCTTCCCAAGGGCTTCAAGACTTGGAAGGATTACAATCACCTCAAATCCCCATAGAGTGCAGTAACTGGAGAATAACCACTGATAAAGAAGACAACACCAAAACCATCAGAAGAATAAGAAGGCATCACCACGTGGATCCTGGCCAATTTCTAATGTGGTGGTACACAATCAGCCAAAGTTCAGCTAAATCAGTTTGTAGTATTTTTCATAACTTTATAGCAAACTGTATTGTACTAACATTGATTGTGCTCAATAAACAAATATAGTTGTTTGTAAGAGTTGAGTCAGTTCTTTTGCTGAATAGAAGACTTTAAACATACTGTGCAGCAGATACAACACCTTCCTAACTGTTTACTCAACCTGCAGGTTTACCTTGAGACAATCCTGTATGAGAACTCGCAGCTCTCTTTGCACTTCAGACTTCTGAATTTTCTCTCCATTTATAAAATAGTCCATGCCTCTTTCCCTCCCATCACCTCACGCTTTCTCAAGATGTAATCCATCTGCCACTTCTTTGCCCACTCTCCTATCCTGTCTCAATCCTTCTGCAGCGTCCCTGCCTCCTCAATGCTACCTGTCATTCTACCTACCTTTGTATCATCTAAAAGCCAAGCCAGAATACTCTCAGTACCTTCATGTAGATCGTTAATGCACAACGTAAAAAGTTGCGGTCCCAACACTGAGCCTTGTGGAACACTGGTTGTCATCAGCTGCTATCCTGAGAAGGACCCTTTTATCCCCACTCTCTACTTGCTGCCATACAGCCAAGCTTCTGCAGACACTAGTATCTTGCCTCGAACAAAATGGGCCCTTATTTTACTAAGCAGCATCCTGTGCGGCACCTTGTCAAAGTCCTCCTTGAAGTCCAGGTGGATAACATCCACTGGCTTACCTTTGACTCACTTTCTTGTTACACCCTCAAATAACTCTTACAGATTTATGAGGTATGACCTCGCATTGATGGCACCATACTGACTTTGCCCAATTTTACAATTCACTTGAAAGTATTAAAATTCTCATCCTTCACAATGGATTCCAGGATCTTCCACACGACTGAGGTTAGGCTAATTGTTCTGACACTTTCAGCCTTTTGCTTTCTTCCTTTTTAAAGAGGGTGTCATGTAAGCAACTTTCTAGTATTGTGAGCTTCTCCCTGATTCTAGAAATTCCAGAATGATCACCACAAATGTCTCCATCATTTCTTCAGCTATCTCCCTTGCAACCCTGGGATATCGTCCATCTAGTCCAGTTTATTTCCCCATTTAGTTTTTCGAGCAATTTCTCCACTGTCCCCTCGCTATCTTGAATTTGTGTGATACCATCCGTGTTTTCACTGTTAAAACTGACGTGAAATAAATGTTCAGTTTCTCAGCCATTATTTGTTCCCCATTACTATATCGCCAGCGTCGTATTCCGCGTCCCAATATTTATTTCTGCCTCTCTATTGCACTTTATCTATTTAAAGAAACTCTTAGCATTTTATATTACTGGCTAGTTTACCCTCATATTTAATCTTCTTCCTCATATTTCTTATTTTGTTGCCCTCTGGTGGTATTTGTAAGCTTCCAACTCCTCTGGTTTCCCACTGCCATTTGCCATGTTATCTGATTTCTCTTTTGCTTTTACGCTAACCCTGATTTCCCCAGTCAACCATTGTTGCCTCATCCTCCCTTTACATGCTTCTTTTTCCTTGGAATGAATCTCTACTGTGCCTCCTGAATTACTCACAGAAACTCCAGACATTCCTGTTCCACTGTCTTTCCTGCTAGCCTACTCTCCCAATCAATTCAACCCAGTTCTTTCCTCAGGCCTTTGTATTTGCTTTAACTCAATTGGTAATATTGTTAACACTTCTATCTACTTCCTGTCAAATTGAACAGTAGGTTCAATGATATTATGACCACTGCCTCATAAAGTTTACTTTACCTTAAGCTCCCTTATCAAGGTTGCCTCATTGCTCAACACTAAATCCAGTCTTGCCCGTTCGATTGTTCCCTGCAACATTAGCTGCTTAAAAAACCCATCTTATCGGCACTCCACAAATTCCTTTTCTTACAAAGCACTACCAACCTGATTTTCCCAGTCCAGCTGTATATCGAAATCCTCCTAATCATTATAACTTTGCATTTTCTACACGTCTTTTCTACCTCCTGATGTGTCCACTGCCCCAGCTCCTGACTACGATTTGTAGACCTGTATATAACTCCAAATATGTTTTTTTTTATTCACCTTTGCCATTCCTCCATTCTATCCACACACATTCCACATCATTTGTCCATACTTTGAGTTTTGGGAACTGAGTGAAGTGACTGCAAAACACTTTACCATTGTCAAAAATTCATAGTTTAGACATTGATTAAAATATTACATTGTCAATTACATTGGAAAGTGGCCACAATCTATTTCTTTGGCCAAATATTCTGTCTGTATTAGGGAGGAATACAGACTTTTGAAACTGTTAGAAAAGCAAGATATGAAGAGGATTTGAAACTATAAAGAGATTAAGGTGGGTCAAGTGAACAGAAAAATATTGTTGTATGGAGTATTGTAGGAAATATTGTCTATGCGCTCAAAGATATTGGCCGGTTGAATTGAAAGGCAGTGTATTATTTCAATGGAGAAATTGGCTTGAGGCAAAGAGGAATCGGGCACCTGGATGACATAATAAAACCTTTATGTGTGTAAAAAGCTTTGAGGCAGGTAAGATAAATGTAGAAACTTTCTGCAACAGAATACATGCAAAATTAGGGAAGATTTTCTCCAGTTTTGCAGAGTAGCGGCAAGACAACATCGATCGAACAATGGTCATACTGACATGCAAATCAGTCCAGAAAAAATTCATTCAACTGACTCCTGTGTGAATCATTTATTTCAGGAGGAAATCTTGAACCGACTGACTCTGGATCGGCTGGAGTTTAGGTGAACAACATGTGATCTTGGTAAGGCCAAAAATTCCAAGTAGTCTTTTCAAGTTGAATTCTAAAACAATATTTCAGCTTATGTGAGAGATGACCAGGAGTGGGCTGGCTATACAACTGAAGACTATCTCAGTGAAGAAGATGGTGGTTGTTTTAATTCTCTCAAAGTGTCGTGTATTTGTGAACTCTCTTCCCAGATAGCAATGGAGGATAAAACATTGAATGTTCCTAAGGCAGAGGCAGGCAGATTCCTGACTAAGAACGATGCACTAACATTGTAAGGGCAAAGGAGGAATAAGAGGGAGACTTCGTACGTGTAGTGGACAGCGAAGTGGGTTATCACAGATTACAACAGGATCTGGACCAGATGGACGAATGGGCTGTGAAGTGGCAGATGGAGTTTAATTCAGAAAAATGCGAGGTGCTGCGTTTTCGGAAAGCAAATCTTAACAGGATTTATGCACTTAATGGAATGTTGCTGAACAAAGAGACCTTGGAGTGCAGGTTCATAGTTCCTTGCAAGTGGAGTCGCAGGTAGATAGGATAGTGAAGAAAGCATTTGATATGCTTTCCTTTATTGGTCAGTGCATTGAGTACAGGAGTGGGGAGGTCATGTTGCGGCTTTAAAGGACAATGGTTAGGCCACTGTTGGAATATTGTGTGTAATTCTGGTCTCCTACCTACCGGAAAGATGTTGTGAAATGTGAAAGGGTTCAGAAAAGATTTAGAAGGATGTTGCCAGGGTTGGAGGATTTGAGCTATCGGGAGAGGCTGAACAGGCTGGGACTGTTTTCCCTGGAGCGTCAGAGGCTGAGGGGTTACCTTATAGAGGTTTACAAAATTATGAGGTGCACTGATAAGGTAAATAGGCAATGTCTTTTCCCTGGGTCGGAGAGTCCAGAATTAGAGGGCACAGATTTAGGTTGAGAGGTGAAAGATATTAAAGAGATCTAAGGGGCAACGTTTTCGCGCAGAGGGTGGTGCATGTATAGAATGAGCTGCCATAGGAAGTGGTGGAGGCTTGTGCAATTGCAACATTTAAGAGGCATTTGGATGGGTGTATGAGTAGGAAAGGTTTGGAGGGATATGGGCCGGGTGCTGGCAGGTTGGATTAGTTTGGTTTGGGATATCTGGTCAGCATGGACGGGTTGGACTGAAAGGTCTGTTTCCATGCTTTACATCTCTATGACTCTACGACTGTGTAATTGAGATCACAATCAGCTCATCCAATATCTTATTGCATGACGGACCTCTATTGGTGACTTACTCCTGAAGCTGGTTTCTGCATTTATATTGTCTTTAGATACTAAAAAATTATGAGATGATTCTCATGAGCATGAAGACTGTTCCTTTCAGATTATTGGGCACAGCTTTCCATATGTGACTTTTTAACAGCACTCAAAAGCACTCAGCGAAATTTTATGGTTCTGGAGAAAGGTCAGGAGCATAGCGCAAAGTAAAGGTCTGCCTTGATACTGCTTTCGATCTCAGATTGGGTCGAATGGATAACTTTAATTCTGCACATTCCTTTCAGTTTTTCTTGTGAGGTGAGTTTCATTAGCAAGGCCAGCATTCAGTTGCATATATGTAATTTCTATTCAGTATATGGTAATAAACCCCAGGGATTATAGTGGTGCAGGGACACTAGCAGGTATGTTACAAAGAGAGAAACGGGGTTCTGAACCATTTGATAGTGAATGGAGAATGATATAGCTTCGAGTCAGTGTGCTGTGTGACCTTGCAGATTTTATTCCTCACCATTTGATGCAATTTGAAGCTATAGAAATAGTGAGAATAAATTTCCTGTTTTCAAAAATGAAAGTGATAGTCATACAGCATATAAATCTACCCTTCAGCCCAACTCATCAATGCCAGCCAGAAAACACTAACGGATAAGATTCCCAGTTACCTGAAGACCTATAGCCTACTATGCCCTGGCAGTTTTTACTAAATGTTGCATTGCCTTGTATTATCTGTGATCTGAGTGTGTTTATTGTTCTTTTAATATATGCACAAAATCGTTTCATGGACGCAGATAACACAGCTATAAAGAGAGCAGCAAGCTCATCAGATCAATAAAACTCACTACTTTTTTCAATAATGATAGAAAATCCGATTGTCTTTCCAATTGCTTTGGGATTTTAATGGAGCTTGACCAGCATTAATTGCCCTTGAGACGTTTCAGTCCCAGTTGATGTTGGTCCATCCAAGTGGGTGGTAGGATGGAGTATCAGCAGTGCATCTCATGTGCTGGTTTAACTGGGAGTAAATATTACTGGTGGTGGATGGAGTGTTACGCAAGCCGTCATGCTGTGATGAACAGCTCGCAGGAAAACAGGAAAATGGACTCATTGTCACAGCGAACATATAGGATGCAATTTATTATTTTTCTGAGAAATAGCAACCTTACAGCTCCCAGTCTTTATAATAATGAAGGGAAGTCTGTTTCTATGTTATTGGTGTTCTTAAAATAATGATGTCAAACAGCTGGAATAATGTTGGCGCTGTCGTTGGAGGATTCTTGCACTGAGCATGTGAATTAACATGGATTATTTCAGAGATGGCTGGGCTGTCCGATGCTAGTAAATGCTGATAATCCATGGGATGAGGCTCGTTTGTAATTTTGCCACTTACTGAGCACGGTTTGCCAGAACAAGACAACAAGTACCTTTGGTTACTTCTTCAGAACGTATCAGAGCTTTCATGGCTGCCACCACATGGAATCATATATAAAGACAAGGCCCATCGAGTCTGCACCACCCAGTGCTAATGCAAATGCTTTATAAATTTTGTGAAGTTACCTTCCTGAACCATCCTCCAAGCCAATGCATTCTAGACACAGACCATCCTCTAGATTCAAAACATATTGCACAACTCCCCTCTCAATATCTTCTCTTTCACTTTAAACATGTGACCCTTGTTTTTGACCCTTTGACTAAGGGGAACTGCTGTTGTCTGTTCACTCTGCCCATACCTCTCATGCTCTTATACACCTCTGTCAGGTTCACTCCTTACCCTTTTCTGTTACAAAAGCAAGACTAGACTTTCTTCATGGTTTGAGTTCTCTGTTGTCTTGTTACTTCTTCCAAAGTGCAGCATCTCACATAATTCAGTGTTAGTTTTTATCTGGTCCCCTGAACAATCTGTTTGTACCCTCCTGTAATTTAACACGTTCCTCCTCACCGTGACCCATCCGGCTAATCATTGCATCATCCACAACATTGTTTATCATCCTCCAACACACCCCATATCCCACATTCATATCATCAACATTTATGAATATCAGAAACAAACCTTCATTTCCTTCCTGTTCTACAGATCTATTGCAGAGGAAGAAATGACAATTCCAGTCTCAAGTTTTTCATATTTTGGTGAATTGTCAGCGTGATGCGGTTGAGGTCTTTTATGACAGAGCCATAAATAATATTTTGCACATGGAGCTGAATTCTGCTTTTACACTCCGCCCCTCTGCATGTAATATTCATAAGGCTTGTATATCATTAGTTTTGGACGAGCCTTTCGCACTGTGCACTGAAACGTTGTATATGGGCCTGCAGCTTATTCTGGATAACATTCAGTCAGAGCTGAAGATTTTTTTTTCATCTGTCGGATGGACGCAGGTTCATTCATTAAATTTGTTTGAAAGAGCTAGAGGGATGAGGATAAAGATTAAATTAAATTCTGTATTATAAACACACTGTAGCAGATGAATTCACATTCTCATTTCTACGTTGAATTGCTAGCAAATTAAAAGAACAAGCACCCCAGTTCTGAATATTGTTTTAACAAGTGACATCATTTTGCAATAATATATTGGGGAAAGAGAAAATGTCTGCACTTGATGGAGATACAGAAATACAGAGTGAATGTACAACATGATCAAGAAACAAGTGTTAATAAAAGAAGTATGAGGAACTTTTTTCTTAATTTTCAAAGGATTTTACATCAATCTCACTTTTCCAACTACATGCTTTTCCCTGCCACTGATGGGACTTCTGCCACACCTCCTCCTCCCTCTTCCTACTTTTTCCTTACTCACCTACTTCCCTTACATTGCCCCTTCTGATGCTACATACCCTGCCACTGACCATCTCCTTTCACACTTCTCGCACTGTATGACATACCACTTCCCCTGTCACTCCCACTTTCCCTGACCCTCCCTTTCCCTTTTTTGCTGTCAGAGTAGAAGATGTTGATTTCTGTGCGACTACTGGTCATTAGTGAATGGTGAGTTTGGAGTGATCAATGTCAAATAGCTTCAGACAATAGGATGTTTGCCACTGTTTGATGCACCGTTAACAGATAGTTTTGTTCACTGTTGGTACAGATTGGAGCTTCTTCCTGTCCGTCTGACACAATGTTTAACCAAACGACCTCATCACCATAAGGACAAACAACTTCTGACAGAGTCGGAAGGCAATGTATAAATTTTCTTTTGAATATTGTGAGGACATTGTTCTAACAAACATTGTTCTTGTCTTTTGCTCCTTATTCTTTCTACTGATCTTCCCATGTAATTTGAGTTGAGATCAGAGTGACTTCCCTTTCAATCGAAGCAGGACTTGACTGAGGGTGGAATCAAGGACCTTGAGCAAAACTGTGATTAATGGTAATTAGAGAACATTCTGCACTGGTAATGGGAACAATGGAAAAAGCACTCTCTGCAAGTTATCTTCCAAGTTGCATGGCATCCTGACGAAGGAACTAATTTGCTCTTCCTTCACAAGTATTTGCTAAAAATCTTGGAACAGCTCTGTGTGGGTTTGCATTACTTGGATTGAAGAGGTTCAAGTAGGTAGCTCTCTGGCGACTTTTCCAGAGCTACTGGGGACGACAAATAAACTCTGCCCTTGCTAGTGCCTTCCAAAACCCTGGATGAATATGTCCTGTTAAAGAAATAAACACATGATATTTTATGTTTGCACACTCTAAAGTTTCGGAAAGGTAAGACCTTGCTGGATGAGTGCGATGCCAGTGACATCAGGAGCATGACAAGACGTTGATAACATTTGGAATCGTTAATTCAGTTAGTTACTTACAGAAGATTGACTGTGTGATATCAGTGCCACTGAGTTCAACATTTTCATCATGCATAATGGTAGTCATTCTCATACTTTAAAAATTTTCATTCAGAAGCCACAACCAAATACTCGAGAGCCAAAAGAAATGGCAATTTCACTGTTCCCTTTCAGATCAGACAATTATCCACAGTCCAAAAGACTAAGTAAGTTGAAAGTGCTGGAAAACCGGAGCAGACAGAAACAGATTTAACTTATTGAGTCGAATATGAGTTTTTCCACATTGGGTAATATCAGGCTTAATATTCTAACTCTGCTTCTCTTTCCAGATACTGGCTCATCTGTAGTGTTTTGCCACTGTTTTCTGTTTATATTACAGATTTGCATTTTCCCCAGTATTCCCTAGCACAGGGATTCATTGGGGGGAGCAGGGTGGGAGTGCCATGGTGTGTCAGTGGTTAGCATGACTGTCTCACAGTACCATGGACCGGGTTTAGGGGGGAGGGGGTGGAAGTGGCATAGTGTCTCAGTGGTTAACACGGCTGTCTCACAGTACCAGGGGCCTGGCTTGCTTCCACACTCAAGACTGTTTGTATTGAGTTTTCACATTCTCCCCCTGTCTGAAAGTGTTTCCTCCAGGTGCACCAGATTCCTCCCACAGTCTAAACACTTTCGGTGGATTGACCATGCTAAATCGCCCATCTAACACAGTTTTGAATAAATGCAAACACACAGGTGCCACAGACCTGTGGGGAAGACAATTCCAACTCAAACGGTCCTTAGATAATTTCTCCTTCTCCTACTGAGGTTGGAGAGTCATTGTATTTGTTTCTAGTCCCACTCCTCCATCTGTCACGAGAAATTATCAGTGTAACCAAGTGTGTGATATGGTAAATGATATCCGTCTCATACTGGATCAGGTACAGTGTTCCGAACATGTCAGGCATGTTTCTTAAATTTGTAAAAATAATTTATTTAAAACAAAAGCAAAGTTATTCAAAGAAACGATGGAAAGAAAAATGATAGACAGTTTGGACATTGATGATATGTGTATCATTCTTTATTTTCCTTTAAATCAGAGACACACACACATACGTCTGAAAGTAAACAGAGAAAAAAAACAAACTCTGCAGAATATTAGTTTGGAAGAGTTTTGTCCAGATAATAGTTAATTTCATGGCAAAAGGAAAATTGAGATGGTCTCAATTGTTATTCTGCCTCATAGATGCTGATGGCAATAGGTTTCTTCCTGGAACAGTTGGACTTGGCTGAATTCCCTTCTCTGTTGGCAGTGGGGACATTCCAATGAATTCTCAAAAGGAACCCTCCATGAGTGGTAAAGATGACTGATAGATTTTCTGCTCTCTCTTAAAGAGGAATACAGTGTGTTAGGTTTCATTTGTCGAGCGATTGAGTTCCGGTGTCACAATGTCATGTTGCAATTATACAAAACGCTGGTGAGACCACACTTGGAATATTGCGCACAGTTCTGGTCCCGATATTGCATGAAGGATGTGGAATCATTGGAAAAGTTGCAGAGGAGATTTATCAGGATGTTGCCTGGTCTGGAGGGAAGGTCTTATGTAGAAAGGCTGAGATGGGGTTTGATAGAGACATACAATATGATCAGAGGATTAGATAGGGGAGACAGTGAAAGTCTTTTTCCTAGGATGATGATGTCAGCTTGTACGAAGGGGCATAATTACAAATTTAAGAGTGATAGATTGAAGACAGATGTCAGAGGCAGGTTCTTTACGCAGAGAGTGATAAGGGCATGGAATACCCTACCTGCTAATGTAGTCAACTCAGCCACATTAGGGAGATTTAAACAATCCTTAGATAAGCACATGGGTGATTTTGGGATCGTGTTGGGGGACGAGCTGAGAATAGTTCACAGGTCGGACCAACATTGAGGGCCAAAGGGCCTGTTATGCGCTGTATTGTTCCATGTTGTATGTTCTATATGTTGCTGTCGAGACGAACAAGTAAATTGATGGATCAATGGCTGTGGCTGTTCAGACAAGTTACATTTTCTTCCTCTCTGAGCGGAAACATATAATAATGTCACCAGAACACCAACGTGAACCATGTAATGTCTGGTTAAACATTCCCCTGATTGCATACTCCATCCCTGTTACCTGCTCCATTTAGGACTGATTTGTAATTTATCATTTGTAAATACTTTTATGTGTGGCATCATAATTATTGTATAATAAATTCATCTCTTCAAAGTACTGTGTTAAAATGCATATATTGTTTTATTAAATTAAATCCTTAGTTTTATTCTCTCATTCCTCAGCTACGTTCAGTATGCTCTCCTCAGGGCCCTTTATGGTTCAGTGTGAACATCTCATATCCTCAGGCCTGAAGTGCCCTGACCTTGGAGAGGCCATGAGGGGCATGAATATGGTTATTTTCCAAGGGCTGAGGAGTCCAAACCAGAGGGCATAGATTTAAGGTAAGAGTGGCAAGATTACAAAGATTCCTGCAGGGGTAACCTTTCTGTAAAGAGGGTAGTGTGTGAACGGAATGAGCTGACAGTGAAAGTGATGGAGGCTGTTACAATTATAACATTTAAGAGGCAATGGGCATGTGAATAAGAACCGTTTAGAGGATTATGGGTCTAATGCTGGCAAAGATGACTACATCAGATTGGAATATCTGGTCGGTGCAGATAAGCTGGACTGAAGGGTCTGTTTCCGTGCTGTATGACATTATGATTCCATCAGGCCTTCATTCTAGCAAAGAGTAAAGTGAAACATCAGTGAATAGCTTCTAAAACAATTGCATATTTTTGTTTCAGTTTAGGGGTTCATTACGAGAGACAGTATATCAGATGTAGTCTCAGAATTGTCACGTACAAATGCAGTAATGCATCCTAATGATTATACCCAATAGCTTTTGCATAAAACAGCAAGATTCGATGCCCTTTTCTAATTATTGGCTGAATCTGCTGACTAGGTTTATGTGGCTTATTTACTGGAATGCACTAATCCTTCTGTACCAGAGTTCTGTGATTTTCTCTCCATTTAAGTGGGTTACTGTTATTTTCTCTGTTCAACACAGCACTGATTTCTCTTAACCCACATTATGCTGTTTTCTGCCAAGGTTTTCCTCACTAACCTCCCCGTCTCTATGCATTGCAGAGTCTTCATGTCCAGTTAAATGACTATCTTGGTGAATGAGCTAACTGAGCTCCAAGCCAATCAATCCTCTCATCCACGTCATTGGCATAGATTCTAAATAGTTGATAATCTCACACTGCTCCCCGAGGAACTCCAACACAGTTACAACTTTACAACCTGAATATCCCGAATGTTTATTCCCTGATAGTTAACTGGGTTTCCCCTGTTGCTGGGCAGCAGGCTAGAAAGGTTGGATGGCCTCATCCTACACTGTGTAAGGTACTTGGCGAGTTGAATGATGACTTCAGTTTATTCATGCGTAAATCCTTAGAGAACAGAATGGTCTCCTTCTGTCTCATTATAATGATGCTGACAGGCTGAATGGAATCTTTCTTTATCTCTGTAACAGTACGGAGTGTTTGAAAGAACAACACATGTGTTAGGAACAGCAACTGGCCAATCAGCCCCTTGAGCCTGCTGCACCATTTGGAATGTGCATTGTTGATGTGATTGTAAATAAACATAATTTTCCTGTCCCCAATAAACATGGATTCTCCAGTTCATCAAAGTTCTATGGAACTCAACCTTGAGTGTTTTCTGTAATCCAGTCTTCACTGCTCCCCAGGGATGAGAACACCACAGATTACACAAGCCTAAAGAGAAAGGAGTATCCCTGCCTCAGTTTGAAATGGGAAGGTCCTTATTCTCAAAATGTGTTCCCCTCAAACCAAGCACCACTCTTTGTTGTATAAGGATTCGACAATTAGAAACAGATATCGACCGCTCAGCCCCTCAAACCTGTCCACATTCCCATTAACTCTCCTAAACCAAATACATATCAAATTCAGTCTCCATTGACCTCATAGAAAGACAATTCCAGGAAAGATCATATGAGCAATGAACACTGGAGCAGAATGAGGCCATTCAGCTAATCTTTTCTGCCATGATATTTGATCACGGCTGAAGTATTTCTGAACCCCATTCTCCTGCCTTCTCCGACTAACCAATGATAACTTATTAACTAAAAATTAATTAATTTTCCCTGCACATTCTCCCTGTGTCTGCGTGGGTTTCCTCCGGGTGCTCCAGTTTCCTCCTACAATCCAAAACCAATGTGCAGGTTAGGTGAATTGGCCATGCCAAATTGCCGGTAGTGTTAAATGAAGGAGTAAATGTAGGGGAATGGGTCTGTGTGGGTTGCGCTTCAGCAGGTCAGTGTGGACTTGTTGGGCCATAGGGCCTGTTTTCACGTTGTATATAATCTAGTCAACTATTCTAAAAAAAAAGTATTTATCTCTGTATTAAAGATCGTGTGTGCCTCTATATGGGGTTATATTTGTGCGTTTTTGTGTAAATGTCCATATCTACGCGCGTATCTCTGTGGGCATGTGTTATGTGTGTTAGTGTCAGTATTTCAGTTTGTGTGTACCTCTGTCTGCATCTCTGTGCAAAGTTGTTTTTGAAGTAAATAGATTGAACTTAGAATCAAAGTCTTCCTCCTCTTCTCTCTCCGTCTGTCCCTTTTGTTCATAGAGTGCATCGAATCGCTCCAGTGTGGAAACAGGCCCTTCGACCCAACAGGTCCACACTGATCCTTCGAAGAGTAACCCACCCAGACTCGTTCAAATGTTATCCTACGCTTGCCCATGACTAATGCCCCTAACCTACACATCCCTCGGCACAATGGACAATTTAGCATGTCTAATTCACCTAACATCCACAATGTTAGACTGTGGATGGAAACCAGAACACCCAGAGGGAACCCACACAGACACTGCGAGAATATGAAACTCCACACAGACAGTCGCCTGAGAGTGGACACGAGTGCGGGTGCCTGGTGCTGGGAGGCAACAGTGCTCGCCTCTGAGTTTTGTGATTAGATTCACACAATACCTCCCTCTGCTGGACTACCCACACCACTGCATCGGTGTCACTGTTTTTAACTCTGAGAAGATAAGAAATCCTCTGCTGTGAATCTGTAAAATTGCATGGCCGTTTGATTTTTCAAATAATATCTTTGAAAGCACAGAGCAGTTTTGTCTGATGCTAAACAATGTTGTTCCTGTGTCATTACCAACATTACTGGACGTATTCTGGGACTTTTCAATACTTTCTCACATAATTTTTAAGCATTACAAGTCACAGAATGAGAAATCAATCCATCTCATCTCCTGACAAAATGTTTCACTCGGAAGCGAGCATTTCTATTCTGACAGATCTAAGTATATTTACAACCCTCGACCTACCAGCATTGTGTGTGAGTGTGTGTGGGGGTGGGGGGTGGAGGGCGTTGGGGGAAGGTGTACGTGTTGATGGTGTTGTCAGTTTGGATAGTGCTGTGAGCTGCTTCCGTCTCTCCCTCCCAGACTGAATTCTTGAAGGGTTTCACTCTCTGCTGCTGTCATTGCAGCAGGGTAAGGAGGCTAGCTGATGGAGAGATTGTGTCGTTTTAAACACCACAGAGACTGTCAGACCTGCACCCACATATAGATACCCACAGAGTCAAATACAGACACACAGGTAAATGAGTGGGTTGGGGAAACCCAACTTCACCCTTTGTGTCCTATTCCGAGCTGTTTGTCCTGGAATAGGAGACGGTGAAGGATGAAGTGAGGGTGAGAGTGGGTGACTCTGCTGTTAGTGCTGATGTAGGTGGGGGAGGGGGGAAATCGTGACGTGTCCAGAGGGAGTCAGTCAACAGCGTTGTATCCATCCAGTGGTATTAGTGAGGGAGATATAGGAGAAAGGAAAGAAAGAGAGAGAGAGAGAGAGAGAGATGGTGCTGCATGCTGGGTGGTAAGCCCAGACCATGCTCGCTGTGTCTAGTGGTGTGGCCCCCACTGGGAAGAGAATGGTCCCCTCTGTACTAGCCCATCCACTAGCCCCTCCGTGCCCCTGTGAACAAACCATGGTGTAATTGCCCCTTATATGCCATGTTCAGGATAAATTGTGCAGGACAGTGCCAGCCTGAGAAAGCTCAACCATGTGCCCATTGGCCTTTTAAAGATGGCGCCAGTGCCAAAGATCACGGAATACCAAGGGGCATGCGGGTGATGGTGATTACCTCCAACTTTGATGGGTGGGAGAATCAGGCTGGTATTGAATGAGAGGGACACCATGGGGTGGGGTGGGGTAGTTAATGAGGTGATGCCAATACGATCACACGAGGAATCTAGCTCAACCTTGTGCAGATAATCCATCTGTCACACTCAATGAAAATGGCATTGAGACAAATTATTATTCGATTCAAATGAATGAGCCGAAGACTCTGCTGACCCCAATCCCAATTACAACACTGCAGCTTCTTGACCAATGCTCTCCATCACAGAGAAGGAGCAAAACGTCACCTTCCCCTTGGGAATTAAGACAGTGGGGAGGGGGTGGTTTTGGTATCAGTGTGGGAGCACTTTATGGCAAGTCATCATAATTCTATTCGTTTTAAAATAGAGATGGAAAAGGAAGAACCAGGTCTAAAACTTAAAGTTCGAAATTGTTGAAAACCAATTTTTATGATATTAACGAAGTATATTCCAAATACGATTGGGACAGATATTCGCAGAAAAGGGGGTCAGTTGGGAAGTGGGAAGCCTTCAAAAATGAGATGTCAGCAGTACAGAGACATTATGGCCCTGTTACGGTGAAGGGTAAGGCTGGTACGTGTAAGGAATGCTGCAAGATTGGAGAAGTTGAGGTTCTGGTCACAGATAAAAGGGAAGCATACGTCAGGTATGGACAGCAGGAATTGAGGATTGTTTTCTTAATTCATTCACGGGATGAGGGCGTCCCTGGCTAGGCAAGCATCTATTACCCATCCCTAATGGCCCAGAGGGCAGTTGGCAGTCAACCACATTGCTGTGTGCCTGGAGTCACGTGTAGGCCAGACCAGGTAAGACTGGCAGTTTGTTTCCTTAAAGCGTGTCAGTAAACGAGATGGATTTCTCCATCAATCGGAATGGTCATCATTATCCTCTTAATTCCTGATTTAAAGTGAATCACGAGAAGAGTCGGAAGGCAACAAGAGTATACTTGTGGGAAATTTGGAGCATAAAAAGGGGACATGTGATAGCTTTGGCAAATAGAGTTAAGAAGAATCCAAAGGAATTCTACAAATACGTCAAGGACAAAGAGTAACTGTGGAGAGAATAGGACATCCTTAAAGATCAGCAAAACTGCCCATGTGCAGAACCACAGGAAATGGGCGAGGTACTAAACGAATATTTTGTATCAGTGTTTACTGTGCAGGAGGATATGGAAGCTAGAGAAATTGGGAAAAAAGTAGTGACATCTTGGAAAGTGTCTGTATTACAGAGGAGCTGCTGGAGGTCTTAAAACATGCAAATGCAGGAAAATCTCCTGGATTTTATTAGATGTACGCTAGAACTCTGTGGGAAGCTAGGGAAGTGATTGCTGGGCACGTTGCTATCATTATCAGCCACAAGTAAAGTGTCGGAAGACTGGAGGTTGGCTAACGTGGTGCCACTACTTAAAGGATTTAAGAAGGGTAATAAGGAAAAGTTAGTGATTCTGACGTCAGTGGTGGGTAAATTGTTGGAGGGGATTATGAGTCATTGGATTTTCACGCATTTTGAAAGGTAATGACTGATTAGGGATAGTCAACATGTCTTTGTGCAAGCAATCTTGTGTCTCACTGACTTGACTGAGATTTCTTTGAAGAAGCGACTAAAAAGATTGAGATAGAGTGGTGTACATTGTCGATATGGACTTCAGTAAGGCATTGAATAACATTGTGCATGGTCATCTTTTTATCAGGGTTGGTTCATATGAAATCCATGTGGATGCAATGCTGGCTCAAAGGTAGGAGGCAGAGGGTGAAGGTAGAGGGTTGCAATATCCTGGCAAAGGTTTGCAATGCTCCCCATGCTGTGCAGATAATCCAGTTTATCGAGTAATCCACTGGCACGGCCGACACAGCTCTCCATATTAGCCGTTACCTTACCCCAGTTTATGGTGTCTGGGCTGGTTCTGTGAAGATGAATCAGAATTTGAGGCAATGGACCATTGTAGCGGACCTGGCAATATTTGCGTTCTTGGGATTGGACCCACCATTGGTCTCCCTTATCCCCTTATCCCAATCCCCTCATCTCCTTATCCATATTTTCAGCAAGTTATCAGTTAGTAAATTATTTGCTTTTTTTCTGTATCTTAGTTGGCCTTAGTTTTCGACTCCATCGTGCATCGAGTGCTGGCATGGTGAAGCTCAGAAACATTGCAATGGTGTGTGTCAGACTGTTGTTCACTTCCCGTTGTGTCCCATGTGGTGTTCCATTGGCAGGAGTGTTCCAGCAGCTCTGACTCAAGTGGTTGAAACTTGGTATGGGCCTGCCCACGGAACGCCTCTGTTTGTCTCTCTCAGTTAATCGTGCAGTCAGTTACACGAGGAGAATCCTCGAGTATAATTATTAAGGATCAGGCATCTAACTTGTAGCTGTGGGGCTTCTGACTGACTCTTGTTATTGAACAATCAGTGGTGGGGCTGGGGATGGTTTTCTGAAGGTTGTGCTGTGAGCTGCCTCACACATTCAGGGAGACCTGAGGATTTGCTGACCCAACACTGGATGCAGCATGGGGACTGTAGTTGCTGTAGCTGGGTCTGTAACATGGACACCAAATGGGGCAGATGCTGCAGAGAGGTGACGCTCTGAAGCCACGGAGTGTGTGTGTGTGGGGGGAAAGGGATGTGCTCTATCTGTCTGTGTTTTCGCCTGGACAAGCACATACTCTCACTCTCCCCGTTACATACACTGTGGATACTCTCCCTATCCGCTCCACACAATCTCACTATCCCTGTCTCACATGCTGACACGCACACTCCACTCTGTCACATGCACGCATGAACACACAGCCTCTCTCTCTCACTCCCGCACTCACACACACAATCCCCCTCACTGTCTCTCACGTACATAGAGTGTCTCTCTCTCTCTCCCCCCTTCACACAGACACGCTCCCCTCTCTCCCACATACACACACACGTGTGCACATATAAATTTGTGGGGAGAATTTGGATTTGACCATTTGTATTTGCAGATGCATTTTATTTTGTTCCAAAAACATACAATTTGTATTCAGTCAGCCAATGTGATATTTTATAAACTCCTAATTTGTAAATAAAACCAGTCTGACTCCAGGTGAGGACACAGACAGCGTCCAATCAAGTTCTCACGCTTAGAAGACATTGTCTGACCGCAAGTGTTACTTCATTTACCTGAAAGTATCTCCAGGCAGTGACTCGAAATAAATTCTGTGATTTGCATAATAATCAATCAAATTTGCATCCCCATTCTAACTGATTAAGTATTTAAGAGCCATCTCAGTTGTGTGGACAATTCATGTGCACAAGTTGTACAACCCTTTCATCTTTTCCTTATAACTTCTGTGTTTAAGGTGTTCCTCTCTCTTACACCTGATGAAGGAGCAGTGCAATGAAACCTTGTGTTTACAAATAAACCCACTGGGCTCTAACCTGGTGTCGTTTGATTTTTTACCTTGTCCAACCATGTCCAAAACCAGCGACTCCATATCATGGTTTTTACTGGTGAGCTAATCCTCTTCCCCAACAAGTAAGGTGTGGACATGAATTGATGGGTTTCTGAAGAGAATATTGACAAGAATTATTAGAGTGAACTGTCAATGGAAAAGGTAAGAGTAAACAAGAGCAGCTTCATTGCAGTCTGAACCCAGAGGAAGGAGAATAGAGAACAGAGCAATAGCAGAACTATGAAGCAATTATTTCAGTGATGTCCTCACAGAAGAAAACAAATCAAATCTTCCCAGGAAGACTGGAAAGCCTAAGTCTCAAGAGAAAAAGAATGAAATTAATAAATAAATGCTTTGGGAGAAATTATTGGAACTGAAAGTATGGTTGAATTTAGAATAGAGATGGAAGGTGAGAAGATAAAATCCAATAACAGGGTCCTACGCTTCAACAAAGCAGACAACAATGGGATGAGGGAAGAGTTAGCTAAAGTTAACTGGAAGCAAATACTTTATGGTGGAACTGTATATGAACAGTGGATGGCTTTCAAAGCAATTTTTCCAAGTGCTCTGCAACAGCATATAACAGTGACATGGAGGGACTGTAGGAAAAAAGGTAAGCTGCCATGGATGTCTCAGTAAATAAGGCTATCAAATTAAAATAAATGGCATAAATAATGGCAAAGACCAGTGCAAAACTAAAAGATTGGGAAAACTTTAAAGGTCAAAAGAGCAACAAAAAAACTGTCAAGAAATATAAAATAGATCGATTATGAGAGTAAACTGCCTCAGAGTATAACGACAGATAGCAAAAGATTATATAAATATATAAAACGAAAATAGTGGCTCAGGTAAGCATTAGTCCTTTAGAGGGTGAGAAAGGGGTTTCCGTAATGGGATATGAGGAAATGGCCAAGCAATGGAACAGATATTTAGTCGGTCTTCACAGTGAAGGACACCAATAACATGCCAGTAATTGTCAAATGGAGGAAGGTAGGTGAGGACCTGGAAACAACCATTCCGACGATGGAGAGAGTGTTGGGCAAGCTAATGGATCTAAAGGTAGGTAAGTCTCCAGGACCTGATGCAATGCATCCCAGGGTACTAACAGAATGGTGCGAGAAATAGCAAATGCATTTGCGGAACTTTTCTAAATTCACCTGACTCTAATGCAGTTCCAGAAGGTTGGAAAACAAGAAATCAGACACCACTGTTTAAAAAGGGAAGTAGGAAAAAAGTGGCGAGTTATACACAGTTAAGCCTAACATGTGCAGTGGGGAAAATATGTCAATCTACAATCAAGGAATAAATAGCATGCATCTCGATAGAAATTGTCCCGTTTGACAGACACTGCATTAGTTCATGAAAGACAGGTTATGCTTAAATAATTTACTAGACATCTATGAAGACATTATGACCACGGAGACACAGTCGATGTGGTGTACCGACATGAACAAAAGGCATTCGACACAGTGCCACCAAAAACAGCTGCTGCGGAAGGTAAAGATGCATGGCATTATGGGTAATGTATTAACATGGATGGAGGATTGGTTAATTAACAGGAAGCAATGAGTGGGAATAAATGAGTGATTCTCTGGTTACTGATCAGTGACGAGTGGTGTGCCTCTGGAATCGATGCTGGGACCGCAATTATTCACAGCTTACATCGACGTTTTGGAGTTGGGGACCAAGTGTAGTGTCTCGGCGATAGCAGATTTTACTAAAATGAGTGGCAGAGCAAAGTGTGCAGAGAACTGATAAACTTTACAATGGGACATAAATATTATAAGCAAAGGTCTGGATTACAATTATAATAAATGTGAAGTCATCCATTTTGGTAGGACTACCAGTAAAAAAAGACTATTATTTGAATGGTAAAAATTCAGCATGCGTCTGTGTAGAGGGACCTGGATGTCCTTGTGCATGGATCACAGAAGTTGACCTGCAGGTGCAACAAATAATTAACAAGGCAAATGGAATTGTGTCCTTCATTGCGAAAAGGATTGAGTTTAAACACAGGGAGGTTATGTTGCAGCTGTACAAGGTGCTGGGGAGATCACACCTGCAATACTCTGTGCAGTTTTGGTCTCGCTACTTGAGAAAGGATGTCCTGGCTACAATGGATACAGAGGAGGTTCGCTATGTTGGTTCTGGAGTTGAGGGGGTTGGCTTATGTGGAGAGACTGAGTGGACTAGAATTATATATTGATTGGAATTTGAAATAATGTGGGAGGATCAGATAGAAACATATATGATTATGATTGGAATAGATAGGATAGAAATAGAGAGGATGTTTCCAGTAGCAGGCGAAACTTCGGCAAGAGGGCAAAATCTCAAAATTAGGTGGAGCAGATTTAGGACTTGAATTGAGAAGGAACTTCTTGATCAAGAAGATTGTGAATCAGTGGAATTTCCTGCCCACTGAAATAGTTGAGGCTTTATCATTGAATGTTTTCAAAGCTCAGATAGATAATGTTTTGAGCATTAAAGGAACAATGGGTTATGGAGAGCGGACGGGAACGTGGAGCTGAGGCCATGAAATGATCAGCCCTGATCTTATTGATGCTCCTAGATTTTATGTAATGGGTCAACGTGAAATGGGAATCATACTTGAGAAAATGACTGGTTGATAGGTACGGAGAAGCAATGGATGCAATGCATTTGGATTTTCAGAATGATCTTGATACAGACTCTAGACTAGTATGCAAAATTAGATGTTACAGGATTGGGGTAAAATATCAACATGGTTTTAGAATAAGAGAGCTGACAGGAAACAGTGAACATGAATAAAGCCATATGTTTTGAAGTGGAAGCCACATGTTTTGAAGTGTGTTGCAAGGATTGGTGCTTGGGTCTCAGCTGTTCCCAATGCATGTTTAACATTTAGTTGAGGGAATCAAATGCACTATTCCCAAAACTGCTGCAAGCACTGAATGAGGTCGGATTGTGCGTGGGTGGGGGGATGTAGAAAAGCTACAAGGTGATTGAGACAAGTTGACTGAATGGGAAAATACGTGGCAGATGGAGAGCAATGGGGTGGATGTGACGGTGTGTATTTTGGTGGGAACAATAGAACAGCAACCTATCATTTGAAAAGAGATAAGTTGAAACATGTTGATCTTTAAAGGGATTTATTTTCTGTCTTTGTTTCTTCTGTGCAGCCCTCCGAGGTCCATGCAGGGCAGTGAGTTCTGAACCCAGAAGTCAATACTGGGAATGGTATTGGCACACTGACCAGTGAACATAGACCCAACAAGAGGAGACCTGTAATATTGAAAAGGGCCTGGATATCCTTGTACACCAGTTACTGACAACAATATTGCAGGAAAGAAAGCAGTTAGGAAGATAAACGTGTTGACCTTCATTTCAGGGAGATTTAAGTGCAGGAGTGAGGGTGTCTTACTGCAGCTGTACAGGGCCTTGGTGAGACCCCATCTCGAACATTGTGCAGTAATGTGTGCAGATGTGGTCTCCGTACCTCATAAAGAATAAACCTAACATTGAGGGAGAGCAGTGAAGGATGACCAGACTGATCTCTGGGATGACAGGCTTGTTATGGGGCAGCTCTTGCATTGACTGGATTGGGACTGTAATCCATGGGCTTTAGGAAAACGAATGGAGATATCAATGAAATATATAAAACCCAGACTGGTCGAGACAGATTGGAAGCAGGAATGGTAATTGCATTGGCTGGGACGGATAAAACAAGGAGCCACAGTATTAGGTGCAGGCAGGTCACTCTGCATTGAGATGATAATAAATGTCTGCACTCACAGACTGATGAACCTGGGGAATTCTCTCCCATATAAGGCTGTGGAAGCCAGGACATTGAAAAAAAATATGGATTTCTGGACATTAAATGGATCAGGAGACAGCTGGAGTACAGCTGTCAGAGGATCAGAGATGTTAAGAAGGAGGTCTCTGCAGTGTCAACAGGACTGCATTTCCTGTTCCCTTTTTCAATACCGAGTTTTCAGTCGGTTTTATCCTTCCAAGCCTCGGAGCAGTTTGATACATTTGAGTGTCTTGCTTGTCCATTGAAGAGTGTATCACATGTCTCTGTGTCTGGAGTCACTTTTAAGCCAGACCAGGAAAGCACGGGAGATTCACTTCCTGAAAGTACATTGGGGAAGGAAATTCTGTTTACAATCGACATTGGCTTCAAGGTCACTGTTACTAACACCAGATTATAATTCTTGATATTTTATTAATTGTTTTAACTTCCACCAGCTGCCAGAGCATCAACCTGGTCTGGATTAGTAATCCAGTGACATTTCCACAACAGCACCATCTCCACATGGGGACCTATCAGATTCCACACTGAGCAGGTTATTTCTGTGCTGCTTGACAGCTCTGTCAGAAAAAAAACCCACTAATTTCACTTTTATGAAAACACTGATGGTGTGATAATTAGTCAGATTGTAACTATTTCTCGCTTTGAGAACTGGACGTAGCTGAGTAGTTTTCCGCATTCCCCAGGGAGATGTCAGAGTTGTCAGCTTGGTGGAAATGGTCGACTGAGGGATTATCCCAGCCAAAAAGTTACAGATTGTGTTTGAATATAATGCTGTTTCAGCTGCTGCTACTGCTGTGGTGTACAGCACCACAACAATGCCAGGAATTCTGTATTTTAGAACGTTCAGCGAGTTGTATCGTTGAAAGTATTTACAGAGGAGTTTTAACTTGGAAAATAATTGAATGCAATGAAGAAGTAGTGACAAAAGAGGAGTTCTGGAGTCAGAGACTCTTAGACTCATACAACATGCAAACAGACCCTTTGACCCAAATCATCCATGCTCACCAGGTTTCCTAAACTTCCAAACCTTTCATATTCATGTACACATCAGATTGTCTTTCAATTGTTGTAATTGCACTCACCAATACCTCTTCCTCTGACAGGTCACTACATTTATGCACCAATCTCTGTGAGAAACAGCTGCTCTTAGATCTCTTTTTAATGTCTTCCCTCTCACCTTAAACTTATCCTCTCTGATTTTGGACACCCCCACTCTGGGCAAAAGACCTTGTCTATTTATCCTATCCATGTCACTCTTGATTTTATAAACCTCTGTAAGGTCACCCCTCAGCCTCCTACGCAAAAGGAACAAAATCCCTGCCTCTCCATGTATCTTAAAACCTCCCGTCTCCGTCACATCATTTTAAATACTTTGTCCCCTTTCCAGGTTATAACATCCTTCCTGCAGCAGGGCGACAATAATTGTACTCAGTACTCCAAATGTGGCCTTGTACAGCCACAACATGATGTCCCAATGTCTGTACTCAATGCTCTGACTGATGTAGGTAAGTGTGCCTAATGCCTTCTTCACAACACTGTCTATCTGTGACTCTACTTTCAAGGAACTATGTACCTGCACCCTGGATCTCTCTGCTCGAATACAATCCCCAATGCCCTACCATTAACTGTATAAATACTGCCCTAGTTTGTCTAACAAAATGCAACACCTCACAGTTAGCTGCATGAAGCTCTACCTGCCAATCCTCAGCCCAATTTCTCAGTTGATCACGATCTCATTGTTCTTTAAGATAACCTTCTGTACTGTCCACTATTAACACCAATTGTGTGGGGTTTGTCGACGAACTTATTATCCATGGTTCATATATTCTCATCTAAATCATTTGCCGAAACAATGAACAGCAGCAGATTGTTCCTTGTGGCGCACCACTGGTCACGAGCCTCCAATTTGGACAACACATCTCTCCCAGCATAAGCTACCACCTCCTATCAAGCCAACTTTGTGTCTAATTGGCGAGCTCTCACTGATCCCCTGTGATGTAACCTTATGAACGAGGCTACCATGAGGAACATTGTTGGGCCTCACTGAGGTCCACATAGACAACGCATGCTGCTTTAACTTCCTCTATCTTTCTGATCACCTCTTCAAAAACTGCAATCTAGTTTGTGAGACATGGATTCCCAGACAAAAAGCCGTGCTGAATATCCCTAATCAGTCCTTGCCTTTTCAAATGCATGTAAATCCTGCCTCTCAGAATCTCCTACAAACACTCACCCATCCTCGACATCAAACTCACTGGTCTGTAGTTCCCTGGGCTTTCCTTGCAGCCTTATTACAAATAATATAAAAACATTAGCTGCCTTCCTGTCCTCCAGCACTTCAGCCAAGGCTGCCAATGATACGCATAAGAAAGTCAAGAGAACTGCAGATTTCGTAAACCAGAAATCGAAGACAGGTATGTGCTGGAAAAGCTCAGCAGGTCTGGCAGTATCTTTGCAGAGAAATCAGAGTTAAAGTGTTACAACACGGGGTAAACCCCACCCCCACCCCCATCCCGCACGCCAATTTAAACTTGCAAGACAGAAAAGATTTAGACAGTGCTGTAATCTGCAAAAATTCGGAAGGCCAAGAACCATCCTAAAGGTGAGTATTTAAAGTAAAAATCAACAACTTTGTTTTTAAAGGCTAACAGAGAATAATTACCTAATAACTATTTGCAACTCCTTTCTCTGACCTATCTTTTACTTTCCCTTCTACAATACTGGTCCGATAAACCCCCCAATTCAGATTTACCAAAGCAGACAAATTGCACAACCTGCCAGCTATCGAATCTTCTCTTTGTATCTTCCTCTGTCTTCTTTTATTCTCCGTAGTGTTTCTGTCTCACAGGTCATTGATAAATATAGATGGATTTAAGAGAGCTATTCTCCGGGCAGTCTGCAGATGTTAGTGACGTGGCAGTTCTCCCCGAACTGGTCAATTTCGTTTACAGCTTGATATCACAAAGCATCGGCTCATTACATTTTTAAAAAAATCTTGCCAAATGCCAAATTTAAACTCGATTGTAGTTTAGCTTCTTGGGACATAATGTAAACGGATTGGACAAATTTGATTTTATCTTTTATCTCATAGCAACCCAGGTTCTGCCAGCTGCTGAACCAAATGTTACATTCTAAATTTTCCAGAACTCACTGTGCTTGTAAATCCTTCAACTCTCTTAAAGGTACATTACCCTTCACACGTTCATAACATCTTCTCTCTCAAAAAAGAACCATCATAATGAAAACACGGTCTCATTTGTTTTTCTATTCTTTAAACACATTACCATAACATACAGATAACTGAAATCTAAGATCACATTAATTTTTCCCATATACCTATATTTTCCATTGGATAAATGCAAATTCCGTCTAAACTTTATCAGTTAAATCTATAAGAACGCATCTGTGATTATATCCTTACGACATGCTACATGTCTATTTTTTAAACTAAAAGTCTGTAACTTAAGACTCCAATGAAATAGTCTTTAATGCGTTCAATGAATGTATGCAGATTGGGATCTGTGTACACAACTGCCTCCAACACGCTGTTTTGTGAGTACACAATAAAATGTCGTAAGGCTAGTGCCAAATGCAATAGTTCTTTCTCAATCATGGAACATGTTCTCTGGTGGATGTTGAGTTTCTTTGAAAAGTACAATCCCATCTCATCATCCTGTCGGAGGATAGCTCCAACTCCTACGTCACTAGTGTCCACGGCAACTTTGAAAGGTTTTGAATCGTTTGGTATATCTAAAACTGGTTTGGTGGTCAATATTTCTTTTTAATGGTCGAGTGCCTCATGGCATTGTTCTGTCCATCTGTTCTTTTTCAGCAAATTGGTTAATGGTGCCACTACACTGCTGACATTTGGAACAAATTTCTGATAGAATCCGCTGACTCCTAAGAAGCGAAACATCTTTTTATTCGAGGTTGGTCGTGGAAATTCCTGAGTAACTTTTGTCCTTGTGTTCCATGGGGTAAACTTTCCATGACCGATGTTATGTCCCAAGAACATCACGTCTGCTTTCGTGAATTTAGTTTTGTTTAATTTTATTACCAGTTTTGTTTCACGTATTCATTCAAAGAGCTTTTTCAACTGTACCAAGTGATCTTTCCAGGACTTAGTAAAGATCACTACATCGTCCAAACAGATTGCCCAGTTTATTAATCAGGCCACAACTCTGTTCATAGGTCTTTGGAATGTGTTGGGTGTGTTGTTCATTCCAAAAGGCATCACTTTGAATTGATACAGTCCATTTGGCGTTACAAGTCAGAAATTTATTTTACTGTCTCTGACAAAGGTACCTGCCAGAAACTACGCATCAAGTCCAACTTTGTGGTGTAACTGACTTGTCCAACTTTCTCGATACAGTTTTCCAATGTCAGTATTGGATATAAGTCTGATTTTGTAACAGTGTTGATCTTCTAATAATCCAACCAAATTCATTGAGTCCCATCCGGTTTGGGAATGAAGATAATCGGCGAGCTCCGCTCGCTCTGGCTTGGTTCGATGATGACCTAATTGAGCATAGCCTCCACCTCCTTCTGGACCTGTCTACTTTGAGAGATTTAAGCCGATAGAGGTGTTGATTTATCGGAATAGTATTCTTTACGTCTACTTCAGGTACAATGGCATTAGTTCTCCCCGTATCATTCTTACATATGCCCTCATATTGCAATAACAAACGTTTCAACTGCGTTCTATACTCCTGAGGCAGATTGTTTATGAACCTATCCCACTGCTCAAGGACTTCTACATTTTTAACATATTTTGAGGCACATTAAAATTCACACCATTTGGAATTGATTCCTCACTCTGTTCCTTCAGCACCTGTTCCTTCAATTCTTTCCCTCCTGTACTTTTCCGGAGGACACACTAATTTATAAGCCACATGAAGGGGTTTCTGAATGTGGGAATTGGTGACAGAGGTCCTAGTTTCATTACTGCCTGTGGCCTACCTGCTATTTTGCACGCATAACACGTATGCCAGAAGTTAACCATACCTTTGTGCATTCCAGGACAGTAAAAATGTTTTTGTCCCTTAACCTGAGTCTTTTGTACCCCTTGGTGACCTCCCATAAGTAGTTCACGTGCTACCCGTAACACTTCCTGTGTTCTATTTTACCAGCAACACAACCTGGTGCACTTCAGCACACTACCCCTCTGCACTAACGTGCCGTAGTCTCCATTTCCGTTTTACGATTCTATATTTCTGATAATAATCCTCAGGAATAACTTTGCCTCACTTTCAGAGTACGCATCCACATATATATCTTTTACTATCTTGCCTGTCTGTTGCAAATCCCTTCGCCTTTCAGGACTAAACACCTTTGTCTGACCCTCTCTTTGTTCATGTTTTCCCTGCACTATTACGTCAAACAGGATGTCAGCTAACAGAACCTTAACTCCTTCATCGTTGTCTTTAGTTTGTGCTTCCTGCTGTTACTTATGATAGTGGGATCTGGTTACTGTACAATCTGGGAAAATACCAGTATATTTCTGTTTTAACTCCTCAGTGTCTTAGTCTTCTTGGGCTTCTCCACAACAAGGGGTATCGCTCCCAACTTGGACCCTGCTAAATCATCCTCGAGAACAAACCGGATTCCTGGAACTCACACTCTGTCAGTCACTCCCACGGTTCCTTCCCCAGACTTGAGAAGGCACTCCAACCTCATCTTATTGTGAGGAAAGCTTAATTTCTGTTCATATATCCCACAAATTATAACACTCTCGGGTAACAGATCAGAAATACTGCAAAGTAGCTCATCTCTTACTATTAGAAACTGGTTTGATCCTGTATCTCTCATAATTATGACTTATTCTTATTCTCCCCCTGTTGTTTCTGAGTAAATATTACTCATAGATGCAAATTCCTTATAGAGATCAGGTACTAACTCCATAGCCAGCCTCTGCCTATGCTGTGCAATTTCCTGCAGCTCTTCAGTTCTTGTTGGGTTTTCCTTTAAGACTTTCAGTAATGTCACTGTCTTACCTTCTTTTACCATATCTTTTCCCACAGTCCCTTTCTTAACGATCAGTGCTGTGACCATACATATCCCTTCTTATAGCAGTGAAAACATCTTTTCCCAATGCCCTTTTGAAACCACTGGCACTGTAGCTTTCCGTGCCCCCACTCTATTAAGTGAAAGCAACTGAGGCCTCTTTGGCTTCTTCTTTAACCTGTGGTAAACTCTTATTCTTTACTGTTTCTTTTACAGTGTAGCATCTCCACATCTCCCAAATGCGATCCTTCACAGGACGAAATTCTGGTTGGAAGCTTGTCTTATGCAGCAACATGTATTCATCTGCTAATTCTACTACCCTTCTCAATTTCTGAACTTTCTGTTCCTCCACGTGAATTCTTATCGTCTCTAGAAGTCAATTTATCAATTCGTTCAGCAAAATAATCTCAATTAGAGCCTCATAGGTCATATCTACTTTTAAAGCAAGCATCCATCGATCAAAATGCCTATGTTTAACTACTTCAAACTCAACATAAGTCTGACCTGATTACTTCTTTATGTTTTTGTATTGCTGTCTATATGATTCTGGTACCAATTCGTGAACACTTAAAAGAGCTTGTTTGATGTCTTGAGAATCTCGTGACCCTCATCTGACAGCGGAGAAAATACGCCACTCACCCTGCCTACCACTTTAGTCCGAACTAGCATTACCCTAAATCCTTGGACCACTCCAAATGCCGAGCCAATTTTTCAAATGAGATAAAGAAGGCATAAAAATCTTTCTCATTAAAATTATGCAGAGTATTGACATAGTTGCTACTTTGTCCCCACCCCGACCCTCCTCTAGCTTATCTCTCCACGCTTCAGGCTCACTGCCTTTATTCCTGATGAAGGGCTTTTGCCCGAAACGTCAATTTCGAAGCTACTTGGATGCTGCCTGAACTGCTGTGCTCTTCCAGCACCACTAATCCAGAATATAGTTGCATATAACACTACCGTCTCTTTTAATCGCCATCTTTTTAATGTGTCTTTGCTGATTAAATCACAAATTCTCAAGTTCAAATTCTCTCTCTTTTTGGTCAGCTAAGAACCTTCTCTTTTTCTCTCTCTCTGTTCTGTCTTGCTTTCTGTTTCTTCTTTCTCTCTCTCTTTATCTCCCTTTGTTTATCTTTAAACTGCATTTTCCTCAATTGTAATTTATGTTTTTTGTCACTCTACAGCCCTTGTATGTGTTTCTAACACACGTTAGTATGTGAGAAATTCCCGGACAATTTCAGCTTTACTTTTGTCCTTGATTAAATCCAAATCTAACTTCCTTGCTAATTCTAAAAGTATGGCCTTTATCTTTCCTTCTTAGATTTCGTGGCAAATTTGAGAATCATCATTAAACCCCTCTTAACTGTTTAACAGCCATTTTTCTCACTTTTAATTTAAACAAACACAAGTCATCGGAATTAAACAAGTTGTCTCACTGACATTTTACTTAAAGATCTCAGACACGAACGTGCAAATGTTTAAATATACTTTGTTTTCTTTTCATCCCTCAAATCTATATAAATCTGCTCAAACCTCAGACTGGATCTGTCTAAACCTGTTCATATCGTGGACGAAAGCCCCCAAGCTGTTACGACACAGGGTTAACCCCCTCCTAATTTAAACCAGCCACAGAGAAAAAGTTCATGCCATAATCCATTAAATTTCGAGATGCAAAGACCCATTTGCAGAGGTCACAATTTAAAGTAAAATTAACAATTTTGCTATTTAAGTACAACAGAGAATAATAAAACAAACAATTATTTAGAACTCCCTTCGGTTAAACGTATCTTTTACCTCCCACTCTACAATACTGGTCCGATAAAACAAAAAAAAAGCTTTACAAAAAATTATCATGTTTCAAAACCAGTGCACTTTGTCGATTCTCCTTTGTAGACTTTCCTCTGTAGGGTTTTCTCTCGATTGGCTTCGATGTTCTGCGGAGCAAACCTCTTACAAACAGGTACCTTTCAGAAAGTCCTGCAGCTCGCAGTCTATCTTTCTGGATGCCCTTAGCAGTTCTTCTCCCAAAATGTTCAAAATGTCCAGTTTTACACCTCTAAACATCGGACCATTTCATTGATTTTGATGTCATCAAGTATTTCAAACTCAATTTGATTTCAGTTTGTTGGGGCAAATTTTAAACTGGCCGAATTTGAATTGGTTTTTGTTTCGTGCCAACTCAGCTATTGATTGCACAGTCAAATGTTGCATTTACCTTCTTTCAGAACACTTTGTGCCAGCTTCCAGTCTCTCTTAAATGTAACATATATCTCTACACCTTCATAACAATAACTTTTATCTGCCCTGCATACCTTTCCATAAATTTGATCAACTTAGTAAGTTCACACATTCACCTTTTCTGTTCCAAAAAGACCCATTTTCTCTCTTCCTTCCTTTACCTAAATCCTTCTTTCCAGTTATCATTCCAATTACTTACAATGTTACTAGTATTCTTCGACAAATAATTATATTGTGTGGATGTGTGTGTGTATGTACGTGTGTGTGTATGTGTGTGTGTGCTTGCATGTGTGTCTATGTGTGTATGCATGTGTGTGTGTATGTGTGTGTATATGTATGCATGTGTGTGTTTTGTGAATAATTCTCTGTAATTGGACTGACATGAAAGAATGAGATGTTATCACATTTCCATATGAAAGAGTAAATGTACCACGTTTCCAAGGTTTCTGATACCAAAAAAGATGTAAGAACCTCCTTTATTCATGATTGAAAAAGTGAACAAATGGTGTTCACAGACCGAACAGCAGTAATGAAATTAACCTTTATTGGGATCATTAAACGACCAAATATTTAGTTTTCGCGTGAGAGTTTAAATTCAGCTTTTCTTTTTCAATTGTGTGATGCATACCTTTTTATCAAAATGCAATCAACATCGGTGACAAAACCAGAGGTTTCTGGAAATGCTCAGTAGTTCTTTCAGTATCTCCTGTGAGAAAGCTGATTCAACATAACGTAGAGAATGGGTCTGGGTTGTGTTGCCAATAGTGTTCAGCGATGTGCCACTTAGGTGCAATAGTCAGGGGTAAATGTCGAGTAACAGAGTAGGGGAATGGGTCAGAATGGGTTACTCTTCAAAGTGTCAGCGTGGACGTGCTGTTTGAAATGGCCTGTTTCCCCACCGTAGGCATTCTATGATTCTATGATTTCTTTATAAAAAGGCAGGTCGGTGCCAGGATCAAGAATGTCTCCGAGCATGCTCAGGGCGTATTTAAATCAGAGGGTAAACAGCCAGAGGTCGTGGTTCACGTTGACACAAATGACATCGGTAAGAAGAGTGAAAGGTTGAAAGGCCCTGCTAAGAAAGTTCAGGGAGTTTGGAGTGAATTTAAAAGGAGGATCTCCAGGGTTGTAATCTTGGGATTACTCCCCGGGCATCTAGAAGTGAGTCAAGGAAGAGGAAGATAGTCGAGTTGAACATGTAGCCAAGAGCGAGTTTGGAAGGAGGGTTTCTGATTTTTGGATGATTGCGATCATGTCCAGGGTAGGTGAGAACTGGACAAAAAGGAAAGTGTGCACTTTAACTGGAGGGGCCCCAAAATCCTGGAAGGGAGGTGCGATCACGTCGATTTAAGCTAATGATGCAGGAGGATGGGAACCAAAGCAGCAGGTCAGAAACTGAGCAGAAAGTAAAGGTTTGTCAAATAAACTTGAGAGCCATTTTAATGACCATGCTGAGGGAACTAATCACAACAATTTTAAAAATGTGAGTTGCAGGTTGGAGTAAGGCTCACTATTATCAGGGATCAATAAATAAAGATGAAGAGACTGTGCACACAAGTATTAAAAGAGAAAGATAAATTGATAGAACTTATTTTAACACGTTTTCTAACTAAATATGTGTAGTTGTAGTATTTCGAATAAAATGTATGAGCTGATGGCGCAAACAGTTATACATAAGTACGGCATGGTGGGCATGACTGAAATGTGGTTACATGAAGGTCCGGACTGGGGTGTTAAATGTCCAGGCTACTCAGTATTCAGATAAGAAGCAACAGCAATTGGAGTGCCTGTATTCGTTCAGGATTATGTCAAGGCTGTATTAAGAAATGATATTAGAACGTGGGACAAATCTGATGAATCAGTCTAGTTTGAAATAAAACACATTGAATGAAATATATTGGTAGGAGCATTTCCAGCCCACAAACTACCCCCACCCCACCCCGACAAATTACATTCAATGTAGGGAATAGCATGAACCAGGAAATAACGATGGCTTGAGACAAGAGCACAAGAGTGATTATGGGAATAAGAGCATGCAAATTGACTGGATTAATCAATTTGGCAACGGTAGCCTCAAAAAACGATTCGTCGAATATATGATGGATTATTTCTTTGATTAACATGTAATGGAACCAACCAGAGAACTGGCTTTGGTATTACATCATGAGGAAGGAGTGATAAATCATATTGTAGTTCAGAATCATCTTAGAAAGAGTGACCACAACTTGTTTGAGTTTCATATTCAGACTGTAACAGCGAAGACAGAATCACATAGGAGAGATTTAGTGTTGGACAATGATAATTTTACTGGCCTGAGAAATGGCTTGGCCTGAATGGACATGTCAAAAAGATTAAAGTACAAGACATTTGAAGAAGAGTGGCAACTACTTAGGGAGATAGTCAAAACCCCTCAAAGTGTAATCCTGAGTGGAAGATGAATTGTAAAAAGATGAAAAGCAATCCATGTCTTAACAAGGAAGTCAACAATAACATGAAGGTTCTTGTCTGGTGGTAGTATCGCTGACTGCTAATCTAGGTAATGTTCTGGGGACATGGCTTCAAATACCACCACGGCAGATGGTGGAATTTAAATCCAATATGAACCTGGAATTAAGAGTATATTGATGATAATGAATCCATTGCTCATTGGTGGAAACACAAATATGTTTCATTAATGTTCTTTATGTCCAGAAAACACCATCCTTTACCTGGTCTGAGCGACATGTGACTTCAAACCCATACAAATCTGGTTGACGCTTAACTGCCCTCTGGGCAATTAGGGACAGACAATGAGTGCTGTCTAACCAGCAACACGCTCATCCTTTAACGAATTAAAGAAAAACACTTTAATTGTAAGCGAACGGCTACTAAAAACATCATCAAAATGGCTATGAAGGAAAATGAGAAGTAAACATAAGGAATGATAAAGAACACTTCTCAGAATAGTCAAAAAGCTTAAAAATGCTGAAATCAAATTTTGTCTTTGTGAGGATGAAAATGGCGAGGTAATAATGGGAAACCCAGAAATGGCAGAGGCAAAACCAACACTTTCTGTTTTCACAGTGCAAGATAATTTCTTCCCAAAATTTAAACAACTGCAAAGGATCATGATGGAAGTACGATGACGAGGAAGAAGATGTTAAATACATTGATGGCATTATAGACAGGTCAGACCCTCGGCCTGCGGTATATCATATTAAAGGATGTAACAGCAGTGATAGTGGATGTGTTAGTAAGGATATTAAAAAAATCCTTGAATTCTGGAACGGTACTGATCTATTGGAAAATTAATAATCTAGTACTCGTTCCCAAAACAGGAGATAGGCAAAAGTTCACAAACTGTAGACCAATGAGTTGAACCTCTGTAGTGGGGAAGTTTCTTCAGTCAACTGTAAAGTATGAAATAACTGAACACTTGGAAAAACAAAGATCAATTCACCAGTTTCAGCACAGTTTCATGATGGGCAGGTTGTGCTTGACAAACCTGCTGGAGTTCTTTGAGAATGTATCCAGCAAAGTGGATAATGGGGATGCAGCAACTGCTGTGCATCTGAACTTCAGAAGGCATTTGACAAGGTGCTGCATAAAGGACTGATCTAGGCAGTTAGAACCGAGGGGTTAAGGGTAGAGTATTGAATTGGATAGAGGATTGACTGACTAACAGAAAGCAGAGCATCGGGATAAATGGTCTTTCCCTGGCGAACTGAAACTAGTGAGGTGCTGCAGGGTTCAGCTCTCAGACCTCAATTGTTTAGAATCTGCTCAAATGACCTGGAAGGAGGGACAGAGTGTAGCAACTAAATTCACAGATGGCATTAAACTAGGTGGTAAAACAGGCTGTAATGAGGAGCTAAAGAGTTTACAGATGAATAATGGTAGGGTTAGAAAATGGGGCGAATTGCTATATCTGGCAGATGGTATTAAATGTGGTTAACTGCACCGTTGAATTTCCTACTGCCAGTCGTAATTTCTATTTTCTTCAGTTGCACCACCTACAGTTCTTTGGATTTTATTCACCGTTGGTGGCTGGGGTCACAGGAGTCGAGAGGTTTGGTTGTGGGAAATGCAGGTTGCTCTATGTGTCTGGAACAAGACATTAATGTGGAGAAAATATCGCAGTCAGGCCTTGTTGATTCCCACAGCAGGCCTGGCAACCAGATGGCCTATCCCTGTTCTTACCCCCTGATGTCTAATTGCCTGGAGTAATCCACGTCAAAATGTTGCAGTCAGATAGACAGTCCGTAATTAATATGCCCATTTCGTAATAAAGAGACAAATGACCACTTAGATCAGAATTAAAGACTTGGCAATTCTTTTGAGATTTAATGACTATTTGCTGCACATGCAGGCTGGAACTGGGTGATGGGACAACAAAACAGTTCAGCATTGTTGCAAATGTATAGGTTAGATATTGAGTAAAAATATTCTGTTCGAAAGGGTCCATACACTATATCTTATGAAAAATGTGTTGAAGGTATTGTGGGAAAATACAACATTGAATTGATTAAAACAGGAAGATGTGAAGTGGATATAAGTCATAGAACATAGAACATTACAGCGCAGTACAGGCCCTTCAGCCCTCGATGTTGCACCGACCAGTCATACCAATCTGAAGCCCATCCCACCTACACTATTCCATGTACTTCCATATGCTTGTCTAATTACGACTTAAATGTACTTAAAGTTGGTGAATCAACTACCGTTGGAGGCAAAGCATTATATAACGTTACTACTCTCTGAGTAAAGAAACTACCTCTGGCATCTGCCCTATATCTATCACCCATAATTTAAAGCTATGCCCACCCCGTAATCGCCATCATCATACTTGGAAAAAGGCTCTCCCTGTCCAACCTATCTAAACCTCTGATCATTTTATATGTCTCTATCACGTCACCCCTGAACCTTCTTCTCTCCAACGAGAACAGCATCGAGTCCCTCAGCCTTTCCTGGTAAGACCTCCCCTCCATACAAGGCAACATCCTGGTATCTCCTCTGCAACCTTTCCAAAGCTTCCACATCCTCCTCATAATGTGGTGTCCAGAACTGAACACAATTCTCCAAGTATGGCCGCACCAGAGTTCTGTACATCTATAGCATAACCTCATGGTTCTGGAATTCGATCACTCTATTAATAAATAGCGAAACCATTTATGCCTTCTTAAGAACCCTGTCAACCTGGGTGGCAACTTTCAAGGATCTGTGTACCTGGACATGAAATCTCTCTACTCAACACAACAACCAAGAATCTTACCATTAGCCCATTACTTTGCATTCCGTTTACTCAAACCAAGGTGAATCACCTTTGTCCACACTAAACTCCATTAGCCACCTCTCAGCCCAGCTCTGCAGCTTATCTATGTCTCTCTGTAAACTACAATATCCTTCGTCACTACCCACAACTCCAGCGACCTTTGTGTCATCTGCAAATTGACTAACTCACCCTTCTATGCCCTCATCCAGGTCGTTTATAAAAATGACAAACAACAGTGGACCCAACACCGATGCTTGTGGTACACCACTAGTAACTGGACTCCAGGATGAACATTTCCCATCAACCACCACCCTCTGTCTTCTTTCAGCAAGCTAATTACTGATCCAAACTGCTATATCTCTCACAATCCCATTACTCCGCATTTTGTACAATAGCCTAATGTGGGGAACCTTGCCTGGCTGAAATCCATATACACCACATTAACCGGTTTGCTTTCATTTCTCCTTTCTGGTCACCTTCTCAAAGAACTCAATAAGGTTTGTGAGGCACGATACCCTTCACAAAAGCGTGCTGACTATCCCTAATCAAATTATTCCTTTCTGGATGATTATAACTAAAAGCTCTTATAACCTTTTCCAACACTTTACCAACAACTGACGTAAGGCTCACTGGTCTATAATTACCAGGGTTATCTCGACTCCCCTTCTTGAAAAGGGGAACCACTTTGCCTTCCTCGAGTATTCTGGCATTATTCCTGTAGACAATGATTTAAAGATCAATGCCAAAGGTTCGGAATCTTCTCATTGGCTTCCCAGAGGACCCTAGGATAAATCCCATCCAGTCCAGGGAACTTATCTATTTTCACATTCTGCAGGATTTCTAATACCTCTTCCTTGTGAACCTCAACCACACCTTGTCTAGTAGCCTGTACCTCTGTATTTTCCCCGACAACATTGTCATTTTCTATACTGAATACTGTCGAAAAATATTCATTTAATGCTTCCCCTATCTCCTCTGACTCCACACACAACTTCCCACTACGATCCTTGATTGGCCCCAATCTTACTCTCGTTATTCTTTTATTCCTTAAATACCGATAGAAAGCCTTAGGGTTTACCCTGATCCTATCTGCCAACAACTTCTCATGTCTCCTCCTGGCTCTTCTGAGCTCTCTCTTTAGGTCTTCCCGGACTACCTTGTAACCCTCAAACGCCCTAACTGGCCCTTCACATCTCATCCTAACATAAGCCTTCTTCTTCCTCTTGACCAGAGATTTCACTCCCTTCGTAAACCATGGCTCCCGCACTCTACATCTTCCTCCCTGCCTGACAGGTACATACTTATTTCGGACACTCAGGAGCTTTTCCTTGAATAAGCTCCACATTTCTAATGTGTCCATCCACGGCAATTTCTTTCCCCGTCCTATGCTTCCTAAATCTTGCCTAATCGCATCATAATTGCCTTTCTCCCAGCTGTAAATCTTGCCCAGTGGTATACACCTATCCCTTTCTATCACTAAAGTAAACATAACAGAATTGTGATCGCTATCACCAAAGTGCTCACTTACTTCCAAGTCTAACACCTGGCTGGGCTCATTACCCAGTACCAAATCTAACGTGGCGTCGCCCCTTGTTGGCCTGTCTACATACAGTGGCAAGAAGCCCTGCTGCACACAGTGGACAAAAACTGACCCATCTATATTTCACATACCATAGCATTAGCAGTCAATATTTGGAAAGTTGAAGTCCCCCATGACAACTACCCTGTCTCTCTCACTCCTATCAAGAATCATCTTTACTACCCTGTCCTCTACATCTCTGGAACTATTCGGAGTCCGATAGAAAACTCCCAACAGGATGACATCTCCTTTCTTGTTTCTAACCTCAGCCCATTCTACCTCAGTTGACGATTCCCCAAACATCCTTTCTGCAACTGTAATACTGTCCTTGACGAACAATGCCACACATCCCCTCTTTTAACATCTTCTCTGTTCTTACTGAAACATCTAAATCCTGGAACCTGCAATAGCCATTCCTGTCCCTGCTCTAACCATGTGTCCGAAATGCCCACAACATTGAAGTCCCAGGTACTAGCCCATGCTTCAAGTTCACCTACCTTATTCCGGAAACTCCTGGCGTTGACGTAGACACACTTCAAACCAACTTCTTGCTTGCTGGTTCCATCTTGCATCCCTGAAACTTGATTTCGAACCTCCCTACTCTCAATATTTTCTATACTCGAACTACAATTTTGATTCCCATCCGCTTGCTGGATTAGTTTAAAACCACCCAAACAGCCTTAGCGAATTTCTCCCCCATGATATTGGTACCCCTCTGGTTTAAATGAAGACCATCCTGTTTGGAGAGGTCCCACCTAGCCTAGAAAGAGCCCCAATTATCCAAGAATCCAAAACCTTCATTCCCGCATTTCCCTGTAGCCACGTGTTCAATTCCTCTCTCTCCCTGTTCCCCGCCTTACTAGCACATGGCACGGGCAACAAACCAGAGACAACAACTCTGTTCGTCCTAGCTCTAAGATTCCATCCTAGCTCCCTGAATTTCTGCCTGAAATCCCCGTATGGCTTCCTACCTATGTCATTGGTGCCTATGTGGAACACGACATGGGGCTGCTCCGCCTCCCCTTTAAGGATCCCAAACACATGATCAGAGACATCACGAACCCTGGTACCTGGGAGGCAACACACCAACCGTGAGTCTCTCTCGGTTCCCACAGAACCTCCTATCTGTCCTCCTAACTATGTAGTCCCCAATGACGACTGCTCTGCTCCTCTTCTCCCTTCCCTTCTGAGCAGCAGGGACAGACTCTGTGCCAGAGCCCTGTGTCCCACTGCTGTCCCCTGGTAAGTCCTCTCCCCAACAGTATCCAAAACGGTATACTTATTGTTGAGGTTAATGGCCACAGGGGATCCCTGCACTGCCTGACGATTCCCTTTCCATCTCCTGACTGTAATCCATTTGCCTTTTTCTTGTACCTGAGGAGTGACTACCTCCCTGTAACTCCTCTCAATAACTCCATCTGCCTCCCGAATGATCTGAAGTTCATCCAGCTCCAGCTCCAGTTCCCTAACGCGGTTTTCAAGGAGCTGGAGTTGTGTGCACTTCCCGCAGATGTAGTCAGCAGGGACACTAGTGGTGACCCTTACCTCGCACATTCTGCAGGAGGAACATTCAACTGCCCTCATCTCCATCCATTATTGTGAATTCCCAAAGAGATGTTAAAAAATAAGGAATAAAAAATAAACTCGCTCCCTTACCAATCTGGCGCACAGAAGTTTGTTTTTGGTCAGAGGAGGAGATGGGTGGGAGACACGACCCGTGTAGTGTTTTGAGTAACGCAACCACACAAATATATGACTTCCCAGAAGTCGTTCGCTCCTCCCTCACACCTCTCAGCAAATGGTGGCCCGATTCCCAAGGTAAGTCCCTTTTAATTCTTTATATAGGTCTCGGCATGTCAAGGAACAGGCAAATATTGGTCTTTGGATCATATTAGGAAAATGTGCCTGTATTAGAGCACAATGACGAGTGGAATGGAAAAAACAGTGTATTATTTCAATGAATTTAGTTCAATGAATTATTTCCTTATTATTGAGTCTTCGAGTAAGTGGAAGAGCTACTCTTTGTTTTCCTTGTCTCGACCCCTCATGTTGTTAAACACTTCCATCAGGAGGACCTCTCAGCCTTCTTTGCTTAAAAGTAAAATCAAGTAGATCCAGCCTCTCTTCAGTTTGAGTACACTCTTTTCATGTAACTTCTGAAAGGTATCAGTGTTAAATTTCATTAGCGATTGATCTGTCCACCTGAACAACAGGTTTATACCCTCCTGTACCCTCACACTGTCCTCCTCACTGTGAACCACCAGCTCGTCTTGGTGTCATCCACAACATTATTTATCATTCCCTCCAAACTCCATCCCTCCCATTCTCCTCCTCATCGTTTATGAAGTTCACAACTAAGCCATGAATTTCTCCTGTTCTTCAGATGTTGTTCAAGGGAAGGCATTGAGAATTCCATTCTCTTGTTTTTTCCTATTTTGGTGAATTTACAGCGTGATGCAGTTGAGTTCTTTTTCACGAGGGAGCCACCAATTTTATTTTGGACATGGAGCTGAATTCTACTTTTATATTATGCTCCTCTGTATGTTTTATTGATTAGCTTGTACGTAGTTAGTATTGGATTAGGTTTAGATGGCTTTCACTGCAACATTTGTGTTCCATGTGGATCTGGAAAATGTTCTTTATATCGTTCCCTGCAACAGCCAGAGCTGAAGCAAGTTTCCGTGTCGACGATAGTGACAGATTCACAATTTTGTTTGAAATAGTTGGAGTGATAAGGATAAAGATTCAGCTAATTTCTGTATATAGACGTACAGAAGGAGATCAAATCATTTCGTCAAGTCCACCTTGAACTGGAAACAAATTAATAAATTATATGCCCACTTTTCTTCTTATTACAAAAACATTTTCAAAAAAATGTTCTTAGAGCAGCGTGGATCTTCTAGCTGCTCCTGGGAATGCAGGCAGTTAAATATTTAATATAGTCTTTTTGCAGTTGATGTTATAGTTTATTAATTTAATATAATTATTTCCATTTTGCTTTATTAACATTCAAAAACAAACAAAACAGCAAAAAAACCTCATGATTTTCTTTCAAACGAACTTTTTTTTAAAAAGAGTTGTTTAAGGGTGGTTTACAAAGAAAACGAAAAGTCTATTATTATTTTAAAATGTTTCTTTTATTATACTGCAGAAGGTTTTTTGTTTTGTAAAATTAATTAATTAAAATAAGGAGGTGTACCTTCATTCCGGAGAATCGTACACATTTTCAGCTCTGGAGAAGACTATTTTCTTCTCGGACTTTATTGAAGAGGAATATTTTTATTAATTTATTTAGTTAAATGGTTTATTTTGTTTAATCTTTCTATGTTTGATACGTGCATGTCTCTATTTTTCAATTTTAACATTGTCTGTCGGTAATGAAAGGTAACAGAAGGTGCCGTAAAAAGGTTCTGCTTTTAGGCATAATATTATTAAGGTCTCATAAGGCACAGAGAGGACGGCTGGAAGATTTGGAAAAAAAAATACTATCCAGCATATCAGTCATATAGGTGTTTGGCTCTCAGGAAAGATAAGAAAGTAGTTCAAAATTCTCCTATGACTATTCCTCTACCAAAATGCTTTTCAGCTTTTAGAACAGCTGAAGGGGATTGTTTCTCTGAGGAAAATGGAAGAGTAATCAATTATTGGACACTTGGAATGATTCTTATGTTCAGCAGCTTTTGAGGAGATTTAGTAGAATTATTGCTTCAGTGAACATTTCTATCAGGGGCACGAACACAAGATTCTGTGGCATTGACCACTAATTCAGGATGCTTTGTTTATTTTCCAGTGCTAAGATTAAGAACGTCTCGAAACATTTCAAGCACGTTGTTCAAGATGACATTGAGTAGAGAAACATTACTGTAGATATTGGCAGTAATGATATGTTTTAGGGAAAGATTAAAGCAGTACAGAGTGAACTTAAGAGGTGAGGTAGAGTATTAATAAAAAAACTTTTAAAGCAATACTTTCTGGTTTACTCCAATGCCAAACCCAACTGGGAAGGAACAAAAGGTTAACCGAGAAAAACAAACGGCTGTAGAGCTACTGTGTTATTGAGGGATTTCGATTTTTGGGAAATTAGAATCTATTTTAGAATAGAAATGACCTGTTTGGAAAGGATTTGTCTAATCTAAACTGGAAAGCAACCAATATCTTAGCAGGGAGATTTGCTCCTTCTATGTAGGGAGACTTTATGTTGATAGAGGTAACAAGGGAGATATTCCAAGTAGAATTACAAATGGTAGGATGGATGGAGACGTTTATGAATGTGAGGAGTACACAGCGATTAGAAAAGAAAAACAAGAGAGTCAAAAGTATATAGTAATGCTGAAGCACGAAATTGCATTTATTTCAATTGAGGGGTCTTACAGGGGAGGCTGATGAACTCGGGGCATATTTAAGAACATGGGATCGGGACATCATATGTATTAAAGTAAATTGGTTGAGAGATGATCAACTCGGAAATGTAGTACTTGGAAAGCACAACAGGTCAGGCAGCATGTGGGAAGCAGGACAATCAACGTTTTGGGAAAAAGCCCTTGATCAGGAATGGGCTGATGAAGGGATTTTGCTTGAAGTGTCGATTTCCCTGCTGCTGGGATGCTGCCAGACCTGCTGTGCTTTTCCAGCACCACACTCTCGACTCTAACTTCTATCATCTGCAGTCCTCACTTTCGCCTGAGAGATGTTCAAGCTGAGAGATGGCAATTCAATCTTCCAGTTGTTAAGCGTCATAGAAAGGGTGGAAAATATATACGGAGGGCAGGGAGGGGATGAACTGCATTTTTGATTAAGGAATAAATTGTTGCTGGAACAGGGAAAGACATTTCTGAAAGATTATCCAGTTAAAATATGCAGGTAGTATTAAAAATAAGAAAATAAAGTTAACTTTGAACAGATTGCACTAAATGCTCTTTTATGAAAAACCGTCCAGTGAAAATATATTAGTCGAAATTAAAAAGAAGAAAGGAAAGTACACGTTGATTGTATTGTACCAGATGCTCTGCAACAGTAAGAAAGAAATTGAGAAACAAACATGTAGGGAAATCTCGGATATACATATAAGCTTAAGGTTGTGATAATGGGGGATTTTAATTTTCTAATAATTGATGGAGACTACCACAGCGTTAAAGGGTTGGATAGTGAAGAATTTGTCAAATATGTTCACAAAAATTTTCTTCATCAATATTTGGATGATTCTAACAGAGAAGGAGCAAAACTAGGCTTCTTTTGTGCAAAAGGCAGGGCAAGTGACTGAAGTAAACGTGAGGGAATGTTTTGGGCATTGCAATCATAATTCTATTAGTTTCATAATGGTTATGGAAAAGAAGAAGCCGTTCATTATTTTTTTTTATTTGGAGTACCATAAATTTTAATGGCATGGGACAAGGACTTATCAAGTTTGATTGGAGTAGACTGTCAGCAGGTAAAACAATGTCTGAAAAGTGGGAGCCATTCAACAGTGTGACGACGGGAGTTGAGGGAATTATGTTCCTGTTAAAGTGAAGGGAAGATTAAGGAACAGTGGACGACTACCGTTATTGAGCTTTTATGCAAGAATCAAAGAAAACCTTACATGAGATACAGACAACTTTATTCAATTTAATCTCTTAGACAATATAAAGAATGTGGGGCATTATTTCGAGAAAAATCAGTAAAGCAAAAAGGCGATATGAGATAGAATGGGCAGATAAGGTTAAGGATAATCCAAAAATATTGTGCAACTACATTAACAGCAAGAGGGCAACCATAGAGAGGGTGAGGCCTCTCAAAGATTATGAAGGACATCGATGTTTTGAACTCAGGAAATGGGGAATAAAATCATCCCATTCCTGGTGCAACAGACAGCAACAAACACACACAATTGCCTGCACCTCACATTCATCCAACTAGAACTCTATCTGCTATCTGTCAGTCTATTAACCCATTTCATCAAGATCCTTTTGTATTCTTAGAAATCATTCTTCACTGTCCAAGTTGCCACCAGTTTTGGTGTCATCTACAAACTTACAAACCATGCCTTCAATATTCTTACGCAAATCATTTACATACATGACAAACAAAGAAAACTCAGAACCCACCTCTATGAAACACTGCTTGGCATAAGCCTTCAGTTAGAAAAGCAACCACCCACCATTACTCTGTTTCCTGCCATTGCACCAATTGAAAGTGCTGGAGAGAAACAGCACTGTTCAGGCAGTATCGGAGCAGAGAACAATGGAATTAACTTTTTTTTAATCCAACATAACTTGTTCAAGATAGGTTCATATAAGACTCGATATATTAACTCTGTTTCTCTGCCCAGATCCTGTGTTAGCTGTTGCATTTCTCCATCATTTTGCATTTGCATTTCAGATTTCCACTATTTCTAATATTTTGCTTTTTCTTGATTGGTCTGGATGTTGGTTATATTTGGACAATATGCTCCATTCCTGTCCCTATCACTTGTGTCAGTGACACATGTATTACACTGGAGTCTGTTTCTTCTTTAAGTTCTGAAAATAAATGCGCGGATCACACCAATGTGATTTTGATTTAAAAGGCCTTTTAGAGACAGCTACACTAGATGAAAAGTAGGAATAGTTTATTAATTATGATATTGCCTGTGTGTTTTATGACTAGACTTGTCTCCCCAGTCTCAGAACATTTTCCATAAGACCATAAGACCATAAGACATGGGGGTGGAAGTAAGGCCATTCAGCCCATCGAGTCCACTCCACCATTCAATCATGGCTGATGCGCATTTCAGATCCACTTACCAGCGTTCTCCTCGTAGCCCTTAATTCCTCTAGACAACAAGAATCTATCAATCTCGGCCTTGAAGACATTTAGCGTCCCGGCACCCACTGCACTCCGTGGCAATGAATTCCACAGGCCCACCACTCTCTGGCTGAAGAAATGTCTCCGCATTTCTGTTCTGAAATGACCCCCTCTAATTCTAAGGCTGTGTCCACGGGTCCTAGTCTCCTCGTCTAACGGAAACAAATTCCTAGCATTCACCTTTTCCAAGCCATGTATTATTTTGTACGTCTCTATTAGATCTCCCCTTAATCTTCTAAACTCCAACGAATACAATCCCAGGATCCTCAGCCGTTCCTCATATGCTAGACCTGTCATTCCAGGGATCATCTGTGTGAATCTCCGCTGGACACGTTCCAGTGCCAGTATGTCCTTCGTGAGGTGTGGGGACCAAAACTGGACACAGTACTCCAAATGGGGCCTAACCAGAGCTTTATAAAGTCTTAGTAGTACATCTCTGCTTTTATATTCCAACCCTCTTGACATAAGAGACAACATTGCATTCGCTTTCTTAATCACAGACTCAACCTGCATGTTTACCTTTAGAGAATCCTCGACTAGCACTCCCAGATCCCTTTGTTCTTTGGCTTTATTAATTTTCTCACCATTTAGAAAGTAGTCCATGCATTTATTCTTTTTGCCAAAGTGCAAGACCTCGCACTTGCTCACGTTAAATTCCATCAGCCATTTCCTGGAGCACTCTCCCAACCTGTCTATATCCTTCTGTAGCCTCCCCACTTCCTCAGTACTACCTGCCTGTCCACCTAACTTCGTATCATCGGCAAACTTCGCTAGAATGCCCCCGGTTCCCTCATCCAAATCATTAATATATAATGTGAACAGCTGTGGCCCCAGCACCGAACCCTGCGGGACACCGCTCGTCACCAGCTGCCATTCTGAAAAAGAACCTTTTATCCCAACTCTCTGCCTTCTGTTAGACAGCCAATCCTCGGTCCATCCCAGCAGCTCACCTTGAACACCATGGGCCCTCACCTTGCTCAGCAGCCTCCCGTGTGGCACTTTATCAAAGGCCTTTTGAAAGTCTAGATAGACCACATCCACTGGGTTTCCCCTGGTCTAACCTACTTGTTACCTCTTCAAAAAATTCCAACAGGTTTGTCAGGCATGACCTCCCTTTACTAAATCCATGTTGACTTGTTCTAATCAGACTCTGCTCTTCCAAGAATTTAGAAACCTCATCCTTAATGATAGATTCTAGAATTTTACCAACAACCGAGGTTAAGCTGATTGGCCTATAATTTTCCATCTTTTGCCTTGATCCTTTCTTGAACAAGAGGGTTACAACAGCCATCTTCCAATCATCCGGGTCCTTTCCTGACTCCAGTGACTCTTGAAAGATCTCAACCAATGCCTCTGTTATTTCCTCAGCCACCTCTCTCAGAACTCTCGGGTGTATCCCATCGGGGTCAGGAGATTTATCAATTTTAAGACTTTTTAACTTTTCTAGCACTATCTCTTTCGTAATGGCAACCATACTCAAGTCAGCCCCGTGACACCCTTTAATTTTTGGGATATTACTCATGTCTTCCATTGTGAAAACTGACGTAAAGTACTTGTTAAGTTCTCCTGCTGTTTCCTTATCTCCCATCACGAGGCTTCCTGCATCAGTTTGAAGTGGCCCAATGTCTACTTTTGCCTGTCGTTTGTTTCTTATGTACTGAAAGAAACTTTTACTATTATTTCTAATATTACTGGCTAGCCAACCTTCATATTTGATCCTCTCATTTCTTATTACACTCTTTGTTATCCTCTGTTTGCTTTTGTATCCTTCCCAATCTTCTGATTTCCCACTGTTCTTAGCCACTTTATAGGATCTATCTTTTTCTTTAATACATTTCCTGACTTCCTTTGTCAGCCAAGGTTGTCTAATCCCTCCCCGGTTAATCTTTCTTTTCTTGGGAATGAACCTCTGTACAGTGTCCTCAATTATACCTACAAACTCCTGTCATTTTTTGCTCTACTGTCTTCCTGGTTAGCCTCTGCTTCCAGTCTATTTTAGTCAGTTCCTCTCTCATGCCCTCATAATTACCTTTATTCAACTGTAACACCATTACATCCGATTTTGCCTTCTCCCTTTCAAACTCCAGACTGAACTCTACCATATTATGGTCGCTACTTCCGAAGGGTTCCCTTACTTTAAGATCTTTTACAGAGTCTGGTTCATTGCAAAGCACTAGGTCCAGAATAGCCTGCTCTCTTGTGGGCTCCATGACAAGCTGTTCCAAAAAGCCATCCTGTAAGCATTCCATGAATTCCCTTTCTTTAGATCCACTAGCAACATTATTTACCCAGTCCACCTGCATATTGAAGTTTCCCATGATCAATGTAACCTTGCCTTTCTGACATGCCTTCTCTATTTCCCGGTACATTTTGCGTCCCTGTCCTGACCACTGTTAGGAGGTCTATACACAACTCCAATTATGTTCTTTTTTGCCTTTGTGGTTCCTCAATTCCACCCACATTTTCTAATCGTTTCTATGAATAACTACAACAAAGATGGTTGTCATGCAGCCCATCATCACTGTACCAGCTCAATATGAAATATGAGCTGTCTTCCCTCTTACTCTGCTGGAACTCAAAGTAACCCAACACATTTTGTAATCTGTGTCTGTTTTTTGTTTCTGTATATCCCGTTCCGATATAAACAATCTTAACAACCTGTATAACCTGTGATTAAACAGTCTATATATAAAATATAATGATGTACATCACATTCAAAATTGTCCTATTCCATTCACATTGTCGTTTAGCATTCCATGTACCAAAGGTCATCCGTTATCTTGCTCTGCATTGCATTTCATTCCATTTGTCAGAAACAGTGATGGCTGAATACTAGTAACTGGGAGATATTGCTGCACTCCCCTCAGGTCTCCTCAACCACTGGCCGCAGCCTTTCTGTCTCAGAGCCATTACCATATTCATTCCGTCCCTTACTCATTAATTCATGACTTTTAATAAACAAGGTTATTATACATTGTTATAGACCAGGCCCGACCACTCAAAACATTCTTAAGCACGTAGCCCAGTCCTTAATGTTGCCATTTGTTGAAGGTAAGTGTATAGTGGATATTCCCAGAGAGAATTAGTTGGTCCGACGGTTGACCTTTAAACAAACAGAATGTATTTGTAAAAATAATGAATGAAACACAACAAACCGAAAACACCGTACCTGAATAATTCATCCTATCCAAAACTGTCAGGCTACCTCGAATTAAGGATGCTGATCCAAATTACTTGCAACAATCCCAATAAACAAACTCACGAGCACAAAGAGTAAAAATTACACAAAAAAGCTTATAGTTTACGAAGTCAGAGGACGGAAGGTGAGGCAGAGCGTCCAGTTTAAACAGTGAACCTGACTCAACTAACCCTTGAACTGAACTGACCTGTGCAGCCGGAGAGCTGGCCACATCCCCTTGATTACACCAGTTTTTTAAAAAGGCTTGACAGCCTTCTTTCCGAGGCATTATCTGCTATGTAAAAAAAAACAATAGACCCCAATAAAGCATTCAATATTGAGACATGTTGGAACATTGCGTCATTTAGAACCTCTCTGAAAAAATTCAATGACAACATAACCTTGTAAAGGTACTACCTGTGTGACAACTCCCCCAATATAAAACAGAATCTTCAATATCCAAGATGGCTTCAGTTTTCAAAACTCCCAAAAATAGTAGTTTGTACTCTACAATGAGCATGTACATTCGTTTACTATAAACATGTAAACATGCACAATTACATCCTGTTTCAGGGTGTGGTCCTTCCATCATTGAGTGCCTCCATTTGTCAGTCAAGTCTCAACAATTCATTGGAAATCATGTTTTCAAGACCTGCCCCGTGCACAATTTTCAAATTGAATGGCTGTAACAACAGGCTCCAGCTAAGCAGTCTCGCAGTTTTCCTAACATTTCTCAAAAAAGACTTCATTGAGTTATGATCAGTGTAAATGGTTGTCTCCGATACGTTACTGTTAATATAAACACTGAAATGTTGTCATACCAACACAAAGCTCACTGTCTCTTTCTCAACTGCTGAATATTTCTACTAATGAACATTCAACTTCTTGGAGGAATACCCAGTAGGTCTCTCTGTCTTCTCGTCATCTTCCTGCAGGAGTCCAACACCGAAATCCACATCATTCGCATTTAAATCCACCTGAATGGTTTTGCATAATCAGGTGTGTCTGATCGTGGGCAGTGGTTAACACATATTTCAAATGCCGTCAAATGCCTTCTGACAGTCCTCTGTCCACTGACACGTCTTGCCTTTCTTTAACAATTCAGTGAGTAGAGCAGTCACACTGCAAAAATGAGGCACAAACATTCGATAAAATCGACTTAATCCCAGGAACTGCTCCTTTTGTCAACAGGATGCAAAATGTCCCAGTTACCATCACTTTCAAATCTCCAATGCACCATTCATCTATGTCCAATAGCATGGCCAAGGAAGGTGACGTTTGCTTTGGCACATTCACTTTTCGCTCAGTTTACCACCAAGCCTGCATTCCGAAGTCGATCGAACAAGTCTGATAGATGCTGTAGTCTTCCTTCCATGAGTCACTAAAAATCACAAGGTCATCAATGTAAACCACAGGTTGGATAATCTGGCAACATATTGGTTAGTCCCTGTAATGTGGCCGGCACATTTTACATACCAAATGTAAGTTGCTTGTCCCACATTTTCAACACAGTTTTCCAACCGTGGAACTGAATATACATCAACCTTTTTAACTGCATTGACGTTACGATAGTCCACATATAATTAGAACATAGAACATAGAAGAATACAGCGCAGTACAGGCCCTTCGGCCCTCGATGTTGCGCCGATCAAAGCCCACCTAACCTACACTAACCCACTATCCTCCATATACCTATCCAATGCCCGCTTAAATACCCATAAAGAGGGAGACTCCACCACTGCTACTGGCAGGGCATTCCATGAACTTACGACTCGCTGAGTGAAGAACCTACCCCTAACATCAGTCCTATATCTACACCCCCCCCCCTTAATTTAAAGCTATGCCCCCTTGTAATAGCTGACTCCATACGTGGAAAAAGGTTCTCACTGTCAACCCTAGCTAACCCCTAATCATCTTGTACACCTCGATCACGTCACCCCTAAACCTTCTTTTCTCCAATGAAAACAACCCCAAGTCCCTCAGCCTTTCCTCATCGGATCTTCCTACCATACCAGGCAACATCCTGGTAAACTTCCTCTGCACCCGTTCCAGTGCCTCCACATCCTTCCTATAGTATGTCGACCAAAATTGCACACAATATTCCAGATGCGGCCGCACCAGAGTCTTATACAACTGCAGCATGACCTCAGGACTCCGGAACTCAATTCCTCTACCAATAAAAGCCATTACGCCATATGCCTTCTTCACTGCACTATTTACCTGGGTGGCAACTTTCAGAGATCTGTGTACATGGACACCAAGATCCCTCTGCTCTTCCACACTACCAAGTATCCGACCATTAGCCCAGTACCCCATCTTTTTGTTACTCTTACCAAAGTGAATCACCTCACACTTAGCTACATTGAACTCCATTTGCCACCTTTCTGCCCAGCTCTGCAGCTTCTCTATATCCCGCTGTAACCTGCCACATCCTTCCTCACTGTCTACAACTCCTCCGACTTTCGTATCATCCACAAACTTGCTCACCCAACCTTCTAACCCTTCCTCCAGGTCATTTATAAAAATGACAAACAGCAATGGTCCCAAAACAGATCCTTGCGGAACACCGCTAGTGACGGCACTCCAAGATGAACCTTTGCCATCAACTACTACCCTCTGTCTTCTTCCAGCCAGCCAATTCCTAATCCAAACCTCCAACTCACCCTCAATGCCATATCTCTGTATTTTCTGCAGTAGCCTACCATGGGGGACCTTATCAAACGCCTTACTAAAATCCATGTATACCACATGAACCGCTTTCCCCTCATCTACCTGCTTAGTCACCTTCTCAAATTGTTGGGCACCATTTGGCTTTGGCACCATGACATTCGGTGATTTCCAGTCACAGTAACACATGTTGATTATGCCACCTTAGTGCTTGCATTCAATCGCCTTCTGAGCCTGTGCCAACTTTAGAGGATTAGGCTTGTAAGGATGTTGGTTAATTGTAGCAGCATCTCCTATAGTTACATTATGTACAATTAGGTGATTACTTCCAAGTTAATATCTGCATAATGTGATAGTGATAACTCTTTCTGATCATTTCAATTTTTTTCATGAAGGCAAATCAATAAATCATCCCAATTTTAGACAAGTACCTCATTGTCCACTTTAATTTGAGGAATGTCCGTTTCAGAATCCTCTGACTTCGTTTCTTACTTCTGTGCCGTATACATTAACAACTTGTCCTTTGGCTTTCCTTCCCCATCAAAGTACATTTTGAGTATATTCGCATGAGATACGCTGTGAGACTTCTTTCTTTCTGGAGTCCCTATCAAGTAGTTATCCTCTCTCTATATCCGTTGTATTTGATAAGGTCCACAAATCTTGCTTTTCATGGTTCACCTATCACTGAAAGTAACAGTTATAGCTTATCCCCGATCGCAAAATTGTTTTTTTAAATTTCCTGTCCGCTTCCTGCTTTGTTGCATGCTGCAATACTTTTAAATGCTGTCCAGCCAACTCCCCAGCACTATTAATCGTTTCCTAAAATTTGAGACCTAAGCCAAATGTGTGGCATTTGAATTTTGATTTACTACTTTCTCCTTAATCAATATTAATGATCCTCTCAATTAATGTCCAAAAAATAATTCAAATGGATTGAATTTGCTCTTTTAATTTGGTGCATCCCTGATTACAAAAAGCACAAATGGAATTCCCTTACACTAATCATCCGGATAGTCCTGATCTTAAGCCCTCAACATGGTCTTTAATGTTTAATGTCACCTTTCTAGCGCTCCCTGCAAGGTTTGATTGCATGCAGTCGATTTGAATTGCTTTATTCCTAAGACATCATCGTGAATAAATTAGATGTGAAGTTTGAACCTTGACCTCACTGTATCTCTCTTGGTAGTCTGCGACTATTTTTTAAAAAAAGAGTAATTCCTTTGCAATTCTTTTAGCTATGATACTGCAGCTTGGGATGGCCTGTGGAAATCTTTTCGATACATCTATTGTTGGTAACGAATACCGGTGTCCAGGATTTGTTTGAGGTCAGGGACCTAGCCAATCAATTCAGACTCTTGTAAAAGGTTCTTCAAATGCTGGAATAGTTAAGAAAGGCGCAGGTTTTATTATCACTTGCGTTTTTTTCCAATTACCTGACATGTATGACACGTCTGACAAAATTCAACCACATTCTGTTGCTGTCCAGGCCAGTAAATATGTCTCTGTTTTTCAGCCTGTGTTTTCCTCACTCTTAAATGACTACTAAGTGGTAGCTCATGCGCCATTCACATCACCTCTTTCCTGTATCCCATTGGCAATACGATTTGATGAACTTCTGCCCAATTATCATCTCCTTGAGTATGTGATATTCTCCATTCCCTCATTTGGACATCGTTTTTAGTGTAATAACACTCAGGGATACATGCAAAATTCATAACGTATATGCTTTTTGATAAAACTGCTTTAACCTTTTATCTTTCTGCTGTAACTCAATTAGTTTAAATGAACTAAAATATTTGCATGATGCCCTGTTTACTCAATAGATTTTTTTTACAACTATGTGAATGAACAAAGTCTCGTTAAATGCCACTTCAGCTTCCTTAACTTTACATTTTTGATATCTCCTGTTTCAACTGGTCACATTGGGGCTTCGTTACCCACTCTCAGTAAACTTCCAGGATAAGACTCCTGCATTGCTTCAGTTACCTGCGTCTGCACTGGCTTTTTAACCAGAGTACGCAGTCCTCCTACCGGCGAATCAGCTGCATTTTTTGCAAGGATAGATTGTATTCCTGGAGCTGAGAGTTTGTCCAATTCTCATGCCATAATTTCTCCACAAGTTTCTGGACACTCTATCCTCGCTTTACATTATTATGGTCTTTTTGTCATAAGGTGAATTCCCTTTAGCAGTACCTTTTCTGGAAATAGTCCTTCTGGAGTATATATCTCCTGACCCTTCAGCATCACGGACTAAGAGGATCCTGTTTCTCTTAAAATTACATCCTCTTTACATGCCCTATGTCTGTAACCTTTCCCTTTCCAGGTATATTTTCTAAGCAGGTCTGCCACTTCCTCTTTAACAAACCTCTGATCAGCTTATACACTCTGATGCAGCTTTCTAGCTTCCACTGTGCTTTCTGTTACCACTCCAACAAAACTTCCAAGCTTATCCTGTTTTCCTGCATCTGCATTTTCTTTTCCTAAACACACCAACACAGTGATTTCATGTGACCTAATTTATTGCAATGAAAACACCGAACCTTTTTAACTTCTTTGTTTCCTTCAAGTGTTTCCTTTGTAGCCTGTGCGAAATTATCCTTATGACCTTCTTCGAGATCTACCTCTCCCTCCCACGTGAGGATTTCTCTTTGCCCCAGTTTCTATCCCTCATGGACTGAAATTGATTCTAGAAGCTAAACCACGTTTTATGGACCAATTCATAATCATCAGCCACTGAAACTGCCAGCCTTGCCGTTTTAACTCTCTGCTCTTCCAAATGTGTTTGCACTGTGTCATGCAGTGAATCTTTGAACTCCTCCAAAGTAATTTTCTCTCTCAGAGCATTGTAAAGCTCTTTTCCAGCTAACAAAATTACTTTGTTTGATCCTTTCAAACTCAATATATGTTTGATTAGGATCCCTCCTTATATTCCAGAAACGTTGTCTATCGGATTCTGGCAGAAGCTCATATGAACTTTCTTTACCTCCTCATGCACCCCAGATCACTCATCTGATAGTGTTGTGTCACGAATACTTGCCGAACTCAACCTACAAGTTTTGTTTGGATCAACAAAACCCAGATGCTCACTGGCCACTGCAATTGTTTGGCCACTTTTTCAAATGAAATGGAAAAGTTTTCCATATCCTGCTCATCAAATTTAGGCAAGGCGTGAATATATTTAAAACGTTTCTCACCAGGTTTTTGAATACCATTGTTTTGCTCAACTACAATCTGTTATTCACTAAGCTCATCTTCCCCCTTCATCCCCATCCATTTAAGCTGACTTTCCATCCTAAGTGTCCATCTCTGTAGCACAAACCCTCTCTATTTTTCTTTATCTCCTGCTAAGGACATTCATTGTTTTTTTTCTTTCCTCTGCTAAACCTATTCATTCTCTTTCTTTCTCTTCTGATTTTAGCCGTAACTCAAAATGCTTCATTTCCACTTTTAACTCATGCTGAGTCATTTGCAATTGAAGTTTGCACATCTCTACAGATCCTGATGGAGTTGACAGCAAATTGGAATGCTGAGCTACTGCTGCAATCATCTCATCTTACCTCAGGTTAGGAGGTAGTTTCAACGCAAGGTTGTCTATTAATTCCCGCAGCTTGAACTTATGTGCATTCTGTTGAAAATCCCAAGGTCACATCTTCCACCTCCAAAACATCCTTGGTTCCTGCAAAGGTCATTGCTATCTAAAGCTCTTTGTACCCACCAAATCAACACACGGAATAGGAGATGCTAATACTTGCCACTTGCTGCTTATATCCCGCAATTGGTCCCCATTCTCTTATAGAATATGCCCAATGCCACAGAACTAACCCAGACCATAACTTTGTTATTTCTTAAAAGTTAGTGTAGAGTGGATCTTCCTTGAGTCAATTAGCTGGTCAGACTGCCGAGTTTTAAACAAATAGCATTTGTTATTTGATATTGGCGTTCCAGTTTGTTATTTGACCAAATTACCAAATGATACACAAGAAACCAAAATAGAATACCTGAATAACTAATCGTATATAAACCGGACAGGCTATCCAGACTTTAGGATCCTGTTCCAAAACACTAGGAACAATCCCAATAAGCAAACCTCTCAGTACCAAGAGTAAAACTGACACAAAGGCTTATAGGTTGTAAGGTCAGAAGGACAGAAGGAGGGGGAGAGCATACAGTTCCAACAGTTACCCTGACTGAACTAACCCCAGAACTGATCAGACCTCTCCAGTTAGAGAGTTGGCCACGCCCTCTTTATTATACAAGTTTCTTATTAAAGACTAGAAAGCCTTCTGGCTGATGCATTACCTGTTAGAAAAAAACAAAAGGATCCCAATTAAACTTTCAAAGTTCAGACATGTTGGAATCTTGGTTCATTTAGCCCCTCTTTATAAAAATAAAGACAACATAACCTTTGAAAAGGACCAGTTTTGTGACAACATGCCACATATGGCTTTGGACTGAATTCAATAAATGTAAGTCTTACTGCTTTGAAGCCAATAAACTGTATTATAAAGTATATTCAAGCGTTTGTGAGTTTACACAAAACAAATCTGAATCGCATTATGTGTTGAAGGTTCCACATTGTTTTGTTAGAGCAATACGAAGAATGTCCAGACAGATCCACACTTTCTGTGTATGGTCAGGGCAAATATTCCCAATGAGAATCTATTGGCTGGCGTCTGGTCTAGTTGAGGAGAGATCAGCACTTTAACTACATCTAGATTGCATATTTTGTGGGTGGCTGTTTTGGGAGGGCGGTGTTCAGGTGGTTACAGCATTGCAAACGGACAACACAGCAGAAATATCTAGCCTGTGATAAGGAAACATCCATCATTCTCCCTCATAATTAACTTTATGAGAGCAATTGGTGATGGGAGATGTGATCAATAGTCAGTGATGTCAACATTAAATCAAATCCAATTGTTATTTGTACCATACTGAAAGGTGTTAACTGGATCTGTTTGTTCAGTGACTGTGATTGATGTCAGTCTCCATGGATCCTAACGATGTCGCTGGATTGTTTCCTTCTTCTTTTAGTAAGTTGCTTCTTGCAATGACTTATCCCATTGTAGCAGCAGATACATCACCTGCAACATTAACAAGAATCAGCAGTTGCAGAGACGGGGAGAGGAGAGGTCAGAATCTGAGAGTAGACTGGAATGTTCCAACAATGGATCAGAATCTGAGAACAGTAGACTGGAATGCTGCACAATGGCTCAGAATCTGAGAACCCAAGGATGGAATGCTACAACAACGGACCGGAGTTTATCCTGGGGTCTTTCCATTGTTTCCAGGTTTTGGAACAGATTACCATATCGGATACACGGTGTACTGCTGATTATTCAGGCTGGTTACTTTCCCATGCTCGCTATTATTGGTGTTCCTGGTAAGTCTCCCCCTCTCTATCTATTTATTAATCCCATAAGCCATGATGAACTTCAGTGCTATTTCTGTTGACTATACTTGGCAAAGTTCGAAACTACTGCCTTCAGTTTCAAATACAAATCCATTAATTACCACAAATTTCAAAACCGCCCACACCCCTGCCCTCACACACATCTGAGGACAAGACTGTTCACAATCCGGAAGTATCTATTTGCCCTGAATTGATTTATGTCTTCACATTCTCTCCATCAACAAACAGACCCACTACCAGCTCCATGGTATCCCCATTCCCCAGCTTGACGTTTGTTCAGTTGCTAAATACACCATTATACATGCCTTGGAAAATTTCAGACTTCATGGTTCCAGCTCCCTTCTAATCATTCTTTCCATTACAATGTTTCCATCATGCCCTTATTCTTGTCTCTAAAGTAAATTCATGTCAGGGACACTGTGTCAGAATAGTAATGTCGCTGGCCACATCATTCCGTGGTCCAGGGTATACCCGAAAGACATTGTTTCAAATCCTATCTCAGATGATGAGAGAACTTAAACTCAAATGATAGGAACTGGAAATAAAAACGAATTTCACTAATATAACCCCACTTTTGTCGATAAGTTAATCTATTTCACTGATGTCTTTTGGTAAAGAAATCTAACATTATTACCTGGGGTGGATAAAGACGACATCAGGTCCACAACAATGTGTTTGACACTATACTGCCTTCAGGCATGGCCTCACACTAAAGGACATTTAGTGAGGTCAACTTTGCCCTTAACAGCGATGAAGACAACCTATCCAATGACAACACTCAACGTTGGGAAAAAAATGATGCGAGAGATCAGGAGAATGATGAAGTGCCAGAGAAACCGAGCAGTTTTAGCAGTCTCGGATCGCGAGAAACATAGAATTGACATTTCAAATCTAATGACCATCCATCAGAACTGCACACAACTGGGAAATAGTGTGAATGATGTTGGTGACAGGGATGTCTGTTGTAAATGGGACAAGGTGGGAGTTGAACAGATAGAGAAAGACAGAGATAGAGAGAAAGAAGCAAATTGAGGAATTGTTGATGACCAGCTGGAATGGAAATAAAAATCATGATTAATCTTTTTAATTTTTTCCTGCTGCCATTTTAACGAAAATCCTGTCCATGTATGGTATACATCAAAGTCACGGTTTGAATTGAGTTATGTCCCGTTGTATTCCTTTCCTTAGAGTAATCATATTTTTAAAAATTCATGAATGGGATGTTGGGACAGCATGTCATTCCCTTTCCACGTTGTCCTTGAGAAGCTGTTGGTGAGCTGCCTTCCTAACCACTGCAGTCTGTGGGCTGTAAGTATTCAATGCATAGTTCCGTCTGGTTTAATTTCTTTGAGACTTTATAGTGAATGATATAACTGAGTGGTTGGGCTTGGACATTTCTAACGGCAGCCGAGAGTTAACATCATTGCTATGGGTCTAGAGTCACATGTAAGCCCGATCAGGTGGAGGTGATAAATTTTATTCCTGGAAGGGCATCAGTGTGCCAGGTAGGTTTTTCTGACAATCGTTTCATTGTTTCATAATTTTGATATTTTATTGAACTCAAATTCCAATATTTGCTGCGGTGAGAATTGAACCTCTGCTGTGGGTCATTACCTGTGTTGCTCCAATAGTTATCTGGAGATAATACAGCTAGACCATCGCCTCCTCAGCATCTCCAAACATCTCCAATGGCAGTAGTGATGTTGCTGTTGGCGTGGCTGTGCTGGAAGTATAGCGATTTGCAAGGCAAATAAATTATTTAGCAAAACATACCATCCTTCTCATTTTGTATGTATGAGAAGGGGAGATGATGGGAAGTGCTCTTGGTGAAAAGGAGCTGAATTCCCTTGGTCATGAGTCACTGACAGAATTCAGACAGAGCAGCAAGTAATCAGCACAGGATATTGTATAATGTCTTTCATTGAAAGATGATTCAAATATAGGCGTGAAGACATCTCCCTGCAGTTGTAGAGAGATATTGAGACAGCACGTGGTGCACTGTGAACAGATTTTCTCTCCATTATAAGGAATGATCTCCTTGCCATAGTGAGATAGTGTAAAGGAGTTTGACCAGACTAATCCCTGCAGTGATGGTACCATGAGGAGAGTGTGAAGGAAATGAGTGTTTAATCTGTAATGCTGCAAGAGTTTTAAAAGTGATTGCGATAAAACTTGAGCGTTATGAACCCGGACCCATTATTCCCATAACAAAACAATGATAGCGTGAAATATCATGTGTTTTCCTGCAGTATATGTTTTCATATGTGTACAGATACGTTGATAGGAAAGGTTTAGCAGGACATGGGTCAACTGAAGGGAAACGGAGTTCACGTGAGTGGACGTTTTGGTTGGCATAGTACAATTTGGGCTAAAGGGCCTCACTCCCTGCTGTTAAACTCTATGACTCTCTGATAGTTTACACTCTCTGTGGAGACCCCATGTTGGTTGTAAGAGAGCTGCAGATTCTGAATGAACACTCACCATCTCAACGTACAGTTGAAGTGAGACCCTGCACTAAGCCTCATGTTGTTCACAAACATGCCAGCAGCTATACTCTTATAGAGTTGGCCATTCCCAAAAGTTTCTGATCTCCATGCAGAAGACAAGCCTGTCTTCTCGGATATGGCAGCTGCCTCCTTGTGACTTGGGACAAGCCATCTGATGTGCTCCTCTCCATCAGCAAACCACATTAATGTAACACATGTGTAGCTACAGCAATGGAGCCAGGAGGAACAACTTGGGCCAGTCTGTCTGTGCAGTCTCTGCTTCATTGGTTTGTCGTGTTGCAGCATCAATGACATCCTCCTATTTCAGTGTAACAGTTTGGAGGGGCTGAATGGTTTCTTATTTTCATGTGTCAACCCCTTGAGGGGTTTCATGTCCTCCTGTTCATCCCAGGGAAAAGGTTCATTATTGGGTGACTCATGGTAGCTGCTAACCAGCGTGTTGTGCTGACTAGACGTCTTAAGGTCCTGTGTAATAATAGACAAACAGGAGGCTGGAGAACGCAACAAGCTAGGCAGCATCAGGAGGTGGAGACGTCAATATTTCGGGTATAACTGTTCATTAGGATTGGGGGTGGGGTAGGGGGAGCTGCAGATAAAAACAGAAGGCAATGGCCAGTGTGGGGAGAGTAGGGGAAGGGGAATTGAAATGGTTGGTGAATGGGAGCTCACGTCGGCCCCTTTGGGCCCGTGAGTTCTGGTTGGGAAAATGTGTCGTTCGTTTATGTTTGGTCTCCCCAGTGTAGAGAAGACCACATCGGAAGGACCTGATGCAGTACACTAGGTTTGAAGGGAGGCAGGTGAATCTCTGTTTCACCTGGAAGGACTGTTTGGGGCGCTGGATAGAGGTGAGAGTGATTGTGTGCCAGCAGGTGATGCATCTTTTCCATTTGCAGGGGCAGTTGTCAGTGGGGATTGGAGGGTTTGTTGGGGAGTGTGGCATGCACCAAAGATTAGCGAAGGGAATGGTCCTTGTGAAAAATGTGCCAGGTCTTGGGATCCAACCCAGTTTACTGTATCTGGTGCTCACAATGTGGTCTTCTCTACACTGGGGAGCCTAAGCGCAAACTAAGGGGATGTTTTGCTCAGCATCTCAACTGGGCCCTCAAGGGCTGAGCTGACCTCCCAGTAACTGCCTATTTCAATTTCCCCTCACACGCCTTTCCAACGTGGCCATCCTTGACTTCCTCCATTGCCACTATGAAACCAACTGCAAATTGGAGGAACAACATTTCATCTTCTGCGTGTGCAGCCTACAACCCGGGTGACTCAACATTGAGTACTCCAATTTCAAATAACCTCCCCTCCAAACCCCCAAATACATTCCCAGTCCCTCCTCCTCCCGTCCATTCCTCTGATCATCCCTTCTTCCATCTCCCAACTGGATTCATTCCTCCCATCGATCAACCCGGGCATAACCTCTACTTTTATTTACCTATCCCCACCTCACCATCCTGTCTCCAACTCCTCCACCCGGCCTCTTTAAATGTAGACCCCCTTAAACCGCACCCCCCCCCCCCCCCCCCCACACACACACCCAGTCCTGAAGAAGGCTTTGACTCAAGTCGTTGACATCTCACCTCCTGATGCTTCCTCTCTTGTTGTGTTGTTCCGGCGTCCTGACTGTCTACTTTGAATTCCAACGTTTGAGATTTAAAAAAAATCTCTTCTTGCATAAGAAACGACAGAGAGTGAATGGGCTGTGTCTCTTGTTATCGAATAATTTCGATGGGCTGAATGGCTTTCTCACATTCCAATGAAATCAGCTTGAGATGCTGAATGAGTTCCTCTTTCTATACTTTGGAAATGTTCATGGTCCAGCAGTGCTGACACAAGAATGTTACCTGCACGTTAACAGCATGAGCTTGAATATTGTCCAGGTTTTGATGCTTTATGTGATCTTCACTGAACATCTTCACTTCTGATTGAATGACGGAAGGAAAGATATTGATGAAGCAGCTGAAGATATTTGTGCTAAGGAAGGTAACCTGAGGATCACCTAAAGAGATATCCAGTGACTGAGAGGATTGATGTCCACCAGCCACATTGTGTTCTGAATGACGCAACCAATGGGGAATTTACAACTGATTCCTATTAAGTTCAGTTTTGTTCCGACCCTTTGAAACCTTGCTCATTCAAATCTTGATGTAATGTCAGGGCCAGTCACTCTGACACTGTGTTCATATCTTTTGCTCATGTAAATAGGCCAAGGTATATGTGTGGGGGTTCTTTCCTTCTCTCAGAGGATAGTGATTGTTGGGGCCGCTCTATCCCAGACATTTGCATCCCTGAAATGATTGGGAGGGGTTGAGGAGGGTGTCAATTAATTTTGAGAGAGTCTAGGGCTACAAAGATTTGGGCATGAAAGAGAAATTGCTGCCAAGAAGAGGTCAGCCATGACCTTACTGAAGGGAAGGGCAGATTTCAGGAGCTAAATAGACTCGTGTTATTCCAACATTCCCCAGAGTCCAGTCAGTTTGTGGCCTCTCCTATTTTCTGTGTTATTGACCTGAAGTAGCTGAATAGACTGATCCTATTGCTGCATAACAGGATACTGGTGCTCCATGAGAAAATCTCGGTACAATTGTATAGGTTCGATGAGCTGATTGACCTTCTCCTGTAACTGTATATCAGGCTCCCGCATTTGAAAATCCTTATCTTGTCCTGGCCCAACCGAAATCCATATTGACTAAATCTACCACCCTAGCAGGAAGTGAGCACTGCAGATGCTGGAGATCAGAGTCCACAAGTGTGGTACTGGAAAAGCATGGCAGGTCAGGCAACATCCGAGGAACAAGATAATCGATGTTTTGGACATTCCTGATGAAAGGCTTATGCCCAAAATATTGATTCTCTTGTTCCTGATGACCTACTGTGTTTTATCCAGTGCCATACTTTTCGACATCTACTGCCCCAACCTAGTCAACTTTCCTGGTCACGTCATCAAATAATTTAACGAAATGTTTCAAGCATGATCTCCCATGCACAAAGCCATTCTCAATATTCCTAATCAAACCTTGTCTTTCCAAATTAATGTACATGTTATCCTTCAAACCTTTCTCAATTTTAAAAGATGTTAAACTCACTGTTCAGAGTTTCAAGGCTTTGTTTTCAGTCATTCTTAAGTAAGGGCTCAATGTTTGATATACTCCAGCCTTCCAGGATCTAAACTCTAGTTAATGGTGATCAAAATCATCATTCAGGTCCCACGCAAATGCTTCTCTAGCCTCTTACAGTTTTCTTGGATATATCTGGTAAGGAACATGAGATTTATCCAACCTCAAGCATTTTAGTACGTCGAATACCTCCTCTACTGTGATATGGACTGTCCCTAAGAAATCACCATGAACCTCGCCAAGTTCCTAAGTATTCATGCCTTTCTCCATGCTAAACACAGAGGAGAAATTTCCGTTGATGATCTCGCCCATCTCTTATGGTTCCACACATACCTGTCACTTTGGTCTTTGAGGGGTCCTATTTTCTAGCTAGTTATTGTTTTTCCTTTAATATACAAAAGTAACATTTTGGATTCATCTTAATCTTCTCAGCCATGGCTCTTTCATGTCCCCTTTTCACACTACTGATTTCCTTCTTCAGTAGATTCCTGTTTCCCTTATATATCTCCAGGGATTCACTTGATCCAGCTACCAGTAACGGAGCTGCTTTATTTTTCTGGTCAAAACCTAAATATCTCTTGTCATCCAGGGTTCCCCATTCCTGCCAACGTTTCTTTCACCTCCACAGTAACAAATAGAACTTGAACTCCAGTATCTCACGTTCAAAGGACTCCCACCTGCCAGAGGTCCCTTTGATGGCAACGAACTATTCCAGCAAACCCCTGCAAACGCCTACCTAATTCCATCTAAATTCATCTTACCCCAGTTTAGAAATTGAAGCGGTGGACCAGTTTTGTCTCTCACCATAAATATGTGAAAATTAATAGAACTCTGGCCATTGGTTCCATAGTACTCCCACACTGTAACCTCCATCACTTGTTCTGTCTTATTTCCTAAGAGTAGGTCAAATTTTGCCGCTTCCCGAGAAAGCCAAACAACATACTGCTTGAGGGAAATTTTCTGGCGCAATTAACGGATTCCACCCCACCAAATCCCTTAACGTGCTGGCAATGCCAGTCAACGTTATAAACATTAAAATCCCCAATAATGACAATCCTTTTGCTTTTGCATATCCCACCTCTCTGCCAGTATGTTAGTTACTCTAATTCCTGGTGACTATTTCGGGGCCGATAGTACAGCCCCCATAACATCACCATACCCCTTCCTATTTATTAGCTCCATCCACAAATCCTCACTGTTTGATCCTTCAGTTACTTCATCTCTGATTACTTCTGTGATATTCCCCTTAATCAGAAATGCAACTCCCCACCACTTTCCACCATCTGTGTCCTGCCTAAAGCAGCTATACCCTGGCACATTAAGCTGCCAGTTCTGTCCCTTCCTTATCTATGTTTCTGTAATGCCTGTAATATCCCAGTCCCACATAGCTATCAATGCTCTGAGTTCTTCGGCCTTACCTGTCGTCCTCTTGCATTGAAATAAATGCAATTTAATAAAAACAGGCATTCTTGCTCCCTGTTGTGTTCCAGCCTGACCTGTCTTTTCAATTTACTGTTTCTGGTTACTATATTTCCTTCCAGCCTCGCACTTTCCTCCCTGCTCTTGAAGATCTCACCCATTGCCAATCTCATTTAAACCCTCCCTTGGAGCACGAGCAAACCTGTCTGCCAGGATATTGGTCCCCCCTCCAGTGCATGTGCCACCTGGCCCTGTTGAACAGGTCAACTCTGTCACAGAAAAGACCCCAATGATCTAAAAATCTGAGTGCCTTCCCCTACACCAATTATTTAGCTATGCATGTATCTGCCATATCCTTTTATTCTTACTTTCATGATCTCATGAAACAGGAAGTAATCAGGGGATTACCACTTCGAGGTCTTGGTTTTTAACTTTTCCCCTAGCTCTCTGTAATCACTCTGGAGGACCTCATTCCTATATCTACGTGTATCATTTGTGATGCCAACGTGCACAATGATTTCTGGCTGCTCACCCTCCCTCTTGACAACGTTTTGCTGCCGCTCGGAGACTTCCTGCAACCTGGCACCTGGGACGTAGCACAACTTGCTGGATTCCCGTTTGAGGCCCCAGAATCTCCAAAGTGTCCCTCCAACAATCGAATCTCCTATCTCTAAGACACTTTAAATTTACCCTTTCCTCTATGCTCCAAAACCAGTGGTAGTACCACTAATTTGGCGACCGCTGCTTTCCTTTGAACGGTCATTCCCTCCAACAGTATCAGAAGTGGTATACTTATTTTTGTGGGGAATGGCCACAGGGGATAGCTGCACTCTCTGCCTACTTCCTTTGCCATTCCAAACCTACTCTTTGCCTGGAACACGATAGGGAGCAAGGACTAGCTGTTGGATTAAATTGTGTTTATTTAAATGCAACAGAGCAGACAGGTAAGACTGATGAACTCAGGGCATGGATCTTTATGTGGGACTGTGCCGTTATAGTCATAACAGAAACATGGTCAGGGTGGGTCTTGGGTTTGGCCACCACACTAAAACAGTTATATGTGAAGCTCGCAACATCTCTGATAATCCTGAGTGCATCCAGCTCCAGCTCCGAAACATGGTCTCCCAGGAGCTGCAGCTGGGTGCACTTTCCACAGGTGTAGTCAACAGGGACGGTGGAAATCTCTCTGAGCTCCCACATCCCACAGGATGATCGTGCAACTGGCCTAACTGCCATCTTGACTGCTGTAATAATAAATTAAAATGACTTTATTTGAACTTGCCTGTCCTTTTTTTCTGAGCTGCTGCTGTCTGAAGCCTCTCAAACCAATGACTTACGACTTACTCTGCTACCAACTGCATTTTCTCCACTCCTCCACCTTTACTTTTGTTTAGGGAAGAAGGGAGACACTACAGTAATGCAATGTTTGTGCCTTAGACATTCCTTGACACCAAGCCCATGACGACCTGTCCTCCAGAGCACGTTATTACTTGTACTTGGAGGGTGTCTTGCTGAGTCTTCCTCCTGCTGGTGGTGACTGCCATAAGCCAAATAATCACCCCAACAGCCAATCCGCGTTGTCGCAGTCCCCTGCTCCTTTCTGTCTATTAATACTGTATTTATGAAATCCTTGAATCCATCGATTGCATTCCAAACTGTGTCTCACTCCAAAGGGAGAGAAGTTATTTTCCAGTGAATACAGGGCTGTTGGAAAAAGAATTGCATTAGACATTGGAGCAACATTCTTGCTATCCGCGCACTGAGCCTGCTTTTCTGTTCAATTCCATTATATTTATTCTGATAATCCCCATTCTCCATGACTCCATTTTCCCTATAATAAACCCTTGTTTAATAATCAGTCTGCCTCAGCCTTCAAGATGTTTAATGATCTAACCTCAACAGCCCTCAAAATTTTCTACAATTAATTCACTCTCACTATTGGGAGACTTGATGGTCTTTATTCCCATGTCTTATTTCTACCACTCTGTGTGAGAGTTGTGCCAACATAATTTGTTATCATGTCCCATCACACCTTCGCTGTGGCCAGAGACAAGAGAAAAATAAAAAATGTCAGAGCTTGTGCTCTTCTCCCTCATTTTCCACATCAGCCCGGATCTGGGGATTTGTCCACTCTTTACCCTAAATAAACATCCAATTCTTCCTTGACTTCTGTATCAAATCATTCAAGGGGCACACTGCCACTCTCCCTGAATCCAGGAACTGCTTCTCCGAACTGAAGACCGATATGAAGCCCGTGGTTAACATATCCTGTGGCTCCGTGCACAGGTTGCCCCTTTGTCTCGAATACACCCCCCCCCCCTTCTTTCTGCTGTTACCCTCTGCCTCTTAATAAACTGATATAATGTCTTTGGATTCTTGTTACCCTTACCCACTAATGTTTTATCACGATTCCCCTTCAGCTCTTCTCCTGAAGTTTTAAGATTAGCCCGACTCTTTCTATATTCATTTAGTGCATCCATTGACCTGCTCACTTTGTACCTGCTTTAAGCGTCTCTTTCGTTTTTAATTCTGTTCGGATTTTTTTGTTGACACCCGAGGTTCTCTGGGCTTGTTTTCCAAATTTTCATCTTTCGTGTAACACGTTGCGCAGACACTCTCATTAATTCCATTTTGATCAAGTGATCCCCCAACCCCCTACCACATGCTGTTCTGCTACAGTTTCACCCAGCAGCCACTGTACTCTGGACAGTTTCCGTCATATTTTTTTTTATAAAATCGGTCTCCCCAATCCAAAAAACCTTTTATTTACCAGATAGTGCATTTTAAAAAGTCTTTTCCTTACCAAACATAAAATGCATGATGTCATGGTCACTGGCCATATAATGCTCTCCCAATCCTGCCTGCAATATCCTGACTGGCTTCATTCCCCACAGTGAGGAACATCACTATTGCACCCATTGTTGTATCAGCTCCATGATGATACAAAGAATTTCTGGAAGAAATTTCAAGGCATCTGCCCCCTCTTAAAATATAATCACTGCCCGAATTAATGCTTGGAAATGAAATGCCTGTGTATAATAAACCTATTATTGTTTTGACACACCTCAGTCAATTGGTTTTATATCTGCTCCTGTGCTTTCTTTTATCTGTGGGTCTATAATATATCGCCAGCAGTGCCTCTGCCATGGTTTTGATCCTGAGCTCTAACAACCAAGCCTCATTAGAAGATCTTTCCAAGATATCGCCCCTCCTTACTGTAGTAACTGACTCCATAACTAATCATGCAACACCACTTCCTATTTTACCCCTCTCCTGTCCTGCCTATAGTTCTTGTACCACACCACAGCATACTGAGTTGTCAGCCCTGACCTCCCACAAACGCATTTCTGCAATGGCAACAATGTCACACTTCCACATGTCATCTTGTTCCATTATCACATCTGTCTGTCCGATAACATTCCCAGCATTAAGGTAAAGCACATCCACCCTGGAATATAACACCTGGAATACTCTGTACCTCGGAGTTCTTCAGTCATTCACTGTTCCTTATCAAGCTGCCCAATTCATGAACCAAAACTGTAACTCTGGGACTGAATTAGTATTTGTTGAAATGCAATTTCGTTTTTAATAAATGTATTAATGTAATGCAATTTTACAGCCTGACCAGTCTGCTCCACATACAATGAGATTCTGCTGATTAAATCCCTGCTCAGTGTGCAGGTGGGACAGCTGTCAGTAATAGGGAAAATGAAGACTGCAGATGCTGGAGATCAGAGTCGAAACGTGTGGCACTGAAAACGAAAAACCAGTCAGGCAACATCTGAGGCGCAAAAGAGTCAAAGATTTGGGCTTCATCAGGAGTGCATTCATGCCTTCCCATATTTTCCATTCCATGGTTCATAGGATATTGGGAACCATACATGCTCAGTGAAGCAGCACGGTTTATAGCCCTGAAATAGAAAACAGTCAATCAGTTGGTTGGACAGGGAGTAGACAATTTCAGGTGAAGTACAGACTAATTGAAGTACAAACATAAGAATAGATAAATCTCCTGGGCCAGAGGAGAAACACACTAGGTTGATGCAGGAAGAGAGGGAAGAGATTTCTGTGCCTTTGGCGATGATCTTTGCGTATTCACTCTCCATTGGAGTAGTGCCAGATGATTGATGGTGGCAAATGTTACTCCCTTGTTCAGGAAAAGGAATTAGGATAATCCTGAGAATTACAGTCCATTCAGTCTTACATCAGTATTGGGCAAAGTAATGGAGAGGATTCTGAGAGACAGACTTTATGATTACTTGGAAAATCATAGCTTGATTAGAAATAGTCAGCATGACTTTGTGAGGGGCAAGTCATGCCTCCCAAACCTTATGGAACTCATTGAGGATAGGATCAAACATATTGAAGAAGGTAGAGCAGTGGATGTGGACTGCATGGATTTTAAAAAGGTTTTTGAGCACGCTCTCCATGGTACATTCATTCAGAAAGTAAGGAGGCTGGGGATACAGAGAAACCTGTCTGCCTGGATACAGAATTGACTGGCCCATAGAGACACTATGTGGTAGTAAATGGGAAGTATTCCGTCTGCAGCTCGGTGCAAAGTGGTGTTCTGTAGGATGCGATTCTGGGAACTCTGCTGTTTGTGGTTGTTATAAATGATTTGAATGAGGAAGTGGAAGGGTGGGCTATTACATTTGTAGATGGAACAAAGGTCGGTAGAATTGTGGGTAGTGTGGAGGGTTGTTGTAGTTTGCACTCGGACATGGATTGGAATAACTGGGCTGATAAGTGGCAGGTGGATTTCAACCTGGAAAAGTGTGAAGCGATTCGTTCTGGACAATCAAATATGAATGCAGAATGCAGGATAAAAGATTGTTAGTGCTCGTCAGGTCCGCAACAATTCACCCTCCTCTCTAGGCACCTTCCCCTGCCACCAGAGGAATGCAAGACCTGTGCCCACTCCTCTCCCCCCCGGCCTAAAGATCTTTCCACATCAATCAAGGTTTCACCTGCAGTTCCACTCATGTCAGCATCTGCACCCGTTGCTCCCAATGTGGTAGTCTATACGTTGGGGAGATAGGACTTCTACTCGCAGAGTACTTCAGAGAACATCTCTGGGACACCCACAACAACCAACCCCACTGCCTCGTGGCCGAATGCGTCAACTCCCCCGCCCACTCTGCTCAGGACATGCAGGTCCAGGGCCTCATACATCGCTACTCCCTTACCACCTCATCTTCGACTTCGGGACACTCCAACCCCATGGCATCAATGTGGATTTCACCAGTTTCCACCCTTCCCCTCCTCGAACCTTATCACAGTTCCAAACTTCCAGCTTAGCACCACCCTCATGATCCATCCCATCTTTTTATTCAAAGTGGGAAAGGGTTTTTTTTAGAGTCTATACAGAGTGGAAGCAGGCCCTTTGGCCAAACAAGTCTGTACCAAACCTCCGAAGAGTAACCCATTTCTCTCTGACTAATGCACCAATAACTATGGGCAATTTAACATGGCCATTTCATCTGGCCTGGACATCTTTGGACTGTGGGAGAAAACCGGAACACCCGGTGGAAACCCATGCAGATACGTGGGAGAATGAGCAAACTCCACACAGAGAGTCGCCTGAGGCTGGAATCTAAACTAGTCCCTGGCACTGTGAGCCACCATGCCCACCTGTCCATCTTCCTTCCCATCTATTTGCTCGACCCTCCCCTCCGATGTATCACCATTACCCACACATCCATCCAACAATCACACTCTCAGTTACCTTTCCCCAGCCCCAACCCCTTCCATTTATCACTCCACCCTCATGGATCCCTTTCTTATTGCTGACTAAGGGCTTTTGCAATAAATGTCGATTTTTCTGCACCTTGGAAGCAGTGATAGCAACATTCTGCAGTTTGAAACTCAGATTGAATGTATAAGGACAGAGTCACATATGACAGTTTTAGTGTTGAGCAATGATATTTATATTGGGCTAAGGAAGGAGTTGGCTTTGGTGGACTGGCCAGGAAAAAAAAACAAAACTATCAAGGGCAGGACAGATAAAAAAAAGGTAAAGACACAACGAGATACTAAATGACCTCTCGACTAAAGTATATTGGTGAGAGGAAGAGGAATTGCGCACTGGAGAAAAATCATCCATGATTTGACACGGAAATCAATAATAGCTTGAGGGAAAAGTCTCAGGCAAATCACATTACACAATTTAGTCACACTCTGGAGGACTGGGCAAGGCAGTGACACAGTGGTGTCATCGCTGAACCTTTAAGCGAGAAACCCAGCTCATTTTCTGATGACCTGGATTTGAATTCTGCCATGGTAGATGGTGCAGCTTGAATTCAAATGTGGAATTAAGAGACTGATGGTGATCATGAATCGATTGCAAGGGAAAATTCATCTGGTTCGCTAATGTCCTTTAAGGAAGGACATTTCCATCCTTACCATAGATTCATCACTCTCTGGCTGAAGACGTTTCTCATTATCTCCGATATAAAAGGTCTTCCCTTAACTATGATACTATTCCTTTGGGTCCTTTCTCTCCGAAGAATAGAAGCATCTTTCTGACATCTACTCTGGCCAGCCATTTATTACTTTGCATGATTCAATTAGATCCCCTCATCCATCTCAACTTCAGCGAGTTTAATTCCAGAGATCTCATATGTTAGGCTTTTCATTCCTGAGGCCATTCCTGTGAACTGCCTCTGAACAAGCCCCGGGGCAGTATATCCTTCCTGAGATATGGGGCCCAAAACATCACACAACAATCCAAATGTGGTCTGATTAGAGCCTTATAGAGTCTCAGAATTACATATATGCTTTTATATTCCAGCCCTCTCAAAATAAATATCATCATTGTATTTGCCTTTGTGACCAGCCTTGCCACCTGAAATAATGAAATTGTGATGGACAATAGCAAATTATCATGAAGTTACAAAAATGAATAATGATTAAAGCATGCTGGGAAATGGATCCCGGGCTTGAGTAAACTCTCTGTGCTAATCCACATGCTGCAGAATCCAAACAGGCTGCAGGTACCCACAGACGGTTTGTAAACAAACCTGACAGCTACAGATCCTGCAGTACAAACCTGGAGTTGAATTTGAATGGGACAACGGGATGCCTCCCTTGGGCCATCAATGTGTCGCCGCCTGGTTGGGTCTGATTGATCAGAGTTATCCAACATAGTCATTCTGTTGACAGATCTTCTATATACTCCCAAAATGAGGTGAAGAATCTGGAAAATGAGAATCACCACAAAACCACACTTAGCGCAGTAAACCGAGAATAACCAGCAAAGCAGAAGATATCTCCAAGTGCATCGTAAGAAGAAGAAATCAGCACGTGGAGCCAGGCAACGTTCTGTTGGGGTGGTATAAGATCATACAAAGTTAAGTTCAAGCAAAAGGTAGTTTGTAGTGTGTTTCATTACATTATAGTCCAATTTATTGTTCTAATATTAATTGTGTTCAATAAGCAGATGCTGTTGTTTATGAGTCGAATCACAGTTCTTTTGGTGAATATAAGATTTTAAGACACACTGATATAAAAGATATAAAAGTCATGATACAAAAGTTTCCTGACAATTGGTTCGCCTGCAAGGTTACCTTGAGACAATCTTGGTCGAGAACTTCAAGTCTCTTTGCACTTCAGACTGAAGAATTTTCCCGATTTTAGAAAATAGTGCATGCCTGTATTCCTCTTACAAAAGTGCATGACCTCACACTTACTCCCATCGTACTGCTACTTCTTTGCGCACTCTCCTCAGGTGTCTAATCCCTTCTGCAGCCTCTCCACTTCTGCAATGCTACCTGTCTCTCCATCTATCTTTATATCATCTGAAAGGTTAACCAGAATGCCCTTAGAACATTCATCGAGATCATTAATTTACAAAGTAAGAAGTCGTCGTCCCAACACTGAGCCTTGTGGAATATCACATGTCACTAGCTACCTTACTGACATGATCATTTTATCCTCACTCGCTGTTTTCTGCCTTTTTAACCCTTGTTGTTTCTTAATTCCACCCACACAGATTCTACACCATTTGTCCATATCTCAGTGATGGGAACTGAGTGATGGGACTGCAAAACACTTTAGCATTGTTGCTAATTTATAGCTTGGACATGGACTAAAAATATGACATTGTGGATTCCACTGAACTATGGCGACAACCTATGCCTTTGACGAAATATTCTGTTTGCATTATGGAAGAATATAAACATGTGAATCTGCTTGAGAGGACACAGACAATTTCAAATGTTTGTATTCTTCCATAATACTGACGGAATATTTGGTCAAAGACATAGGCTGTCGCCACATTCCAATGGACTTGACAATGTAATATTTTTACTTTTTAAATTTGTATATGAAGAATACAGAAGTTAATGAAGAGGTATAAATTGGTCAAATGAAAAACAAATATTGGTGTGTGGAGCATAGATTGGAAATGTGTCTGTGTTGAATTATGTTGGAAGTTAAATGGAAACGCACGAATTATTAAAACGGAGAGATTGCATTGAGGCACAGAGGAATCAGGCACCTGGATCACACAAAAAATCAAGGATTTAGAGAGGCCAGACAAATGTTGAAACTCTTTTGAAACAGAATTCATTCAGAAGTAGTGAGACCACATCGAAAGAGCTATGGCCACAATGACATGCAAAGCAGTCCAGAGAAGATTCACTCAACTGACTCCTGTGAAGAATTGTACTTCAGGAGGAAATAGTGACCACACTGGCCCTGGATCTCCTGGAGTCTAGCTGGACAATATGTGATCTTGTTTAACGTCAGAATATTCCGAATAGTCTTTTTAAGTTGAGTTCTGAAATAATACTTCAGTTTATATGAGAGATTACAATAAGTGGATGGAAAGTAAATCTGAAGAATATCTCATTTCATAAGATGTGGGTTGTTTCAGCCCTCTGACAGTGTTGCGTGTTTGTGAAACTATCCTTCCAGAGAGCGATGAAGGCTAGGAAATTGAATATTCCTAAGGCAGAGGCAGGCAGATTCTTGACTAAGTTTGACCAACGAACGTTGTATGGACAAGGAAGGAAGACTTATGCCTGGTGCCAGTTTCTACTTTTTTGTTGTCTTCAGCTACCGAAAAATTAGGAGACCACTCTCATGAACATGAAGACTTTTCCTTTCAGATTGATGGACACAACTTTCCAAATTTGTTTTTTAAACAAGGGAAAAACTCCTTTGAAACTGCTTTAGAAATTAGATAATGTTGAATAGATGTCTCAATAGTGCAGCTTCCTTTCAGTTGTTGTTGTCAGGTGAGCTTCGTTAGAAAATCTGTTGCCTATGTTTAATTTCCACTCATAATGTGTAAGTGAACTCCAGTGGTTCACTTGGTGCAGGACCACTAACATTTATGTTTCAGAGAGAGTTACAGGATTCTGAACAAGTGATAGTGAAGGGAAAATGGTTTCGTTTCAAGTCAGGATGCAATGTGACCTTGGAGATTATATTCTTCACCAATTGATGCTCACAAGCTATGGAAATGATGAGTTATTTCTTGTTTTCAAGAATTAAAGTGATAGAGTCTTATGTGGCACACAAACAGGCCATTCAGCGCAACATGTCTACATCAATCAGAAAACATCAAACTACATTAATGAAAATTACCTCAATGTGCATGGCCGACTATGCTCTGACATTTTGTGCTCATTCAGCTGCTGATTAAATGCTGCATTAACTTGTGTTATTCGTGACCTGGGCTGTCAGTTGGCCTTTTATTTCAATGTATTCACGAAATGGTGTCTGCGAATGCATCACACTATTTCAAAGTCCGCAACAAGCTCATCTGATCAACAAACATGGTTACATTGTTCAGTTATTATGAGGAAAGTGGATTTTTCAAAAATTCATTTTGGATTTTAATGGAGCTAGTCCAATATTAATTGCCGTTGAGAAGTTCCAGTCCAGTTGGTGTTGGTCATTGCAAGTGGCTTTTGGGAGGGAGTACCAGCTGTGCATCTCATGTGCCAGTTTAGCTGGGAGTAAGTATTACTGGTGGTGGATGTAGTTTTAAACAAACTGCTGTACTGTGATGAACAGCTCGCAGAAAAACGCAGGAAAACTGACTCTTTGTCAAAGCAAATATATGGCAAGGAATTTAGTATTCTGCAGAGAAATAACAACGTTGCAACTAGAAGTCTATATAACGATGAAGGAAAGTTTGTTTGTATGTTATTGGTGTCCTTAAACTAATGTTGTCAAACAGCTGGAATAATGTCGGTGGGCTTATTGAACAAAACTTACACTGAGCATGTGAATTAACTTGGATATTTTCAGAGATGGACGGGCTGTCCTCGGTGTAGTAAGTCGTGATGCTCCATGGGATGATGCTGATTTGTAATCTCCCCACTTACTGAGCACAGTTCAATGGAACAAACCAACAATTGCCATTAGGTGGTGCTTCACAATATATCATGGAATCGTAAAATAAAGCAGATGCCTATCAAATCTGGCACCATCAAGTGCTGATACAAGTGTTTTGCCAAGTTTGTAATATTTCCTTCCTCAATCACCCTCACAGGCAATGCATTCCAGAAGCATATCACCCGCTGGATTCAAAGCAGATTTCACAAATCCTCACTCAATCTCTTGTCTTTCACTTTAAACGTGTATCCCCTTGTATTTAACCGTTTGACTAAGAGGAACAGCTGCTGTCTGTTCACTGTGTCTATACCTCTCATGCTGTTATACGCCTTTGTCAGGTTCTCACCATAACCTTCTCTGCTCCAAAGTAAAGCAAAAGCAAATCTAGCCTAGCTTCATGGTTTGAGTACTCTCTTCTGTTGTTATTCTTTCAATGTGCAGCATCTCATCTAAAGCAGTGTTAAGTGTTTCGGTCATTGATCTGGCCGTTGGAACAATCCGATTGTACCCTCCTGTAACCTAACACTTTCGTCCTCACTCTGAACCACCGGAATGATCATTGTGTCATCCACAACATTGTTTATCATGCTCTAACCCCCACCCCCATTTCCCACATTCTTATCATCAACGTGTATGAATATCAGAAGCACAGCTCGATTTTCTACCTGTTCTAAAGTTGTTGTTGCAGAGGAAGTATTGATAATTCCAGTCTATAGTTGTCCTTCTTTTGGTGAATTTGTAGCATGATGCAGGAAATGGAGCCACAAAGAGTATTTTGGACATGGAACCGAGTTCTGCTTTTATACTCCGGCCCTCTGCATGTATCATTCATAAGGCGTGTACATCATTAACCTTGTAGTCGCTTTTGGCACTGTGCACTGCAACATTTCCATTTTATATGGGCCTGCAGCTCATTTTTAATAACATTCGCTGCAATCCCATCAGAGTACAGGGAACGTTTTTTAATCTTCAGGATGGACGCAGGCTCATTCATGGAGTTTGTTTGAAAGAACTAAGGTGATGAGGATAAAGATTCAATTAAATTCTGCATTATAAGCATGCAGTAGAAGATCAAAACACATTCTCATTTCTACATTGAATTGGAAGCAAATTCATAGAAAAAACCAAACACCTACCTTTCTGGATATTGTTTAGTGACATAACGTGACATGATGTTGAGATAATGAATTGGAGAGAAAGGAAAATGACTGCACTTGATGGAGGTACAGAAATATAGCGTGGATGTACAATATGAACAAGAATACTGTTAATATAAGAAGTATGAGAAACATTTTCCTCATATTCAAAGGAAACCAGATCCCAATTTTCCTTAACAGTGATGTTTAATTGGCCATCAACCTCAGTTTTCCAACTGCATGGTTTTCCCTGCCACAGATGGACCTTCTGATACACCACCTCTTCTTCTTCCTATTCTTTCCTTACCCACCTACTTCCCTTGCATTGCCCCTTCTGTTGTGACACACCCTTACACTGACCATCTCCCTTCACACTTCTCGCACTGTATATCACACCATTTCCCTATCGCTCCCACCTTCCCTGACTCTCCCTTTTGCTTTTTGCTCTCACACTAAATGCTGGAAATTGCTGACTTCTGTGCTACTACATGTCATCAGTGAATGGTGCGTTTGAAATGATCACTGTGCAACAGCAACAGAAAACAGAATGTTTGCCACAGTCTGATACGCCGTGAACAGGATGGCTTTGTTAACTGTTGCTAGAGTGGAGTTTCTTCCGGTCCCTTTATCACAACACTTAATGAAACAGCCTCATCACCAACAGGACAAGCATCTTGGGACTGAATTGGAACTCCATGCATCAATTATCTTTTGTATATTGTGAGGATATTGTTCAAACAAACAGTATTCTTGCCTTTTGCTCCTTGTTCTTTCAACTGATCTTCCAATATAATTTGAGGTGAGATCAGAGAGACTTCCCTTTCAATCGAAGCAAGACTTGACTGAGCGTGGAATCAAGGATCCTGAGCAAAACTGTGATTAATGGGAATTAGAGAACATTCTGCACTGGGAATGGGAACAATGGGAAAACAATCTCTACAAGTTATCTTCTAAGTTACATGCCATCCTGACTAGGAACTAATTTGCTGTTCCTAAACTACCAGTTGTTAAACATCTTGGAATGTGCAGATCTGTGCGTATGTGCATCACTTGGACAGAAGAGATTCAAGTAGGCTGCTCTATGTCGCATTTTCCAGAGTGATTGTGTTTGACACGTAAAATCTGCCCATGCTAGTTCCTTCCGAAATCCGTGGATGACTATGCCCTGTACCAATCTATCTTATGCTTCCACAGTTTCATCTAAAGTTTCAGAAATGTAAGACCTTGCTGAATGACTATGACCCTAGTGATATTGAGGCAATGATTGGGGTCCTTAATTCAACTGGTTTCCTTTTGAGGATTGATCATGTGATTCGTGGCCACTGAATTGAATATTTTCATGGTGATTTATGACACGGAAAATGTTATGAATATTTAGGACTCTGTTAAATAAAAAGTTTTTATTTTTTCATTCAATAACTATAACCAAATGCAAGAGTTAACTGAAATGGCAGATTCACTGTTCCCTTTCATATCAGAAAAGTATCCACACTGCAAAAGCAAAAGGAAGCTGGAAGTGCTGGAAAACTTCAACAAGTCCAGCAGCATCTGAGCAGAAAGAGAATTAACGTTCTGAGACCGATATGACTTTTTCAGAGCAGAATCATGTTCGTCTCAATATGTTAACTCTCTTATACTCTCAAGATACTGACTCATCAGCTGTGTTTCACCAACATTTTCCTTTCGTATTTGAGATTTCCAAGTTCCCACGTATATGCTAGCACAGTGGCATATTTGGGTGGGTGGCACGGTGGCTCGCACTGCTGTCTCGAAGCACCTGGGAACCTGCGCTCAATTCCACCCTTGGGCCACCGTCAGTAATCAGCTTTCATATTCTTCCCGTGGTTGCCAGTGTTTCGTCCACGTGTTTCTGATACCTCCTAATTTACCATGAAAAATTGTTCATGTGCAACTATTTGCTTTAACTATGGGAGATAGAGGAATTGTGTAGGAGGGGGATCTGCATGCAATGCTCTTCCGAGGATAAGTGTCAGCTCGATGGGCCGAATGTTTTATTTTAACACTTTAAAATTATATATCATTATTATAACAAAGGCGGGTGGTTACTGGGGCAAAAATCTCTGCATCAGCACATAATGAGCTATATTTCTACTGATGTTCTTTCCATGGCCCTACACATTGTGTTATCCATGTCGGGGTTTTTAATTCTGAATATCCTGTGCATCGAAGAGCCAGGAGGGGACAAGAGATGTCGTTGGTAGATTGGGTCAAGGAAAACCCGAAGGCTTTCGATAACTATATCAGGAATATAAAAAAAAAAGACCAGAGTAAGATTAGAGCCTATCAAGTGTAATAGTGGAAATTTGTGCTTGGAGTCAGAGGAGATAGGGAAAGTGCTACGTGAATTTTTTCATCAGTATTCACACAAGAAAATAGTTGCTGTCGACGTTAATCCTGAGATACAGGTCAGTAGATTAGATAGGATAAATGTTCAAAAAGAAGAGTTTTTAGCAATTCTGGAAAGTGTAAAAATAGATAACTCCCCGGAGGAGAATTGTTCTAGGATTCTCTGGGAAGCCAGGGAGGAGATTGCAGAACCTTTGGCTTTGATATTTATGTTGTCATTGTCTACAGGAATGGTGCAGGAGTCTAGAGGATAGCAAGTGTTGTTCCCTTATTCAAGAAGGGGAGTAGAGTCTAATTATAGACAAGTGAGCATTACTTTGGTTGTGGGTAAAGTGTTGAAATTGTTAAAAAGATAGTGTTTATACTCATCTAGAAAGGAATAATTTGATTAGGTATAGTCAACACGGTTTGGTGAAGGGTTGGTCGTACCTCACAAACCTTATTGATTTTTTTGAGCAGGTGATCAAATAGGTGGATGCGGGTAAAATGGTTGACATAGTGTATATGACATTCAGGAAAACGTTTGGTAAGTTTCCCCACGATAGGCTTATTGCAAACAAAAGGCGGCATGGGCCTGAGGGTAATTTAGCGGTTTGGATCAGGAATTGTCTAGTTGAAATAAGACAGAGTGTGGTAGCTGATGGGAAAAGATCATCCTGGAGTTCAGTTACTAGTGGTGTACTGCAAGGGTCTGTTTTTGGGCCCACTGTTGTTTGTCATATTTATAAACAATCTGGATAATGGCGTAGAAAGATGGGTTAGTATATTTGCAGATGTATCTAAGGTCGCTAGAGTTATGGATAGTGCCAAACGAGGTTGTGGGTTACAGTAGGACAGAGATAATTTGGAGGCTGGGTTGTGAGGTTGCAAATGGAAAACAATGCGGAACAATGTCAGGTGATTCATTTTGGATGGAGCAACAGGAATGTAGTGGATTGGTCTCTTGGTAAGACTCTTGGTACTGTAGATGAGTAGAGATTCCTCTGTGCCCATGTACATAGATCCCTGAAAGTTGCTACCCAGTTTGGCAGGGTTGTTCAGAAGGCATATGTTGCGTTTGCTTTTATTAGTAGAGGGATTGAGTTTCGGAAACGTTGTGTCATGTTGCAGCTGTACAAAACCCTGGTGCAGCCGCACTTGGACTATTGCATGCATTTCTGGTCACCTCATTCATGGAAGGAGGTGGAATCTTTGGAAAGGGTTCAGAGGAGCTTTACTCGGTTGTTACCTGGTATGGAGGTAAGGTCTTACGAGGAAAGTCTGATGGACTTGAGGCTGTTTTCATTTGAAAGATTTTGAGAGGTGACTTAATTCAGACATATAATATAATCAGAGATTAAAGAGGCTGGATAGCGAGATTCTTTTTTTCTTGGATGGTAATGGCTAGCACGAGGATACCGCCGCTCCTTCACCACCAGACACCTGGAGGAAGAACGCCTCACCTTCCGCCTTGGAACACTTCAACCCCAGGGCATCAATGTGGACTTCAACAGTTTCTTCATTTCCCCTTCCCCCACCCCACCCTAATTCCAAACTTCCAACTCAGCACTGTCCCCTGGACTTGTCCGGACTTGTCCTACCTGCTGATCTCCTTTTCCACCTATCCACTCCACCCTCTCCTCCTTGACCTATCACCTTCATCTCTTCCCCCACTCACCTATTGTACTGTATGCTACTTTCTCCCCATCCCACCCTCCTCTAGCTTTTCTCTCCACGCTTCAGGTTCACTGCCTTTATTCCTGATGAAGGGCTTTTTTCCCAAAACGTCGATTTCGAAGCTCCTGGGATGCTGCCTGAACTGTTGTGCTCTTCCAGCACTACTAATCCAGAATCTGGTTTCCAGCAACTGCAGTCATTATTTTTACCTCAAAGGCCTGATTGGCAACTCCTGTTTCCTGTTTAACACCGCGGATGTGCTGATGGCACTCCTTCCCTCCTCGTGTAATAGGCAGGAGGGACTGAATGGGCTATCTCTGTTCGCATTTAATAGTTTCAATGCATTGAATATATTCTGTTGAAACCAGCTTGAGAGGCTGAATGAGCTCTTGTTATTTAACTGTGGAACACTAGAAAGAGACATTTCTAGTAAGACTGTTACAGGAGTGTTACCATCACTTTAACAACACAGTTTGGATGCTATCAAGGTCTTGCTGCACATGGACACGGACTGCAACAGCAGTGGAGAGGTAAACAAATTATTCTTAATATTGCGTGATCTTCAGAGAATGCCTCCACTTCTAACTGTAAGATGTGGGAAAGACATTGAAACAGCTGAAGAAAACTACCTTGAGGATGCAGGCAGAGATGTCCTGTGACTGAAATAATTGATCCACACAAACCACAAACATCTTCCATTGTCCTCTGAATGCCTCTAACCAGTTGGGGAATTTACAATTCATTCCCATTAGATTCAATTCTGTTCAGGGTCCCTTGATACCATCCACAGTTTAGTCCTGCCTTGATATCAGGGCCTGTCGCTCTTACCACGTGTTCATATCTTTTATTCGTGTGAATAGGTCACGGTGTGATTGTGAGGAGTGTTTCCTTCTCACAGAGGGTGGTGACTATCGGGACTTCTGTATTCCAGACAGGTTGGGGAGGTATATCACTAAGATATTTGGAAGGCAGCACACTGGAATATGAGGCATCAGAATGTTGAGGACTGCAGGGATTGAGCATTAGAGAGGAGTTATGGCTTTTGCAGATCAGCTATGTTCATGATGAAGGGAAAGACAGGCCAGAAGGGCTGAATGATATATTCGCGTATCTGATGTTCTCTCATTCTGTTATTGGGATGTTATTTTCCTGAAAATTCTGTTATTAGATGTTGCAGTCAGGGAGACCAGAGGATTTGGTGTGCAATCTCTTGGTGATATATGGGCGCTGTATTTACAGTGAATCTGAATCGGCAACATGACCAAGAAATGAAGACAGTTCTGGAAAGACAGAGGAATGACATGTTTCACACCGTCACTGAACGTTTCTTTTCCTAAGGATATTTCCCAACGCAGTGTCAAACTGTGTGTGACAGTCTTCATCCGCTGAATGGTCTCTGCTGTTTCTGTTCACCAGATTACTGGGGTAAATGGCCTCCAACTGTTCCTGTCCATCAGGTTTGAGAGTTTCAGTGGATCATAGGAACAAGGGACTGAGGAGAAGGGTTGGTAATTAGACACTTAAAGCCTTCTCCACCAGGCACTAAGATTGGGGCTGATCAGGTTGTGGTCTCAGCCTCACTTTCCTGTCTGTAGTTCATTGCCATTTACCATGTAATGACTAAGTAGCATGGCTTTGAATAGATGCAAACACATAGGCACCACAAACTTACGGGGAAGAGCATTCCCACTCAAACAGCCCTTTGTGAATTTCTCCTCATCCCTGTTCAGAATGGTTTTGGCGAGGTCTCTGTTTCATTTTCTACTCCAGCTCCTCCATTGGTCATGACACATTTTAAATGTAACTAGGTTGGTCATATAGTCAATGATGCAGTTCTCAGACTAGGTCAGGTTCTTTGCTAAGCACAAGGCAGGTAGATATCTTTAATTTGGAAAAGTAATTTACCAAAGCAAACTTACTCTAGCTATCATGGAAAGATACATGGCAAGCAGTGTGGACAAGTATGTGCATTAATATTTATCTTTCAATTTATACTGAGACACAGTGTGTATACACAGAAATATGCACATACGCAGACACATACAAAAAGACGCTCACAGTGTCACACACAGGTGCACATAGACACACACATACACATGCATGAAGACAAACAGAAAAAACCTCTGCAGAATATCAGGTTGAAAGAGCTTTTCATAGCAAAATTTAAGTTCAAGACAAAAGGAAATATTAAATTGTATTCTGCCTCGAGGTCATTCTGCTCACACAAGCTGCTGGCAATCGAATTCCTTCCTTGAACGGTTGGATTTGGCTGAATTCCCTTTGCTTCAGGCAGTGTGGAGATTCCAAAGAATCCTTTACTGGAAAACTTCATGAGTGCTAAAGATTACTTATGAGTTTTCACCTCTTATATGTTGATGTGAGAAGGAACAAGGTAAGAGAGGAAGCAAATAACCGTGACTTTTCTAGCAGGTTGCATCTTCTCCAACATTTAGCTGAAATATACAATAATGTTATCTGACCACCTAAATGGACCATGTGAAGCCTCCTTGAACATCCTCGGGACTGTACGAATCCGTCCCTGTTCCCTGCTCCATGTAGGAACAATTTATAAGCTGTCATTTGAAGATGCATTTGTATATGTCCTCATAATTTTGTCCAGTAAATTCATGTCTTTGCACTATCTGTATTAAAATGAATGCATTTTTCTCTTAAATTTGAATCCTTACTTCTAGTTTCCCATACCAGAGGAAATGTCCATCAGCCACGCACCTGAAACACTCTCCCCAAGATCTTATGTGGTACAATATGAAAATCTCTCATTCTTTACCCTGAAGTGCTCTGGTAGAGGTTTATAAAATCATGAGGGGCATGGAAATGGTGACTAACCAAGGACATTTTCTGAGGTTTGGGAAGGTCAAAACTAGAGCACACAGTTTGAAGGTGAGGGGGAAAGCTTTAACTGAGATAAAGGTGGTCACCTTTTCTCGGAGTGTATGGATTTAACTGTCAAATGAAATGTTGGAAGCTGGGAAAATTACAGCATTTAAAAACCATTTGGATGGGTACTTGAATAGGAAGGTTTTAGAGGGATCTGGGCCAAATGCTGGCAAATGGGGCAAGATTAATAGAGGACATCTGGTTGTCATGGACAAGGTGAACCGAAAGATCTGTTTCTTTGCTGTATGACGGAATAAGGCCTTCATTCCAGGAACAAGTACAGTGAAACATCTAACAGAGCTTCTAAATCAATTGGGTATATTTACTTGTCAGTTTAGGGAATCATCACTGCACACAATACATCAAATGTGGCCACAGAAAACTCATGTACAGATGCAGTAAAGTGTTCTGATAGCCTTTGCATTGAGTAGAATCATTCCATATACTTTCCCAATCACTGACTGCATTGGCATACTAACCTTGTGTGATGTATGTACTAGGATGCACAAATCCCGTTGCACCACTGAGTTTAGTGATCTCTCTCCTTTTTAAGTAGTTTACTGTTGTTTTAACCTTTTGTCACAACATAAATTTCATTAGCCCAGGTTAGACTGTTTCTGTTGTAGTTTTATACATTAACGTCCCCTGTCTCTATCCCATTACAGACTCTCTACCTCCATTTGACACCTTATTGATTGACTATCTTGGTGGCTGAGCTAATTGAGCTCCAATTCAATCAGTCCCCACATCCAAATCATTGACAGGTTCGATATAGTTGTTGATCTTGCACTGATCTCTAAGGCACTCCAACAAGTTAAAATTTACCAAACTGAAAATAAACATCAATCCCTACTGTCTATATCCTGAGAGTTACCCAGGGTTCCCTTCTCCAGTGTCGCATCCGAGAAAGGTTGGATAGCCTACCCCTGTGCTGTATAATGTGCTCAAATGGCTGAATGACTTTATCATCTTCATTTGTAAATCCATAGAAGGGCAGAAAGGTCTCCGCGTGCCTCATTGCTGACGGGCTGAATGGGAACTTCCTCTCCCTCTGTAAAAGCAACGAGGGTTTGATAAGAGAACAAGACATGGGTTAAGAGCAGCAGGGTTGCATGTGATTGTAACTAAACATCCCTTTCCTGTCTGTTCCCAATAAACATGGTTTCTTTTGTTTATCACTGATCTATGGAACTCAACCTTGAATGCTTGCAGTAACCCAGTCTTCACTGCTCCTTGGGCATAGGAACACTACAGATCACACAGCCCTAAAGAGAAAGGAGGATCCCTGTCTCAGTCTGAAATGAGAATGCCCTTATTCTTTAAACGTCTCCCCCTCAAGCCAACCACCAATCTTTTGAAACAAGGATTCGACAATTAAAAACAGGTATAGACCATTCAAGCTCTCAAACCTGTCTTCAATTCCTATGACACTTGACAATCAAATACTTAACACATTTAGCCTCAATCGAAGTTAAATTAATTCCAGATACCATAAGCTCACAAGAGTGTAGGAAATTAGGACGTTGTACGGTGTAGCACAGTACAGCCCTTCAGCCTTCAATGTTGTGCGAACCTCTTTATCCTAGTCTAAGATTAAAGTCAACTTCATACCCTTCCTTTGGTTATGATTTATTTGTTTATCCAAGAGTTGCTTGAATATCCCTAATGTATCTGGTTCTACTACCATCGCTGGCAGTGCATTCCACGCACCAATAACTACCTGTGTAAACAACCTTCATCTGACATCTCCTCGAGGCCTCCTTCCAATCACTTTAAAATTATGCTCCCTGCGTGATAGCCATTTCGACCCTGGGAAAAAAAGTCTCTGGTTGTCCACTCTGTCTATGCCTCAGCATCTTGCACACCTCTATTAAGTAAGCTCTCATGCTTCGTCATTCCAATGAGAAATGCCTAGCTCACTCAGAAATTCTTCAAAAGACATGCCCTCCAGCACAGGCAACATCCTGGTAAATCCTGTCTGCACCCTCTCGAAAGCTTCCAATTTCTTCCCATAAACGGGGCGACTGAACTCAACACAATAATTCATATGTGATCTAACCAGTGCTTTACAGAGTCCCCCATCTCTACTGTCTGTCAATGTTAAGTGTAGAGTCATACGATGTAACCCTCTGCTAGCGTCCCCATGCCACTGCACAAGTGTCAGATGTTTTCTCTCTCTCTCTCAGAGGACATCAAATACTATCAATCTCTCACATTGCATGGCTGTTTGGTTTTTCAAATAATGTCTTTCGAAGCACAGAGCCGTTTCGTCTGATACCTAGCGATAGCGTTCCTGAGATATTACCACCATGACTGTGTCAGTTTCAGGACTTTTCAATCTTTTCTCATTTATAATTTGTAGGAGTGTATTATAAAAGATTTCAAGTAAATGAACGTGCAATAACTTCATTGCATTAAACATACAAATCATTCCATCGACATTGCTTGGATGCATTTGCGGTGGAAATACTCTTTAATTTGTGCACTCTGTGTCAAAAATAATCTTTAAAGACAAATAACTTCCACATTGCAGAGCGAGCATAGATATTACTTTACACGAACATTCTCCACTCTGAGGGTCTTCAGTAGAATTACAATCCTCCATATACCAAACTGTGTGTGTACGTGTGTGCGTGTGCAGATGGTTCTATCAGTTTTGATGTCGCTATGAGCTGCCTTCCTCCCCCTCCCTCCCAGACTGAATCCCTGATGTTTGTCACCATGCGGGGCTGTCAATGCAGAGGAGTGGGAAGGCCAGCAGAGGGAGAAATTGCATCACTTTAAACACCAGAGAGGCTGACAGATCCTCTGTGCACATGGACACACAGATGCACACAGAGACGAATACAGGCACGCAGACAAAACGCAGAGATGAAAACAGACACGAAATTACACAAAAAGACAAATACAGACACGCAGATGCACAGAAAGATGAACGCAGACACACAGATATACACAGAGACGAACACAGATACGCTGGTATGCACAGAGATGTATACAGAAACGCAGATACACACAAAGGCGAATACAGACATGCAGATACACACAGAGATGAATGCAGATGAACAGGCGCACACAGAGACAAATGCAGATGTGCAGCGACACAGAAACAAATACAGGCACGCAGAGACAAATGCAGACAGGCAGATACACAACAGAGATAAATACAGGCACGCAGATACACATAGAGACGAATACAGACACGCAGATACAGAGATGAATAGACTCACACAGATGCCCACAGAGATGAATACCGACACAATGATTCACACAGAGATGAACACAGACACACAGAGACAAACACAGACGCACAGATACACACAGAGACGAATGCAGACACACAGATACTCACAGAGATAAATGCAGGCATGCAGATAGACATCGAGACGAACACAGACATGCACGTACAGATATGAGTACAGGCATGCAGATAGACATAAAGACGAATACAGACACGCTGATACAGAGATGAATGCAGGCACGCTGTTACAGAGACAAGCAGATATGCAGAGAGACGGATAGATACACACAGATGCTCGCAGAATGAATAATGACACGCAGATACACAGAGAAATGAATAGAAACACACAGATATACACAGAGATGAATACAGACACGCAGATACACACAGAGACAAACACAAACACGCAGATACACACAGAGACACGCCGATACACACAGAGATGAATAGAGTCACACAGAGACAAATACAGACACACGGATACACACAGAGATGAACAGAGACACACAGATACAGAGACGAACACAGACGCACAGATACACATAGAGACACGCAGATACACACAGAGACGAATTTAATGACACACACATACACAGAGATGAATACAGACACGCAGATGCACACAGAGATGAATACAGACACGCAGATACAGAGAAAGACAAATATAGACACGCAGTTGCACACAGAGACGCATAAAGTCACACAGATACCCACAGAGACGAATACAGATACACGTATACACACAGAGTTGAACAGAGATACACCGTTATACACAGAGACAAAAACAGACACGCTGATACACGCAGAGATGCGCAGATACACACAGAGACGAATAGAGACACACAGACACACACAGAGAGGAATATAGACGCGCAGATACACACAGATGTGAATACAGTCAGATACACACAGAGAGGAATACAGACATACAGATGCACACAGACTCAAATACAGGCACAAAGAGATACACAGAGATGAATGTAGATACACAGACACACACGGAGATTGATGCAGTAGCACAGATACTAATACAGACACACAGAGACAAATACCGATACACAGATGCACATGCACACACAGATACCCAGTCATCACTACACCCACTGACACACTGACGTTTATACAAACATTGGGAAGCTGCCAGTATTTATTTTTCAGGTGGTGACTTTCTCAATATTTCACTCATTCTGTGTGGCTTTCTGAAGTTCCATAGGTAAATCTCTTCATGTTCTCTATAGCTTCCACCTCTTTCCTTTAATGAGGTGACCAGAACATGGTATTACAAGTGTGGTGTTATGACACGGCGATGAACCTTTCTGCTAATTAAACCAAACACTCAGAAAAGCTCACCTTGCTCATAATCTGTTAAAGTCGAGTGACAGAAAGCTTGCAAATTCCAATACTTAATAGAAAATAATATCAATTTATTCCTTAAACTAAAAGTGAACATTGAACAACAACAATTATTCCCAACTCTAAGCTTCCCTTTCTCTGAACTGTTTGTTATCTTCCTCCACCTTTAACAATATACACTTCCAATTAAAGAAAAATTGCATTAAAATTACATAATCCAGACAATGGCTGTAATCTCCAATGCCCTCCTTCTTTCCACCGAATATCTCCCTGAGTCATGTTTTGTCTTTTAATGCAAGGGCTTTTCATCCAAAAAAAAAATTATCTTCCACAGAGAATGTTGTTCATGGCAGACTCTCACGATGGTAGTTTACTCTCTGTCTAACTTTTAAAATGCGTGCCTCTTTATTCCCTCAACATCAGCTCATCTCCTTGGTTTGATGCTGGCAAGACAATAAATTTAAAATCGATTGGGTTGAGTATAGTGGGATATAATTTCAATTTGATTGGTCAAATTCGAATAGTTGCCAAAAGAGCAACCAAAGCCCAACATATCTGTTTCACAGCCAGATGTTACATAGTTTTAATTGTCCAGTACACTGTGAAAATATTAGCTAGTCATATGACAAGAATTTGCAAGTTCTCAATGCAGAACAGCTTTCAACTTCATCACAGTGGGTTAAACAGTGGGATTATAGATCTGCAGTATAACTTCACAGCTCTGAAACTGAGCTCCCCGGCTGTGAAAGCCAACACATCATACGCATTCTAAACAACAGCACCAACCTGGATGGCAACTTTGAGGATCTATAGACATGGACCCCAAGATCCCGCTGTTCTAGATTTATCTTGAACTGTCACGCATCAGCTCAGTTCTGTCAATGACCTGTAGTAACCTACAACAGCCGTACATACTAACCACGAACTCCACCAAAGTTCGTGACATCGGCGAATCTATGAACCCACCCTTCCAATTCGTCATCCAACTCTCTTATGAAAAAAATCACAAAGAGCAGAGGTCCCATAATAGATCACCAAGCTCGTCACCAAGCTCCAGGCTGCATCTGTTCCTCTACTACCACCTCTGTCTACTGTGGGCCAGCAAATTCTGCATCCAGACAACCAGATCTCCCTGTAAGCCACGTCTCCTTATCTTGTGAATGAGCTTATCGTGGATAACCTTATCAAACGCCTTGTTGTAATCCGTATATACCACATCCACTGCTCTAATTCATCAACGTGTTTTGTCACATCTTTAAGGAATTCAATAAGATCTATGACCTGCTCCTCACAAAGCCATGCTGACTGTCTCTAATCATTTATAATTTTCCAAATATTGTTGTGGTTCTATAGCCACTATAAATACCGGAGAAAACAGCACAGAAGCGCTTCACAGGAGGCTCCCAAGCACTGAGGATGTCACCTAGACAGGGGACGAAAACTTTGCAAGACAAATTCCAGCTCGGCGAACAGAACCACAACAACGAGCACCCGAGCTACAAGTTTTCTACCAAACTTTTCCAAATATTCATAAATCCTGTCTCTCAAATCCTCTCCAATACTTTGCCCGTCACTGGTGTAAGACTGGTTAGCCAATAATTCCCAGGATTATCCCTATTCCCTTTATTTAACCAGGGAATAACTTTTGCCCGCCTCCTGTCATCTGGCACGACTCCAGTGTACAGTGCCGATGCAAAGATCATCGCAAAATGCACAGCAATCTCTTCTCGCTTCCTATAGTATCATAGGTCATATCCTGTTTGGCCAAATAAATGTATCTATCCGTGTGTTTCTCAAATTTTTCAACACATCTTCCTGTTCTAGCATATCCGCCTGTTTCATGCTGTCCTCAGAAACGTCAAGGTCCCACTCATTAGTGAATACTGAAGCAAACATTCATAAAGAACCATCCCTAACTCCTCCGACTCCTGGCGCAAGTTCTCTCCACTATCACTGATCAGCCCTACCCTCACTCTGGCCATCCTCTTGTTCCTGACATAAGTGGAGAACGTCTTAGGTTTTACCTTAATTCTACCCGCCAAGCCTTTATCATGCACACTTTTATCTCTCCCGAGTTCATTCTTCAGTTCCATCCTGGTTACCTTGCAACCTTCTAGAGCACTGCTTAACCTTTGCCTCCTCAACCTTATGTAAGCTTCATCCTTCCTCTTGATTAGATGTTCTAAATCGCCTGGCACAATGAAGATATGGAACTGTAAATGGATGGGAGATGCACATCCTGTCACTTTCAGCATGAGCTGCAAGTTTCGCGACAGTGGGCAGTGATCAAACACAGTGTTACTGAGCAATGCACTGGGATAGTGGACACAGCTCTACATGCTGGAAGGGTAACTGCTCCAGGTTTACAGAGTTATTCACTGCACAGCTCCCCGTGGGCTGATGTGGTCTGCACAGTCTACAGATTGCTGGGTTGTATTGAGCGGTACACCAGCCTTGTCTGCACAGTGCTTCACGCTGAATAGATACCTCATCTGGATTATGATGTCTGATTCTGTGAGGTGGAGTTGGTATTGGGCATAACTGACCATTTGAGCTGATCTGTCAGCATATTTATTTTATGATCTTACTCTTGTTATTTGACTCACCAGGTCTGACTCTGCCGGCAAACCCCATTTCTCTGAGAAGAGCCATGTTTATTCAACTTGTTGATCAAGTAATCATCCAAATATAACCCGAGTATCTGTCTTTCTGCACCTTAACCTGACCGTTGGTGCTAATATCCCTGAATCCCCGGGGACATAATTATGATGTTCAGAAACAATGTGCAAAGTGCATGGCTCATGCTCTTCTATACATCACGGCTGTGGGTCCCATTTGGATCCTTAATGTATCAAGAGCTGGCACTGTGAAGCTCAGAAACAATGAAAAGGTGCGTCTCAGGCTGTTCACTTCCTGGTGTGTCCCATGTGGTGCTCCATGTACAGTGGAGTGTGTGTTGGGCTGTTGTTCACTTCCCGGTGTGTCCCATGTAGTGCTCCATGGTGGACAGGGGGTTGCAGCACCTTTGAGAAACGTCTTTGAAACTTGGTCTGTGCCTGTTCACTGAACATCTGTATTTGTCCCTCTCAGCTGATCATGTGGTCGGTTACACGAGGAAGCCCCTCGAGTATTATTGTTAAGTACCAGGCAGCAAATTTGTAACTGAGGGGCTCCGGACTGACTCCTGTTATTGGAACGTTAGTGGAGGTGCTTGGAATGGTTTGCTGGAAGTTGTGCTGTCAGCTGCCTCAGACATTCAGAGAGACCTGAGCATTTGGTGACCCAACTCTGGATGGAGGATGGGGACGATAGTAACAGCATCTGGGTCTGTAACATGAACAATAAATAGAGCAGAGGTTGCAAAGAGGGGAAGCTCTGAAACCACGGAGTGAGAGTGTGTCTGGGGAAAGGGATCTGCTGGATCCACCCCCGGTTTTCCAGGAACACCTTCCCAAGCTCCAATTAACCCAGGAGCAGAGTGTGAGGGAACCCTGACGGAACAAGGAGCTGGTCATAGAGCGGTGTCACCTTCTTTAACACGACCTGCAGCTTCTCATCAGGGGGAGGACCGTGCTACCACTGGTTTTTGGGTCAGAGTTTCATTCAGCTTCTATGTTTCAGAACTTTCCAGGCAGGAGTGGGTGACAGCTCCATCATCTCTCCGATCTCAACATCAGTGTCATCATTCAGTGACGGAGGATATATATGGTGGATGAGAGCAATAGGCCCGCTGGGAACATCAGGCAGCAAACGATCAGGGTGACGGAGCAACACATGCCATGTCTGCACGGCTCAGAGTAAACCCTTCAGTACACACGGTATCACTAAGTCCTGTAATCCCTCTGTATTTCAGTAACATACTGCCGGCCGTTCTTCCTTGAAGAAAATGACAGAATATATATGATGTTAAATCCCACCTGCCAAACTTTTATCCATTGATTAACTTGTCCATATCCATTTACAGACTCTACAACTTCCATTGATTATTTAATTTCCTGCTTATATTATTTCCATTGGCAAACTTAGTTACAGTACATTTGGTCCACTCCTCTAGATTATTGATATAGATGGTAAATAGCTGAAGACCCTGCACTGGTCACTGTGTGACCCTACTGGTTACATTCTTTTAAACTGATTAAATCTGATTTATCAGGAGTGCCTGCTTTCTGTCCGATAACCAGTCCACCGCCATTCCTGTGTAACACGTTCGAAGGACTGAAGAAAGATGAGGAACCTCAGTCAGCAATCCAGCTCCTCCAGCCTGCTCCACCATTGAATACAATCACGGCTGATGTCAGCCTGCTCCACCAATGAATATAATCATGGCTGATGTCATCTCGGTCTCAGTCCCAATTTCCAGCCCACTCTCCATATCCCCTCAGTTACTCAATATCCCAGCATCCACTGCACTCTGGAACAGTGAATTACACTGATTTAAAATGCTTTGATAGAAGTTCTCTCATCTCTGCTTGAATTCCTCTCCACTTATCCTAAAACTGTGATCTCTTGTTGTAGGTTGCCCCACATGAGGAAGTACCCAATGCATGTCGACATTATCAATCACCTTTAGCATTGTCCAGACCTCAGTGACATCACCTCCCATTTTTCTAAACTCCAGGGAGTCTAGGCCTGAACTGCTCAATCTGTATTCAGAGGACAAACTCCTTATCTCTGGAATCAGTCTAGTAAACCTCTTCTGAACTGCCTCCATGGTAATTACATCCCTCCTGCAGTCAGGACACAAAAACTGTACACTGAACTCAATTGCGATCTCACAAATGCCTGGCATTATTGCAGCAGTACCTCCCTCGCTTTATAATCTATTCTTTCAGAAATATATACCAAATTTGCAGTTGCCTTTCTCATTATCTGCTACACCTGCATCTGTGTCTTTTGCGATATGGATGAGGATACCAGATCCCTCTGTACCTAAGCACTACGTAGTTTCCCTCTGTTTGGATAGTAAGTTGCCTTTCTGTTACACTGACCAAAACGGCCGCATACTTTTCATTGTTTCGTTTCATCTGCATCCTATCCTTAATCATTCATTACAATTTCTCAACTGAGTCAGTGTCATCTGAAGAACTGATTATAGCATGTCCATCCCCTCAAATAGGTGATAGTATTTATTGCTAATAGTTGGGGCCTGGGGACTGAGCCCTATGGTATTTTTGGAAACAGAAAATGAACCAGTTATTCCAACTCAATGCAATTCTTTGTTTCGCCAAGCCTACATCCAAGCAAATAAATTACTTCGAACCATATGCAATCTTATTCTGCAGATTAATTTTTTGTGCACACCTTATTCAATGTCTTCTGCAAGTCCTGATTTTCCATCTCCAGGATCCCCATTATGCAGCTTGCTTGTCACATTCTTAAAGACTCAAATAAATAATGAAAATATGATTCATCCTTTTAAAATTATGTTGATTCTGATCGATTGTGGCTTCCCTTTGTAAATGTGCTTTCTTTAATTCCTGAATAATCGATTTTAATAATTTTCTTAAATTCCAGCAGTTTTCTCGCTACTTTATATTCCATCGTGAATGTGGTAAGCTTTCACCTCTATATATTCTCTTCATTCCCTCCAATCCTGTATAATTGACACATGGTGTGAAATGACCTACTGTGGTTGCTGTGTAAGAAGCATGAGTGGCTGAATGGACTCATTCTCTTCCCTGTGCACAAAATCAATGGGCTGATGTCAAAACAAAATCAAAACAAAACATAGATTAAACCGAGCTGAACCAAGGCAAATTAACTTAAATTACATGAAGTTACAACACCCAGCACGTTCCTACCAAAGCTCCCCATCACCGGTAGCATGATTTGCCATACCCGTATTTATTCAGAATTCTTCCTCTCAGAGCCCTCACTGTTACACAAATGTCCTGACCAATTTAGCCAATAAAACCATGTGTATATGGTTGAAATAGGGCCGCCACGTCCTATGACAATGTTCATTTCTTGGGTGCCCATACTCATAAGGAAGTCGAGGGGAATGGACTCCATAACTAGCCCACACCAGGATCAGAGTCATGGGAGGTTTCCTGGAACCCAGTTTATCAGAATGCTCTTCCTCGCACTTAATGAAAGAATACTAAACAATTTATTCCCATGCAAGTCCAAAGAGGGAGGATTCAGCGAACACAAGAGGAGGGGCACCAGGTTTGCCTTGACCTCGGTTCCCAAAACCCCTTCCAAAACACTTGCTATAGTGCACCAATACCTATGAAGCTTGTGGCATGATCACAAGCAATACGTAAGTGCACCAACATCTATTGAACATTTGGGGCACATTGGGGACTCTCCTGTCTTAAATTTGACAGGCTGCTCGGGTGTCAATTAAACCCTGCGGAGTACCTTCAACTGCATAGCCTACATCCTATTGCAAATTGAAATCTTCCTTACGCTTTCCCAAATATCTTCCCACTCCTCTGGTGAGATCTCCACCCACAATTCCTGAGCCCAGATTCCATGCAGCCGCTCTATATCATTTGAGACACTACCTCTTAATAAATGATAGAGGGTGCTAACCGAGAGAGCACCTGTGGACGAAACACTCTTCCCTCCATTTCCGACCTATGGGGACTAACCATTAATGTAGTCTTTTTTTCTGTCTAAAGTTCCTCATCTAAAAGTAGCGAAAGTGGCCCCTCCAAGATAACTCATATTTCTGACTCAGCTGCTCTAAAACCACCATGACCACCACGTCAAATAATTCTCCCAAACAGGAAACTCCTCTGGACTCCCAGAGCCGAAAGCCATAATCCATCAATCCCAGCTGGGATCCTACCAATCCTACAATGGGAATAAAAGGAGAAGATTATTTGTGTAAATTGCCCTCAATTTGTCGCATCATTTTACAGGCTTTAACTATTTTATGGACAATTGGATTTCTGCAATGGTTCATAACAATCCTCGTCTTGTCCATGAACAACAGATTAATGAGGGGACATTTTGCCTGGGATGCCTCAATGTCCAGACAAACTGACCGCAGGTCTTTGCAAGCTCAATCAGCCACATCCGATTGCAGGGAACCTCGTTGGTATTTCTTAAAGTCCAGAAAATTCACACCCTTAATCTCCTGCAGAACCTGTAATTTGGCGAGCTTCATAAGAGGCCACCTGTGGTGCCAGATGAACAACCTTAACCAACTGTAAAGCCTCCATAGAACCGACCTGGAGAGCATCAAAAGGACCATTCGCATGGGATAGAAGAAACGAGGAAGTGCATTCATTTTAACCGGAGGTATTCTACCCAACCAGGATAATGGAATATCTTCCCAGAGCCGAAGGTCCTGTCTTATCTTCTTGAGCACTTGCACGAAGTTTGCTTTATATAATTGACAGAAGGCTGGTGTGATAAAAATGCCTAAATAGAGGAGACCTTCTTGTGACCATCTGAAAGGGAATCAGATTGCACCCCCCATGATCAGGTACTCGAATAACACCCAACAGGCATGGCGTCCGATTTCATAAAATTGATGTTATACCCCGAGATAGACTCAAATAAATCAATCACTTCTTTAAAACAGGTCAAAGATATCATCAGGTTAGGTAGAGATTGAAGAACGTCATCTATGTAAGGATGATGTCATGCCTTCCTGACCCGACCACCCGTTCAGTTATTTTGGGGCCCCTCTGGGTGGCCTCTGCCAACGGCTCAATCATCAATACAAATAATAACGGCGAAAGGGGCAGCACACCGATGCTAAAATTATACCATTAGTCCTTATACATTAGTGAGAACTCATGTCGCTGTTGCGTCACTTTATAATTCTGCCATCCAACAGGCAAAGACACGTCCAAGGCAAAACAGTTCCAAGAAATAAAAGAGGTACGGCCACTACACCCAAGCAAATGCTTTCTCTGCATCCAGCGAGACTTCCAAGCCTGGAATTGACCTTGCTGGCTCACCTCAACCATATTTTGCACTCTCCTAATATTAACAGGGGACCTGTGACTCCTAATAAAACGTGTCTGTTCCTCTTTCACAATGAAGGACAAGATCTTCTCCAACCTCAACGCTAGTATTTTCGACAAAATTTTAAATTCCACGTTTAATAACTGTATAGGCCTATACGAATAGGCAATCCTCTGGGGCTTTCCCTCTCTTGAGAATAAGAGACATGTTTGCTTCTCTCTGAGAGGATGGGAGGCAGTTCTGTCCACAAGAATAATTGAATATATTCAACATTGGTCCAGCCATCATGTCTATGAACTCCTAATAAATCTCACTCCACAAGCCATCTGGCCGATCGGTCTGCCACTCTGGAGCTGCTTTACCGCATCCTGTATCTCTTGGATGTCACGGGGCATACAAAAGAGACTCCTGCTCTGAAGTTATACGTGGGAGGTCCAGGGTCTTAAAATGACTCAATTTTCACCAATCTGTCCGCACAATCCTCTGACTGGAGCAACCCAGTGTAGAACTTTCTGAATGCTGTATTAACCCTTTTGGGACGGCAGGTGATAGTACCAGCACCCTCTCTAATGGATGTAATAGATTGGGGGCACTCTTCCCTCTGGCCAAGTGCGCCAAATACCTTCTCAGTTTAGCACCATACTCGAATAACCTCTGTTTCGCAAAGGAAATCTCCCTCTTTGCAGTCTGGGTGAGCGCAGTGTTCAGAGCAGCCCGGAGCACTGTAATCTGCTGCAACTTAGTTACAGACAGTCTGTCAAAGAATGCTGTCTCAGCTGCCTTCAGCCAAGCCTTGAGCATACGCTACTGCTGTGCCTTCTGCCGCTTCCGAGTCACCGAGTAAGAAATAATCAAACCCCTTGTATAGGCCTTGGCAGTCTTCCAGAACACAGATGGATTACTGGCCGTACCCAAGTTAATGTCCCAATAAAAACTTCAATTCCCGCGAAAAGTACTTAATGAATTTGCTATCTTTCAGGAGGCAAGGACCCATGCACCAGTGCTGCGAGCCTGTCCCAACACCATCAGCCTTAACATCCACGTATACTGCTGCATGATCAGAATTTTGCAGGGCAGCATCGAATTTAAAAAGTCCAATGGGGCAAAAAATTGTCAATCCTGGTATAGCACTTACATGGGTTAGAAAAAAGGTGAAGCCCCTACCTTCAGGGTGAAGACATCTCAAACGTTCACCAACGCAGCTCCCTGTTCAGGTCCACCAGCTGCCTTGATGGTGGGGAAATACCCGTGAGACCCCTTGACATCCTATCCACTTCGGGGTCCATAAGTCAGTTAAAGTCTCCCTTTTAATTGTACAATGTTCCCCAAGGGTCATCCACCTGGAGAGCGCATTTGAAGGGGTGTGGTGGGGCAATATTATACAATGTCCCATCTTCTTCTCCATGTATTAAAGCTTTAAGGATCAGAAACCACTCACGTTTGTCGTTAATTTGGTCAAACAACTGAAGTGGAAGGTTTGTATGAATGAGTGAAGCTACTCCTCTACTTTTCGAATTAAAGGATGAAATAAACACCGGACCGAACCTTCCCTGCTGTAACTCTAAGTGCTCCTTATCAGTTAGATGTGTTTCTTGCATCAAGGCAACATTGACCCCTTCCTTTCTGAGGCTTGAAAGTATCTTCTTCTCTAAATGCGTGAGTGACTCTCCTTAAGGTTCCACGTGCACCATTAAACAAGTGGTTAGCCATAACTATCCGAAGCAGCCCATGACCCACTGGGAGAAGAACCCCATTTATAGCACGTCAATTGAATGCAGTAAACAGTTCATACAAACTTGAAACTATAACTACAATAACAGCCAAAGCAAAACTTCTCACAAATATTTCTAAAATGAGCCAACATATAACACAAATAAGTGGAGAGACCCCCCCCCCCCCCTTCCTGCAGAGGGTGTACATATTACCCATTAATCCCCCATGGCTCTTCCGAGCTGAAGCCACTCATCAAATCCAGGCAAAACAATGTTTTCAAAAGTTGCATGCGTCTTACAACAAGAAAGTTAAATTTGTCCCATCCATACTTTGACATCAGGCAGTCTGGGTGAAACAAAATGTAACCACCCCCACCATCGCTAAACCCACTTTCTCATTCAGCGCTAAGTGAGAGAAATGAAAAGAAGTTGATGAGCTGGCCGTTTTCTTCTCATTCTGGCAGCCCGACCAGGCTGATGTTCTTCTGATGGCCCTGATTTTCGAAGTCTTTGACCTCCTCTACTAAGGCCCTTAGCTACCATTCCAGGGCTTCGACACGACCCGCCGAGGATTCTGCCATGGTTTCCAAAGCCGCGATCCACTGTTCCACCTCGACGATGCACGGCCCGAGACGCTGGGTCTCCTGATCCTGCTTCTGCAGCTTGGCTGAGATCAGTTCCAGCCTTGGTCAGGTCTCCTCCATCACTGAATCAATCTTCTCTCGCAGGCTCTGAACTCTGAGGCCAGGCTCTACTCCACAGATAAGTCTCCTGGAGCATTCGCAGAGGCCGACGTCACAGCCGCGGGTGTATCCATTGCTGAAGTGCCCTGCTGGTTGTGATCCTCATGATCCTTTTCCCTTAGTTATTTTCCGTTACTCACTTAAAATGGCATAGAGCAATACTGGGGATCAAAAACCTCCGATTTTACCACAATAGGGAAGAAAGAGATGGTGAATGCATAACTTTGTCTGGGTTCTGGTGCAGAGCTCAGCAGGGCAGACCTACTGGATCGCTGCCATCTTGGATCTCACCTGAATAATCACTGTTAACAAACTTTTTTTGAAATGGTTTGAAGATGTTTCTTGTAGGGGGAGACAATGGAGAACTATTGGATGTGATATAGTTAGATATTCAGGTGGATGTTTAAGAGTTCAGAAAGTGAATAGTAAATAAAATTGAACCAACGTGGTTCAGGGGTGACTTTGGGAAACGGAAAGGTAAAAGTGAAGTTGGCCTTCAGTTAACGGAAATTGGAATATCGAAGTAAAGGCGTTCTGCACAGACTGCATGCAGTGTGGATGAGATTATACCTGTGTTCTGTACTGTTTCAAAGAATGAGAGGTGATCTCAGGGAAACTTAGAAAATTCACCCACAGCAGACTAACGAATACAGGGGCATGGAGAAGTGCAGCAGACAAAGTTAGGTGGAACCCAAGATGTTCTACAAAAACAAGCTGAACAGAATAACTAGGAAAAAATTAGGACCCATATCGAAACCAATGGGGTAATCAGGATGTGAAACCGGGGAACATTGATAGACTGGGACATGAGAGTTTCACATCTGTTTTATTTGAGAAAGGAAGAAGCAGGTACAGAATTCAAGAAGATGGACTGGGAAGCTCTCAAGCAGATTGAAATAAGATGCAAGTTGGGATGAATGGTTTTGGATGATGTAAAATCCAGATGAGTTGTATCGCAGGATGCTGTTGGAGACAAGAGAGGAAATGTCCTGATCTAAATGTTTTAGTCGAATCTGACCACACAAGGGAGGTGTTAGAGGACTAGAAAACAGCTATGTGGTCCCAAGTCACTCGGAAGGTTGTAGCGATACACCAGTGTCTGGTGGTGTATCACAGCGAGAAGTGTAATGTATCTAATTATTTGTGGTATTCATAAATGATGTAAATATTAATGTGGAGGGGGTGGTGGGGGGTGGGGGCTGAGCGTAATAAGTAATTTTGTGTTTGACACAAAGATTGGCCAGGTGGTTGGCAGTGAGGAGGAAAGCCTTATGTTACGGGAATATACAGGTGGAATTGTCAGATCAATGGCAGATGGAATGGAACATTGATAAATAGGATGTGATGCACTTTGGATGAAGGAACTAGACAGGGGAGAATTCAATAAATATAGAACACTAGGGAGATCAGAGGGTGTTTGTCCACATATCCCTGAATGTGACTGGACAGTGTAATAGCCCGTTAAGAAATCACACGGGACTGTAGGCATAGTGTTTCTTCATAGAGGCGACATAATATGAGTTAAACATGCCATTGGTTAAGCCATAGATAGAAGACTGCGTGCAGTTCTGGCAGCCACATTTCAGGAAGTGTTTTGGTTTCTCAGTAACATCAGAAGCTATTGGGGTCACCACAGAGTTGGAAGCTTCAGTGGATTTGTTTTCCTTCCTAGACTGGAGAACTGCATCTGACAATCTGTGTCTGATCTTTCCTTTTTGCCGAGTACATGTTTATGGGATATTACTGTATCAGAACATTTCATTGTTGATAGAGTCTAGGCCAAGCCTTCAAATATTTTTGAGGAGCTCTGCGGTTTTCTATAACACGTGACTCCTCCTCTTCTTGTATAATTCGTTGGATGCACTAAATGGGCTATCTATAAACTTCTCCAATAATTTCATTGAGCTGAATGACTTCCACATATTCCTGTGAAGATAGCGTGAGGAGCTGAATAATCTCTTCCTTTTAACTGTGGAAATGTGCAGTGCCCAGCAGCACTGTTGCAAGAATGTTACCGATACTTCCAACAGAACAAGCCTGAATGTTGTCCAGATCTTCCTACACATGGACACAGACTAGTTCAGGAGCTGAAGGGGAACATTTTTCCTGAATATTGTGTGACCTTCAATGAACACCCTCAGTTCTAATCTTTATGAAGCAGCTGAAGATGTTAGTGCTGAGGAAGCTACCTTGAGGATCTTTCGCAGACATGTCCAGGACTACATGGATTTTTGTACACAAACCACAATCATTGTGCTTTATGCTTTAAATTACTCCAACCAGGGAAGTTTCCAACTCACTCCCATTCAGCGCAATCCTGCTCAGGCTCCTTGAGACCATCCTTAGTTAAATGATGCCTTGATGTCAGGGCCGGTCACTCTTCCCTGAGCCCTTGTGTTCACGTCTTTTGCTCATATCAATAGGTCACAGTGTGGGCGTAATGAGTGCTTTTTGACCAATCATAGTTGAGGGCTGTGAAGAACTGGACATGAAAGAGGATATTATACCTTATGATCTTATTGTGGGTGAAGACGTGCTTGTGGGGGGAGGGGGGCGTGTGGATGAATGACATACCCCTGGTTGTCGGGTTCTCACATTCTATTATTGGAAAGTAGAGTGTGTTATTTTCCTGGAAGCTCTGTTATTGAATGTTTCCAGATTGTCTGGACCATCTCTGGCTGAGGTGTTGGGGCTGTATTCACCGTGAAACTGGGTCTACAACATGACCAACATATGAAGCACATGTTGCAGAGAGGGGAAGCTCTATAAAGAGAGATGAGCGACCTCTTTGATACCCAACCTGGGCTTTCCAATTACATTTTCCAAACCAGCCCAAATTGTGTGTGACCGTTTTGAGGGGCTGAATGGTCTCCTGTATTTCTGTGCACTAGGGTATCGCAGTAAGTAGCTTCTAACTGTCCCTGTCTAGCAGGTTTGAGAGACTGAATGGAACACAGAAACATGTGACTGATGAGCAGGAGTGGGCCATTAGACACTTTGAGCCTTCTCCAACAGGCACTAAGATTGTGGCTGATCAGGTTATGGTCACAGCCCCACTTCCCTGCCTGTATCCCGTTATCCATGACTCACTTCTTTGCCAAATATTTAACTAACTCAGCTTTGAATCAAAGTAAACAAAGAAGCATCTCAAACTTGTGGGGAAGAGAATTCCCACATGAAATGCCTGTTTAGAATGTCTCCTCATCCCTCTTATAAGTGTCTTATTGCATGCAAATTTGTCCGTGCTGACCAGACATCCCAATCTGATCGAGTCTGATTTGTCAGCATTTGGCTCATATTCCTCTGTACCTCCTTATTCAGATACCCATCAAGATGCCAGACTCCATCACTTCCTCTGACAGATGATTTCATAGGCACACCTTCCTCAGTATGAAAACATTGCCTCTAAGTTCCATCTAAAATATTTCCCCTCGCACTTAAACCTATACCCTCTATTTTTGGAATCCCCTATTCTGCGAAATAGACCTTGTCTATTTACAAAATCCATGCCCCTTATGATTTTATAAACCTCTATATGGTCAGCCTTAAGTCCGTGATTCTGCAGAGAAAACCGCTTTTGCCTATTCAGCCTCTGCTTATAGCTCAAACTCTCCAAACCTGGCAACATCCTTATAAATCTTTTCTGAACTCTTTCAAGTTTCACAGCAACCTTCGTACAGCAGGGAGACCAGAACTGCATACAGTATTCGAAAATGTGGCCTCACTGACATCCTGTACAGCTGGAACATGACATCCCAACTCTGAAACTCAATGCTCTGACAAATGAAGGCAAACATCCCAAGCACCTTGTTCACTATACTATTCACTTTGAAAGAGCGTTGCACTACATCTCTCCGTCTCGTTGCTCAGCAACATCCTCCAATAAATTTCCATTAAGTACCCTGATTTGCTTCCCAAAATGCAGCACTTCACATTTATTTGAATCAAACACCATCTGCCAATCGTCAGCCCATGGGCCCGTCTGATCGAGGTCTCATTGCACTCTGAGATAATTTTCTTCATTACCCACAACACCAAAAATGTTGGTTGAATCTTCAAACTTGCTACCCTTACCACCTATGGTCACATCCACATCATTTATATAAGTGACGAAAAGCAGTGGGCTCAGCATCGATCCTTGTGGCACCCTACTGTTCACAGGCGTCCAGTCTGAAAAGCAATCCTCTACCAACCTCTGTCGACTTCCATCAATCTAATTTTTTATTCAATTGCCTTGGGTGCGCTGGTTCCCATGTGACCTAACCTTACTAACTTGCCTAATATGCAGAATCTTGTCGAAGAACTTGCTCCAGTCTATATGGAAAGCATCTACAACATTGTCTTCATCAATCTGCTTTGTCACCTCTTTAACATACTCAGTCAAATTAGTGTGACACGATTTCTCATGCAAATAACCATGGTGACCACCCCCAATCAAGCCTTGCCTTTGAACATGCATGCAATTGGCTATCCCTCAGAATGCCGTCCTACAACTCACCCACCACTGATGTCAGGCTCACCGGTCCAGAGTTTCCTGGGTTGTTGAATAACTGTTTTCTTCTCTACTGCCACTCCTCTATTGGTCACAGCAAATTATCGGTGTTACCAGTTTGATGATATGGCTTATAATATAGTTCACACATTGGGTCAGGGTCGTCCTAGGAAGAAGTCATGTGGATTTCCTTCTCTGTTAAAATAACAAATTCATGACTAAAACAAAGTTCTTCAAGCTATGATGTAAAGGTTAATGACAAACAGTGTAGAAATTACAAAAATGTTCATTGATATTTCCATTACTAAAAGTAATGAGGAACACAAACATGTGCAGACACATACAGATACATACACAGGCACACATAGACAAACTCAAAGACACACACAGATGTGCACACACAGACACACTCAACCTCACAAAAACACAGAAACACAAAAACACGGACACACAGACACACATGCACCCGCAAATACACACACTAACACAGACGAATGCATGTACTATAGTGTGTACAAAATTAGAGCAGTAAAAAGGCCATTTGGCCCATCCAGTCAACTGAACTATTGATCATGGATGACATGTTTTTCAAGCCAGTTCTACTACCCTCTCACAACAAGCCTTGAACCCTTCTTTAATCATAACTTATCGAGTTATATCCTAGACCCTTAGATGTGTGCGTGTGTGTGGCACGCGCATGCACGTGTGTATCTGTGTGTGTATGTATGTCTCTTTGTGCGTCCGTGTGTGTGTGTGTGTGTGCATGTGTTGTCTGTGGGTGTGTGTGTCTGTGCGTGTGCATGTGTCTGTGTGTCTCTGTGTGCTTGTCTTTGTGTGTGTGCATCTGTGTATGTGCGTCTGTGCGTATGTGTGTGGGTCTCTGTGTGTGTCTTCGAGGAGAAAGTGAGGATTGCAGATGCTGGAGATCAGAGCTGCAAATGTGTTGCTGGAAAAGCGGAGCAGGTCAGGCAGCATCCAAGGAACAGGAGAATTGACTTTTCGGGCATAAGCCCTTCTTCAGGAATGTGTGTCTGTGTGTGTATGTCTGGGTGCGTGTGTATGTGTATGTGTGTCGTGTACGTGTCCGAATAGCAGGAGACAGCATTATCGAGGACGGTTGTTTTTCGGACTGGATGCCTGTTGTTATGGACTAGGCCAGACCACTCAAAATATTCTTGAGCAGGCAGCGCAGACTATAACTTTGTAATTTGTTTCAGTAAGTGCACAGTGAAAATTATCAGGTTTTAACATAGACAAAAAATATTCACAAAACTACACAATGAAACACAAAGAACAGAATAAAGAACCCCTACAGAACTCAATCTATTCAAACTAGACTTAATTAGCTGTTCTGGAAGTACACAACCATCCCCAATAAGGAAACCCCCTGAAAAACAGTACAAATGGAACAAATGATTGCACGTTAAAGTTAGAAGGGCAGAAGGAGGAGAGAGAGAGAGAGAGAGAGAGAGAGAGAGAGAGAAAGCTAAACTGCAAACTGGTTCTGGACTGAACTGCTCACCTCAAGAGCTGACCACTCCCCTTTCATTATACCTTTAATCACAAAACCGTTCAATCTCTGTACCAAACCAATCACCTTGGAGCCGGGAACGGTTTACGACGCCTCTGAAAAAAAAATTAAGGACACAGTATCTTTGAGAAAAGGAAGCTTTTAGAGAAAAGGGACCAGCTTTGTGACACTGTGCACAGTGGTGTTCCACAGGGACTTCTGCTCAATCCATTTTTGTTTTGACATTTAGACAAATGATTCAGATGAGAACTATAGAAGGCGTGGTTAGAAAGATTGTGGATGAAACCAAGTTTTGCTATATAGTGGACAGTGAAGATTACACAGGGACCATGATCAAATGGCTTGATGGATCTGAAGAGTTGTACAGCACCGAAGCAAACACTTTTGACCAACTCGTCCATGCCAACCTGATTTCTGAAAGTAATCGTGCCCTACTTGGGGTGGTGCAGTGGCTCAGTGCTTAGCACTACTGCCTCACAAGTACCAGGGACCTGAGTTTGATTGCTGGCACAGCTGACTGACTGTGTGGAGTTTGCACATTCTCGCTGTGTCTGCGTGGGATTCTTCCCACAGTCCAAAGTTGCGCAGCTTATGTCAATTGGCCATGCTAAATTGCACATAATGTCAGGTGCATTCGTGGTGAGATGGTTCTGGGTGGGTAACTCTTCAGAGAGTTGGTGTGGACTTGTGCTACCCTGTAGGGAATCTAATCTATTTGCCAGCAATTGGAACATATCATTCTAAATCCTTCCTATCAATATATCCATCTGGGTTCCTTTTAAATGTTGTAATTATACCTACCTCCATTACTTCTTCTGGCAGTTCATTATGTACACGCTCCACATTCTGAGTGATAACGTTGCCCTGACGTCACTTTAAAATCTTTCCCCTCTCACATTAAATCTATGCCTTCTAATTGTGGACTTCCTAGCATGGGGAAAAGATCTTGACTATTCACCCCCTATCCATGCACTTCATGAATTTATAAACCTCTAGAAGGTGCAAATATGTCTCCCACCCAAGGTCTGTGCTTACAGGCATCCGGGGCTTAAATTCTGAAATTCAACACTGACACCTCTTCCATCTCGATCAAACCACAATTTTAAAATCATTTTACTCAATGCGTTCAGACCTATTATTATACACCTCTAGTTGGATGAGTTGGCCTCCACTTGGCCCTATAGGGGCCAGAGGTAGGGACACTACCACCACTCCACAATAGCCCCAAAAGTTGCAGCATGATTCTCCTGTGTGTTCGTTCATCAGCCTGTTCTGACATGCTGCACCTGAATCCAGACAATCTGGTCTCGATCTAGGGACACTGCCAGGGAAGTTCAGGAATTGGAATAGAAATCGGAGCTCTGCCTCAGAGGCAGGGATACTACCAACTGCACAAAATCTAAACCATGCCCAAATTTTAAATTTTAAATGCCAGCTTCCAGATCTGTATGGATTTATTGAAATCTAGTTCACTCTACTGAATTACCCAGTTAAAATAATAACGTTCTTAAAAAATGCAAGGTACTTGCCTCAACTGTAGGATGTCGAGTTTATGAGCTGTGCCTTCGAGATAAACTAAACATCTTTAAATACTTGTCTATTATTTCCAGATTAAATGGCTATTATCTGTAGTCTGCAATATGAGGGAATGAAATCCTGCAGACACACACTGCACTATGAAGGATCTCGAATAAATATCAACACGGAACAGCAGAGACAAAAACAGAGCTTACTTTCTGGCCTGAAACACCGATCACTGTTTCCCAGCTCTAACGTTTGACTGCCCTCTTCCTAAAACCAGTAAATGGTACAAGGTAACTGATTACTTTCCAGCCTTTCTTCCCCAATATTATCACTCACTGGGCTAAAGAATTGCAGATGGAGTGTAATGTTGATAAATGCGAGGTATTGTACTTTGTTAAAACAAACAAAAAAAAACACATATACAATTAAATGTTGAGCCATTGCTAGTGTTGTAGAACAGATCAACCTGGGGTTTCAGGCATAATTCTTTGAAGTTTGCTTCATATGTAGACAGGATGGTTATGAAGGTGTTTCACTTGATGTTCTTCATTGTATAGACATAGTCATAGAGATGTATTGAACGGAAACGGATCCTCTGGTACAACTTGTCCATGTCGACCAGATACCCTAACCTCATCTTGTCAATTTTGCCAACACCTGCCCATATCCGTCTGAACCCTTCCCATTTATATACTCATCCAGATTTTTATTTTTAAATACTTTAACTTAACCAGCCTCTGGCAACTAATTCCATACGCATACAACCCTCTAAGCATAAAAATTGCTACTGTGGTCCCTTTTAAATCTTTCCCCTCTCATCTTAAACCTATGCCCTCTAATTGTGGACCCGCTTACCCTGGGGAAAAAAAACATTGTCTATTTAACCTATGCATGCCTCTCATGATTTCATAAACCTCTATAATTCACCTTTCAGCCCCTAATGATTCAGAGAAAACAGCCCCAGCCTATTCCAGCTCTCCCTTCAGCACAAATCCTCCAGCCCTGGCAACATCTTTGTCAATTTTTTCTGAAACTTTCCAAGTTTCACAACATCTTTCTGATAGGAATGAGACTAGAATTGTACGCAATATTGCAAAAGTGGCTTAACCAATGTCCTGCACAGCCGCAACATGACCTCCCAACTCTTTCACTCAGTGGTTTGAACAATAAAGGAATGCATATTAAACACCTACTTCACTATCCTATCTACCTGCAACTCTACATTCAAGGAAATATGACCCTGTACTCCAAGGTCTCTTTGTTCAGCAACGCTGTCCAGGACTTTATCAAATATAAGTCATGCTCTGATTTGCTTTTTTCAAGATTTAGCACCTCGCATTAATCTAAATATACCTCCATCTGCCACTCCTCGGTCCATTGGCCTATCTGAACAAGATTCCATTTTACTCTGTGGTAACGTTCTTAACTGTTCATTACACCTCCAATTTTGATGCCATCTGCAAATCTATTGGTATATCTCCTATGTTCTCATACGAATCATTTATATAAATGACGAATAGCAGTGGACTGTCCTTTGAGTACAGGTGTTGGGACGGTATTTTCAGGTTGCACAGGACATTCATGAGGCATGTCCTATAGGACTTTATGCAGTTCTGGTCGCCCTGTTATATCGAGAATATTATCAAGTTCGGGAGAGTGCAGAAGAAATATATCAGGATGTTGCTGGGAATGGAGTGTTTGCATATAAGGACAGGCTCAACAGACTCGGACATTTTCTACTGGAGCGTAGGAGGCTGAGAATTAACCTTTTAGAGGTTTAGAATATCATAAGAGGTATCGGTAATGTTGAATGGTAGGTGTCTTTTCCCTGGAGTGGGGGATTGTTTTAAGATAAGAGGAGAAAGTGTGTTAAAAGACATGGCGTCATAGAGCTGTATAGCATGGAAACAGACCCTTTGATCCAACGTGTCCATGGCAACCAGACAGCCAAAATTATTCACCTCCCATTTGCTGGCATTTGGTCAATTTCCATCTAAACCCTTCCCATTCATCTGTCCATCCAGATGCCGGTTAAATGTTGTAATTGTGCCAGCCTCAATACTTTCCTCTGGAGGCTCATTACACACGAAACATCCTCTACATGAAGATATTGTCCATTAGAGCTCTTTTTTGTCTTTCCCATCCAACCTTAAACCTTTGCCATCTAGTTTTTGACTGCACTACCTAGGGAAAGGACTTTGGCTATTCAATCTATCCGTTGTACCCATGATTTTACTAACCTCGAACATCAACCCGCCTCATCTGATCTCCAGGGAAAACAGGCTCAGCCTATTCAGCCTCTCCCTGTAACTCAAACCCTCCAATCATGGCAGTGTAAACCCTTCTTGAACCCTTTCGAGTTTGACAACATGCTTCCTACAGAGCAGAGAGATCAGAATTGCATACAGTAATCCAAAAGTGGCCCGAACCAATGTGCTGTACAGTCACAGTCCAGTCTCCTAACGCATATACACAATGCACTTGACCAATTACATATCAAATACTTTCTTCACTGCCCTATCTACCTGCAAATCTACTTTCAAGGAAGTATAAATCTGTACTCTGAGATCATTTTGTTCAGCAACACTCCCCAGGATTTTACCAGTAAGTGTATAAGTCCTGCCCTGATGTGCCTTTCCAATATGTAGCATCTCACATTTATCTAAATTAAACACTGTCTGCCACTCCTTGGCCCATTGGTCCATCTGATTAAGATCCCGTCGTAATCTGAAGTAACCTTCTTTGCTGGCCACTACACCTCCAATTTTGGTGTCATGTGCAAACGTACTAACTGTCCTATGTTCATATCGAAATCATTTATATAAGTGATGAAAAGTAGCAGAACCAGCACCAATCCCTGTGGCACTCCACTGGTCACAGGCCTCAAGTCTGCAAAACAACCCTCCACCACAACCCTCTGTCCTCTACCCTTGAGCCAGTTCTGTATCCAACTGGGTAATTCTCCCTGAATTCCATGTGATCTAATCTTGCTAACCAGTCTCCATGGGGAGCTATGTCGAATGCCTAACTGAAGTCCATATAGATGACATCCAGCGTTCTGCCGTAATCAATCCTGTCCGTGACTTCTCAACAAAAACAAAATCAAATTAGTGTGACATGATTATCCATGCACACCCCCATTTCACGATGCATACAAAGGGCTTTTGTCCAGATCGTCGCTTTTCCTGTTCGTCATATGCTGCCTGACCTGCTGTGCTTTTCCAATACCACTCTCATCTAGACTCTGATCTCCAGCATCTGCAGTCCTCACTTTGGCCTATCCCTAATCAGTCCTTGCCTTTCCAAATGCATTTTAATCCTGTAGCTCATTATTCCCTCCAACACCGTGCCCATCACTGATGTCAGGTTCCCCAATATATAGTTCTTGGCTTTTTCTTTCCATTTTGTTTAATAGCAAAACTTTAGTCAAACTCATGACTTCCAGCATCTCACCTGTGGCTATTGATGATGACAACATCTCAGCAAGGGACCCAGCAATCACTTCCTTCGCTTCCTACAAATTTATTGGGTCCACCTGATCAGGAGCTTTGAGGTGATTCATTTTTACACTGCATGTAGTTCGTGAAGGGAATGTACTTTCTGAGGAAGTGATGGATTGTGGGTGAAGTTATAACATTTAAAACGCATTTGGTTATGTACAAGAATAAGAGAACATTTGGACAAATCTGGGCCAAGCGCAGGCACGTGGGACTGGTTTAGTTTGGGATTATGGTCAGCATGGACTGTATGGGCCGAAAGGCCTGTTTGCAAATACCCTGTATAACTCGATGAGTCTATGTGTGTTTGCATGTCCAAGTATGTGCCTGCATATTTCTGTTCGTGTTTGTCTATTCCTGTGTGTCTATATATGTCTCTGTTAACCTCTGTTTGCATGTCTATCTCTCTGTGCTTGTTTCATGTGTTCCTGCATTAGTGTGTGGATCTCTGTCTCTGCATCTCTATGCAATGGGAACTCTTCTTGTTTTTGGTGTGAATCACTGAAACTGGGTCAAAACCACTCTCCCGTCCTCTCCATTTCCCTCTTTTCTAAAAGTGATACAAGCCCACACTCTGCTGGTCTGGTTTAGGTATTTTCAATCCTTTCTCAAAGGTAAGATTACTTGTAAGACTAAAACATTAAAAATTCCAAGTTACAGGAAGTGCATTAAAATTACTCTCATCGCCTTGGAAAGTGGCTCACTCGGAACTGCTTGGATATAATTGCAATGGAAATATGCTTTAATGTGTAAACTGTGTGTTGGAAACACTACCCAGTGACAAAACATTTCCACATTGCAAAAGGAGCGCAGACATTTCTCCACACGAACATGTTCCACTCTGAGGGCCTAAGTACAATGACAATCCTCTCCAAACCAACCTAGTCTGTGCATGTGTGTGAGTGCATGTCCGCGTGTATGTGTGTGTCTGTGTGTGTGTGTGTGTTTAGTGCAATAAAAATTCAGGTTGGATTTTGCTGCGAGCTGCTGCCCTCCCTCTCTCCCTCTCAGACTGAATCCCTGATCGTTTACACACGTTCGCACCGCGATTACAGTGTCGTTGGGGGTGGGGAATCAGGGTGGGGGTGCAACAGAGATTGAAAACAAGAGAAATCTCAGCAGCTCTGGAAGCATCTTTGGACAAAAATGAAAGTTGACGTTTTGGATCGAGTGATCCTTACTCAGAACACATATCGGGGGATATTACATCATTTTAAACACCACAGAGACTGCCAGACCGAGCCCACACAGATACACACACGGCTACAGACACATAGAAGCACTCTCTATACATTGACAGTAATATAGACCTGGAGAGTGTGTCAATATTTCACTCGCTCTGTTTGGTGTGTGTCAGTATTTTTGAGTGGAGTGTGACTGTAGGACAATTTCAATATTTGCAGATAACAAACCTGAAAGAATTGTGAAGTTTGTTGAGGACGGTGTGGAACTCCAGCAGGAAAGTTATATGTTGATGTACTGTTCAGGTGTATGGCAGATGAGGATTAACGCAGCACAGTGTGAGGTGATGCTCTGTAGTAGGAAGGACATTGAAAGACAAAACAAAACAGGTTGTACCGTTATAAAGGAGGTGCAGGAGAAAAGGGCCAGGATGTATTTGAGAACAGGTTATTGAAGATGTCAGGACAAGTGGGAAGAGCAGTAAATCTCACAGATTCATTTCAGTATCTGAGCTATTGACAGGAGGAGGTGTAGGAGGGACTCTTCATGCTCCTTTCCTGGGATGTGATGGAGACGATGTGTTGTGAGCCCACCCTCCTGCCCACCGAGACCGTGGGGATTCCATTTGTACCAGCTCGACACAAAAGGGAGATGGCATCAGGGCCACGGCTTCTAAGTTGTTCCGGGGGGAAACGGAGCTGCCAGTGGGTTTAAAGTGAGAATTGCCCTTCACTGAACATTGCTCCTTACTCGGTTGCTGGGACGTTTCAAAATCTCCACTCGAGGCGTCCCAGTCCTGTCCGGCTTGTACCAGGTTCCCCCGAACATGGCGGGGGGGAGGGAGGACGTGAGGGAACGGATATCGGGCACTCCACCACTCGGCTTGACCCTTACTGTCCTATTCCAGGCTGTTTCTCCTGGAATGGGAGAAAGGGAGGGACGCAGTGAGGGAGGCTGCGAGTGGCTACCTCTGCTGTTAGTGCTGGTGTAGGTGAGGGGAGATATGGTGAGGTGTCTGGAGGGAGTCAGTCCACAGTGTTGTATCCATGCAATGTTATTAGTGTGTGTGTGGTGGGGGCGAATAATGGGGAGAGAGAAAGAGAGGGAAGGTACTGCAAGCAGCAGTGAGAGTGGTGGAGCATGAATGTTGTTCTGGGTCGCTGCTGCAACAGATATACAGTGAGTGTGAGGAAGCAGAGGGAATACGGTGACCCTTATCCTAACAGAGCGGAGACGGTTATTGATGCTTGTCCTGTATTGCTAGACATTTCTTCAGACCTCAAATACTGCACTGACCTGAGTGGGGAGCTCAGACCATGCTCGGTGGGTCTGATAGTGTGACCCTTTCTTGGAAGAGAATGGTCCCCCTCTGTACTAGCCCATCTACCAGGACCTCTGTGCCCCTGTCGACAAACTGTGGTGTAATTGCCCCTTATCTGCCATGCTCGGGGTAAACTGTACAAACCAGCTCCGACATCAAAAAAGCTCAACTGGCCTTTTAAAGATGGTACCAGTGCCAGGGATCACGGAATACCCAGGGGCATCAGTGCAATGGTGAGTGCCTCCAGCCATGATGGGTGGGAGAATAGGGCTGGCATTGAATGAGAGGGACACTATGAGGTGGGGTAGGTAGTTAATGAGGTGAGTTCGATAAGGTAGCACCAGGAAATTAGCTCGACCTTGTGCAGACAATCCCTCTGTCACACTCAATGAAAATGGCGCTGAGATAAATTATGATTCGATCCAGCCCAATGAGACGAAGACAATGTTGACCCCAATCCCAGTTAGAACGCTGCAGCTGCTTGATCAATGCTCTCCATCACAGAGAAGGATCTCAACGTCATCTTCCCCTTGGGAAATATGGCAGGGCAGGAGACTGAGCTATCAGTGGGGAACCACTTTGAGACACATAATCATAATTCTATTAGTTTCAAAATAGAGATGCAAAAGGATGAACTGGGTCTAAAAGGTAACGCTCTAACTTGGAGGAAGGCCAATTTTGATGATATTATCAAGAACTTCCAAACTGGAGTGGAACAGAAAGTCGCAGTTACGGGGCCAGCTGAGAAGAGGGAAGCCTTCAAAAGGGAGATGCCAAAATGACAGAGACAGTCTGTCCCTGTTGGGGTGAAGGGTAAAGCTGGGAGGTGTAATGAATGCTGGAGGACGGGAGAAATTGAGTGTCTGGTCATGGATAAGAGGGAAGCATAAGTCAGGTAGGGAGAGCAGGAGTCAAGGTTTTTTTCAGTACTCATTCACGGGTTGAGGGTATCACTGGTTGGACCTGCATTCATTACCCATTACTAATTGCCCAGCGGGCAGTTACGAGTCACATTTCAACTCTCCCTCCCACTCTGTCGAGGACATGGAGGTCCTGGGCCTCCTTCACCGCCGCTCCCTCACCACCAGACGCCTGGAGGAAGAAAGCCTCATCTTCCGCCTCGGAACACTTCATCCCCAGGGCATCAATGTGGACTTCAACAATTTCCTCATTTCCCCTTCCCCCACCTCACCCCAGTTCCAAACTTCCAGCTCAGCACTGTCACTGTGACTTGTCCTGAGTTATCCTACCTGCCTATCTTCTTTTCCACCTATCCACTTCACCCTCCCCCCGCCCCCGACCTATCACCTTCATCCCCTCCCCCACTCACCTATTGTACTCTATGCTACTTTCTCCCCACCCCCACCCTCCTCTAGCTTATCTCTCCACGCTTCAGGCTCTCTGCCTTTATTCCTGATGAAGAGCTTTTGCCCGAAACATCGATTTTGCTGCTCCTCGGATGCTGCCTGAACTGCTATGCTCTTTCAGCACCACTAATCCAGTTACGAGTCACACACATTGTTGTCGGTCTGGAGTCACATGTAACCCAGGCCTGGTAAGGAGGCAGTTTGCTTCCTTCAAGGCCATCAGCGAACCTGATAGATTTTCCAAAAATCGAAAATGGATTCATCATCGTCATTTGGCTCTTATTTCCAGTTTCAAAGTGACTATTGAGAAGGGTCTAAAGCCAGTAGGAGCATACATAAGAGGGAAATCCGGAGGCCATAAAGGGGACATGAAATAGTTTTGGCAAGTAGGGTTAAGGAGAATCCAAAGGGATTCTACAAATGCATTAAGGACAAAAGAATAGCTCAGGAGAGATTTGGTCCACTTAAAGATCAGAAAGGTTGCCAATGTGCAAAACCGCAGGAGGTGGAGGCGATACTAAATAAACATCGTGCGTCAGTATTGGCTGTGCAGAAGGATATGGAAGCGAAAGAACTTTGGAAATAAACCGTGACATGTTGAAAAGTGCCTGTATTGCAGAGAAGGAGATGCTGGAGTTTGTAAACCCGTTAAGGTGGGAAAACCTTCAGCACCTGATCAGATGTACCTGAGAACTCTGTGGGAAGCGAGTGAAGTGATTGCTGGGCCCCTTGCTGAGATATTTGTATCGTCAATTGTCACAGATGAGGTACCGGAAGATAGGAGGCTTGCGAACTTGGTGCGATTATTGACAACATTTAAAAAGGATGGTAAGGAAAAGCTAGTGAGCCAGACTTCAGTGGAGGGCAAGGTGTTGGTAAGGATTATGAGGCACAAGGTTTGCATGGATTTTGAAAAGCAGGGACTGATAAGTGATAGGCCACATGGATCGAAGCACTAAATTGACTGGGTATGTTTGAAGAAGTGACTAAGAGGATTCATTGAGGCAGAGGTGTGTATTGTTGGTATGGACTTCAGTAAGGCATTTGCCAACTTCCTGCATGGTCGATTGGTTGACAAGCTTAGTTCATATGAAATACAGGGAGAACTAGCCATATGTATACAGAATTAGCCCGAAGGCAGGAGACAGAGGGTGGTGGTGAAGGATTGTTTTTCGAAATGGAGGGTTGTGACCAGTGGTGTGCTACAAGGGTTAGTACTGGTTCCACTGCTTTTTACTATTCACAGAAATCATTTGGATGTGAACATTGCAGCAATAGTTGCTAAGTTTGCAGATGAAACCCAAAATGATGGTGTAGTGGACAGCAAAGAAGGTTTACCTCAGAGTACAATGGAAATTTGATCAGATGGGCAGATGGGCTGACAATTGGCAGGTGGTTTTTAATCTAGATAAACAGGAGGTGCTGCATTTTGGAAATGCAAATCAGGGCAGGACATGTACACTTCATGCTAACGTCCTGGGGACTACCTCCTGTTTCTCCCTGTTCCTGAGCAGCAGTTTCAATGCTCTGAATGATGTCACAAGGTTAAGAAAGGACTTGATAACAGGGAATTTCAAACGTGGAGCAGCATTACACAAAGGTATCTAGAAACGTCTCCACCAAACATTTTATGCAGCTCGTCTGTTATTTTATTCCTGTCTCCTTTTATAAACAGGGTGAATCATATACAACAGTGCAGTGTTCTGACAATACTCCCATATGTAGGGAAGACATTAAAAAGATTGAAAGATTTATGACCTATCCCTCAGCAACTCTCATTCATTCCATCCAAACCTAGTAAATGTTCCCTTTTATTGTGTTATGTAAAATGATGCAAGGAACTGGTTAACTGAACCTGTTTGTTTGGTGACTGTGACTAATGTCAGTCTCCATGGATTCTAATTATCCCAGTGGAGAGTTTCCATCTTAATGACAAAAGGGCTCGATAAAATACGTTATCCCATAGTATGGGAGGGAGCACCACCGATAGCACGAACAGGGATCGGCTGCTCCAGAGAGAGGGAGAGATCAGAAACTGAGAACATTAGACTGGACAGTTCCAACAGTGGATCAGAATCTGAGAACGTTAAACTGGAATGTTACAACAATGGATCAGAATCTGAGAACATTCGACTGGACAGTTCCAAAAGTGGATCAGAATCTGAGAACAATAGACTGGAATGTTTCAACAATGGACAGGAGTTTATCCTCTTATATTTGGATTCTTTCTACATATTCTTTGCGGTTAACGTCGCGGATCAAATATGTACTTTACAGTATTCAATATTTTTATTATCCTATCCTGGCTATTGTTGGTGTCCCTGGTAAGTTTCATTGTCGATTTATTATTTGTATTAACCATGTGCGACTGTATTACTGTTCTTTTCATTTGCTCTGTAAGTATTCACGCTCCAAACCACATCAAACAACAGTGAACTTGTTCATTCTTTCTCTCCTTCTTTAGTTCTGGCACTAAGCCTTTTTGATTGACCTATGCACTTTCTGGTATGAACCAGGATTCATTGCATCACTGCCCTTGCTATTTAAATATTGGGAGCTTGGAGGTCACTGTCTTCTGTTCTGGATGCAAACTCCATTTCCTTCCTCTACTCCATCTCATCCCTGGCCAATAACTGAGGCTGAAACAGGCCAGTCACAACTACGGTGATCCCTTTAGCCACAAGCTTATTACTGACACCATATCCTGACCATTCCTAATTTTAACTATTGTCAACTGCAGAATATATTTCACTGGTTCATGCCATCTGCTGTGTGAACCTTCAGCTATGAAACACAACCTTAATAAAGCCAATAATCTGCTGTTGCTTAACCAAATCTGACTCGGTATTCAATGGCTTGTATCTAAAGGCAGAACAAAATCCCATCATTCCTGTATGGATTGCTTTATATTGTTGTTGGGTCTGGGAATGCCTTTACTTTAGTATTCACAAGCACATCGTCACCTCTGTCTATAACACGGTCCTCAGTCTCCCTCTGTCAATGGCACAAAACCCTGTCATTTGTTCACATTTAAACTGATTTCCTCTATGTCTATTCTCTCTCAAATAATAATTTTCATATCTACTGCCACCAACACACACACACGCACACACACACACACACACACACACACACACACACACACACACTCCCTTATTTCATATTTCAGCAGTGGAGGTACAGGGCCATACATTTGTGGGAGTCCATTTACTTCACTTCCTGCATGGGTTATGCATCTTCCCGTGCAAGACATTTCTGTAGTCCAAGTATAGTAGCAATATACTGGCAAACGTTTGCAATGGTCCCAATGCTGGGCAGGTAGTCCAGTAATAGAGTAGTCCACTAGCGTGGGCTGCACAGACCTCCATTCTGGCTAGTACCTTGTCCCAGTTTATGGTGTCAGGAATGGTTCTGTGAGGCAGATTCACAATTTGATGTAACTAACCATTTCAACTGATCTGGCAATAATTTTATTGAATGCTCCCATTCTTGTGATTGGACCCACTATTGTCTCACTTCTCCAGTTACTCCCACTCCCCTGTCTCCTCATCCATATTTTCACGACATGTTATCAGTTAATTAATTGTTTTTTTTCAGTACCTTTCCCTGGTGTTGTTTTTTCACTCCTGAGTGTATCGAGTGCTAGAATTGAGAAGCTCAGAAAAAATGCAATGGTATGTGGCGGGCTGTTGGTCCAAGTTGGGTTCCAGCAGCTTTGAGACACGTCTTTGAAACTTGCTCTGTGCCTGACCTCTGAAGGCCTGTGTTTGTCCCTCTCAGTTGATTGTGCAGTCCATAACATGAGGAAACCCCTCGAGTATTATTGTCAAGGAACAGGAGCTGAGGAGCATCTGACTGCCTCCTGTCATGGAAAGGTTAGTGGAGGTGATGGAGATGGTTTACTGGAGGTTGTGCTGTGAGCTGCCTTGGACATTCAGGGAGACCTGAGGTTTTGGTGACCCAACTCTGGATGGAGCATGGGGAGTGTAGTTACAGCATCTGGGTCTGCAACATGAACAACAAATGGAGCAGAGGCTGCAGAGAGGGGGAGCTCTGAAACCACAGAGTGTTTGTGGGGAAAGGGATCTGCCACATCTGCTGTGTTTTAACGAGGATACACACATCCTTTCCCTCTCCCCTTTAAATACACCCATGCAAATTCACCGTCTCCTTCCCACACACAAACACATTCCCCTCTCTCACATGCACACACACACACTCCCCCCTCTCTCACAAGCATGCATACCCTCTCTCTCCCTCCCAAAGACACACATACTCCCCCTCACACTCTCACAAACACACACTCTCTCTTTTCCCACAGGCACTCCACCTTGTTTTGAATCACACAAACACACACACACATCTAATCTGTAAGATGAATTTACATTTGCCGGTTTGTATTTCCAGATGCATTATATTTTCTCAACAAAAATACAATTTGTAGAGAGTCAGTCAATACGATATTTTATTAACTCCTACTTTGAAAATAAACCCAGTCTGATTCCGGGTGAAGACACATACAGACCCCAAACACGACCACATGCCTAAAATACGATGTCTGACTGGAGGGGTCACCTCCTTTACATCGATAATACCAGAAGGTATCTCCAGGCAGGACTTGAAAGGAACTCTGGATTTGCATATTCATCAATCAAAATCTGCATCTCCATTCGAACCGATTAGAGATTTAGCAGCCATCTTAGATGTGATCAATTCATGTGCATGTGTTGTACAACCCTTTCATATTTTCCTAATAAATTTTGTGCCTAAGGTCTTCTCTCTCTAATACCTGACGAAGGAGCAGGACAATGAAAGCTTGTGTTTTCAAATTAACCCGTCAGACAATATCCTGGTGCCATATGATTATTGACCTTACTCAACCTAGTCCAAAGCTAGCACCTCCAGATCATGTTTTTTTATTGGTTAGCCAATTTTCTCTCCAAGCAAATAAATTGTCCTAACTTATGTGCTCTTCTCTTGCATATTCATCTTGCGTCAAGCATTGCCTTCTTGAAGTCAAGATATAATAAATCTTTCAGATCCCAGTTATTCAACTTGTTTGTCACACGTTTTAATTTGTAAAAAGTTCGGAAAATCATTCAAACATGATTTATCCTGAATACAATCATGTCGACTTTGATGGGTTATGGTTTGACTTTCAAAGTCTCCTGTTGTTAATTCCTTAATAACAGATTCGAACAATTTGTCTTCAATCATTTGCTCATAACTTTTCATTCCCGATTGAAGTTGGTTATTCGAAGTTCTTCCCTTTCCATAACCTCGACAGTCCGTTTCAATTCCTGTGAAGTAGGCACGAGGCTGTAAAAGATCGGCTCCAATTGCTGTGTAAGAGGCATGGGTGGCTGATTGGACTCATTCTGTTCCTGCTTTGCATACACGATGGGCTGAATGTCCTCCTGGTGTTCCTACACTATAGCTTCGATGTCTTGCATGTCCTGCGCCTGTTCCTGACCAAGCCCCTCAAGATATCATTGTCCTCATCCTGTTGCACAATGACAAGTTTGGGGACTTATGGAATCTCCCTGCTGTTATGCCACATTTCGAGTGTTGAATTGTGCAGGCAGGTTGCGTTGCCCTCAGTGGGTAGCTCAGTGGTTAGCACTGCTGCCTCCCAGGACCAGAGATCTGGTTCAGTTTCAATCACGGGTCACTGAATGTGTGGAGTTTGCACATTTTCCTTGTGCTTGCAAGGGTGTCTATCGTGTACTGCAGTTTCCTCCCACAGTCACAAGATGTTCCAGTTAGGTGCAGTAGTCATGGAAAATGTTAGGTTGCAGAGATTGGGTTGGGATGGGGGTTGGAGACTGGGGTTTGTATGGGATGGCCTTCAGAGGATCAGCGTGGAGTCGATGGGTCAAATGGTCACTTTCATTGCAGGAATCAGTTGAGGGAATAATATCTGAGTTAATACCAATACGCTTTCTTAGTGAGGAGATTAAATCTGTGCACATTACTCCAGATGTGATCTCACGAAGAACCTGTACAGCCGCAGCCACAATTTACCAGCCTGTTGTAAGGTTCCTACTCAGGTTAGAGCAGGCTCAGCTGTCACGGGAATACACAATTTTGTTGAAGATGAGTGGTGTGCTGACCTTCAGGATGTTTTGAGTCCAGGAGTAAGGGTGTCTTACTGCAGCTGTACAGGGCCTTAGTGAGACCCCACCTCGAACATTGTGCGGTATTGTGTGCAGTTTTGCTCTCCCTACCGAATAACAGACAAAGCTGACATTGCGGGAGAGCAGCGAAGGATTACCAGACTGGTCTCTGGGATGACAGGCTTGTTGTGGGAGCAGAGTTTGGAACAACTGTGCCTGTATTCCATGAGGTTTAGGAGAATGGGTGAACTATATAAAACTCTGACATGGCGAGACAGATTGGAAGCAGGGATGATAATTCCCCTGGGAGGGATGTCCAAAACATGGGCTCACTTTGTTGGGTACAGCCAGGCCAAATTGCGTTGAGATGAGACTAAATGTCTGCACTCAGAGACTAGTGAACCTGGGGAATTATTTCCCTGATCAGGCTGTGAAAGCTAAAGTACTGAATATAAATAAGGATTTCAAGACACAGAAGGGATGGGGAGAGTGCAGGAGTTTGGTGTGGAGACATAGAATCAGCAATAATTACGGGCAGTTATCCAATAATGTGGCAGCTGTGTTCCTGTGGAATACCGTTATATAGAAAACGGTGCAATATCAACAATGGGGCCAATGGGAAAAAGAGGCTTCGGTGCAAACCCCCAAAATTACCAGTAAAAATCCAAACAAAAATAATAGTCAGCCTAACACAAACAATAGCATAGGCTACATAAATCTTTAAACCGTATATTGTAATGAGTTAGTGCAGTAAATGTCACACTTTAACACTACAGCCACTGACTACAGCATTGTATCTTTCACCAAGATCTTCCCCAGAAATTGCGCGGGCTGTTGTCCACGTGATGCAGAATTCCAGTTTTCTCCAAAATATTCCCGTCCCGGTTTGAAATAAAGTTCCTTCTAAATGTAGACCACAAATCTCATATTCAGGCGCAGTTTCAAGGCTTGCAGAGCGGATTACAGACCTGCTTTATCTGAACACACTGAGGGATCCTGAGGCTGGGATTAGCTGTTCAGCTGGTGCCAGAGACTGACTCCCATAACAGTGAACGGGAACACACTGTATCAAGAAAGGTGTTCAATTCACTAATTGAGTTGCAGCGAAATTGCGTTTAATAAACACACCTTTATTGGATAACTGCCTGTATATTAAATGGAGGATCAAACTTGATGGACCAAAACGAATACAGTAGTTCCTATTTTATATGTTCCGATGATTAACCATACTAAAGGATATGAACATTGTGTGGGGAAAACTGAATTGAGGAGATTTTCACCATGAACGAGAATGGAGGATGCTCAGTGTGTTGAATGACCTATTCCTTTCCCGATGTTTCTGTGCAGTCTGTGGGAAAGCTCTGTAAATGTTGCCACCAGCTCCTAAATGTTAGGAAGGAGGTCTCTGCAGGGTCAATAGGATAGTGTTTCCAGATCCAATACTGAGGTTGGTGCTGGGTGATCTGTGTTGTTTTATTCTTCAAGGCCTCGGAGCAGTTTGATACAATAGAGTGTCTTGCTTGGCCGTTTCCGAGACCATTGAAGAGTTTATCACATGTCTGTGTGTCTGGAGTCACTTTTAGGCTAGACCAGGAAAGCACGGGAAATTCACTTCCTGAAAGGACATTGAGGAAGGAAATTGATGTTTACAATCGACATTGGCTTCAATGTCACTGTTAATGACTCCAGGTTTTACATCTCGATATTTTCTTAATTATAATTTCCACCAGCTGCCAGAGCATTAGCCTGGTCTGGATTATTAATCCAGTGATATTTCAACAAGAGCACCATCTCCACATGGGGACCTATCAGAAACCACACTGAGCTGGTTACTTCTGTGCTACTTGACATCTCTGTCGAAAAGAACTTCCACCAATGTGACTATCGTGACAGGACTCAGGGCGTGGTAAATGATCAGACTGTAGTCATTCCCTTGTTATGGGATTGGACATAGCTGAGTTATTTTCCATGTGGCCAGGGTGATGTCCGAATTGGAGCTGGAATGAAACAGTTTCCCCAGGGTCACGGCTTGTTGGGCAGCACAAGTCTTCAGTCCGAATGCAGGAATGGTGTCTGGGCCCATTGCCTTTGTCGTATCTACTGTGTTTAGCTGTTTCTTCATGTCACATGCAGTGAATCAGATTGACTAAAAACTGACATCTGTGATTCTGCGGGCAGCAAGTCGAGGGTGAGGTGGATCATCAACTCAACACTTCTGGCTGAGGATGGTATAGATAATACAACCATGTCTTTTACACTGATGTACAGGGCTGTCCTGTTATTTAGGATGGTGATATTTATGGAGTCCTCTCCTCCAGTGAGTTGTTTAATAGTCCATCGACATTTATGTCGGGATGTGTCAGCACTGCAGAACTTCGATCTGATCTGTTAGTCTTGGGATCATTTCGCCCTCTGTATCAGATGTTAGTCCTGCTGTTTCGAATGTAACCAGTCAAGTGTGATAGCTCTAATGGATTGTCCTCAGGTTTAGGTACACATGGTTCCGACCCTATCATGTTCACCCGCACTCATCACTGAACCATAGATCAGCTTGATGGTAATGGTAAGCTGAGGGATTATCCTGGGGAAAAAGTTCCAGATTGTAGTTGAATACAATTCTGCTGCAGCTGTGATTTTACCGCACCACATGAATGCCCACTTTGAGCTCCAATATGTTCAATTCAATTCTACTGACTATCCCCCAGTTTACACCAAGACCCATTCACCCATTAGCCCTGTACTCAGTGTCTTAATCTGGTGTCTGATGTGGTAACACTTCCATTTTCCTTTTCCCATTGTGCTGAGGGTCTCTTTCTGGTGTCACGCCTCCAATTTGTTACTTTACTCAAATCCCTTAACAAATGCATCTGAATCTTTTCCATTCCCCCCCATGCCATCTTCTGTGTTTGATGTGAATGTGTTCCCCTCTGTTTCTCTCCCTGACCAAGATTAAGAGCTCTGCAGTGTCAGTGATGCCAGCTTTATGTAGTTTCAGATCAAAGAATTTGTGCACCTTGCATTATCGGTTACATCCCAGTGTATTCTGTGTGAGACAGAGCGTTTGACCAGCTTTAACACACGTCTATGGAACTTGTTCAAAAACAGAAATTGCTGATGAAACTCAGCAGGACTGGCATCATCTTGTGGTGTGAAAGCAGAGTTAATCTTTCAGGACCAGTGAACATTCTTCAAAACTCCCATTTTTTCCAGCAATTTTTGCATTTTTATTTCCAGTATCCATAGTTATTTGTTTAATTGAAAACTTGTTCTGAGTCTATTCATTTCTAGATAAACTCAACAGGTCTGGCATCATCTGCAGAGACAGAGAAACAGAGTTAGCCTTTCAAGTCCAGTATGACACTTCTTCAGAACTGAAAAAGGATTGGAAAATGAGCTTTATAATACCTTGACAGATGTGGGGAGTAGGTTGACAGGTAAAAGAGGGTGTGGCAAAAGATAAACATGCTTTTAGTAGTGGTGAACGAGAAGACCGTGTGAAATAGCTTTAAATTAAGATGTGAATAGGGAAAAGGGTTTCTCTTTATTGAGTGAATAATAAAGAAGATACAACCACACAAGGTCATAGGGAGGCCAGGAGGGAGATTGTACGGAAATTGGAGAACAGTTATAATGGGGTCAGACTGTGAAATTATGAAATTGTACATTAACTTCTAAAGGCTGTAACGTACCAAAGTGTAAAGTGCGTTACTCGAGCTTGGGTTGTGCTGCCTTGGAACATTGCAGCAGCAAAGGGCTGAAATGTTAGCATGAGAGCAAGGTAAGTTATTGAAATGGGAAGCAATGAGAAGGTCAGGGTTATTTCTACAGACAGAGTGGGTGTGTTCCTCAAAGCAATCTCTATTTGGTCTCGCCAATATAAAGAGACTGCATTGTGAGCAGCCATGATAGGAGATCAGATTGAAAGGTTACAAGTGAAATGCTGCTTCACCTGGAAGCTATGCTTGGGGCATTGGACAGTGAGGAGGGAAGAGATGAATGGACAAGTGTTGCAGCTTCTACAAATGCATGGGATGGTGCGATGGGGGAGTGGGGAAACGTTCGTGGTGATGGACGGTGACACAGAGGGAACGGTCGCTGAGAAATACTGACCGAGGACGGGAGGGGAAGATGTGTTTGATGATGCTGTCCTGCTGGAGATGGAGGAAATGGTGTAGGATGAATATGTGAATGTGGATCCTCGTGCAGGAGGAAGTGTGGACAAGGAGGAATCTATCATTGTTCTGGGGTGGAGGGGACGGATTGAGGGCTACACCGTGGGAGATGGGACAGTCATAGCTGAAGGCCCTGTCCACCAGAATTCGGGGATTTCTGGTTTGATGGAAAAGGAGGTCACGTTAGACACAGCTCACAGGAATGTGACATCGTCAAACAGAAACAACAGAGATGGAGAAACTTGGAGAATTGAGTCAGCCTCCGCTGATCTTGTGTTCAGCCACAGGCAGAAGTTCCTTATGAATGATAGAAAAGAACCAGGCATCTAATTTTAGGATTTCTGTCTCTCATCTGGTCTGAAGCGGAATGTGAAAATAGAACCAGAGGAAGGTCAGTGAGTATACGTGAGCAGATATCCCAAACCGCTCAGTAACTATTGTTTCTGTTCAAAAAGAAGAACTCGATAAGCAGGTGAAGCACCCATGGTTGACAAAGGCTCTCAAGGATACTATGGATGATCATGAGTGGAGGGCCAGATTTAGGATGTTTATTTCAGGGACCAGAAGCAGATGCTGGGTATGAATTTCAGCTGTGCTTCCTGAATTCCCCCCAGAAACTGCTGCCATTGCTGTTCCATCTTCTTCCCTGCTCATCTCCCCTTCCTGATTCCAGGTCCTCCCTCTCAAATTACAGAGTACGTTCTCTTACATTATGGTCCCTCCCCACTTCACCTGAAACTCTTTGTTCAAGTCTACCTACTCTGCAGGAGCATTAAGCTGCGTTTTGTGCTGCCACTTTGCCTCTGGTCTCAGTGTGACTCGACCTCTCCATTCATGCTGTTTTACACCTCCCACTCACATCTCACTCCGGAAAGTTTCCTTCTTTGAGTAAACCTTATTGAAAAGACCTCTCCCCCTTTGCACTGAATTCACACTGTGATCCAAATTTCAAAAGTATACTCAGCCTTCATCTCACTCTGCTAAAGGCAACTGCACGCTGACCGTGTGGTACAAGAATTCCCTTTCTTATATGGTTCAGGCCAGAGATGCGCTTTCACTGTCGAGATCATCACCCCATTTGGACAAAGCAATTCAGGTGTTTGACCTCTTATTGGTACTCGTAAGAGTTTTCTGCTGCCTTAGTATTATAACAAGGAGAAAAATAAATCACAGTATGAAGCTTGGGCTGAATGTTATTTACCTGTCATTTGAATACTGTTTCAAATTTGCAGTGCTTTATCTTGAAATACTTGTTTGTAAAGTTAGTGTCAGATAGAATGTAGGAGGTTGAGGGGTGACATTGTAGAAGTTTATAAAATCATGGGAGGTATGAATAGAGTGACCAGCCAAGGTCATTCCCACGGAATGTGGGAGTTCAACCATAGAAGGCGTTTAAGGTGAAAGAGGGGAGATTTGAAATGGACAAAGGATCAATGTTTTCACACAGAGGGGGATGTGTGTTTGTGGAATGAGCTGTCAGAGGAAGAGTGGGAGATGCAAGTTCAGCAACAACATTTAAAACTCATTAGGACAAACATATGAATGGGAAAAGTTTAGAGGCATATGGACAAAATGCAATCAGATGGTTCTAGTTTAGTTTGAAAAACCTGGTCAGCATGGACAAGTTGGACCAAAGGGTCTGTTTGTGCGCGATATGACTGTATCAATCTAGAAAGCGAGGAAAAGGGGAGAAAAGACATGATGTAGTAAATTGGCAAGAAATACAAAAACAAGCAGCACGATCTTTTCCGAGCATATAAAAAAAGTTCAGGATGAGTGTGATCTTAGGTGAAATTAATTAGGAAAGTACACCGAGGATAATTGGAAGGTGTGACTGAAGAATTGGCTACAGGGAGCAGACAGATAATTTACACCCATGTTTTATATCTTTCCTCACAGGGGAAGGTACAGTAAGTATTTCAAAGATGTAAACAAAATGGTAATAGGAGGGAAGTTCTTGAACTGTCTCTAACAAAAGGAACAAGGATTTTTCTAACAGATAAGAGTAAGAGTAGACAGGCCAGCAGTAATTCATGGCTGGTTTTAAAAGAAATGGTCACAGTCTTGTGGTCATGGCGCCCTCTCTATCAGATGTTAGTTCTGCTGTTTGTTAATGTAAGCAGTAAATGCAGTAGCTTGAATGGGTTGTCATCAGGTTTACGTACATACGGTTCTGACCGTGGCATGTTCACCCACACATCATCACTGAACCGGAGATCAGCTTCATGTTAATGGTAGACTGAGAGATTATATTGTGGTTGAATATAATTCTGCTGCTGCTGCTGCTGCTACGACAGCTGCTGTGATTTACATGTGTATCTTCATGATGCCATGCCTCCAATTGTCGCAATCCTCAAAAGCATTTAACGTTTTCACCTGAATAATTTCCGCTCCAGTAGTGCCATCTTCTGTTTAAAGCGAATGTGTTTCCCGCCGTTTCTCTCCATGACCATGATTAAGAGCTCTGTAGTGTCGGTGATGACAGCCTTATGTAGTTTCAGAGCAAATGAATTCACTTCCCAGTGTATGGCGCTCCATGTTAGACAGGGCGTGTGAGCAGCTTTGACACACATGCTTGAAACTTGTTCAAAAACAGAAATTGCTGAAGATACTGACCAGTCTGACAGCATCTGTGGAGAGAAAGCAGAGTTAATCTTTCGGGTTCTATGACTGTTCCTCAAAGCACCCAGTAAGTCCAACAATTTTTGTTTTTGTTTCAGATTTCCTGTATCCAATGATCTTTGCTATGTTGAAAATGTGTTTTGTAACTTTTCATTTTTGAAGGAACTTAGGGGTCTGGCAACATCTGCAGAGACAGAGAAACAATGTTAACGTTTCAAGTCCAGTGTAAATCTTCTTCAGACGTGTAAAGGATTGGAAAGTGAGCGCTTTAGTATCTTGGCAGAGGTGGGAAAGAGTGTTTGGAGGCCCAGTGTGAAAGACAAATGGGCTTGAAATTGTGGTGAAAGAGACACAGGTATATAATGGGTGTAAATTAATGTGTAAATATTAGAAATTGATTTTCTCTGTTGAATGGAACATAAACAAGACACGAGCTTAGGGAGCCCAGGAGGGAGAGTGTACGGAAATTGGAGAACAGCCATAGTGGGTTCAGGCTGTGAATTTATGGAATTGAATATTAACTCCTACAGACTGTAACGCATCAAAGTGTAAAGTGAGGTGTTACTCGAGCGTGGTTTTTGCTTCATTGAAACATTGCAGAAGGCTGCATTTTCTTAGAATCCCTACAGTGTGAATAAAGGCCCTTCAGCCCAACAGGTTTATACTGAACCTCCAAAGAGTACCCGAACCAATCCTATTCTCTACCTTAATACTATACATAGACCATTGACTATTGCACCTAATATCAACATCCCTGAACACAATCGGTAATTCAGCATGACCAGTTCACCTAATCTGCACAACTTTGAACTGTGACAGGAAACTAGAACACCCAGAGGAAATCGAACCCAGTTCCCTGATGCTGTGAGGCACCAGTGCAAACCACTGAGACACCGTGCCATCCAGGACCGAAATATTATAAGACCACAACTCTATACGAGCAGAAATGAAGCCATTCGGACCATCAAGTCTGCTCCGGCATTCGATCACGAATTACAGATTTTCAACCCCATTTCCCTGCTTCCTGTCAGTTATCTTTGATCCCCTTGTCAATCAAGAACTTATCTGAGTCTGTTTTAAGTATACTAAATAGAACGTAGAACAGGATAGCACAGAACAGGCCCTTTGGGCCACGATGTTGTCCTGAGATTTAATCCTAATGTAAAATATAGTAATTTAACCTACGCACCCCTCAACTCACTGCTATCCATGTGCATGTACAACAGTCGCTTAAACATCCCCAATGACTCTGCTTCCACCACCAGAGCTGGCAATGCATTCCATGCATTCATAACTCTCTGCGTAAAGAACCTACCTCTGACGTCTCCCTTTTACCTTCATCCTAATATCTTCAAACTATGATTTCTCGTACTCGTCAATCCTGCCCTGGGGAAAAGGGTATTGACTCTCTCTATGCCTCTCATTATTTTGTAAACCTCGATCAGATCTCTTCTCTCCTCTTTGTCTCCAGAGAGAAAGGTCCAAGCTTGTTCAACCTTACTTCATAAAGCAAGCCGTCCAGTCCAGGCAGCATCCTGGTAAACTTTCTTTGCACCCTCTCTAAAGCCCCTGTCTCTTTCCTATAGTAGGGGGTCCACAACTGGACACAATATTCCAAGTGTGGTCTCACCAGGGACTTGTAGAGCTGCAGAAAATCTTTGCGGCTCTTAAACTCAATCCCCCTGTTAATGAAAGCCAAAACAACATATGCTTTCTTGACACCCTATCCACTTGCGTGGCATCTTTGAGGAATCTATGCACTTGCGCACCCAGATCCCTCTGTTCCTCCACACGGCCAAGAATCCTGTATTTAATGCTAAATTCAGGATTCGAATTTGATCTTCCAAAATGAATCACTTCTCATTTACCCCGGTTGAACTCCATCTGCCATTTCTCAGCCCAGCTCTGCATCCTGTCTATGTCGCACTGCAGCCTACAGTAGCCCTCTATACTATCAACGACGCCTCCAATCTTTGTGTCATAAGCAAATTTACTAACCCACCCCATAACCTCCTTATCCAAGTCATTTATAAAAACTACAAATAGCAGAGGCCCAAGGCCATAGCCCTGTGGGATCCCTCTCAACACTGTCCTCCAAGCAGTATATTTTCCATCTACAACCACTGTCTGCCCTCTGCTAGCTAGCCAATTCTGAATCCAGTAACCAAATCTCCCTGTATCCCATACTTCCTGACTTTATGACTGAGCCTTCCATGGGGAACCCTATCAAATGCCTTCCTGAAGTTCACATGCACCACATCCACTGCTCGACCGCCGTCGACCTGTCTTGACACCTCCTCAAAGAAATTAATAAGATTTGTGAGGCATAACCTGGCCCTCACAAAGCCATGCTGACTGCTTTAATCACACAATGCTTTGCCAAATAGTCAAAAACTCTATCCCTCAGAATTTTTTTCCAAACTTTGCTGACCACTGACGTAAGACTGACTGGTCTGTAATTGCCAGGGATTTCCCTATTACCCTTATTGAAATAAGTAACAACATTCGCCTCCTTCCAATCCTCCGGTACGACTCCTGTGGAGACTGAGGAATCAAATATCCTCACCAGCGGCTTAGCAAACGCCTTTCTCGCTTATCGGAACTGTCTCGGATAAATCTGGCCCTGGGGACGTATCTATCTTAATGTTTTCCAAAATTTCTAGCACATCAATTTCATCAATCCTGATCTGAACCAGCTCCTCTAAGTTTTCATTTACAGCAAGTTCCCTTTCCCTGGTGAAAATCGAAGAAAAAACTTATTTAGGGCTTCCCCTATCTGCTCAGACTCCACGCATAAGTTCCCTACGCTATCCCTGATTGGCCCTACCTTCTCCCTAATTATTCCTTTATTCCTCATGTATGAGAAAAATGCTTTCGGATTCTCCCTAATCCTTCTTGCCAAGCCTTTTTCGTGCCCCATCATGGCTCGCCTCGGCCCATTTATGAGCTCCTTTCTAACAAGCCTGTAATCCTCTAAAGCTGTGTTAGATTCTTGCTTCCTCCATCTTCTGTAAGCTGTCTGCTTCCTTTTGACGAGAAGTTTCTCTGTTCTCGTCATCCAAGGTTCCTTAATCTTAAACCCTTCTTACCATCTCAGAGGAACAAATTTGTGTATCACTCGCAACAACTGCTCCTTAAGCAGTCTCCACATGCCTGCTGTACCCTTTCTGTGGATCAATTGCTCCCAGTCTGTACTTCCCAACTCCTGTCTGATAGCATCATAATTTCCTTTTCCCTAATTAAATATCTTCCTTCAGAAACTGCTCCTTTCACTCTCCCAGACGATGCTACACGTGAGGCAGTTGTGATCACTTTCACCAAAGTGCTCTCCCACCATTAGTTCTGACACCTGTCCTGGCTCGTTGCCGAACACCAAATCCAAAATGGCCTCTCCCCTTGTTGGTCTGTCTCCATACTGAGCAAGGAAACCATCTTGAACACACCTGACAAAAACGGCTTCATCCACACCATCTGCACTTCGGAGGTTCCAGTCGATATTGGAAAAGTTGAAATCACCCATAACATTAACCCTGCTACTTTTGCATTTTTCTGGAATCTGCCCGCCTATGAGATCTTCAATCTCTCTTCTGCTATTAGATGGTCTGTAGAAAACCCCCAAATCCGGCGACTGTTCCCTTGCTGTTCCTAACTTCCACCCATACTGACTCAGTAGACAAACCTTCCTCAACAACCTTCATTTCTGTAGCTGTGATGGACGCTCTGATTAGCAATGTTACACCCTCTCCTCATTTTCACTCACCCTGTTCTTTTTTAGATAAGATTAGATCACTTACAGTGTGGAAACAGGCCCTTCGGCCCAACAAGTCCACACCAACCCTCCACAGAACAACCCACCCAGAACCATTCCCCTACATTTACCCCTTCATCAAACATTTCGGGCAATTAAGCATGTGCCAGTTAACCTAATCTGCACATTTTTGGATTATGGAGGGAAACCGGAGCACACCCATGGGAAAAATGTGCAAACTCCACACAGACAGTTCCCTGAGTTGGGAGTTGAACCCGGGTCTCTGGCGCTGTGAGGCTGCAGTACTAATCATTGAGACTTTGTGCTGCCCCGAAACATTTTTAAACGTTTTAAACCCTGGAACATCAAGCAACCATCCCTGCCCCGTGAAGCCTACGTCTGTTATGGCCACGATATCGTAGCCTCAAGTACTGATCCATAATCTAAGTTTGTCACTCTTAGATCAGACATTCCTTGCATTAAAGCAGATGCACTTTTACTGATCCCTTTGTTTCATAGCGTGAGAAACCTTCCTGATAGATTCAATATATCCTGTCACTGTCCCATCTGCAACTAACCCCCTCTCAGACATGTGGTCTTATTCCTACCACCTGCCAAAAGCGTTTTAAACACGCCAAAATCACACGAGCAAACCTCCCAAACAGGCCACTTGTGCCCCTTCAGTTCAGGTGCAACCCGTCCTTCATGTACAGGTCCCACCTTACCCAGAAGGTATCCCGATGGTCCAGGTATCTGAAGCCCTCCCTCCTGCACCAGCCCCGCAGCCACGTGTAAATCTGCATTCGCTGACTGTTCCTCATCTAACTAGCTCGTGGCACTGGTAGCAAAACTGAGATCACTACACTACTCGTACTACTCCTCAGCTTCCAAACTAACTCTCTGTAGTCACTTTTCAGATCTTCAGTCCCTTTCCTGGCTATATCGTTGGTGCCAAATAATTTGGTTTCCACAGCATTCAGTGGTAAGGATTTCCACAATTTCACCACTATCTGTCTAAAGACGTTTCATCTTATCTTCATTCTAATGGGTTTTCCCTTTGCTCTAAGCCTGTGTCCTCCTGCCAGTGCCAACGTGCTCCCAATTTTGTCTGTATCCAGGTCATTCAGTATTCTGTAAATTTCAATATAACCCCCCCCCCCCCCCCCCCCATCCTTCTAATCTCCATCGAGTATAAACCCAGAGTTCTCCAACGTTCCTCATGTGTTAAGTTTTTCATTTCTGGTGAACCTACTCTTGACACACACCAAGGCTAATACATCCTTCCTGAGGTATGAGGCATAAAATACTGGAAATGTGGTCTGACCAGAGCCTTAGAAAGCCCCAGAATCCCCACCATTATATCCTACTCCTCTCGAGATGAATGACAACATTGAATCTGCCTTCTTAACTACAGACTGAACCTGCAAGTTTATCTCAGGCAAATCCTGCGCTTGGAATCCCAAGTCCCTTTGTTCCTCAGATTTCTATTTTTTTTCCCATTTGGTAAATAGTCCATGCCTGTATTCTTCTTACCAAAGTGCATGACCTCACACTGCCCCACATTGTATTCCATCTGCTACTCCTTTTCCCACTCTCCTAAACTGTTGAATTCTTTCTGCAGACTCCCTGCCTCCTCACTATTACATGCATCTCCACCTATCTTTGCTTCATCTGCAAACGTAGCCAGAATGCCTTCTGTCCCGCCACTCAGATCGTTAACCTATAAAGTAAAATGTTGTGGTCACAACAATGACACTTGTGGAACACTGCTAATCACCGGCTGCCATCCTGAGAGAGGCAATTTTATCCTCACTCTGCATCCTGTAAGAGAGGCAATTTTTTATCCATGCTCGTACCTGTCCTCTGAGAACCATGGGTCCTTATCTTACTCTGCAGCCTCCTGTGGGGTACCATGTCAGAGGCCTTCTGGAAGTTAAGATATTAAGGAATTCTCATTATCTTGAGAGCAATGTAGGTTCTTGAAATGGGGAGCAATCAGAATGTCAGTGTCATTCCTACAGATAGAGTGGAGATGTTCATCAAATCAGTTTCTGTTTAGCTCAGGAATGTAAAGGAGACTGCATTGTTAGCAGCAATGAAAGGAGATTGGATTGAAAGCGTATAAGTGAAATGCTGCTTCACTTGCATGGTGTGTTTAGAGACTTGGACAGTGAAGAGGGAAGAGATAAATGGGCAAAAGTTGCAGCTTTACATGGGAAGGTGCCATGGGGGAGTGGGGAACTGTTCGAGGTAATGGAGCTTGCCACAGAAGGAATGGTACCTGTGAATTTCTGACAGTGGACGGGAGGGGAAGATGTGTTTGCTGGTGCTGTCCTGCTGGAGGTGGTGGAAGTGGCAGAAGATGATTCTGTGAATGCAGATTCTAGTGCAGAATGAAGTGTGGACAAGTGGAGATCTATCATTGTTCTGGGGAGGAAGGACGGAGTGAGGGCAGAAGTGAGGGAGATGGGCCAGACACAGCTGAAAACTCAGTCCATCAGATTTAGGGGATTTCTCGTTTGAGAGAAAAGGATGACATGTAGGAAGCTTCCCACTGGAATGTGACATCATCGAACAGAAATGACAGAGCCAGGGAAACTGTGAGAATGGAGTCACCTTCAGTTGAGCATGTGTTCAACCACATACGTAGGTTCCCCCCGAATGACTGAAAAGAGCCAAGCATTTGAAATGCAGATACATGTCATATATCTGGTCAAATACGGAGTGTGAAAATAGATACAGATGAAGGTCAGCAGATATGTGTGTGGCGGGGGTGGGTGTGGGGGGGAGGGGTGTGGGAACATTGAAGCAGGTACTGATTAATAACTCTCAGTAATGTTTGGCTCTGGTGAAAAAGAAGATGATATGAAGATGTGAAGATGAACCATCCATGATGCACAAATGCTGTGAAGTATGTTAATTAATCACAAACTAAAGAATTCAGATTGTTGAGCTCGAGCATTGGCCACATTTGGGAAGTTTACTTTTGGAACAAGAAGCAGATTGTATAAAACAAAATACAAAAATAAAACATTTCAAAACTGGCAAGAAATATGAAAAGAAACGAACCGCAAGAGTTTTCCCATATCGAATAAAAAACATTCATGAAGTGTGTGTGACCCTTGGAAGGAAGGCAGGAAAGAATATGTGGGACACCTGTAGGGTGTGACTGGGGAACTGATTTCAGGGAACATGCAGAGAAGTTAAAACATTATTTTACATTGTTCCTCGCAGGGGAAGTCACAAAGAGTTTCAATATTATAAACAAAATTGAAGTCAGATGAAAGTTTTGCATTGTCTCTCACAAAATGAACAAGGCTTTTCTCAAACAGAAAAGACCAAAGGTAAACAGCTCATCAGCAAATCATAGCTTGTTTTGATAGAAATGGTTACAGAGTGACTGGTGGCACTGTGTGAAATATTCCATAACTCTTGGGATTACGGGAGTGTTCCAGTGAAACTGGCGAAACTCCAAAGTGGGCGCCTCTCTTCAAGAAGAGAGTGAGTCTTCAAGTGTTTAGGTGCTTCCTTTGCCTGAATAGTGGAGCATATTTGAGAGGATTAATGGCCCCCTGATGCATTTTCAACCTGAGTGATTTAAAATAAAAGTAAAACTCTGCTCCTTCCTCTGATGGGTTACATACTGGGGAATGAACATTTTGCTGAAATTGAATTATCTGGAACATTGTACGAATGACATCAACGAGAGAATTCTAGAAACTGCACTCATAAGAACATTTTCTAACCATGTGGGGGTATTGCGTAGGTGTGTGTGTGAGAGAGAGAGAGAGAGAGAGAGAGAGAGAGAGAGAGAGAAGGTGCTGTATTGCAGTGGTAAGAGTAATGGAGCTTTATTCTGGGGAAGGCACTTAAAGATATGCAATGAGTGTGAGAGAGTAGAGAGAATACGTTGACCCTTATCCTGACAGAACTGGGAAGATTATTGATGCTTTTCCTGTATTGCTGGACTTTTCTTCGGACCACAGATACTGCACTGAGCTGGGTGGTGTGCTCAGACCATGGTCTGGGAAGAGAATGGTCCCCCTCTGTACTAGACCATTCACCATGACCTCCGTGCCTCTGTCGTCAAGCTGTGGTGTAATTTCCCTTTATCTGCCATGCTCGGGTAAACTGTGCAGGGCAGCTCCAAACTGAGAAAACTCAACCGTGTGCCCACTGGCCTTTTCATGATGGCAGCATGACCAGGGATCACTGAATATCCAGGGGCATCCGGGCGATGGTGAGCGCCTCCAGCCCTAATGGGTGGGAAAATCGTGCTGGCGTTGAATGAGAGGGACACCATGAGGTAGGGTGGGTAGTTAATGAGGTGAGTTCGATAAGATAACACCAGGAAACTAGCTCTGCCTCGTGTAGATATTCCTTCTGTCACATTCAATGAAAATGGCACTGAGACAAATTATTGTACGATTCAGCCCAGTGAGTCGAAAACTCTGCTGATCCTACTCCCAGTTACAACACTGCAGGACAAATGCTTATCCAAAATTCTCAATTATCATAACTAACACAAATATCCTGCTTACCCATCATTCCTAGAAACAGTGGCTTATATTGCAAGACGCTATCGAAATATTCTCATTTCACAATTTTTAAACCGACCATCAGATCATTCTCTGAAATTCTCTCTTAATCTCCCCCTCGTTTTTAACCAAGTTCCTCCCATTTGTTGGTATTTAAACTGATTCCCCCACCATCTCTCTCTGGCAATGAGTTTCACACCCACAGCACTCCTGTGTCATGCCACACTGGAGATATGGAGCTGTAAATGGAGAAGTGCTGCACATCCTGTCACTTCCAGCATGAGCTGGAAGTTTCCCCACGCTGGGCAGTGATATCTAATACAGTGTTACACAGCAATGCAGCGATTGGTGCACATAGCTGCATATGCTGAGAAGGTAACTGCTCCACATTAAAAGATAAATTCACTGCTATTTACTGCACAGCTCCCCATGCTGCACAGATATCCAGTCCGTGTGTATAGAACACTGCCTTTGTGTGTTCTGCACAGCGCCCTGTGCTGAACAGATCTTTTAGTCCAAATTTATAGATCAGTGCACTGTTGGACACATAAGTAGTAAACTTGTGAGTTTTAAACAGTGTTCGATTCTGAACGGATTGGTGAGCAGTACACTAGCCTCGTCTACGCAGTGCTTCATGTTGAGGAGGTACCTCAGCTGGGCTTATACGTATCTGGGCTGGTTCTGAGAGGTGGATTGGGTAACCGATATAATTCTTGACATGATTATCACTCCTCCAGCTCGGCCCATTCCGCTGGTAAATGTAAGGTGCTGTGTTTGAGATAGAATTGACTTGGTCAAAAGATTCGACATTAGGCAAAACACAATTTATTCGAAGACTCTCGGTAAAATCCAACAAAAGGAAGACGAACTTGCAATAACTTAATTCTGTTCGAAAACAGATCAGAATAATAGTTTATTTAACTACTATATACTAACTGCTCCAATATGGTATCATCCAATAAGCACACAAAGGTCAAAAAACAAATGCAAGAAACCGATTGTCTGACATGCAGTTCTCCAATCCAGGAGGAAAGAACATTCAAAGACAGTTCCGAGAGAAATCACAGAGAGAGTGTGTAGCACCCAGGAGAGATTTCCTGCCTTCCAAACCTGCTGAGACACCAGCAATAACTGGTGAAAGGTAAAATTAAGAGTCCATCACTTCACAGGACCAGGCCGTGGCTGCAAGAACACAAGAAATGGACTGTATCTACATCGTCTATGGCTCTGTAGGTGTCTCTCAAAAATGCCTAAACCCACCTAAGCCGTTAAATGCTGGACAGACAAAAGTCAAAGTTAAACATAAATAAATAAAACAAAAAGATGCAGCGGGCCTGGTGATCAGACACAGACGGCTTCGGGAGCCCCGCAATTCCTATATTGCCAAAACACAGCAGAATAATCGAGCTTGTGAAGAGAAAGAATTATGTCTCTCCCTCACCTCGATGTTTACAACTGGAGATGTGCCATGAGCCCAATAATCATCGATATCAAACTCCCACACACACCAGTTATTGTGATATATCAGAGTTGCCGTGAAATGGGTTAACTGGAGCTGTTTGTTCAGTGACTGTGATTAATATCAGTCTTTCTGGACCCACCTGGGTCACTGGAGGATTTCCCTCTTCCATAACTAGGGACTTCTTTCAACAGATGATGCCATAGTATTCGGCGCAGCGTCAACATCAACAAGATTGGGATCAGCAGCTACAGAGGAGGAGAGAGAAATCAGAATCTGAGAACATTAGAATGGTCCAACAATGGATTTAATTTGAGAATATTAGACTAGAATGTTCCAACAATGGATCAGAATCTGGGATCATTAGACATGAACGTTGCAACAATGGACAGGAGTTTATCCTGGGGTCTGGACTGTCTTTCTCGGTTTTGGCCATGGTTAGAGTTGCGGATACGAGCCGTACTGATGATTATTCAAGTTGGGTACTATCCCATCCTCTCTATTATTGGTGTTCCTGTTAAGTCTATCTCTGTCGATTCTATAAATGATGCTGAATGTTATTGCTATTCTGGTTGATTATATTTAACAAATTCATAAACTTTCAGTCACAAACCCCACTTCCATCTTATGCATTTCTAAACTACTTACTCATAAACATCTGAGAAGGAATAAGACTGTTCGGAACCTTGAGCTTCCTTTTTACTGTGAATGGTTTTATATCTCCATATTCTCTCTGTGTGATCAAGCCTGCTGTCACCCCCTTCATAATATCCCCAATTTCCAGCTCTGCCTGAGTTCTGTTGCTGACTTCGCCATCACCTACCCCTTCGTTAGCGACAGATTTTATGGCTCCAGTTCTCTTCTGAACTCTCTTCCAGTTACAAATAGATTGACCACAAACTTGTTCTTGTCTCTACAGTTACTTCACAACAGGGACTCTTAAACAGAGTAATAATGTCACTGACTGTGTACTTCAGAGGCGCAAGTCATGACTTTAAAATCATTGTCTGAAATCCTACCACAGCCGATGACTAAAGTTAAATTCAAATATAAAAAATTGGAATGAAACCTAATTTCACTCATGGCAAGCATAAACCACTGGGATTTCTTTTCTTTTTTTATTGATAACCTTTGGTAAAGAAGCCTAATATGTTTGCCCTGTCTGAACTAAGTGTCACCTCAGATCCACAACAATTTAGTTGCCTCCATATTGCCTTGACAAATGGCCGCGTGGTCAAGGGCAGTTAGGATGGACAATAAATACTGCCCTTACCAGTGATGCTGGCATCCCGCGAAACAACAACATTAATGGTGAAATAACCAAGGAAATGCGGATGCTGGCGATCTGAAATAAAATTGTCCACCGTCTGAAAGAATTTTGGAGAATCTCAGCAGGTATGGCAGTCGGTCGGAAAAAAAAAATCATGTTTCGAGTTCAGCGAACCTATCAAAACTGAATGCAGCTGAGAAATAATATTATTATATCAGGGATGGCAGGAAGGGTGAGCGGGAGGTTTGTGTTGAGTGGGTGATGTACTTCAAGAGAGAGAAAGTGAGAGAGAAAGAGAGAGAGATGGAGAGAGAGAGAGAGCGAGAGAAAGGAAAAGCAAGCAAAAGGATTGCTGATGAAGGACTGGAAGGAAAACAGAATTGGAAGTTACTCTACCATTTCCCCTTTTCACATATTCCTGAATATCATATTTATTATGGGATCTCCCTGCTTACCGTGAGTTATTTTCACTCTATCTCTCGTCTCTGAGTGTGGTGATCAACTCCATCAGCAATACTTATAGTCGCTGAGATATAGAGAAACGTAATGTTCCATGGTCAACTGTTTATTTGGAGACAGGAACTGTTACTGTGCGACTGTGTGGAGATGTAAGAGCTTTCTCAGCCAGGAAGAGAAACTGAGCAGCTAAACAATGTCTTGCTGGAAAAGCACAGCAGGTCAGGCAGCATCCAAAGATCAGGAGAATCGATGTTTCGGGCATGCCCTTCTTCAGGAATGAGGAAAGTGTGCCAAGCAGGCTAAGATAAAAGGTAGGGAGGAGGGACTTAGGGGAGGGGCGTTGGAAATGTGAGAGGTGGAAAGAGGTTAAAGTGAGGGTGATAGGCCGGAGTGGGAGTCAGGGCAGAGAGGTCAGGAAGAAAATTGCAGGTCAGGAAGATGGTGCTGGGTACGAGGATTGGCATTGAGACAAGGTGGGGGGAGGGGAAATGAGGAAGCTGGAGACATCTGAATTCATCCCTTGTGGTTGGAGGGTTCGTAGGCGGAAGATGAGGCGCTCTTCCTCCTCATTCCTGAAGAAGGGCTCATGCCCGAAACGTCGATTCTCCAGTTCTTTGGATGCTGCCTGACCTGCTGTGCTTTTCCAGCAATACATTTTTCAGCTCTGATCTCCAGTATCCTCGTTCCTCACTGTCTCGTAGAGAAAGTGAGGAGACCGAGGCATTTTCAGTAGTGAATGGATGCATTGTAGGTGTGGGGAATTCACTTGCTGCTGTCATCTGGAAAGTCAGTGGAGGGTCTGTGGATGATGTTCTCAGGATAGTGATGTCAGCTACTGGGTTCATTCATGGAGCCTCGGTGGTCTGGGAACCCCACTCTGGATACTGCATTTACAGTGTGTCTGGGTCCATAGTAAACAAATGAGGCTGAGACTACAAAGAAGGGAAGCTGTACAAACAGGGAGGAGTGAGGCATTATATTTTCCTCTCTGGGATTTCCAGGAAAATTTGTCTAAGCTGCAGCCATTCAGGTGTAAAGTGTAAAACCAGCTTGTCTCAAAATTGAGGTGATCACTGAGCTGTATCCCCTCCTTCAGTATAACCTGTGTTCTCACACCAGTAGCAGGACTGCGCTGACACTCACGATGAATTAAACTGGATTGATTCTGGAACTTTTCAGGCAGCAGTGGGTAATATATCCACCATCTCTGAAGTGCAGTCCGCCAGTGTATTCACGAGTTGACTGAAACCATCTGCCTGCTGAGAGGAATGCATTGGTTCCATCTCCACAGGGGAAGGTACAGAAACTACTTTCCACAAATATTAGGGAACAGAGGGACTGGTAAAAATTGGAAACTGCAGGAAATCAGAATTAATGAAGTGTATGTTATTGAAAGTCTAATTGAATTGAAGTTTCATAAGTTGCTGCATCTGATGAGTTACATCTCAGAGTGATTGAGGTGAGAACAAACTCGTGAAATAATTACTGATTATTCTTCAAAGCTAATTAGATTCTGGAAAGGATCCTGCAGACTGGACAGCAGCAATTGTCAACTTAAATATTTAAAACAGGATGGAGACAAGGTATAACAACTATTCAGATGTGAACAACAAATGTATATTTATATTTATTAAATGGTAGGGAGGTTGGCGAGTGTTTTTTTTTGAAAAAGACCTGGATGTCCTTGGTCATAAGTCACTGACAGAATTCATACAGGGGCAGGAAGTAAATGATATGTGGTTCTTCATGCAAAATGATTGAAGTACCAAAGTTAGAATATCTTTCCCAATGATCGTGTTTTGTTGAGAAAGTATTTGGTGCTATGTGTAAAGGTTTGGTCTACTTTATAATCAATGATCCCTTTGTCACTGAGAGAGTGCACGGGAGTTTGACCAGACGAAACACGAGCATGATGTTACCATGAGGAGAGAGTGCAGTAACGATGTGCTTAATCTGTAGCGCTGTGAGAGAATAAGAAGTTGAAGCTTGATGGGTATGGACAGCAACTCATTATGTACCAAACAACTGAATGGGGTGACAATGTCATACTTTTCATTGAATGTTTAATTCACGACAGTTTACATGCATCTGCAGAACCCTCACGTCAATTGACAGCGAGGTACAGGCTCTGAATGAACTCTGAACACTTTAATGCACAGTTACTGTGTGACACTGCATTGAGTGTCATTTTGTACACAATCCTGTCAGCAGCCAAAGTACCATCATTCTGAAACAGTTAGTTATTCCCCCACCGGTTACTGACTCCACGGAGACCATGGGTCTGCCTTCTTGGAGATGGAAGATAACTTGGAGAATGGCTAAAAAATGTTGGCTTCATTCCAACTGCCAGAAACCCATGTTAAAGTAACACATATGTACCATGAGTAATTAAGGCATGTGGATCAATTTGGAGCAGTCTGTCTGTGCAGCCCCTGCTCCATTTGTTTGTGATGTTGGAGCATCTCTGACACTTTCCTGTTCCTGCGTTAGTGTCTTGACAAGCTGAATACCTCTTCCTGATCCTTTGTAAGTGACTCCGGGTATGAAATGGTTCTTTCTGATCCCATGTACGTGACATGTGGGAGAGAGCAGACTCGCAACTTGCTGTGCAACAGGCAGGAGGGACTGAAAGGGCAATCCTTCCTTTGACCAGTAGTTTTGATGGGATGAATGGCCTCCTCACATTCTCGTGAAACCTGATTGAGCTGCTGAATGAACCTGTCCTTTTACTGTGGAAATGTACTGTGCTGTTACATAATGTTACCCAGATTTTAACAACACGCTGTTGAATGTTGTTCGAGTCTTGCTATAAATGGTCACAGATTGTTTCAAGAGCTGAAGAGGGACAACTTGTCCTGGAAATTTTGTAGACTTCAGTGAATGCCCCCTCTTCTGCTGGCACGGTGAAGCAGTAGCTTACACTGCTGCCTCACAGCACAGGGTCCCAGGTTCGATTCCAGCCTTGGGCAACTGTCTGTGTGGAGTTTGCACATTCCCCACTTGTCTGCATGAGTTTCCTTCGGGTGCTCCGGTTTCCTCTCACAGTCCGAATATGTTCCTGAAGGGTGAATTGGCCATACTAAATTGTCCATCATGTTAGGTGCATTAGTCAGACGGAAATGTGTTTGGGTGGGTTACTCTTCGGAGGGTTGGTGTGGACTGGTTGGGCCAAAGTGCCTGTTTCCACACTGTAGGGAATCTAATCTGCTCCGTTTGGACTCAATGGGATGAATAGCCTCCTTCCACACTGTAGGGATTCTATGATGACAAACTGGAGATGCCTGAGCTGAGGAGGCTACGCTGAGGATCTCCTGCAGATGTGCCCCACGGCTGAGATGATTGATGCCCACCAATGATAATCACGTTCCCTTGTGCCATGAATGACTCCAAGCAGTGTAGAGGTCATAATTAATTCTCAGTAAGTGTGATTTTGTTCAGGTTCCTTGATGTCATCCTCAGTCAAATACTGCCTTGAGTTCAGGGTCAGTCTCTCTTACCTGAGCCCCTGCGTTACCTCGTTTGTTCATATCAATAAGTCATGGTGCAGAAGCAGAGAAGGTTTTCTTCAAACAGAGGGTAGTGAATGTCAGGAACTCTCTTACAGAGAGAGTTAGGGCAGCTAGATCACTGAAAGGGACCAGTAGTGTCCCGCTCGGATCAGTTCAGTGACCTCTGCTCTCTGTTATTTTCAAAAATGACTTGGATGTGGGTGTTGAAGAGTTGGCTAGTAAGTTTGCCGATGACACAAAGGTGGTTGGAGTGGTACAGAATGTGTAGGGCTATTGTAGGTTGCAATGGGACATCGACAGGATGCAGAGCTGGGCTGAGAAGTGGCACATGGAGTTCAAACTGAAGTAATTCACTTTGCCAGCTAGAATGTGAATGCAGAATACATGGTTAAAGGCAGGATTCTTGGCAGTGTGGAGAAACAGAGGGATCCTGGCGCCCGTGTCCACAGATCCCTCAAAGCTGCCACCCAAGTTGATCGGGTTGTTAAGAAAGCGTATGGTATGTTGGCTTTCAGTTGCAGGGGGTAGAGTTTAAGAGCCGCGAGGTTATGCTGCAGCTCGATAGAGCCCTGCTCAGACCGCACAGGGAATATTGTGTTCAGTTCTGGTCTCCTCATTATAGGAAGGATAGTGAAGCTTTTGAGAGTGTAAAGAGGAGATTTACCAGGATGCTGCCTGGACTAGAAGTCTTACGAAGAAACCGCGAGGGAGCGAGGGCTTTTCTCATTGGAGGAAAAATAGATGAGAGGTGACTTGATAGAGGTGTACAAGATGATGAGAGGCAGATAGAGAGTGAATAGCCAGAGACATTTTCCCATGGCAGAAATGTCTATCACTAGGTGGCATAATTTTAATGTAATTGGAGGAAGTTTTAGGGGAGATATCAGAGGTAGATTCTTTACACAGAGAGTGGTGGGTTTGTTGAATGCACTACCATCAGTGGTAGTAGAGTCAAATACGTGAGGGACACTGAAGAGACTCTTGGATAGGCACATGGAACAAAGTGAACAGAAGCATGTAGGTTAGAGGAGGACAAACAACACAACGTCGAGGACTGAAGGTCCTAACTGCATGCATTCATGTAGAACCTTGAGCTGAAAATCTGCATGAATTCATGTAAAACTCCGTTATCTCACTTTTTAGCTTAGAATCAATCTAAACATCATGGCATAGTGAGAGAACACAGGGGGCCAACACCTTCAACATTTTGTTTTGCTATCACCATTGTTCACAGCTCACCTGAGAATGCAACTTTTTTTTTAAAAAAGGTTTTGTGATTTACACATGAAAGAAGTGAAACTATCATGGTATTCGAACAGATGAAAGGCTTAACAGAGAATCAATTTTTCCATGTATAATTTCAGTTACATCATACTGTAAATTATTGCTATAAATTCTGTGTTATGATCGAGCCCTCCACTATCACCTGATGAAGGAGCAATGCTCCAAAAGCTAGTGTGCTTCCAATTAAACCTGTTGGACTATAACCTGGTGCTATGTGATTTCTAACTTTGTACACCCCAGTCGCACACCGACATCTCCAAATCAATACTATTCTTTGTTCTGTGTTCTATGGAAGTGCTCAATAATACTTGGACATTAAGTAGATTTGAGACTTGGAGCAGGTCAGCCTTGATCTTAGTGAAGGGCAAGGCAGGCTTGGGATGTGAATGACTTGCCCCTGTTCCTGATGCTCTCTCATTCTGTTATTGGAAAGTTAGTCGGTGTTATTTTCCTGGAAGGTCTTTTATGGAATGTTGCAATCAGGGAGACCCGTGGACTTTGTGAGCCATCACTGGGTGAGATTTGGGGGCTGTATTCACAGTGAATCTGGGTCTACAACATGATCAACAAATGAAGCACAAGATACAGAGAGGGGAAGTTTTGTAAAGAGAAATGAGCAACCTCTTCCATATCCAGTCTGAGTCTTCCAATTACATTTTCCAAATCTCCCAAACCGAGTGGGACAGTCTCGAGGGACCGAACTGTTTCCTCTATGTCTGTGCACAATGCTATAACAATAAGTGGACTCTAACTGCTCCTGTCTAGCAGGTTAGAGGGGTTGAATGGAACACAGAAACATGTGACTGAAGAGCAGGTGTGGGTCATTAGAGAATTTGAGTCTTCTCCACCAAACATTAAGATTGTGGCTGATCAGATTGTGGTCTCAGCCTCATCGTCCTGTCTGTGTCCCATTATCTGTGACTCACTTCTCTGTCAAATCTTTAACTAACTCAGCTGTGAATACTTGTAATCAGAGAGGCACCACAAACTTCCGGGGAAGAGAATTCCCATTCGAATGGCCCTTTTAGAATTCTTCCTCATCCCGCTGTGAGAATAAGAGAATCATACTGCGGGGAAAAAGATCCTTTTGTCCAATTTGTCCATGCCGATCAGGCATCTTAATCAGATCTCGTCCCACTTGCCAGCATTTGGCCCACATCACATGATCCATTCCCATTTATGTAACTATCCAGTTACATTGTAAACATGTAATTGTACCCGCTTTCACTACTTTCTCTGACAGTACACCCACCAGCCTCCGTATGAAAAGGTTTCCCCTCAGGTCCCTTCTAAGTCTTTGCCCTGTCACCTTCACACTATGCCGTCTAGTTCTGGACGCCCCTACACTGGGAAAAAGATCTTGCCCATTCAGACTATCCATGCCCCTCAGGACTTTATTAAACCTCTGTCATATCACCATTCAGTCTCTGACAGTCCAGGGGAAAAAGCCTCATCCTGTTCATCATCTCCCTGTAGCTCAAACCCTCAGGTTCTAGATAATCTTTGTAAATCTTTTCTGCACCCTTTCAAGCTTAACAACATCCATCCTTTAAAAGAGTCAACTGATATGTACGCAGTTTTCTTAAAGTGGCCTCACCTATGTCCTGGACAAGCCACTCACGCTACCCCTACTCCTATTCTCAATGTTCTGACCGATTAAGGCAAGCATGTCAACCACGTTCCTCACTACTCTATCGACCGAAACTCCACTTTCAAGGAACTATGAATCTTCACCCGTAATTCTCTTTGTTAAGCAACTTTTCCAAGGGCACTACTCTGCTTTAACTAACCAAAATGTAAAACCTCACAAATATCTAAACTAAACTCCATCTGCCAGTCCTTGGCTCATTGATGGTCAAGGATCCCGTTATATTCTGAGATAATCTTCTTCACTGTCCACTGAACCAATTTGGTGATGTTATCTGTAATCTTACTAACCATGCCTCCGATAATCACATCAAAGTTGTTTATATCCGTGATGAAAAGCAGTGAGCTTAGCACTGATCCTTTCAGCACACCGCTGGCCACAGGACTTCAGTTTGGAAAACAATCCATTACCTTCAATCCAATTTTGTATCCAATTGGTTAGCTTTTCCTAGATTACATATAACCTAATTTTAGTAATCTGTCTACGATGGGGAACCTTATTAAATGCCTTGCTGAAGTCTGTGTAAACAATTTATACCACAGTGTCTTCTTCAATCTTCTTTGTCATCTCTTGATAATACTCAATCACATTAATTAGACAGGATTTCCATCACACAAATCCATACTGACTATCCCTAATCATTCCTTGTCTTTCTAAGTAAATGCAAATTTTATCCTTCAGAATCCCCTCCAAGGAACTCCTCGTCTCTGACGTTGGCTGATTGCGTCGATAATTCCCTGTGTTGTTTTGGCTCACTTCTCCCTTTCCTAGCCCCACTCCTCCACTGCCCACAAAAAATAAATCTAACTATGTTGGTGATATGGCCAATGATATAGTTCTCAGAGTGTGTCAGGGTCAGTGTGAGGAACAAGTCAGGCAGAATTCTTTAATCTATTAAAACAACATGTCTAAGACCAAAGCAAACTATGATGGAAAGAGGAATGCCGAGAGGATATTGCAAATATGTACAGTGATATTTCCCTTTGAAAAATACTGAGAAACACACACATAATCACACACACACACACACACACACAGACACACAGACACACACGCACACACAGACAGACAGACACACATACGTATTGTTGCTAACAAACTGAAAAGCAAAATTTCTGCAAAGTTAACTTGAAAGAACATTATCCAAATATGATTCGAAATTATGACCTAAGGAAAAATGAGAGTTTGACCAAATGCTGTTCTATTTGTACAGTCATGAAGTCCTACAGCATGGAGAGAGGCAGAGAGGCCCTTTGGCCCACATTCGTCCATGCTGACCCAAATATCAAACCACACTAAACTCATTTCCCAGCACTTGGCCCATAGCATTCTTGACTTTCCTGTCCATGTAATTGCCCAAATGTCATTTAAATATCGTTAATATAAATGCTTCAACTCCTTCCGTTGGCAGCTCATTCCCTTTGTGTGCCACTCTCTGTGTAAAACAGTTTCCATCAGTTTCCCTTTTATTCTTTCCCCTCTCACCTTAAACTGATGCTCTCACCTCCTTGATTCCCCAACTCTAGGAAAAAAACGTTGGGTCCATTTACCCTATCCATGTAAACTTCTATAAGGCCCCTCTCCTGTGCTCTAAAGATAAAAGTCCTCGCTTGTCCAACCTCTCCCTATAATTCATACTGTCGGGTCCAGGCAACATTTTTGTAAATTCCGTCTGCCCACATACCAAATTAAAAACATCCTTCCGATCGCAACGTGACTAAAACTGAACACAGCACTACAAGTGCAGCCTCACCAACATCCTGTATAACTGCAACATAACTTCCGAACTGCTCTCCTCCATGTCCTGACCAATGCTTGCGAGTGTGGCAAAAGCCTTCTTCACTACCATGTCTAACTATGACCCCACTTTCAGAGAACGGTGGACCTAAACTCCATGGTCCCTCTGCTCAACTACACTCCTTAAGGTCCTACCAATCAACATGAAACTCCTACCTTGATCTAACGTTGCCAAAATATTCCTTGGTTCACTTCTCCAGTTTGATCAAGGTCCTGCTGCAATTTCTGATATACTTCCTTACTGTCCGTGATACCACCTATTTTAGTGTCATCTTCAAGTTTCCTAACCATGCCTTGTACATTCGCAAGAATATCATTGATTCAGATAACAAACAGCAACGGGCCCAGCAGCGACCCCTGAGGCACTTCATGTGTCACAGGCCTCCAGTCCGAGAGCATCCTTCCAATATTACCGCCTGCTTACGACCAATTGTGTGTCCAATTGTGTGTCCAATTGGCAGCTCCCTCTGGATTCCATGCGATTCTAACCTTCCAGACCACCCTATCAATGGCAACCTTGTCAAAGACCTTACTGGTAACCACAAAGTCTGCCACGCTACCCTCATCAACATTCCTGGTCAATTCATCAATGAACTCAAACAAATTTGAGAGGCATGATCTCCCACTCACAAAGCCATGCAATCTTTCCAGTCTAAAAACAACTATTAATGATAATTATTAAAATTAATAATATCAAACTAATAAAGTAATAATAAGATGACACTTTCAGTGGAGAATAAATCATCCATGGTATGTGATATTCGAATGTGTATCATAGGTGAAGGGCAGAATAGATTTTGTACCTGTGTCATTAAACTGTGTTGAAAAAAGCAAGGGTGGCATGGTGGCTCAATGGTTAGCACTGCTGCCTCATAGTGCCTTGTATGTGGGTTTCGTTCAAGCTTCGGGTGACTCTCTGTGTGGAGTTTGCACATTCTCACTGTATTTGTATGTGTTTCCTCTGGGTGCTCCATTTTCCTTCCACAATCCAAAGATGTATAGGTCAGGTGAATTGGCCATGCTAAGTTACCCATAGTGTTATGTGCATTCGTCAGGGTTAAATATAGGGAAGGGGCATGGGACTGGGTGGGTTACTGTTTTAATGGTCGGTGTGGTCTTGTTGTGCCAGACGGCCTGTTTCCATAATGTAGGAAATCTGTCAAAAAAACTATTTCTAAACAGACCTTATCTTTCCAAATGCATGCATAACTCATCCCTCAGATGTTCGATTTCCTGGTCTATAGATCCCAGATTTTTCTTTGCTTCCCTTCTTGAATAATGGCACAACATTTGCTAATCTCCAATATTCTGGAACCTAACCTGTCGCTAACGATGGCGCAAAAATAACAACCAGGGTCCCCGTAGTTTCTTCTGTAGCCTCTTGCAGTGTTCTTGGAAGCATCTGTTTAGGACCAGGAGATTTATCCACCTTCATACATTCTAATGCATCCAACGCATCTTTCCTGTGATATTGACTCACCCCAAGATAACACTACGACTTTTGTTAATCTCCCAAGTTTCATAAATTTCTCCACGGTAAAGGCAGAGGAGAGATATTCATTGAGAATCTCGCAAATCTCCTACGGTTCTAGTCATGCATGTCCATTTTGGACTTTGAGAGGTCATATTCTCATTTTGCTATTATTTTTACTTTAATATACTGAATGAACCTCTTTGGATTCACCCGAATCTTCTCAGCCAAAGCTACCTTGTGCCCCCTTTTCACCCTCCTGATTTCCTTCAGTAAACTCCTGTATCCCCTGTAGAACTCCAGGGATTCCCTCGATCCCAGCTGCCTGGACCTGAGCCACGCCTCCTTTTTTGCTGGTCAAAGCCTCAATATCTCCTGACATCCGAGGTTCCCTCTTCCTCCCAACCTTGCTTTTAACCCTCACAGTAACATATAGACCTTGAACTGTAGACATTTCACTTTTAAAGTCCTCCCACTTGCAGGAGGTCCCTTCGCCTGCAAACAAACTCCTCCAACCAACCCCTTCAAGCTCCTTTCTCATTCCATCAAAATTCGCCTTGCCCCAAGTTAGAACTTTTACATGTGGACCAGTTTTGTCCTTCTCCATAACTATTTAAAAATTAATAGAACTATGTTCACTGGTCCCAGAGTTCTACACCCCCCCCCCCCGCCCCCACTTCACCTCAGTCACCTTCTCTGCCCTAGATCTTAGAGTAGGTCACGTTTTGTCCCTTCCAGAGTTGCACCCTCTACTTACCACTTTAGAAAACTATTCTGAACACACTTAATAAATACACCTGATCTCAGTCCTTAATTCTCTGTCATTCCCAGCCTATGTTAGGAAAATTAAAATCTCCTACTAATGTAATCCTATTGGCCCTGCAAGTCTCCCCAGTCTGTCTACATATTTTTGTTCCCCTAATTCCTCGTTTATTATTTGGAGGCCTTTGTACAATCCAAATCCTATCACCATTCCCTTCTTATTTATTAGCTCCCCAGACAAATCCTCACTGGATGATCCGCCAGTTATTTTATCTCTGAGTACTGCTGTGTTACTCGCCTTAATCAAAAATGAAACTCCCCGTCCCCTCTTTCCACCATCTCTGTCCCATATAAAACACCTGTACCCTGGTACTTTAAGCTGCCGGTGCTGTCCCTCCCTTAGCCATGTTTCAGTAATGGCTATAATATCCCAGTCACATGCACCGATCCATGCCCTGAGTTCATCGGCCTTACCTGTCAGCCATCTTCCATTGAAACAGTTGCAATTTAATCCAACAGGCAATCCTTGCTCCCCGTCGTTGTCCAGCCTGACCTCTCTCTTCATTTTACTGTTTCTGATTACTGTATCTCCTTTCAGCCTCGCACTTGCCTCCCTGCTGTTGAGGATCCAACCACTCCCCAACCCCAGCCAATCTAGTTGAAACCCTCCCTTGCAGAAGTTGCAAATCTGCCTGCCAGGATATTGGTCCCCTTCCAGCTCAGGTACAACGCGTCCTTCCTGAACACGTCATCTTGCCCCACAAAAGATCCCAGTGATCCAAAAATCTCTGCCCCCTGCACCAATTCTTTAGCCACCCCTTCATCTGCCATATACTCCGATTCTTACCCTCACTAGCACGGAGAACTGGAAGTAAAATGGATATTACCACTGTCTTTTATCCTTTTCCCTAGCTCTCTACAATCACTCTGCAAGATGTCGTCACTATTTCTATCTGTGTCACTCTGTCCTTTGTAGAAATGTGCACAATGACTTCTGGCTGCTTCCCGCCCACTCCCCCCCCCACCCCCACCCCCGTTGAGAACGTTCTGCAGCCGCTCTGAGACATCCTGGACCCTGGGCATGTGGGAGGCTACTCACCATTTCGGATTCCCATTTGCAGCCACAGAATCTCCTGTCTGGCCCCCTCACTATCGAGTCGGATAATTACTTCTGTAGTTATTCTACTTGCACAGCCTTCTGACAATCGGATTTCTTCATGAAACAGTTGAATTTGGCTGAATTGCTTTGCTTCAGGCAGTGGGGAGATTCCAATGAATCCTCATCAGGAATCCTCCATTAGTGGGAAAGACGACTCGGCTTTTTTTCACTCCACACATTGCTGTGATGAGCGATAGGGAAACAGAAAGGGAGCAATAGAATGATTCTCCACAGATAGGCTACATTTTCCAACTGTAAGTTAAATCAGTAACGTTATCAGTCCCACACTGGACCCTGTGAGCTCTTCTTGAACATTGTCCGAACTATATGACTCCATCACATTCTCAACTCCAGGTCAGTGCGTTATTGCAGAATCAATTCATTAACAATAAATTTTCCTACTTGTTTTGAAGATGTGTTAATATGTGCTCGCATAATGTAAAAATAAGCGTTTCATGTTTTCACAATATCGGTGTTAAAATGAATATTCTTAAACATATACAGTAATTGCTGGAAAAGCTCAGCTTGTCTGTCAGCAAGAAGGAAGAGAATTCACAGTTCAATTTTACTGTCCAATGACCTTTCCTTTGAAACTGACTTATTCTTAAATTATTTCCCCAGTTTTATTCTCCCACACAAGAAGAAATATCCATCCGGTATTCACCAACTACACTCTTCTCAAGGTCTTATGTAGCCAATAAAACATCCCTCATTCTCAGGCCGAACTGTTAATTCTTCACAACGTAATGCCTTCATCCCAAGAATGCGTAAAGAGAAACATCTTTGAGACGTTTCGAAAGCAATTTTGTTTTTTTTTCAGTTTAGGCAGTTAAAACTACACATAATACAACAGATGTAATCTCAGCAATGCCCTGTACTGATGCAAAAAACATCGCTAAGATCATACCCAACACCCCTTGCACGAAACAGGATCACGACATTTACCTTCCAAAACACTTGCTACATCTTCAGGTTAATTTGATGTGATTCATGTCCAAAGACACACAAATCCCTCTGAAACACTGAGTTCTGCATTCTACTTGCATTTAAATAAATTTCTGCTCTTTCGCCTTTTCCCCAAAACAGAAAATTTCCATCACATATGTATTGTACTGTTTTTTTTTCTGCTGAAGATTTGCTCACAGACATCCTCTGTCTCTATGCCATTGCTTGTTGCTGTGCCCTCCCCCAGTCTGTATCCCATTGCAAACGCTCTGCCCTCCTCCTGTTTGTATCCCATTGCAGACGATGTGACCTTCCCCGTCCGCATCCCATTACAGACGGACTGCCTTCAGCTGTCTTCATCGCATTGCAGAGGCTCTGCCCTTCCCCTGTCTGTATCCCATTGTAGATGCACTGCCATCGCTCTGCCCTCCACTGTCTGTATCCCATTACAGACGCTTTTCCTTCCCCTGTCTGTATCCCACTGCAGACACTCTGCCCTCCCCTGTCTGTATCCCACTGCAGACGCTCTGCCCTCACCCATCAGTATCCCATTGCAGACAGTCTTCCCTCCCCCTGCCTGTATCCTATTGCAGGCATGCATCCCTTCCCCAGTCTGTCTCCCTTTCAGACGCTCTGCTCTCCCACTGTCTGTATCCCAGTGTAGACGCAGTGCCTTCGCTCTGCCCTCCACTGTCTGTATCCCACTGCAGATGCTCTGCCCTCCCCCGTGCATATCCCATTGCAGACGTTCTGCATTCCTTCGTCTGTATCCCATTGCAGATGATCTGTCCTCTCCCTGTCTGCATCCCATTTCAGACCTTCTGCCTGCCCCCTGTCTGTCTCCTATTGCAGACGCTCTGCCCTCCCCCCGTCTGTATCACATTGCAGACGCTCTGTCTTCTCCCTGTCTGTATCCCATTGCAGATGCTCTGCCCTCTTCCTTCTGTATTCCATTGCAGATGCTCTACCCTCCCCCTGCCTGTATCCCATTGCAGATGCTCTGACCTCCTCCTGTCTGTATCACATTGTAGATGCTCTCCCCTCCCCTGTCTGTCTCCCGTTGCAGACGGTCTGCCCTCCCCTTGTCTAAATCCCATTGCTGACGCTCTGCCCTCCTCCTGTCCCTATCCCATTGCAGACGCTATGTCCTCCCTCTGTCTGTATCCCATTGCAGACGCCCTGCCATCCCCATCTGTATCATTGCAGATGCTCTGCTCTCCCCGTCTGTATCCCACTGCAGTCAGTCTTCCCTCCACTGTCTGTATCCCATTTCTGATGCTCTGCCCTCCCCCCTGTATGTATTCCATTCCAGACGTTCTCCCCTCCCCCTGTCTGTATCCCATTGCAGACGTTCTGTCTCCATTTGAAATCTTATTGAATGACTATCCTGTTGCATGAGCAAACTGAGCCCCATCTACTTCATCCGGTTCATTAGAATAGATTGTAATTTGTTGATGATCTCATACAGATCCCTGAAGATTTCCACTCATTGCAACTTTCCAAACACAAAATGAGTAATGATCTCTACTCTGCATTTCCTGACAGCTACCAGGATGTCCCTGGATGGTTATATGGCGTCCCCCTGTGCTGTGTAATTGACTGAATACTTCATTCTGTTTGGTGGGGTCTGTTTGGTGCAGCCCATTTTGCCGCAGACCCATTTAGGCGCAGAACCTTTCAGCGCAGCTCATATTTATTCCTTTACAGGCTTTGATCAAAGCTTTAATCAAAGCAATAAAAATAAAAATAATGTTTATTCCATTTAGTAAAAATGTTAAAAAGACACTTGAGTAAGTGTAACATTGACTCAGAGTTTTATTTCTGAGCTAAAATGATAATTGGCCTTGCATTTATTCAGATTGAAAACATTCGTGAAGCGATTGAACATTTGACTGATGCGCTTCCAGATGAACTGCAACCGCTGCTGGACTGGTTCGCGGATAACTATGGAGGTAGAAGATTATGCAGAGGAAATGGTCGGCGTCCACCGCTTTTTCCAGTTGGAATGTGGAATTTATATGAAAAGACTTTAAACAATGAGGACAAAACAAACAATAATGCAGAAGCTACCCACAGGAGATGACAATGCGAACATGATGTGGAACATCCAGTTATTTGGAAATTTATTGACAGTTTACGAAAAGTTCAGAGAGGAAGGGACATTTACGATGAGCATCTGATAGCAGGGCACGATATTCCGTTGAAATTAAAGAAGCAGACGCATGACTACAAACACTCGTAAGAAGTTTTGGTGAGAGAAATGATGTCGAGTATTTATGAGGGAATGCCCACAATTTTGAATGAACGTCATGTTTTAGATTTTTCATAATGAACTTATTCCGTTAACTTTTTTTTATTTTTAACATTTTTACTGAAGAGAATAAACATTATTTTTATTTTTAGTCTTTCATTAATGTTTTTAACTAAGCCTGAAAAGTGAGAGAGATAAGATTGGAACTCCCAGCGAGTTTAAATTGAGAATTGCTCTTTCCTGAACATTGCTGCTTACTTGGTTGGTGGGATGTTGATGTTTCACAATCTCCACACAAGGTATCCTAGTCCTCTGTGGCTCTTTCCAGGATCCTCCCCACATGTCGAGGTAGTGGGTGAGGGAACAGATATCCGTCATTCTAACACCCTTTATGTCCTATTCCAGGATGTTTCTCCTGGAATTGGTGAAGAGGAGGGATGGAGTGAGGGTGGGAGTGGGTACCCCTACTATTAGTGCTGGTGTAGTGGAAGGGGGAAGGGTGAGATGTCCGGAGGGAGTCTGACCACAGTGTTGTATCCATGAAATGGTATTCCTGTGCGCGGCTATTGTGTCAGTGAGAGAAAACGTCGGGGAGGGAAGGTGCTGAATTCAACAGTGAGTGTGGTCGTGCTTGAGCCTTATTTGGAGATAGAGTGTGAGCCTTGTTCGGGGGCAGGTGTTATAACAGATATACAGTGAGTGTGAGGGAGCAGAAGAATATGGTGACACTTATCCTGGCAAAGTTGGGGGAAAGAATATTGATGCTTGTCCTGTATTGCTGACCAATTCTTCAGATCATCTCAGCATTGAGGTGAATCTCCCTGAATATCTTGTCCAAGTCTATCGCTAATAACGCCACAGACCTTTTCCATCACATCCAAAAGAATCAGTTTGGGTAGATCTTACAGAGAGTAAGGTGAAGCAAACATTGGTGCATTATATATCAAACCCAAATCTATCACGCAAATACTTTACATCATATGTTCTGGAAATTAGGTGTGTAAGTATATGCAAGGGAAAGCAATGACATAGTGATATTATCGCTGGGCTCTAAACCCAGAGACCCAGGTAATATTCTGGGGACATGAGTGCAAATCCTGCCATGGCAGATGGTGGAATTTGATTTCAATATGTATCTGGAATCAAGGGTTTATGATGACCAGGAATCCATTGTCGATTGTTGGAAAATCTCATCTGGTTCACTGATGTTCTTGAGGGAAGGACACTGCTGTCCTTACTTGGTGTGGCCTGCATGTGACTCCAGACTCAAGACAACGCAGCTGACTCTGAACTGCCCTCTGCCATGGGCAATAAATGCTGGTTATCCAGCGACGCCCTCATCCTGTGAATGAGTAGCAAATAATCATGTGTGGTGCAGTAATACTGGATTGTCTCAAGTTGCACCGAAACTGCATTAACTAAGTGACTACTAACACTGTGAAGAATAACTTCCATAAGTGCGTATCAGGTCGGTTGAACAGTATGTTGTTAACCAAACTAGAGAGCAGGTTATTTCAGATTTGGTGTTGTGTGGTCAGGAGGACTAATTAATAACCTTTCTCTGAAGCAGCTTTGGAGGAATAGTGACATCAATATGTTGCATTTTTACACGGCGCCTGAATACAATATCGAATGTTCGAACGTTCTGGTCACGCATCATGGAAGCCCGGCAGACTAGATGGTTAATTACACTCCAGTGAATTGGGGAAGTACAATATAACATTCAATGGGAGAAGCAATGATTGTGAAAGTCATACAGTCCGACAGCACGGAGACAGGCCCTTCAGACCAAACTGGTCCATTCCGAACGAAATGTTAACCCCATTTCCCTGCCCTTGCCCCGTATCCTTCTTATTCTTTCCTATCCGTGTATTTGTCCAAATGCATTTTAAATTTTGTGAATGTACCCACCTCAACCACTTCTGCTGACAGCTCATTCCATGTGCATACCACCCTGTTTGTAAAAGAAATTGCCCCTCAGGTTTCATTTTACTCTTTCCCCTCGGATCTTAAATTAATGCCCTCTGGTCCGTGGTTGCTCAACCCTGGGGAAAAAAGACAGCGTGCATTCACTCTATCCATGCTTCCCATGATCTTATACACTTCTATCAGATCCCCCTCAGTCTCATACACTCTAAAGGAAAAACTCCTAGCTTGCCCAACCTCTCACAATAACTCAGACCATTGAGTCCCGGCAACATCCTTGTAAGTTTCCTCTGCACTATTTCCAGTTTAATAACATCCTTCCAAAACCAAAGTGAACAACACTGAACATAACACTACCAGTATTGCATCACCAGCAACCTCTATAACTGCAACGTAACTCCCTAATTTCGATACTCATTGCTCTGACTGATGAAGGCCAGTCTGCCAAATGCCTTTTTCACTGCCCTATCTACCTGTGACTCCACTTTCAGAGGACTTTGAACCTGAATTCCAAGGTCCCTTTGTTTCAATACCCTCCTAAAGACCCTGCTATTCACCATGAAACTCCTACCTTGCTTTGACTTTCTCAAATGCAAGAACTTACACTTATCTGTATTAAACTCCATTTGCCATTTCTCGGCCCACTTCTTCACCTGATCAAGGCACTGCTGTAATTTCTGAAATTCCTGATAGTCTTCCTCACTGTCCACGACACCGTCTATTTTAGTGTCACCTTGAAACTTATAATTCATGCCTGTACATTCTCATCTAAATCATAGATGTGTGTAATATGTAAATATATACACAATAAACATGCATAAAACAAACAGTAATAGTCCCAGAATTGACCCCCCAGGCCTCGAGTCCGGTAAGCATGCTTCCACTATTACATAATGTTTCCTACCATCAAGCAAATTTTGGATTTGATTTGCCAGCTCCCCCTCAATTCCATGTGATCTAAACTTCCAGAGCAGCGTACAATGTGGAACCTTACAGAAGGCCTTACTGGAATCCATATACACCAGGTATACCACCAAGTTACTTGTCATTTCACCAAAGCAATCTATCAAATTTTTAAGACATGATCCCCCATGCACAAAGCCATGCTGATTGCTCATAATCACACCCTGCCTTTCCAAATCCATGTATATCTTCTCTCTCAGAACCTTATCAAGAAACCTACCTACTAGAGATGTCAGGTTTACTGGTCTATAGGTACCAGGTTTTTCTTTGTAGCTCTTCTTGAATAAGGGCACAACATTCGCTACACTCCAGTCATCCTGGACCTCACCCGTTGGCTACCGATGATGCAAAAGTACCAACCAAGGCCCCCGTTATTACTTCTTTGTCCTCCTGCATTGTTCCTGAATATATCGGGTCAGGACCAGGAGGTTTATAGAAATACTGATATGTCTACTTATTTCAGGTGAAAACACCAAAGAATGAGAAAGTGACTTAATGATGATTAAATTAACAAATTAAAGAAGATATTAATCACAGGAAGTGACTTCAGAAGAATTCCAGACTTTGTGGAATCCTGAGAATTCTCAGAAAATTGCAATCCAGAAAAGGAGGGTCATGAAACTGATCAGGAAATCAAAAAACGAACATGCATGCAAACAAACAGGAACACAAAGACTGCAAAAATCTACGATCTATATTTCAAAGGAATGAAAAACATAGTCAAATGTGGAAATTTGCAATCGGGAGAGACGAGTTTCTGGTTGATAACAGGGAAATTGCAAAGCAAATGACCAGTTACTTTATATCTGTCTTAATGGAGTAAGATCCAGAAAATCACCCAGAAATACGAAGTGATCGTCTCGGACTTGTGGAAGTAAAGACATAAAGTCAATTCATATCAGTAACAAGGCAATATTAAACATGCAGCTGGATTGAGCATTGCTCAGCTTGACAAACCAGATGTACTTCATACCAAAATCTTCAGAAATAAATCACAAATAGAAGCATCGATTGCATTGTCGATGATTGTGTTCTATTTTCATGTACATTCTGCAGAGTCTGGAAACTGGTGTAGATAAATGTACATTAGTAAACATGATCCAAGCACGATAGATGAATGGTAGGGATCCAAGCATCTACAAAGGGAAGAAGAGATAGTGTGGAGAACTGCAGACTAATTAATTTTACATTTGTCGGGAAACTGTTGGAATCTATTATATAGGATGTGATATTGGATACTTAGACATAACAGCAATATTGGAGAGACTCAGTATGCATTTCTGAAAGGGGCATTATCCTTGACAAACTTTGGAGTTGTTTGAAGTTGATTCTTACAGCATAGATAATGGGGATCCAGTAGAATTGGCATATTTTAGATTATCAGAAGGCTTTCTAAAAGAACTCACACAGTGAGTTCGAAAATGCATTGATGTGAAGGGTATTTGGAGGAATATATGTAAATGGAAAATTAAAGTTTGGTTTGCCTTCCTTAAAGGGAGTCAGAATATAGATGTAAAGACATGTTGAAGCAGTTTCACAGAGTTTTGGTGAGACTGTACCTGGAATATTGAGAACAGTTTTGGTGACCAAATCTGAGAAAGAATATACTGAGCACAGAGGAAGTGTAATGGACATTATCCAGATAAATCCCTCAGATAGGAGATTGCGTGATGAGGAAACTCGGCCTGTGTTCTCTTGAGTTTCAAAGAATGAGAGTTGGGTCACTGTCAACTTTATAAAACTCACAAAACATACGACAAGTTGGAAATTAACAGATGTTTATCAGGCTGTATAATCCACATTCAAGGCAAATAATGGCAGGATAAGGACAGAACATTGAAGACTGAAATAGGGAGGAAATTCTACACGTGGACGGGACTGACTAACACAGGGGAAAGGCAGGGCAAGATTACGGAGAATCCCCAGACAATCTATAAGTGTGTCAAGTGTAACAGAATAACCAGCAAATAGGTAGGCCTCATTAGTGACTTGTCAAGTTGCATCTAAATCAACTTTAGTGGTAGGAGAAAGAGGGGAGTGTGGAAGGCTGTTTGTGTGACTGGGGGCCAGTGTACCACAGGCATCAGTGCTGGGTCCCTTATTATTTGTGATTCAGAGGTGTTAGTGTTGGGCTGGGGTGGACAAATGTAAAAATAGCATAACACCAGACTATAGTCTAACAGATCTATCCGGCAGCACAAGCTTTCGAAACACTGCTTCTTCATCAATGTGCACAACCACGTGATGTAACTGATGTTGAGAGATTTTTAACCTTATTAATTGTGGTATTCATAAATGATGTAGCTGTGAAAATGGATGAGGGGTGGGGTATGTAATAAATAAGTTTGTGTTTGATACAAAGATTGGCCGGGTGATTAGCAGTGAGGAGGATGGCCTTATGTTACAGGGTGATACAGAAGGAATGGTCAGATGGGTGGATCAATGGCAGATGGAATGCAAATCTGATAACTATGAGATGATACACTTTGGGAGAAGGAACCAGACAGGGGAGTACTCAATGTATGGCAGTACACTAGGAAGCTCAGAAGGTGCTTCTCCACATATCGCTGAATGTGATTGAACAGGTTAATACACAGTTTGGGGAAGGATAGGGGAATATAAACATAGCCTTTATTCATCTAGGCATAGATGATAAGAACGATGCAGAACTTTGATGACGGCAAGATGGAATTCTGTGTGTAGTTTGGGAACAACATTACAGGAAGTATGTGCTTGTACTGGAGGGGGTACAGAGAATATTCACCAGGATGTTCCCTAGGATGGAGCATATCAGCTATGGAGAGAGGCTGGATAATCTCAGGTTGTTTAGTTTGGAGGAGAGAAGGCTGAGAGGTCTGTGATTCAGAAGAATAGGATTACGAGGTCCATGGACAGTGTGGATAGACACAGCTTTTAGTCTAGGGCCCCACTTTTAAAGTGAAGGGTTTGCGGTTCAGTGAAGATTTGAGAATTGTTTTTCAACCAGAGGGTGTTGGGGTCTGGAATGCACTTCTTGAGAGTACAGTTGTCATGGTAACCTCTACCCATTAGAAACGACACGGCTGTGCACTTCAAATACTTTAAGATTCACGGCTATGGTCATGTGTCGGAAAGTGGGCCTAATGTAGACCGTGCTGTATTTCTGGTAGTACGGAGACTTTGCTTCAGTGATTGTATGGCTGTGGAAGGTCAATCATTGAGTAGCTTAAGGTAGGAATTGATGGGTTTCTGAAGAATATCTTAACAAAGTTGATAAGAGAGAACATGAAATATTTCCTGAAAATATGTCAAGGGCAAAATTAAGAGCAAAAAGGTGCAGATTTCTTACCGTCTGATACCAGATAATTGAGGACAGCGAAATAGCAGAACGATGGAGCAAATACTTCAGTTATGCCTTCACAGAAGAAAATAAAACAAAAAAGAAAACTTCCTAGTAATACGAGGAAACTTTATTCTGGTGAGAAAAAGGGATAGAATGAAATTAGCAGCTAAACAGTTTTAGAGAAAGTATTCGACTGAAATTAATGGGCATAGACAAAGTCAACAGAGATTTATGAAATGGAAACCATATTTGAGAAAGTGGCTTTTAGTAGAATTATGTAGAAGGTATCAATGCCATACGAATGGAATCTCAAAAAGAGTTTTGATAAAGCCCAAGCCTATTCTGCAAATTCGAATCCTGTGGAACTCAGGCTAATATATGGTCATAGATTTAGAATGGGAGAGCTGGCAGGAAACAGTGAGTAGGAATTAAACAATTTTTTTTTAATGGAAGGCTGGGAGGATATAGAAAGGATCATGGCTTGGGCTCCAGCTATTCCCAATACGCATCATATCTTGGGTGTGGAGCGCAACTGCAATATTCCCAAGTCTGCTGATAGCACTAAACGATGTCAGCCTTTGAGTGGATGAGGAGGATGTAAAAAAGTTCCAAGGTGATTGAGACAAGTGGAATAACTGGGCAAATACGTGGCAGATGGAGAGTAATGAAGGAGATGAAATGTTGTGTACTTTGATGGGAAAAATAGAATGGCAGCCTCTCATTTGAAAAAGGAGTGGTTTAGAAATGTTGCTCTATGAATGAACTTAAGCTGCATTTTTGTACATTTCTGTATAGCCTGCCGAGTCCATGTAGGGCAGTGAGTTCTGAAGCCAGAGGTCAATACTGGGAATGGCATTGGCACGCTGACCATTGTATGTAGGCCCAGCAAGTGGGGAACTGTAACTTTGAAAGGAATCGGATCTCCCTGTAGACCAGTCACTGAAAGCAATATTGCAGGAGCAGAGAGCGGGTAGGAAGATAAATGCTGTATTCACTTTCATTTCAGGGGGATTTGAGTACAGGAGTAAGTGTATCTTATGCAGCTGCACAGGGACTTGGTGAGACCCCATCTCGAACATTGTGCAGTATTGTGTGCAATGTTGGTCTGTTTTCCTAACAGAGGACAAACCTGACATTGAGGGAGAGCAGCAAAGGATGACCAGACTGATCTCTGGGATGACAGACTTGTTGTGGGAGCAGAGTTTGCAGCGACTGGACCTGTATTCCATGGGGTTTAGGAAAATGAGTGGAAATCTCAGTGAAATATATAACACTCTGACAGGGCGGGACAGATTAAAAGCAGGGATGGTAATTCCCGTGGCTGGGACGTCTAAAACAAGGGGCCACAATATTAGGTACAGACAGGCCACTTTGCCTTGAGATGAGAATAAATGCCTGCACTCAGAGACTGGCGAACCAGGGGTACTCTCTCCCAGATCAGGCTGTGGAAGTCAAGGGGCTGAATATAAATAAGGATTTCTGGAAACTAAAGGGATTGGGAGAGAGCATGAGTATGGTGTGAAGATAGAAACTCATCTATCATTCCAAGTTGTTCTCTAATAACGCAGTAAATGTGTTTCTTTGCAACACTGTGTTGTAGAAAATTGTGCAATATTGATAATGGGGTCTTTGGATAAAAGAGGATAAGTGCCGAATCAGTAAAAACCAAAAATTAAATTTGGTCTAACACACATTCGGACAGTCTAAATAAATCATTAAATTACATGTTGTAATGGAACAGTGCTGTAAATGTAACGCTTTCACACGACAGTCACTCAGTAGAGCACTGTACCTTTCACCACAATCTTCACCAGAAAGTGCGCGGAGGCTGAGTGACCATGTGATGCCAATGGGGAATTCCAGTTCTCCCCAAGATTCTCCCCACAGTTTGAAATAAAGTTGTTTCTAAATATAAACTACAATTCCCAGTTTCAGGCTCAGTTTCAAGGCCTGTAGAGCGGATTGCATTCCTGTTTTAGCTGAACACATTGATTGTACCTTTTGTAGACAGAGGGATCTTGAGGAAAGGTTTGCTGTTCAGCTGGTGTCTGGCAAGGAATCGCATCACAGTGAACACGAGTTCACTTTATAGAAAAAGGTTCATTAATTGCATTGCAGCCAAATTGTATTTAATCAACACGCGTTATCAGTGAACTGCCTGTACATAGAATGGAGGCACAAAACTGGTGGGCTGAATGGACTACAGCAGTTCTCATTTTATGGTTCACAACGTTTAAACATATTAAGGGATATATATATTGTATGGGGAAAACTGCATTGAGGAGATGTTCGGCCATTAACGAGAATAGGGAAAGCTCAATGAGTTGTATGACGTATTCCTTTCCTGATGCTTCTGTGCAGTGTGTGGGAAAGCTCTGTAAATATTGTCACAAGCTCTCAGCTGTTAGGAAGGAGGTCTCTGCAGGGTCAACAGGATTGTGTTTCCCGTTCCCTTTTCTGATAACGAGGCTGGTGCCGGGTGTTCTCTCTGAGTTTATCCTTTAAGACCTCGTAGCAGTTTGATACAATTGGGTGCCTTGCTTGGCCGTTTCAGAGACCATTGAAGAGTTTATAACATGTCTGTGTGTCTGGAGTCACTTTTAGGCCAGACAAGGAAAGCACGGGAGATTCACTTCCTGAACGTATACTGGGGAAGGAGATCATCGTCTATAATCGACATTGAACAAATGATCACTATTACTGACACCAGGTATTAGATCCAGATATTTTCTTAATTGTTTTTAACTAGCACCAGTTGTCAGAGAATTATCCTGGTCTGGATTAGCAATCCAATGACAATTCCACAGCAGCACCATCTCCACATGGGGGCCTAGCGGAAACCACACTGAACTAATTAACTGTTCAAAGAAGGAAATAGGGATAACCCCGGGAATTACAGGCCAGTTAGTCTTATTTCTGTGGTAGGCAAAGTAATGGAAAGGGTACTGAGGGATAGGATTTACGAGTATCTGGAAAGACACTGCTTGATTAGGGACAGCCAGCACGGATTTGTGAAGGGTAGGTCTTGCCTTACAAGTCTTATTGAATTCTTCGAGGAGGTGACCAAGCATGTGGATGAGGGTAGAGCAGTGGATGTAGTGTACATGGATTTTAGTAAGGCATTTGATAAGGTTCCCCATGGTAGGCGTATGTGGAAAGTCAGGAGGCATGGGATAGAGGGAAATTTGGCCAATTGGATAGAAAACTGGCTAAACGGTCGAAGGCAGAGAGTGGTGGTAGGTGTTAAATATTCAGCCTGGAGCCCAGTTACAAGTGGAGTTCCGCAGGGATCAGTTCTGGGTCCTCTGCTGTTTGTAATTTTTATTAATGACTTAGATGAGGGAGTCGAAGGGTGGGTCAGTAAATTTGCAGATGATACGAAGATAGGTGGAGTTGTGGACAGTGAGGAGGACTGTTGTCGGCTGCAGAGGGACTTAGATATGATGCAGAGCTGGGCTGAGGAGTGGCAGATGGAGTTCAACCCTGCCAAGTGTGAGGTTGTCCATTTTGGAAGAACAAATAAGAATGCGGAATACAGGGTTAATGGTAGGGTTCTTAGTCAGGTGGAGGAACAGAGGGATCTTGGGGTCTATGTACATAGATCTTTGAAGGTTGCCACTCAGGTGGATAGAGTTTGTAAGAAGGCCTATGGAGTATTATCGTTCATTAGCAGAGGGATTGAATTCAAAAGTCGTGAGGTGATGTTGCAGCTGTACAGGACTTTGGTTAGGCCACAGTTGGAGTACTGTGTGCAGTTCTGGTCGCCTCACTTTAGGAAAGATGTGGAAGCTTTGGAGAGGATGCACAGAAGATTTACCAGGATGTTGCCTGGAATGGAGAGGAGGTCGTACGAGGATAGACTGAGAGTTCTCGGCCTTTTCTCGTTGGAACGGCGAAGGATGAGGGGTGACTTGATAGAGGTTTATAAGATGATCAGAGGAATAGATAGAGTAGACAGTCAGAAACTTTTTCCCCGGGTACAACAGAGTGTTACAACGGGACATAAATTTAAGGTGAAGGGTGGAAGGTATAGGGGAGATGTCTGGGGTGGGTTCTTTACCCAGAGAGTGGTGGGGGCATGGAATGCGCTGCCCGTGGGAGTGGTGGAGTCAGAATCATTGGCGACCTTTAAGCGGCATTTGGATAGGTACATGGATGGGTGCTTAATCTAGGTTAGAAGTTCGGCACAACATCGTGGGCCGAAGGGCCTGTTCTGTGCTGTATTGTTCTATGTTCTATGTTCTATGATTATTTTTTGGACTGTGTGACAGCTCTTTCAAAAATAACCCCAACCAATTTGACTATCGTGATGGGACTGAGGGCGTGGTAATTGATCTGATTGTAATTATTCCCTTCTTAGGGGATGGGGCATAGTTGACTAATTACCCACATTAGGAGAAAGTGAGGACTGCAGTTGCTAATTACCCACATTGCCATGGAGTTGTCAGAGTTGGAGCTGGAATGAAACAGCTTCCCCAGCGACACGGCTTGTTGTGAAGCAAAAGTCCTCAGTCCTATTGCAGGAATGGGGTCAGGGCCAAATGCCTTTGTCATATCTACAGTGTCCAGCTGTTGCTTCATGTCACGTGCAGTGAATTGAATTGGTTAAGACGGGCATCAGTGATTCTGTGGGCATCATATTGAGGGTGAGGTGGGTAATCGACTCAACACTTCTGGCTGAGGACGGTGCAGATACTGCATCTTTTACACTGTCGTACAGGGCGGTTCCATTATTTGGGATGGGGATATTTGTGGAGTCCTCTCCCCAGTAAGTTGTTTAATGGTTCATCGACTTTTATCCATGGATTTGACAGGACGACAGAGCTTAGATCTGATTTAGTAGTCTTGGGCTCATCTCTCTGTCTGTATCAGATGTTAGTCCTGCTGTTTGTAGTGTAACCAGTCAAGTGCGGTAGCTTTAATGGATTGTCATCAGGTTTAGGTGCACGTGATTCCGACCCGACCATGTTCACCTGCACTCGTCACTGACCCATCGATCGGCTTCATGGTAATGGTAGACGGATGGACTATCCGGGGGAAAAAGTTACAGATTGTCATTGAAATCTACAGCATCAGATGATAACCCAGTTTTAGCTGCAATATCTACAATTCAATAATACTGACTGGCCCCAGTTCACACCGAGACCCATTCACCCATCAGCCCTGTATTCAGTGACCTACTCTGGTTTCTGATGCGGAAATACTTCCATTTTCATATTCTCATTCTGCTGGAAGTTTTTCCTTGTGTGATGCCTCCAATTTATTACATAAACTATATCCATTTAAGGTACTAATCTGAATCTTTTCCTTTCAGGAATGCAATCTTCTGTATTTAAAATGAATGTGTTTCCTTCTGTTTTTTTTCCCTTGACCATGAATCAGAGCTCTGCAGTATCAGTGATGCCAGACTTATGCAGTTTCAGAGTCAAGGAACTTGTCACCATGTGTTGGTGTTCAGTTCCCAGTGTACGGCTCTCCATGATGGACAGGATGTTTGGGCATCTTTGACAATATGTCATTGGAAATTGTTCAACAAACAAAAATTGCTGAAGAAATGGCTAAAAACGTTGCAGAATTTTCAGGAGTGAATGCAGAGCTAAACTTCCAGTTCCAGTGAACCTTCTATAAAGCTTTTTGTATTTTTATTTCCAGTATCCATAGTCATTTGTTTAATTGAAAAATTGTTCTGTGCCTATTCATTTCTGGAGAAACTCAGCAGGTCTGTCAACATCTGCAGAGAGAGAGTAACAGATTTAGCGTTTCCAGTCCAGTGTGACAATTCTTCAAAACTGAATACAATTGCAAAATGGTATTTTAATCCCTTATCAGAAGTGGAGGATGGGTGGCAGGAAAAAGAGGGTGTGGCAAAAGATAAATGGACTTTTAGCAGTGGGGAATGAGAAGATTCTGTATAACGGGTCGGAATTAACGGTTACTGGGGGAAAGGGGTTCTCTTTATTGAATGCAAGATAAAGAAGACACAACCAGACAAAGTCATACGGAGGCCAGGAGGGAGAATGTTGTCCATGTGATAATATACAGATCTGGCCACAGATACGTTTTCACTGTCGTGATCATTACCCCCTTTAGACAAAGGAATTCAGGTGCTTGACTTCTTATTGGCACTAGTAAGCGTTTCATGCTGCCTTAGTATTGAAACATGGAGAAAAACAAATCACAGTATGACGTTTGGGCTGAGTGTTGGTTACCTGTCATTTTTAATATTGTTTAATTTTGCAGTGCTTATCTTTAAACACTTTTTCTTGAAGTTAGTATTAGATGGAGTGTAGGATGTTGAGGGGTAACATTATAGAAACATATAAAACCATGAGAGGTATGGATAGGGTGAATAGCCAAGGTCTTTTCCAAAGGGTAGGGGATTCCAAACATAAAGGGAATAGCTTTAAGGTGAAAGAGGGTAGATTTAAAAGGGATGAAGGGTCAGCGTTTTTACATAGAGGGCGGTGTGGGTATGGAATACGCTTCCAGAGGAAGAGTGGGAGATGCAAGGACAGCTGCAACATTTAAAACGCATTTGGACAAACATGAATGGGAAACATTAAGAGGCATATGGAGCAAATGAAAGCAGATGGGACTAGCATAGTTTGGAAGATCTGCCCATTTTGGACATTTAGAAAAGCTTCACGCAGAGTCAGGGTGGTTTTGTGAAAGGGAAATGATATTTTGCCTGTAAAATCATGCAAAGTATTTCTGGAGATGCCTGTAAATGTAACAAGTGGACTTGATAAAGGCGATCTGGTGGACACGAGGCTTTCCAGAGATTTTCCACAAGGTATTACAAAATAAAGGTTCTTACACAAAACAGGAGCTCCAGGACGTCGGATACTATATTAACATGGGATGATGATTGTTTACCACAGAAATCGGAGAGTCAGGATTAATGGATCTTTATGGTAAAGGTTTATCTGCTGGAGTACCACAAATATCAGTCTGATGGCATCAGTTATTTACAATCTATGCTGACAGCCTGAAGGAGGGAGCTGAGTGCAATACACATCCGAGTTTGAGAATGACACTGAGAATCAAAAGGCAGGCTGTTACTTAATGGAGAGGACTTCCAGAAAAGGAACAGTAAAGGCATTGGAGTCTTCCTGTGTATGAAACATAAAGTCAGCATGATGATGCAGCAAGGAACTCGGTTGGTACATTAGGGGGTTTCCTGGGAAGAAAGGGTTGTGTTATTGAGAATCTCTAACATGGTGAGGCGATAATTCATTGGGGTTTAAATGAATGAGGAGTGATCCTGCTGAAACATACAAGACACAGAAGGGGTTGGAGAAGGTACTGTTGAGAAGTTGTTTCCATTGTTGGGCAAAGTGTCGAACTCGAGGATATAGATAACGAATAAGGAACATCGATTTCAATCTGAGATGAAGAGTAATGTCTTCTCTCCGAAGGTAGTGAATGTCTGGAATTCCCTAACCCAGAGAGGTGTGGAGGGATACAAGGAGTCGCCAGGAGAATGGAGTTGAGCCCTGGAGTAGATCAGCCATGTTCTTATTCAATGACAGGGTTAGCTTGAGGGGCAGATTGACCTACTCCTGTTCCTATTTATTAATTTCACATGTTATGCTTTTGGAAAGGAACGGGTTATTTTGCTGGAAATTGTGTTGTACAATATTGCATTCAGGGAGAACAGAGGATTTGTTGTTTTAACCCTAGGTGGGGTATGTAGCTGTATTCCCAGCGTATCTGGGTCTGCAACATGTCCAACATCTGGAGCAGAAGTTACAAAGTGGGGAAGCCTGGAAACAGGGATTGGGGGTGGGGGTGGTGGTCACTTCCTGATCCAGTCTGGATTTTCCAAGTACATTTCCAAAACTCCACCTAACCATCGCAGTGGCCTCGATCGGCCGCTGTTTAGCATGTCTGAGGGCTGAATGGAACATCAGAACATAGGGCTGAGGGACACAAGTGGGCCATTCCGCCCTTTGACACTACTCCACTAATAAATAAGGTCATGGCTCATCTCATTGTGATCCCAGCTGCACGTTTCTTTCCATGCACCATTATCCCTGATTCACCGGTCTATGGAAAATCAGACAAAGCCAGCTTAGATGTAACATAAAGATCCAGCCATCCCAAACTTCTGGGTAAGAGAATTCCCACTTGACTGAAAGCCTACTTTGTGTATTTCTCCTAATTCCTGCTCTGACGAAGGTTGGAAGGTGTCACTGTTTCCTTTTCTCATCCCATTCCTCCACTGCTGACACATAATTTGAAATGTAACCAGGTTGGTGATATGGCCGATGATAAAGTTCTCAGACTGAGTCGGTTTCAGTGACAGGAACAAGTCAGGAAGATTTCTTTAGTCAGCAACAAGGAACTAATATAACTAACGGATGTGCATGGTGGATCTATGGTTAGCACTGCCACCTCCCATCTCCAAGTAGCTGCGTTCAATTCCAACCTCGGGCAACCCTCGATGTGGATTTTGAACATTCTCCCCATGTCTGTGTGGGTTTCCTCCCACTGTTCAAAGGTATCCAGCTTAGAGCGGATTGGCTATGCTAAATTGCCTATAGCGCCCAGCGATGTGTTGGTTAGATAGGTTAGTCATGGGAAATGCAGGGTTACATGGATAGAGTGGGGGGCAGGTCGGGGGGGGGGTAATACTGTTACGAGGGTCAATGTGGACTTGATGGACGGAATGCCCTGCTTCCACAATGTCGAGGTTCTATAAAAACAACAAGAAGTTTTACTATACAAACATCCAGTGGGTATCTATCTGATCGCTCTCCTCTAGGTTTTGTATGTTTCAATAAGATCACCTCTCATTCCAAGAGTAACCTGTGAAAGCCTTCATAATATAAGACCCTCATCCCTGGAATACATTAAGTGCAATATCTATGAACTGCTTCCAATTTGATTATATCCTTTCTCAGGTAAGGAGACAAAAATAATCTCAGACACAGAGGAAGTTATTTTTTGTTTTCTCAGTGGTGAGAGTATTTGGAAATCTCTTCCCTGCAGAGCTTTGGAGGCAGAGATATTGAATATGTTTGAGGCACAGACAGAAGGTTCATCAATAATAACGGAGTCTAGGATTATCGGGGAATGGCAGGAATGTGCAGTGTTGGGGAAATGCTGACAGTGGTAAAAAAAAATCACACTGCTCCAGCACATCCAGGAATAAAATGCAAAATGAAATGATAATATCGATAAAATGATAAGGGGAAGTTCAAGATGGTAGCGATCTGGAAGGTCTGCTTTGTTGGGCTCTGCATCACAGCACGGGCAAAGTGGTTCCCTCACCCACTCCATCCCAGCCATTTACTTAAAATGCTTAGTTTTGGAAAGATTTGAGATTTGGCAGTTGTAGTAGTTTTAGTTTGTGTAGTTTTTAAGCTCCATGAGACTTTGTTTATTAATGATCAGTAATTCGAGTTCTTCGTCTCTCGAGTTCAAATGTTGCTACAGTGTGTTCTGGGTAATGATGTGCTTAAATGGTGTACCTGGAGCATTTAGGGGAGCCATTAGCCAGAAAAGAGGAAAAATTTACTTTCTAGTCATAAAAAGAGAGGATGGATGTTGTCCTGTTGCAGGAGATGCACCTTGATGACAAAGAACATTTGACTTTCCAGCAGGTCGGGTTTGATCGGGTTTATTTCTCCTCTTTTAATATTACGAGTTGGGGAGAAGCCATAATGGATTAAAAAGAATCTTCCATTTAACCTTCTAGATTGTATTTGATACTCACGGGAGGCTCATAATCCCCAAAGCCTTGAACTATGGTAAATAATACAGTATTTTGAATGTTTATTGCACCCCCTCCCCACCCACCCCCGGCGCACACTCTTAAAATCCTGGTAGATGCATTTTCCAAATTCAGTTATCTTGCATCGTGGCACATTATTGTAGAAGATTTCAACTGTCTTATGGACCCCACGGTGGACAGAATGTCCTAAGGTGCCCCAATGCCCTCGTTATAATGTAAGCAATTAGTGGATTTGTGCAGACGGAGAGCTGGTGGATATCTGGAGGCAGATCCACATCACAAGTAAGGATTTTATTTTCTTCTTTAACCGGCATAAATGCGACACGAGGGTTGATATCTTCCCCATCCCTGCAACAATCTTAGATTCGGTGGCATCCTGCACAATTAGGAATATTAACATTTCTGACCATGAAGCAGTATACTTATTGATTAAGATTAAGGGCAATATAACAGCTTCGAGACACTAGCGAATCAATCTCTTTCGTATTAAGACTAGTTGGTTAATTGAGTATTTAGATTAGATTACTTACAGTGTAGAAACAGGCCCTTCGGCCCAACAAGTCCATACCGACCACACAGACCCATTCGCTGACATTTACCCCTTCACCTAACACTACAGGCAATTAAGCATGGCCAATTCACCTGACGTGCACATGTTTGGACTGTGGGAGGAAACCGGAGCACCCGGAGAAAACCCACGCAGTCACAGGGGTAATGTGTAAACTCCACACAAACTGTCACCTAAGGCAGGAATTGAACTAGGGTCTCTGGTGCTGTGAGGCTGCAGTGCTAACCACTGTGCCACCGTGCCACCCACTGCAATGAATTCAGATCTTTCTTAGCCATTAATTCAGATCTAAACAGTAAACCATCCATTCGATGAGAAATTGCTAAGGCTTCTGCCGAGGGATTAATTAATCCTTAGGATGCAGCAGAAAGGGGAGCACGAACGCTGGTTTGAGGCAGAGCTGAGGCCAGCCGAGAGTGCATACTATGATAGACCCTCAATGACTAAGCTGCAGAGGATCACAATGCTTCGGTCTACAGTGAATTCCACGCTCACACAGACAGCCAGGAAGGTACTTACTTTTGCAAAACAAAGGCTGTTTGAACATGGTGATAAGCCAGGCAGGTATTTATTCTATCTTGCCAGGAAAACGAACGCCCCTCTTAAGCCATTACCTCAATTAGGGAGGGTACTGGGATCCTTACCTTCAATTGCAAAAAGATTAATGCCTCCTGTCCGAGATTTTCACCGAATTATTTCAGCCTGAACATTTTGAGGATAGATGGATTAAGATGGAAGCACTTTTCAAGAACCTGGGTCTTGCAAGAGTAACCCCTGAATAAGTGTTGTGCCTTAATGCACCATTGTCAGAACAGCAGGGTGTGAAGCAGCTTCAGCATATAAAGGTGCGCGTTCCTGACAGATTTCCTAGTGAGTTTTATAATTAATTTATACACCTATTGTCAGGGCTGATGTTTAACGTGTTCCGTCACTCATACAGTCACAAATCCCTCCCTCCATTCTTTAGAGAGGCTCATATCTCTCTGATGCTGAAGAAATGAAGACCCCGGAGGATTGTGCTTCTTACACGCCAATCTCACTTTTAAATGTTGGTCTCAAAATCCCGTCTGAAACCCATGAATTAAGGCTGGAAACTTTGCTGCCTTCCATTACCAAAGAGGACTAAACAGGCTTTATAAAGGGCGGCAGATCTTCCTACAATGTTAAGAATTTAATCAATATGATCCAAGAGTGTCAACAACAATCTGCCCAGGGATTATTGATCTCTTTAGATGAGAGAAGGCATTTGATTGGGTTCAGTGGCCGGATCTCTTCTGTACATTAGAACGGTTTGGTCTACGCAAAGATTTCATCAAGTGGGTGAGGGTCATTTACCGTGATCCTCTGGCTGCAGTTCTCACTAATGGTGTGCCAACCAGTAATAGTAATATTTCACCAGGCAGCCGACAAGGTTGACACCTTTCACCATTGTTGTTTACGTTGGGGATTGAGCCACTGGCGGAGGCCATCTCTAGGGATGTCAACATATCTACCCCAAAGGTGGGATATAAGTCACGAAAGATTACATTGTATGCAGATGAGGGTGTTATTTTTTTTTATCAACTCCTGCAATTTCGGTAGGTCATGTGATGCAATGCATTAATTCGCTTGTTGCCTTTCTGGGCGATAAGATTAATTTTACAAAGTTGGAGGCCATGCCTATGGGAGGTCTTAGGGAAATACCTGATACTGAGGCTAAATCCTGGTTTCCTTTTAAATGGTCACGGGGGTGGTTTCCCTATTGCAGTATATTCATGACATCTGTCTTTGATCATTTATGTAACGTGAACTATGTCCATTTGTTGGACAAAATTAAACAAGACCTTCAAAGATGGGAGGCATTTCCAAAGTCCTGGCTAGGTCGGATAGCTGTAATTAAAATGAATGTCCTTCCTCATTTCCTATACCCCGTGTGAATGTTTTTTTTATGTTTCCCAGACAGATGAGGCATGTGGGCTGCACTGTGGCACAGTGGTTAGCATTGCTGCCTCATACTGCCAGTGACCCGGTTCACTTCCCACCTCAGGCGACTGGCTGCGTGGAGTTTGCACATTCTCCCCGTGTCTGCGTGGGTTTTCTCTGGGTGCTCCTCTTTCCTCCCACAGTAGAAAAATGTGCAGGTTAGGTGAATTGGCCACGCTAAATTGCCTGTAGTGTTAGGTGTAGGGGTAAATGTAGGGGAATGGGTGTGGGTGGGTTGTGCTTCGGCGGGTCGGTGTGGACTTGTTGGGCAGAAGGGCCTGTAAGTAATCTAATCAAAGGTTTTTTTTGAAAAAAATTGCTGGTTTAGCTCTTTTATTTGGCACCATAAGCGATTGTTTATCAAGCTAACAAAATTGCAACTGTCCCAAAGATTGTGGGGAGTTGATCACCCCAATTAATAGCAATCAATTAAGTTTTTCTTCAACGTATTTGAGTGTCTGGGCCGCTGTGGTCGTGGCGTCAATATGGCTAGACACTGAGCCCTCTCAGACAAAGTGAACCCTTTTAGTCTGTCGTTCTTAGATAAATTGACAACGTTTATGGAGTATTGTCAGAAACTAATGATGATCAATACTGTTAAAGCATGAAGGACAATCCGTCAGATTGAGGCAATACAGCCAAAACCATGTTTCTTAACCTCAATTGGTGTACCAGGTTGTCAATCAGGGATAATGGTTTCCAGGTATAAACTGTGGGCAGCAAGGGGGATACCTTGCTTGGGTGATTTAGAATTAGTAGAAGCCCTGCAGAGTGGAATCAGGTCCTTGGGCCCAGCAAGTCCACTTCGACCCTCTGAAGAGTGACCCACTCAGACCCATTCCCCTACCATGCTATATTTACCCTGGTTAATGCCCAAACTTACAGATCCTGGAACACGATGAGCGATTTAGCAATGACCAATTCATCTAACCTGCACATCTGCGTGACTGTGGGAGGAAACCTACGTATACATAGTTGAGAATATACTCACTCCACACAGCCAGTCACCCAAGGCTGGAACCAAACCCCTGACCCTGATGTTGTCAGTCAGCAGTGCAAACCACTGAGCCACCACGTGTTACTTGAGGGAGAAACAATTGCATCATTTGCTCAAATAATTCGTAAGTATGTGCTACCTAGTACAGACGCCTTCTGTTTTTTTTTCCCAAATTAGAGATTTGATTAAAAAATTACTTTGAACAGACACTTATAGATCCGACATAGAGAAGTGGGTTCTTACTGCTAAGAATACGCTCTCTGTCAGTACCCTTTATTATTAGTTGGATCGTGTCCGCTCAGACAAGACTGTGCAGCTTCGTGACGTCTGTGCGAGAGAGTTAGGGGTTTAGATGTCTTCGGAGACATGGGAGGATATTTGTGAAAAAGCTCTAAGGATTTTGATCTGAAATAGGACCATTCCATGCAGTTGAAAATTCTTCACAGGATCTATCTGACCCCAGATTTTCCCTCAAAATTCAAAGTGGGATTATCTTCAGCGTGTCCTAAATGCAGAATGACTACAGGCACTCTTACTCATTGCATGTGGTCCTGCTGCATGCTTCGTATATATTGGAGCACTGCGTTAGGTGTGAGAGAGTGGGTCGAGGGGACCGAATTGGAGATGGACCTGCTTTCTCTTTTCCTGGGCCTGCCCAGAGTATCTTACACAGATGCACCTGGGAAAAAAATATATCCTTATTTTCTGGGCTAGGGAAAATATTATGTTGTATTGTATGTCTGAAAACTCCCCGGATCTGTTGGGACTTTGTAAACTCATCATGGAGAATATCCCTTTGGACTTTCACACCAGCATGGTGCAACAAAACAAAACAGAGATTAATATAAGTCATAGAGTCATAGAGATGTACAGCATGGAAACAGACCCTTTGGTCCAACCCGTCTCTGCCGGCCAGATATTCCAAAACCAATCTAAACCCACCTGCCAGCACCCGGCCCATATCCCTCCAAACCCTTCTTATTCATTTACCCATTCAAATGCGTCTTAAATGTTACACTTGTATCAGCCTCCCCGACATCACCTGACAGTTCATTCCATACATGTACCATTCTCTGTATGAAATAGTTGCCCTGTAGTTCTCTATTATATCTTTCCCCTCGCACCCTAAATTCATACCCTCTCGTTCTGACTCCCCGACCCCTGGGAAAAGACTTTACATATTGACCCTATCCATGCCCCTCATAACTTTGTAAAACTCTATTATGTCAGCACTCAGCCTCCGACGCTCCAGGAAAAACAGCCCCAGTCTGTTCAGCCTCTCTCTATAGCTCAAATCCTCCAATGCTGGCAACATCCTTGAAATCTTTTCTGAACCCTTTCAAGTTTCACAACATCTTTCCGATAGGAAGGAGACCAGAATTGCACGCACTATTCCAACCCTGGCCGAACTAATGTTCTGTACAGCTGCAACATGATCTTACAACTCCAGTACTCTATACTCTGACAAATAAAGGAAACGCCTTCATCACTATCCTATCTACCTGCAACTCCCCTTTCAAGGAGCTTTGAACCTGCACTCCAAGGTCTCTGTTCAGCAACACTCCCTGCGACCTTACCATTAAGTGTAAAAGTCCTTCTAAGATTTTCTTTCCCAAAATGCAGCACCTCGCATTTATCTGAATCAAACTTCATCTGTCACTTCTCAGCCCATTGGCCATTTGGTCAATCTGAGGTGACCCTCTCCGCTCTCCACTACACCTCCAATTTTGGTGTCATCTGCAAACTTACTAATTGTAACTCTTATGCTTGCATCCAAAACATTTATGTCAATGACGAAATGTAGTGAATTCTGCACCGATCTTTGTGTCACAGTCCTCCAGTCTGAAAAACAACCCTTCACCATCACCCTATGTTTTCTACCTTTGAGCCAGTCCTGTCTCCAAATGGCTCGTTCTCCATGTATTCCATGAGATCTAACCATGCCATTCAGTCTCCCATGGGGAACCTCATCAAAACCCTTACTGAAGTCCATATAGATCACATCTACCCCTCTGCCCTCCTCAATCCTCTTTGTTACTTCCTCAAGAAACTGAATCAAGTTTGCGAGACATGATTTCTCACGCACAAAGCCAATGTGACTATCCCTAATCAGTCCTTGCCTTTCCAAATACAAGCACATCCTGGCCCTCACGATTCCCTCCAACAACTTGTCCATCACCAACGTCAGGCTCACTGGTCTATAGTTCCATGGCTTGTCCTTAACACCCTTCTTATACAATAGCACAACGTTAGCGAACCTCCAGTCTTCCAGCACCTCACCTGTGACTATCCATATTACAAATATCTCAGCAAGACGCCCAGCAATCACTTCTCTAGCTTCCCACAGAGTTCTGGGGTCACCTGATCAGGTCCTGGGGATTTATCCACCTTTACCCGCTTCAAGACATCCAGTACTTCCTCGTCTGTAATATAGACATTTTGCAAGGTGTCACCATCTATTTCACTACAATTTATATCTTCCAAATCATTTTCCACGGTAAATACTGATGCACAATACTCGTTTAGTATCTCCCCCATACTTCATGTGCTAGGAAGAATATTCTGTTGTGTTGGATGTCTGAAAACCCTATTGGGTCTATTGGGTCTTTGTAAGCTCGTCATGGAGAATATCCCTTTGGACGTTCTCATTAGTATGGTGCACCGAAAAGCAGAGATTTATGTACGATATGGCAACCCTTTCTGGATTACCGCGATGCAGGCTTATTTGCCACTCTAAAAAGGACTATTATATAGCCATGACGATATTGTCTAATGAATCACATATTAGGAACGATGAACGTATGAATGTGTATCAGTTGATGCTCTCGAAGAACGAGATTTATCACTTTGTTATTATTTATTTATTATTTATTGTTTATTTTTGTTTTCTTCTGTCCGTTTAGAGACTTTAACTTATTTTGTATATACATGCACATGGGTGTAATTTTGTTCAGTTATTTGAGTTGTTTTGTTATTGGTTTAATATAATAATAAAAATATCTTTTTCAATAAAAAAGTTTGCTAAAAATTAAAATGCTAATATGGATAGATTAGAGTCCCAAATAACTCTCATTAGAGAGACCACTCGTGGTGGTTTACGTTGAAGGTCACCACACAGGTGATAGGGTAAGGTTGAGAGAGGATCCCCTTCATGAAAACCTCTGGGGAATTGAACCTGCGCTGGTGGCCTCCCTCTGCATCACAAACCAACCATCCAACCAACTGAGTGGGAGACTGTATAACTGCTACACACAGAATCAGCCGCAGAAAAAGGGCAAGAGAAATTTTACTGACAAGGAAAAAGGTGTATTTGAGACAAAAATGTTCTCTGCTAGAAATTGCATTTTATAATGAGACAAGTGTTTGGAAGCTGTCTTTGGCTGAATACAATAAGGTGAGACAAGTGAAATAACCAGAATGACTAATTGTGATTGGATATCGATAACCATAAAATAAGTCCATGTTTTTGATTGGTCTGTGGAAAGCTTGCTGACTGTTGCATGAATTTATAAATCAGATGAAATATATTGAAAGGAGAGTCCGTCCCCATGGGAAATGCCTTCTGAACACATGCTAGAAGAAACCCGGGGTATGAAGTGTCTGAGAATCGTCTGCTCAGTAACAGAAACCTGGGGGTTGAATGACTGAAAGTTCCTGTAACATGGAGCTGAGAAAACCATCAGAACACCCCTAAACGTATTGAATGTTGGAGCATATTTGAAGTACTGAATGGCCTCATGATGGATTTTAATTGTGTGTGATTTGAAAAACGTACATCTCTACTCCATCCTCTTACATGTTACACACTGGGGCACAGCCGTTTTCCTGAAACTGGGAATAAGTTGGAACAATACCTGGAAAATTCCATAAATGGCATTCCCAGGACTAATCTATAACTATGTGGGTGGCATTAGAAAGGCAAGAGAGAAAGAGAGGGAAGGTGCTGTATGCAGTAGTGAGATTGGTGGAGCATGAGCCTTGTTCGGGGGTCGGTGCTATAACAGACATACAGTGAGTGTGAGGGAGCAGAGAGAACACGGTGACCCTTAACCCTCCAGAGTGGGGAAGGTTATTGATGCTTTTCCTGTATTGCTGGACATTTCTTCAGACTGTAGATACTGCACTGAGGTAGGTGGAGAGAGCAGACCATGCTCGGTGGGTCTGGTAGTGTGGCCCCCTCTGGGAAGAGATTGGTCCCCTTTTGTACTTGCCCATCCACCAGGATCTCCATGTTGCTGTCGACAAACCGTGGTGTAATTTCCCCTTCGCTTCCATGCTTGGGGAAAATGTGCAGGGTAGCTCCAAACTGAGAAAGCGCAACCGTGTGCCCATCGGCCTTTTCAAGATGGCACCAGTGTCAGTGATCACAGAATATCCAGGGGCATCCAGGCGATTGTGAGTACCTCCAGTCATGATGGGTGGGAGAATCGGGCTGGCATTGTATGAGAGGGACACTATGGAGTGGGGTGGCTAGTTAATGAGATGAGTTTGGTAAGATAGCACCAGGAAACTAGCTCGGCCTCGTGCAGACAACCCCTCTGTCACACCTAATTTAAATGTCACTGTGACAGTTTTTTGTTAGATTCAGCCCAGTGAGGCGAAGACTCTGCTGTCCTCACTCGCAGTTACAAAGCTGCAGAACAAATGCTCATCCAAAACTCTCCATCGCCTGAACTCATAGCAATATCCCTTTCACTCATAATTCTTCGAAATACAGGCCCGTGTTGCATGATACTATCGAAATGTCTTCATTCTGAAACCTGTGAACATATCCTTCCATGATATTTTATCTCAGTCTCCCCCCCGCATCCTATCTCCACCCCAAAACACACTCATTTACAGTCATATTGGACGAGACTGCCAGTATGACTGGTCATTTGGCCTAGCTGGTCCATGGCAACCAAAATGTACATCCAGACTCACCCCATTTCCCTGCCCTTGTTCTGTATCCCTCTAATCCTTTCCTATCTGTGTATTTGTCCAATTGCCTTTTCAATGTTGTTATTGTACCCACCTCAATCACTTCCACTGACAGCTCAGTCCATATGTGTACCACACTCTATGTAAAAAAGTTGCCCCTCAGTTTCCTTTTTATATTTTTTATCCTTTCCAAACATTAATGGATGTCCTCGAGTCAACGATTCACCAAACTTGAGAAAGAAGGTTGAAGTATTCACTCCATGCACGCCTCTCATGATTTTATAAGGGCTACACTTCTATAAGAACCCCCTCAGTTTCCTTAGCTGTAAAGAAATAAGTTCTAACCTCTCCAACCTCTGCCTATAACTTAGAGCTTATAGCCCAGGAAACATCACTGGAAATTTGTTCTGCATACTTTCTAGTTCAATAATATCCATTCTAGAGCAAGATGAACAAAACTGAACACAATACTCCAACTGCAGACTTACCAACATCCTGTATAAGTGCAGCATAACGGCCCAACTTCTATACTCAATGCGTTGATGAAGGCCAATGTGCCAACAGCCTTCTTCACTGTCCTGTGTATCTGTGACTCAAATTTCAGACAACCGTGCACCTGATCTCCAACGACCTTTTGTTCCACTACACGTCTTAAGGCACTATCATTCGTCATTAAACTCCTCCCTGGATTTGACTTTCCAAAATGCAAGACGTCACACTTATCTAAATTAAACTCCATTTGCTATTTCTCAGCCCACTTCCCCAGCTGATCAAGGTACTGCTGCAATTTCTGATAACGTTCCTCACTGTAAGTGATGTCTCCTAATTTAGTGTCATCTGCAAACCTACTAACGTTGCGTTGTGCACTCTGGTCCAAATCATTGATATAGATAACAAACAGCAATGGGCCCAGGACCGACCACTAAGGCACTCCACTAGTTACAGGCCTCCAGTCTGACAAGCATACCTCCACCAAAGCCATTTGTTTCAGAACATTAAGCAAATTGTGTCGCCAATTTGCCAGTTTACATTGGAGTCCATGCGATCTAACCTTCTAGAGCGGCCTACCATGTGGAACCTTATCAAAGACCTTACTGAAATCCATATAGACGATGTCCACCATCTTTCCTCATCAACCTTCCAGGTCACTTCCTCAAAAATCTCTATCAAACTTTGTCAGGCATGATCTGCCACGCACAAAGCTATGCTGACTGCTCCAAGTCAAACTCTGTCTTCCCAAATGCATCCATATCTTATATCTCCGAACCTTCTCAAGCGGTTTACCGAATACAGATGTGAAGCTTACTGGTCTATATTTCCCAGGCCTTTCTTTGCAGCCCTTCTGAATAAGGGCACTACATTTGCTACTGCCCAGTCTTCCGGGACCTTGCCCCTGAACTACCTTTTCTCGCCTTGTGCAGTGCTCTTAGATATATCTGGTCAGGACCAAGAGATTTATCTGACTTTATGCATTCTAATATTTCCAACAACACCTCTACTGTGATATTGACTGTGCCAAGATATCGCAACTAACCTCCCAAAGGTCACAGGTCTTCATGTCTTTCTTCATGATAAACACAGAGGGGAAATTGAGGACCTCACCCATCTATTGAGGTTTTACACATGCATGCCCATTTTGGATTTTAAGGCGTCCTATCTCTCTCTAGTTGTTCTTTTTATTTACTATACTGAATCTGGATTCATCTTCATCTGCTCAGCCAAGGCTATCTCATACCCCATTTTAGCCCTGCTGATTTCCTTCTTCAGTAAACTCCTTTAACCCATGTGTACCTCCAGGGATTCCCTTGGAACCAGCTGCCTGTACCTGAGCGATGCCTCCTTTCTTTCTGCTCAGAGCCGCAATATCTCTTGTTATCCAGGGTTCTCTCTTCCAGCCTCACTTTCCCTTCACCCTCACAGGAACATGCAGACCTTGAACTCGAGCTACCTCACTTTTGAAGCCCTCCCACTTTCCCGGGATCCTTTTGTCTGGAAACACACTACTCCAATCAAGCCATGAAATCCCCTGTCTAATGTCAACAAAATTCGCCTTGCCCCAATTTAGAACTTGAATCTGTGGGCCATTTTTTTCCCTACCATACCTATTTTAACATTAATACATCTCTGGTCACTTTTCCCAAAATGCTCCCCCACTTTACCTCCGTCACCTATCCTGCCCTGTTTCCCAACAGTAGGTCGAGTTTGTCCCTTCCCGAGGTGGACCCTGAACATGCTGCTTGTGGAAGCTTTCCTGAACACACTTAACAAATTACGTTCCACCTAAGTTCTTAACCCTCTGGAAGTCCCAGTCTATGTTAGGATAATTAAAATCATCTATTATGACAACCCTATTGCTCCTGCAAGTCACGCCAATCTTCCTGCATATTTGTTCCTCTATTTCCCATTGATTATTTGAAGGCTTATAGTACAACCACTATAACGTTACCAACCCCTCTTATTGTTTTCATCATTTACAAAATCTCATTGGATATTATCTCAGTTATTTCATCTTTAAATACTAGAGTGATACACGCCTTAATCAGAACTATTGGTATTTAAATTGTTTCCATTTACATCTCTTCATCGCAGTGACTTTCACATTCGCAGCATCCCTTGTCAAGGCATATTGGAGATATGGAGCTGTAAATGGATGGGAGCTGCACATCCTGTCAGTTCCAACATTGGTTGCCAGTTTCCCCACACTGAGCTGCGATCTAACACAGTGTTACCGAACAATGCAACAATCTGGGTTTATATATGAATGATCCAGTGCGGACTGCACAGCCCCCCACGCTCGACATTAAGCCCAGGGTAATAGATCCAGCATTGGTGTGGGCTGCACAGAGTTTCACTCTGCACAGAGCTGGGTTGCATTCAGCAGTACACTAGCCGGATCTACCCAGTGCTCCATCCTGAATATGTAATGGTTATGTCAGAGAACTAAACACCCGGCTATGCGTTTATTTTTGTTTTAATTCTTGTGATTGGACCCTTCAAATCCTGACTCATCCAGTTAGACCCGACCCTCTGGATGAGTCATGGTAACTGTTGTTACAGCATCTGGGTCTGCAACATGACCAACAAATGGAGCAGAGGCTGCAGAGAGGGGCATCTCTGTAAAATGGAATGAGGGAATCGCCATCAGATCAGCCGTGGTCTTAGTGAATGGTGGGGCAGGATTGAATGGACCACTGATGCAACTTATCATATATTTCTCTTTGTTCCAAGCAAACTCCCCTTCTCTCCCAGTGTCCCATACTGGTGGGGAGTGAGTCACTTCCTCCTGTCCCTGCGTAACAGGATCCTCACTAGCCTGCAGATATCCCTGTGCCCCAGTTTTGAGCAGTTGAATAACTGGCTCCTGTTCCTGTGCCCCAGTCTCGAACAGTTGAGTGACTGCCTCCTGTCCCTGTGTCCCAGTTTCAAGCAATTGAATTATTCACGCATGATCCCAAGTTTGTGAAAATAGATGTCCTCCTCCTGCTCCTGAGTAACAGGCTCCAATAGCTCTGTGCTCACCTGCTGCTCCTGTGGAATGGAGGTGAGGGACTGAATGGCCTCTTCACATTCTGTACAGCTTTTTCTTGACTAAAAGCCTTTCTCCTGTTTCTGTAAAACACCATCAAATTCTGAATGATGTATTTTTGTATTTGACTCTCTGTAATTGAGCAAACCAGCGGACTGACAGAATTCAGAAGCTAAATAACCTCCTCCTGTTCCCGTGTTATACACTGAAGAGTCAATAGACTCTCAGAGATGTACAGTACGGAAAAAGATCCTTCCGTCTGGTCATCCATACCGCCAAATATCCAAAATTAATCTCGTCCCCCTTGCCAGCAATTGGCCCATCTCCCTCTAAACCCTTCCCATGCATGTATCCATCCAAATGCCTTTTAAATGGTGTAACTGTACCTGCCTCCACCACCTCTTTTGTCTGTTCAATCCATACACACAGCAGTCTCTGTGTGAAAATGTTGTCCCTCATGTCCCTGCTTAAATCATTCTCCTCTCACCTTAAACTTTTGTCTTCTAAGTTTGGACTTGTCTATCCTGGGAAGACATTGACTGTTTACCTTATCTATGCCCCTCATGATTTTTTAACCCCGTTAAGGATCCCCCACCCCCACCCCCAGCCTCAACACTTGAAAATAGCCCCAGCCTATTAAAACTCTCCATGAAACTCTAACCCTCCAACACCTGCAACATTCATTTAAATCTCTTCTGCACCCTTTCAAGTTTGACAACATCTTTCCGACAGTAGAGAGAACAGAATTAAAGGCAATATTACAAAAGTGGCCAAACCAATGTCCTGGACAGATTTAACATGTCATGCAAATGCTTCGACTCAAAGCACGCACCAATAAAGGAAATATCACCAAATGCCTTCATCACTGCGCTGTCTACCTGTGACGGCACTTTCAAGGAACGGAGAACCTGCACCACGATGCTAGCGTTGCTGCCTCACAGGGCAGTGACCTGGGTTTAATTCCATCATTGAATGACTCGCTGTGTGGAGTTTGTACATTCTCCCCATGTCTGAGTGAGTTTCCTGCGGGTGCTATGTTTTACTCCAACTGTATAAAGATATACAGGTAAGTGTAGATTGGCCATGCTAAATTGCGCACCATACCCAGGGTTGTGTAGGGTAGGTGGATTAGCCATGGAAAATGCAGGCTCAGAGGGATAGGGCAGGTGTTTGTCCAGTGGGATACTGTTTAGAGGTTCGGTGTGGTCTCGATGGTCCGAAAAGCCTGTTTCCTCACTGTAGGGATTCGATCATTTCAATGGAGTTCTCCTTCACTAACAGCTTTCGACAGGGCACTACCTGTAAGTCTTACCTTGATTTGTCTTGCCAAAATGCAACACCTCATATGTAACTAAAATATACTCTATCTGCCACTCCTCGGTTCACCTAAAAAAGGTCCCATTATCGTCTGAGAGATCATTCTTCACTGTCGACTACACCACCAAGTTTGGAATTATCTACAACCTTACTGACCATACTTCATATACTCAAATGTAAATGATTTGTATCAATGACAAAAGGCAGTGGACCCACTATTGATCTTTGCGGAAAGCCACTGGTCACAGGTCTCCAAGTTTAATGAACAAATATCCACTGTCACGCCCTGTCTCCAATATTCAAGAAAATTTCGGATCTAAATGGCGAGGTCTCCCTGGATCCGAGGAAGTCTAACCTTGCTAACCAGTCTACCATGTAGAACATTTTGGGAATCTTACTGAGTTCCATAAAGACAACATCCACTGGCCTGTCTTCATCAATCATCTTCATCACTTCCTCAAAAGATTACACCGAGTCAGTGAGACGTGATCTCCAATGTACAAAGCCCTCTTCAGTCCTTGTCTTTCCAAATGCATTTACATCCTTTCCCACAAAATCCCCTCCAACAATTTAGTCACCATTGACGTCAGGCTCAGCGATCTATGGTTACCTGTTTTTTTTCCTTACTTTTAAAATAATGACACAATGTTAGCTGCCCTCCAGTCTTTTGACACCTCACCTGTGGAAATCAATGATACAAATATATCAGCAAAATGCTGACCAATTTCTTTCCTAGCTTCTCACAAACATTTGGGATACAAATGATCAGGTCCCAGGGATTAGTTCACCTTTATGTGTTTTAAAATGTCAAACACCTCCTTGTAATACAGACACCTTTCAATGTTTCACTATATATTTATTCATTCTCTCGCTCTTGTAATCTCCTCCTCATTAAATACTGAGGAGAAATTTTTGTTTCATATCCCTCCAATCTCGGGTGGTTCCACACATAGGTCGTCTTACTGATCTTTAAGGGGCCCAGTTCTCACCCTACTTAATCTTTTACCATTACAGGATTTGTAGAATTTCTTCAATGCCTCGTTAACCCTATTTCTAAAGCTATCTCATGTCCACATTTTTCTGTCCCGAATTCCCCATTGACTGTCCACTTGCTGCCCTTACACACCTCTCAGGATTCACTTGATCTCAGCTCTGTTTACCTGACATATGCCTCCTTCCTTACCTTGACCATAACATCAATATATCTGGCCATCCAGCACTCCCTACACCCACCAGCCTTGCCCCTCTCACTCATAGGAACACGTTGGCTCTGGACTCTCTGAAATCACGTTTTGATGGACTTGCATTTACCAACCACCCCTTTAGCTGTGAATAGGGTACCCCAATCAGTCTTTCAGAGGGCTCACCTAACACTTTCAAAATTGGCCTTGTTCAAAGTTTGAACTTAAATGTTGACATCAGGTATTTCCTATTCCACAACTAATTTAAAACTAATATTTATGTATAACAGACTTGAAAGTTAAATCAACACTTCCTGCCCCTCTATAACGGGCTCGAAAGTCTGACCAGGCTCCTCCTGTCCCTCTGTAATAGACTCAAGAGGCTTAATGGACTCCTCCAGTTCTTTTAAACACACTCAAGAGGCTGCACGGCCTCCTCCTGTCCCTGTGTAACAGATCCGAGACACAGCAACCCGTGGATTACGAGCAGCTGTTAAACTGTATCTGGTGGAGGTCCATCCTTTCTCAGATACAGAAACACAGACAACACAATGTACTGCAGGTGCCCTCTCAGTTACACTTTATGCAGCTGCAGCAACACATCTCTTTGTTCTGAATGATTCTGTTGACAAAATGTGCCAATATTCCAGCTTTCCACCTTTTCAAGTAGCAACAGGCTAATATGGGCTGAATGGTCTTCTCTTCTCCTCTGTAATAGGCCCATTGGAAGAGAATTTCTTCGGCCTGTTCCTGAGCAGCAGTCCCAATGCTCTATCTCAAGGTTATGAAAGGATTTGATAACAGGGCATTAAAACCAGGAGTAGCCTCACACTGTTCAATAAGCACCGTACTTTGTGTTCCGGTATCTAGAATCTTGCCCACCACACGCCCCCCCCTTTATTATGCAGCCGATATGTTATTTTATAACTGCCTCCTTTCATAAACAGAATGGAATATACAGTGTTCTGTTAATACGCTCAGATACAAGGAAAAAAAGATATAAAATATTGAAAGATTTATGGTCCATCCCTCAGCAACCCTCATCCATTGCATCCAGTATATGCAAAGTGATGTATTGAACTGGTTAACTGAGTCTATTTGTTTAGTGACTGCGATTAATGCCAATCTCCATGGATTGTAATTATCCCAGTGGAGGGTTTCCATCTTTTAATGATAAATGGGCTCCGTTCAATGTGTCATCTCATAACATGAGCGGAGCATCAACGACAGCACTGACAGGGATCAGCAGATCCAGAGAGAGGGGAGGGGAAATCAGAATCTGAGAACATGAGACTGGAATGTTCCAACAATGGATCAGAATTTAAGGACATTAGACTGAAATATTCCAACAATGGATCAGAATCTGAGAACATTAGTCAGGAATATTCCAATAATAGACAGGAGCTTATCCGATTATATTTGGTATCTTTCTGCATTTGATTGGATGTCATTATCATTGCGGATCTATTTCGCTCTTCTCATTATTCAATACTTTTATTATCCCTTCCTGGCTATCGTTGGTGTTCCTGGTGAGTGTCACTATCCAGATTTGTTTTTTTATAAACCAGTTATGACTGTATTATAGTTATTTCATATCGTCTACACATCCTGCCACTATTATTGTTCCAATCCAATCCAATCTCTCAATCTAGATATTCACTCCACAGACCACTGCTAACTGCATCAATGAAGGTGTTCAATTCCTGTCTCGCTCTCTGCTCTGGCAGTGTTACTCACGGATCTCTATGTTGAACTATTCAGTTTCAGGGGAGAATCATAATGCATCGTATCATTGCCTTTGCTGTTAAGAGCATGGAGGTCACTGTCTACTGTTCTGGTTACAAACTCCACTTCCTTCCACTGTTTCCATCCCATCCCTGGCCAATATCTGCAGTTGAAGCAGACAAGTCACAACTGTGGGAGATCCCTTTGACAATGAGCTGATTCTTGACACCATTCCCTGACATTTCTAACTTGAAATACTCACTACTCCAGAATATATCTAACTGGTTTATTGCATCTGCTGTTTGAACCTTGAGCTATGAAGTACAGGCTTAATGAAGCCAATAATCTGCTGCTGACGCTCCCGGCTTCAAACCTGCCGAAGCAAATCTGATTCGAACTCACACCAAACTCCCATCCATCTGTCATTCATGTGCACACGGATGTATATTGCTGTTGTGTCTGGCAATGCCTTTATTTTAACATTCTCAAACACTTTATCTCATCTGTCCATGAAACTTCCCTCGTTCTCTCTATTGATAAACAAAAAGCCTGCCAGCTGTTCTTATTTAAAATTGTTTTCTCCATGTGCGTTCCTTCTCAAACAATGAGTTTCGCATTCAACCACGCCTATCGCGCACACTCTCTCAGTCTCTGATGAACACAGAGAGAGAGCAAACCTTCCAATTATAGGCAGTAATCTGATGCGAGTATAGTTAGCATATGTTAGTAAAGTTTTCAATACTCTCCAGATAGTGCATTTCACTGAGCAACACACTAGCATGGTGTGCACAGCTCTCCATGCTGGGCTGTCATCTTGTCCCAGTTTATGTTTGTTTGTGGTGTTCTGTGAAGCAGATTCAGAATTTGATGTAACAAGCCATTCAGCTGATCTGACAATGCCTGTATTTAATGTTCTCATTCTTGTAATTTTCCGCACGAAGATCTCACGTCTGCAGTTAGTCCCACTGCCCTGTCTTTTTCCCCATATTTACACAACATCTTTTCAGTTAATTAACTGCCTGTTTCTGTCTTTAATGTGAATCTCTCTGTCCCTTTGTATCTTTCCCTGGCCTTCGGTTTTGTCTCCCTAGTGTATCGAGTGCTGGCATTGTGTAGCTCCGAAATAATGAAATGGCGTGTGTCAGGCTGTTGTTCACTTCCCGGTGTGTCCCATGTGATGGTTCATGGGCAGGTGTGTTTCAGAAGTTATGAGACACATCCTTGTACCTTGGTGTGGACCTGTGGCTGTCCCTTTCAGGTGACCTTGTGATCAGTAACACGAGGAAGACCACTGAGTAAAGGACCAGGCATCTAAATTGCCTGACAATGCTGTCACTTTTTTAATAAAAGGTTATTTTCTCGTCATTTTTAGTAAGAGGTCTTAAAGGCCAAACTTCCTACTGAAAACGGCTCAAGTAAATAACTTACGGGGATTTTAGGGTTTTTAATAAATAGTAGTAACAATGGCCAGCTCGCATAGACTAGGCTTTCTAGGTTTCTTTTCATTGTAGCAATAACAATCACCAGGTGCTTGGGGTCCCAGAACGGGTGTAAGTTTTAGTAAATTATCCCGAGCTGCTATTCTCTCTGGAAGCTCACTTGATGCTCTTTCCTCCTGGATTGGAGAACTGTATGCAAGAATGAATGTTTGAATGTTCCTTTTTGCCAAGGGGTGTGTTTAGGTGATTGTAGTATATTGGAACAGTTCATTTGTAGAAGGTACTGTATCCATTATTCTGTTAATGTTTCCAATAGTTAATTTAGTCTAAATTCCTCTTCATTGTGTATGGACTTTGATTAGAGTGTTTAAATACATTGTGTTTTGCTTTATGGTGAGTGGTTTGACGAGTACCATCACATCTGGAACACCCACTTCACATCTACCGTTAAAATAAGAAAAGGTTCGCATCCAAATTACCTCCTTAAACTAGTTTGAGTCAGTCTGGTTGGTCTATTGCAAACTGGGGACTCTTGTCTGGTTCTAAATCGATAATACTAAATTGGGTTTAGAATTCCAATCCCTACAGTGTGTAAACAGGCCATTCGACCCAACAAGTCCACACCGACCCTCCGAGGAGTAACCTACCCAGATCCATTCCTTTACCCTATTATTACACATTTACCCCGACTAAGGCACCTAACCCACACATCCCTGAAAACTACAAACAATTTAGCATGGCCAATTCACCTGACATGCACACTTTTGAATTGTGGGAGGAAACTAGAGAATCCAGAATAAGCTCATGCAGACACTGGAGAGTATGCACTGGGAGGCTATTGGGTTCAAAGGTCCAGTATGGTACTTGTTAGTGTCTTTGGTTCTGGATGTAGAATTTGGTTGGTTTAAACAGTGTGTTGAGTTTAAAGACAATTTCAGTCACTAAGAGGTCTCTGGGTGTGGAAGAAGTAAAGTTTTACAAAAGGTAATGAAGGGAAGCTGTAGGAATTGACACACAAGCTGGAGTTAGAACATAGAACATAGAACATAGAACAATACAGCACAGAACAGGCCCTTCGGCCCACGATGTTGTGCCGAACTTCTAACCTAGATTAAGCACCCATCAATGTACCCATACAAATGCCGCTTAAAGGTCGCCAATGATTCTGACTCTACCACTCACACGGGCAGCGCATTCCATGCGCCCACCACTCTCTGGGTAAAGACCCCACCCCTGACATCTCCCCTATACCTTCCACCCTTCACCTTAAATTTATGTCCCCTTGTAACACTCTGTTGTACCCGGGGAAAAAGTTTCTGACTGTCTATATCTATTCCTCTGATCATCTTATAAACCTCTATCAAGTCACCCCTCATCCTTCGCCGTTCCAACGAGAAAAGGCCGAGAACTCTCAACCTATTCTCATGCGACCTATTCTCCATTCCAGGCAACATCCTGGTAAATCTCCTCTGCACCCTCTCCAAATCTTCCACATCTTTCCTAAAGTGAGGCGACCAGAACTGCACACAGTACTCCAACTGTGGCCTAACCAAAGTCCTGTACAGCTGCAACATCACTTCACGACTCTTGAATTCAATCCCTCTGCTAATAAACGATAATACTCCATAGGCCTTCTTACAAACTCTATCCACCTGAGTGGCAACTTTCAAAGATCTATGTACATAGACCCCAAGATCCCTCTGTTCCTCCACCTGACCAAGAACCCTACCATTAACCCTGTATTTCGCATTCTTATTTGTTCTTCCAAAATGGACAACCTCACACTTGGCAGGGTTGAACTCCATCTGCCACTCCTCAGCCCAGCTCTGCAACATATCTAAGTCCCTTTGCAAACGACAAATGCCCTCCTCACTGTCCACAACTCCACTTATCTTCGTATCATCTGCAAATTTACTGACCCACCCTTCGTCTCCCTCATCTAAGTCATTAATAAAAATTACAAACAGCAGAGGACCCAGAACTGATCCCTGCGGAACTCCACTTGTAACCGGGCTCCAGGCTGAATATTTACCATCTACCACCACTCTCTGACTTCGACCGGTTAGCCAGTTTTCTATCCAATTGGCCAAATTTCCCTCTATCCCATGCCTCCTCACTTTCCTCATAAGCCTACCATGGGGAACCTTATCAAATGCCTTACTAAAATTCATGTACACTACATCCACTGCTCTACCCTCATCCACATGCTTGGTCACCTCCTCGAAGAATTCAATAAGACTTGTAAGGCAAGACCGACCCTTCACAAATCCGTGCTGGCTGCCCCTAATCAAGCAGTGTCTTTCCAGATACTCATAAATCCTATCCCTCAGTACCCTTTCCATTACTTTGCCTTCCACAGAAGTAAGACTAACTGGCCTGTAATTCCCGGGGTTATCCCTATTCCCTTTTTTGAACAGGGGCTCAGCATTCGCTACTCTCCAGTCCCCTGGTACCAACCCCGTTGCCAGTGAAGACGAGAAGATCATTGCCAACGGTACTGCAATTTCCTCTCTTGCTTCCCACATAATCCTAGGATATATCCCGTCAGGCCCGGAGGACTTGTCTTACCTCAAGTTGTTCAAAATGTCCAACACATCTTCCTTCCTAACAAGTATCTCTTCTAGCTTACCAGTCCGTTTCACACTCTCCTCTTCAACAATACGGTCCCTCTCGTTCGTAAATACTGAAGAGAAGTACTTGTTCAAGACCTCTCCTATCTCTTCCGACTCAATACACAGTCTCCCACTACTGTCCTTGATCGGACCTACCCTCGTTCTCGTCATTCTCAGGTTTCTCACATACGCATAGAATGCCTTGGGGTTATCCTTGAACCTATCCGCCTAGGATTTTTCATGCCTTCTCTTAGCTCTCCTAATCCCTTTCTTCAGGTCCCTTCTGGCTATCCTGTATCCCTCCACTGCTCTGTCTGAACCCTGTTTCCTCAACCTTATGTAAGCCTCCTTCTTTCTCTTTACTAGACATTCAACCTCCCTCGTTAACCAAGGCTCCCTCACACGACCATTTCTTTCCTGCCTGATAGGTACATACATATCAAGGACACGTCGTATCTGCTCCTTGAAAAAGTTCCACATTTCCACCACATCCTTCCCTGACAGCCTATGCTCCCAACGTGTGCTCCTCAAATCCTGTCTTACAGCATCGTAATTTCCCTTCCCCCAATTGTAAAATCTACCTTGTTGTGTGCACCTATCTCTCTCCATTACCAAGGTGAAAGTCACAGAATTGTGGTCACCATCACCAAAATGTTCACCCACTAACAAGCCCACCACTTGTCCCGGTTCATTACCGAGTACCAAATCCAATATGGCCTCCCCTCTGGTTGGACAATCTACATACTGCGTTAGAAAAGCTTCCTGGACACACTGCACAAACACCGCCCCATCCAATCTACTTGATCTAAAGAGCTTCCAATCAATATTTGGGAAGTTGAAGTCGCCCATGACTCCGTCCCTGTGACTTCTGCACCTTTCCAAAATCTGTTTCCCAATCTGTTTCTCCACATCTCTGCTGCTATTGGGGGGCCTATAGTAAACCCCTATAGAGTTGGGGTTGTGTTTGTCTGTGCGAAAATGAGAGGTAATTACAGCTATAGCTCGGCAATTACATTTGGTGGAACCGCCATCGGAATCTTTGGAAATGGCGAGAATTCAATTTCAAATGAGGCACCTTGAACATGAAAAGGAATTGAAACAGTTTGAATTGTGATGAAAAGTAGAAATAAAACAAAAGGAAATGAAGACGGAAGAATGAAAAAGAGAGAAGAAAAGCAGAGAGTTTCAACTTCAAAATTTAGTAATTGGAGAGGAAAGTTGACATAGAAGGTGAAGATGAAGGCAGACAGTCGGCTGGATAAGGAGGATGAGCAACCCTATATAGCCAAAGGTCTGATGGGGATCTGTTTAAATACATCCAGGTATTATCTAAATTTGATGAGAATGATGGAGGGAGCCTTTTTAATATCATTTCAGAAAGTGGCTAAACAAATGCAGTTTCCAGAGAACATGTGGATTTAGTTGATTCAAACAAAGCTAATAGGCATTTGCATCCCTATCAGAGGAGGTATCTGCTGAGTATGAGGAGGTAAAGAAAGCTATTTGAAGTGCATATGAGCTTGTGCAAGAAGCTGACAGACAGTGTTTCAGGAATCTAAAATAGCATGCCTGGTTAAACGCACTTTGTGTTTGAAAGGATCAAACAAATTTTGAAAGGTGGGGAAGGGTATTAAAACATAGCAAACCTATGACCCTTAGAGAGATTCTTATTTTCGAGAAGTTCAACAATTTACTTCCTGCAGTCATGAGAACTCATGTGGAAGAGCAGAGAGTAACAATGGGAAAGTTAGAAGCTGAAATGGCTGATGATGATGATTGAGTTCAGAAAGCAAATTTTGGTTTCTGTGAGAGATTGAGAAGATTGTGTGAGATCTTCTTAAAACATATCCCTGTGAGAGTAAGGTTTATTGGCATAGGCCAGGAGTAGCAGGTAAAGGGGTTAGAGCATTAAGAGGTACAGAAGCATGTAATTCTTTTCTGCTGAGACATGAGGAGCTACTTCATTCAGAAGGACTATTGGAGAGATGAGAAGTGCTCCATTATGTAACGTGTGGTTGGAGTGTCCAGTGGAAACATCAACAGATTTATTCCACAATGGGGAAGGTGGCCTTGAGCTTGGTGTTGGCGTCACAACATTTCAGCATTTAAATTACAAATAACGTATCTGAGACAAATCGTTTTCACTGATCGTGACCCCATAAAGATTTTGGAGAAGTTTTTGGAGAAAAATACCAGTCTGTGTCTACTGAGCTTATTATTTCCGCCATTAAATATGAAATTATACATGTGACAGGGTTAGAAAACCTAAGTTTTGACACGTTGTGGAAACTTGAGTGAAGAAAAACAGAGGCATTCTGTGGCAGGAGTAAAATGACTGAAATCGAATGTCGTTGTGAACATTTGTATGCTCAGAGTCAATGTAACATATGTGTATGGCAGTCAATAGACAATAGTCAATAGGTGCAGGAGAAGGCCATTCTGCCCTTCGAGCCTGCACCACCATTCAATATGATCATGGCTGATCATTCCTAATCAGTATCCTCTTCCTGCCTTATCTACATAACCCTTGATTCCACTATCTTTGAGAGCTCTATCCAACTCTTTCTTAAATTAATCCAGAGACTAGGCCTCCACTGCCCACTGGGGCAGAGCATTCCACACAGCCACCACTGTCTGGGTGAAGAAGTTTCTCCTCATCTCTCCAAAATGGTCTACCCCGTATTTTTAAGCTGTGTCCTCTGATTCGGCACTCACCCATCAGCGGAAACATGTTTCCTGCTGCCAGAGTGTCCAATCCGTTCATAATCTTATATGTCTCAATCATATCCCCTCTTAGTCTTATAAACTCAAGGGTATACAAGTCCAGTAACTTCAGTCTTTCGGTGTAAGGTAATCCCGCCATTCCCGCCAGTCTACTCATAGAGGAAGGTTAGGAGGTCTAAAATGAATCCCTTTTTGTATATTGATAGATCATTTTATGAAAGGTGGAGTTGTGAGTATACTATCACTATAAAAAGGTTATTTTCTATTGGGATTTTTTTTGAAGAGAGGTTATAAAGGCAGAGGTGCAGAACTGCTGTCTGAAAACAGTTTAAGTAAATAATTGAGAAAGCCTTTAGGTTTTATTAAAACATTGGTAACAATGGAAGGGCAGCGGCCAGCTCTCCCAGACCAGGTTTTCTCGTTTTGCTTTTAGCTGCAGCATTCAGAAGCTGTTGGGGATCCCGGAAAGGGTTGGAAGTTTCAATACATGATCCCCAGCTGCTTTTCTCTCTGAGATCTCTGTTGATGTTGATATCTCTTCGATCGGAAAACTGCATGTAAGGATCTGTATTTGAATATATCTTTGTGCCAAGCAGTGTATACCAAGAAGGTACGGTATCTATTGTTTGTGTAAGTGTTCAAACATATAAGCTATTTCAAAATGTTCTTTTCTTTAATTGTATTTTAACTAAAGCATTTGAATAGACTATATTTTGCTTAAAGTCGAGTGGTTTGACCAGTCACAACATATCTGGAACGCAAACTTCACATCTATTTTTAAAATAAGGAAAGGTTTGGGTCTAAGCGACCTTCTTAAAATATTTTGCAGGGATCTGGTCAGGTCTACAACACTTATAGATGAGGAGTTTCTGACTGACTCCTGTTATTGAAAATTTAGTGGAGGGGTTGGGGATGGTTTGCTGGAGGTTGTGCTGTGAGCTGCCTGAAACATTCAGGGAGACATGAGGATTTGCTGACCCATCTTTGGGTGGAGCCTGGGGACTGTAGTTACAGCATCTGGGTCAGTAACATGAGCTACAAATGGAGCAAAGGTTACAGAGTGGGGAAACTCTGAAAACACAGAGTTAGTGTATGTGTGGAAAGGGATCTGTTGGACCCACCCGAGTTTTCCATTAACAGCCTCGCAAGCTACACTTAATCCAGGAGCAGAGTGTGAGGGGACATTGATTGAACAAGGAGCTGGTCACAGAGCAGTGTCACCTCCTTTAACGCGTCCTGCAGCTTCCCCCCCGGGGAAAGGACGGTGCTGCCAGTGGCTGTTCGGGTCACAGTTTCATTCAGCTTCTATGTTCTGGAACTTTCCAAGCAGGACTGGGAGACATAGCCATCATCTCCCAGTATGTTGCCATCAATGTAACCATTCGGTGATGGAGGATATCTATGGTGGATGAGGTAAATACATCGTTTCCCCCACAGCAGGGAGCTGCCAAGTGTATCCAGTATAATGGGATTCCCGATGGTGTACATGGCATCTGCAGAGTACCCATGTCAATGGGGAGAGGTAGAGGAACTGAATGAGCTCTCTCTCTGTTAATGTTACCGTGTGTCCATGCACAGTACACTATGTTGGTGAATACCTCTGTCCTGACAGCAGACACAGTACCTTCATTCACAAGCAGACAACATTCCCATCGTCTTCGGGTCTCCATGTAGAAAGGAATGAATGTATCTTGGATAAAGGCCGTCCCCTTAATACATGTTTAAAAACAGCATCCCCATCACCAACCAAACACTTCAAAACATTCCATGTGTACAGAGAGCAATGGGGTCACTTGGAGTGTCTGGGTGCAGACGATCAGGGATGGAGCAAAACCTCCCATGTCTGTACTGGGCTGAGTGAACCCTCCAGTACACAGTATCATTAAGTCCTGTAATCCCTCTCCATTTCAGTAACATACTGCCTTCCATTATTCCTGTAAATGAAATGACAGGTTATATCATGTTATATTGCACCTGCCAAATTATTATCCATTGCCTTTACCTCTCTTGATAATTTATTCTCTTGCTTATCACAGCAACATGACCAAACTCAGTATCTCTATATCTGTTCCATCCTCCTGATCATTGATATAGATGGTAAATAGTGGAGGACCCAGCACTGGTCACTGTGTGACTCCACTGGTGACGTTCTGTCAAACTGATTAAGACTGATTTATCCGGAGAGCCTACTTCCTGTTTGATACACAGTCCTCTCCCATTACTGTGTAACACAGTGGAAAAGCTGAATATGAACGAAGAGAATCAGTCAGGAATCCAACCCCTCGAACCTGCTCCGCCATGGAATACAATCATGGCTGATGTCATCGCGGCCTCTGTTCCACATCCCTGCTATCTCTCGATCGTCAAACTCTCGTCTCTTGTTGGAGATTGCGCCACATGAAAAAAAATCCACTCCACATCTACACTTTCAATTATATTTCGCATCTTACAGACCTCAATGAGCTCTCCTATCGTTCTTATAAAATCGAGACTATAGGCCTAAACTGCTCAATTTCTCTTCATAAGACAAACACTTCAAATATGGAATCAATCTAATGAAGCTCTTCTGAATTGCGTCCAATGGAAATACCTCATTCTGCAGGACACCCAAACTGTACTCCAGTTGCAGCCTCACTAATGCCTTGCATAGCTACAGCAACACTCCCTACCTTTCTACTCTATCCTTTTACAAATAAATGATGAAGTTATGCTTGCATTTCTCAGTATTTGAAGTACCCGCAAGCAAGTTTTCTGTGATATGCAAGCAGACACCCAGATCCCTCTGCACTTAAGCACTTTGAAATTTCTCTCCATTTAGATAATAATTTGCCTTTTTATTAGGCTGGCCAACTTGAATAACCCCATATTTATCCACTTTAGTTTTCATTGCCAAATGTTTGCCCATTCACCCAATCTATACATATAGTTTTTAAATCTCTTGCATCATCATTCCGAAGTAATTTCCCACTAATGTTAGTGTCATCTGAAAATGTAGCTAATGTATTTTCTATCCCGTCAACCGAGTAATAATATCGATCCCAAATGGTTGAGGCATGAGAACTGAAATCTATGGCACCCAACAAATTGCATTTTCCAATAGAAAATGATACATTTAATTCATCTGACTGCATTTTGTTAGTTAACCAATCCTCCATCCAAGACAATAAATTACTCCTAAACTCATGCTGTCTGATCTTACCACTCACTCTTTGGAGAAGCGACATATCTAATGCCTTCATGAAGACCAGATATATTCCATCACCAGGATGCCCACTATCCACCTTGTTTTTCACATCGTTAAATAACTCAAGAAAACACTTCAATCATAGTTTATCTTTTGTAAAACCATGTTGAGTCTGATGGATTGTGGTTTACGTTTGCAAATGTCCTCAACAATGGATTCTAATAATTTGCCTTAAATTACAATACTTTATTGTTACATTTTACTCCCTAATGTATTCAGTTATTATACTTTCTTCCCTTTTGAAAACCTTGACGTTTTCTTTGAATTCCTGTTTGATGGGCAAAAGGTTTTAAGAGATGTGCTCCAATTGCTGCATAAGCGGTATGTGTGGCTGACTGGACTCATCATCCTGCTGGTGTACAAAATCGATGGGATGAAGTCTTTCTGGGGTTCCATGTTTAGATTAGATTACTTACAGTGTGGATACAGGCCCTCCGGCCCAACAGGTCCACACCGGCCCGCCGAAGCGTCTACGTCTACGTCTACGTCTACGTCTACGTCTACCCCTTACCTAACACTACGGGAAATTTAGCATGGCCAATTCACCTAACCTGCACATCTTTGGACTGTGGGAGGAAACCGGAGCACCCGGAGGAAACCCATGCAGACACGGGGAGAACGTGCAAACTCCACACAGTCAGTCGCCTGAGGCGGGAATTGAACCCGGGTCTCCGGCGCTGCGAGGCAGCAGTGCTAACCACTGTGCCACCGTGCCGCCCACACGTGTTGTTATCTCCAAGGCCAAAATGACCGCCTCCTGTTGATGCGTTAGAGGGGTGGGGGATTATGGAATCTTCCCGTTACTGTGTAACATTCTGAGGGTCTGATATGTCTTCTTATATTTCTCCATAATCGGTGGAGATACTGAACGGTCTCCTCATGTATCCCAGAGATGGAACGAAGGGAGCGATTGGTCTTCTCTTGTTCCCATACAACAGACACGTGTCTGAATTACCTCCTCCTTTCTCACGAAAAAAGTCTCAGATAGTTTTTATCCTAACACATTTCCCTTGCAACAGACTCGGTGGGTCTGAATGGCCTCCTGTTATCCCAGTGTAACAATCTCCAGTCACTGTGTGACCACTTCCAGTTCCTATGTTACGGACTTGAGGAGGCTGAATGGACTGATCCTGTTGCTGTGTAACAGGATACTGGTGCAACATGGCCTACTCTGGATCCAGTGTTATAGATTCGAGGGGCTGATTGGCCTCGAATATATATCAGGCTCGAGGGGCTGACAGTGTCGTCCTATTCTGGTGTAACAGGCTCGAAGACCTGAATATCCTCCTGTTGTTCCTGTGTAACAGGCTGGTGAACGGAATGGATACCCCCACTATCTGTGTAATTCTCTTCAGTTGTTGACTCCTTCCTGTCATCTGTGTTGAAATAAGATCATCCTTTATTTTTGTAAACTCCAATGGCTATTGGATCAACCTGATCATCCTTTAGTTATAAGCTAGCACCTTCATTGCAGGAATCAGCTGAGGGATCCATCTCTGAGCTGCTTCCAATATAACAATATCCTTTCGTCATTGAAGAGACTAAATCTGTACACACTACTCCAGATGTGATCTCACTAAGACCCAGTACAGCAGCAGCAATGATTTACCATCCTGCTGTAAGGTTCCCACCCAGGTTAGAGCAGTCTCAGCTCTCTGGGGGAAATACAGAGCATTTATGAACGATCATTGTCCTTCTCTACTCCATCAGCATAACGGGAGATCTGGAGAAAATGTCACAATGATGCTTAAGAAGATCATAAATGATGTGGCAAGATGATCTCTACCATTAATCTCCCCAAATCCCACATCGCTCAGATTCTCCAGAATCTAGTAGGGTGGAGTGCAAAAACAGCAAGGAGAAGGAAACATTGATGGGAGTTATATGTCAAAGTGAAAGCTGCAATACAAATGCTGGACATGTTATAAAACGGGAAATGAGATATACACATTTGTGGCTACTGCAGTAATAATGTCCTGTTTACATTATATCGAAACTGTGTTAACCCAACTGAATGCTAATGGTGGGAAAAAATGGATCTCATGAGCATGTGTTAGATGGTGGGATTAACATTTTGTCGAGCACTGAGCGAGAGATCAGGTTATTTAGAAATTGATGCTGGATGATCAGAAAAGCTAATTGAAAACTTTGCTGTAAAGGACCTTTTGGGAACAGTGACCACAATACATTGGTTTTCTTTTATGCTGTTTGAGTACACGGTAGTTTTTGTTTTATTTGAAGTAACTGTCATAAATCTGAATCGTCCAAGCCCTGAAGGTGTGAGGAGAAATTGGGGTCTGCAGATGCTGGAGATCAGAGTTGAGGAGTGTGGTGCTGGAAGATCAGAGTCGAAAAGTGTGGTGCTGGAAAAGCACAGTCAGGCAGCGTACTAGGAGCAGGAGAATTGACGTTTTTGACATAAGCCCTTCATCAGGAATGAGGCTTATGGATGAAGGAGGCTGAGAGATAAATGAGAAGGCGGTGTGGCAGGAGGGAGGTAGCTAGGAATGCGATAGGTAGATGAAGGTGGGGTTGAAAGTGATAGGTGATGAAGGGAGACAGAACGCCTCATCTACTACATACGTTAAAGCCAGTGTGGTCTTCTCTACATTGGTAAGGCAGGTGGATCATTTCAGAGAACATAGCTGGGATAGCCACATTGACCAACTCCACCGCCTTGTGGCTGAACACTTTAACTCCCCTTTCCACTCTGCCAAGGACGTGAGAGTCCTGGGCCTCCTCCATCGCCAAACCCTAACCACCCGAAGCATGGATGAAGAAAGGTTCTTCTTCTACCTTGGGACCCTCCAACCACAGGGGATTAATGTAGGTTTCACCAGTTTCCCCATTTACCCTAACTCCACCTTATCCCAGTCCAATCTTCCAACTCGGCATCCTCCCCCCTTTTGAACGTTCCTATGTGTTCATCTTCCTTCGGATCAATCTGGTCCACCCGCCTCTCCGACCTCAGCCTTTCAGCCTCACCTTCCACTATCTAGTAGATCACAGGAATTAGCTTAGAAAAATGCCAAGTACCGTAGTAAGCCAGGGGAATCGGAGAAATATAGGACCCAGCAACGGATGACCAAGAAAAGAAAATCAAAAAGCGAAAAAGCATAAAAACAAAAGAAAAAAAAAATACTGCTAAAAAAAGTACATCAGTGTATGAAACAAAAATAAAAACAAGGTCAAATATGGAACAGTGAGTGTGCGGACAGAATAATTTATTGAAGACAACAGAGAAATCGCAGGGAAAAGAAACAGTTTCTTTGTGTCTATCTTCAAGGCAGAAATTCTCCCAGAAATACCAAGTGACCATGGGACTTGTGTAAGTAAAGTCTAAGATCATTCTTATCAGTGTTGATGTCATCTTTGAAAAGAAAGCTGGATTGAGTATTTATAAACGTGACAGATCAAAAGTACTTCATACAAGAATTTCAGAGGAAGCAGCAATAGGCATATTGATTGCATCGCAGATTATCACGTTGTTTTCCAATACATTCCCGAAAGATATTTAGCCAATCTGGATAAGGCAAAGGTTACAAATATTATCCAACAGTTTAAGAAAGGATGAAGATGGAGAGTGGTGAACTACAGATCAGTAACTTGTCATCCGTGGTCGGATGTCTGTTGGGCTCGATTATAAAGAACGTGTTACTGGATATATAGAAAGTAATGGGAAAACTGGGGAGGATGATAATGCATCGATGAAACGAAAACCATAAGTGGCAAACATTTTTTGGAATGGTTTGAGATGATTCTTGTGGACGTAGGCAATGAGGAGCTAATGGATAACGTATAGTTGGATATTCAAGAGAATCTTTTATAAGAACTCTCCTACTAACATCATAAGAAAAGTTAAAGTGAAAGGACTTGGGAAGAATTGGACGGCAGAGTGGCACAGTGGTTAGCACTGCTACCTCACACCGCCAGAGACACGGGTTCAACTCCCGCCTCAGGCAGTTTCCACATTCTCCCCGTGTCTGCGTGGGTTTCCTCTGGGTGTTCCGTTTTCCTCCCACAGTTCAAAGATGTGCAGGTCAGGTGAATTGGCCATGCTAAATTGTCCGGAATGTTAGGTAAGGGGTAAATGTAGGGGTATGGGTGGGTTGCGCTTCGGCGGGTCTGTGTGGACTTGTTGGGCAGAAGGGCCTGTTTTCACACTGTAATGCAATGTAATCTAAACACAAGCAAATAGGAAACGAAAAATTAGGTTTACATTCATGTGAATGTAATTGAAATATAGAAGATGCCATGCGCATCTTCTAAACTGAGAGTATTGTGTACCATTTGGAGTCCCAATCTAAGATAGAATATACTACAGACGAACTGCAAAAGGTATTCTCCAGATTAATCCCTAAAAAGGCAAGATTGTCTGATGTGGAAACTCAGCCTGTGATCTCGAGTTTCAAAAGATGAGAGGTGATTGTAGTGAAACTTAGAAACATAGAGGGGAGAGAATAACCGAGGGACATGAAGAAGTGCAAGCAGGAGAGACGAGGGAGAATCCCAGGATATTTTACACGGACAAGTAGAACAGAATAATCAGCAACAGTTCGTGTCCATTAGAAACCAAAGGGGCAATCAGTGTGTCAACCCGGAGAACATTGATAGATTGTTACAGGCAAACATCACAGCTGTTTTACTTGGGAGAAGGAGGATGCAGGTACAGAATTCGAGAAGATGGACTAGAAAGCTCTTGGAAAGAGATTTTTGTAAAATACAAGCGGCGGTTTGAGGCTTTGTCAGGTAAAAAATTGGACCAATCTGCAGGTCTGGATAATGTTGGAGTCAAGGGAGGAAAGACGCTGACTGGAAATTTTAATTAGAATCTGACAATAGGGGAGATGCCAGAGGACTGGAGAACAGCTATTATGATTGCACTTCACAATAAGGGTGGTAGAGATAGACCAGGAAACTCTAGACGAGCGAGTATTAAATCACTGCTCGGGAAACTACTGGAGAAAATAGAGAAGGAGAAAATTGAACTCCAATCAGAATGGCAAGGTTTGATCAGGGATGATCATCATGACTTTATCGGAGTGAAGTCACACTAATGGAGTTGATTCAATTAGTTTGAGGAGGTCGCTTATTTAGTTTTGATGCAATGCCTTTGACAAAGTTCCGCATGGGAAACTGAAAAAAATAAAGTAAAATCTCAGAGTATCAAGGATAACTTGAAAAGTTACAGCGAAAATTGTCTTAGTGTCAGGAGGCAAAGGGTGGTGGGAGAAGGCTGTTTGTGTGATTGGAGACCAGTGTCCCCTGGTGTACCACAGGGATCACTGCTGTGTCCCTTATTGTTTGTAGCATTCATAAATGGTATAGATGTGAATCTGGAGGGGGAGTGGGTGGAGGGGTGGGAGATGTGATAAGCAAGTTTGTGTTTGAGACAAAGATTGGCCGGGTGGTTGGCAGTGAGGAGGAAGTTCTGATTTTACAGGAAAATACAAGTGGAATGATCAGATGGGCAGATCAATGGCAGATGGAATGTGATCCTGATAAATATGAGGTGATGTACTTTGGAAGGAGGAACCAGACATGGGGTGTACACAATGATTGGCAGCACACTAGGGAGCTCAGAGGGTATTTCTCCACACATCCCTGAATGTGACTGAACAGGGTAATGGACTAGTTAAGAATTTAACCTTGGGTGGAACGTTTATTAATCAGGGAGTAGTTTATAAGTATTATACAGGGCTTGGTTTAGTCCATGATGGAGTACTGTATGTCGTTCTGGGAGCCAAATTATAAGGAAGGATGTGATTGTACTGGAGGGGGTTGCAGAGGAGATTCACCAGGATGTTCCCTGGAATGGACCATATCAGCTATGGAGAGAGGCTGGATAGGCTCGGGTTGTTTACTTTTGACAGAGAGGCTGAGGGGGATGTGATTCAGAAGGATAAGTTAACAAGGGGCATCGACAGAGTGGACAGACAGCAACTGTTCCTTTTAGACAGAGGATCAAGAACAAGGGAGCACACTTTTAAAGTGAAGGGTTTGAGGTTCAGAGAGGATTTAAAGATGACTTTTTCTTCACCCAGAGGGTGTTGGGGTCTGGAAAGTACTTTCTGAGAGGGGGGTTATCAAGGTTAACCTCTCAACTGTTAAAAGTACTTGGACAAGCACTTGGAAGTGCCATAACATTCCAGGCTATCAGCCTTTTGTCGGAAAGTGGGACTAATATAGATCGTGCTGTATTTCTGTTGGCACAGAGACTATGCTCCTGTGAGTATATGATGTGGAAGGTCAATGATTGAGCAGCTTAACACAAGAATTTATGGGTTTATGAAGATAATGTTCACAAAGGTTATATGAGTGAACAGTTATAGCTTGTCAAATTATGTCAATGTGAGAAGTATGAAAAAGAAGTGCAGTTTTTTTCCAGTTTGAAACCAGAGAATGGAGAATGGGAAACAGGGAAATGGCAAAACTATGAATCCACTACTTCAGTTCTGTCTTCACAGTACACAGACAATACCAGGAAAACCAAGTCTGGCGTGGAAAACGAAATAGTACATGGAACATAGAACATAGTAAGTAAATCGTTTGGGAGAAATGATTGGGACTGAAAATAATGGTCATAGACAACACTAACACGGGTTTATGAAATGGGAATTATGTTTGAGAAACAGACTGGGAGACAAATGAAAGAGAAGCAATGGATGTAAAACGTGAATTTTCAGAAAGATTTTGGTAAAGCTCCAAGCCTAGTTTGCAAATTCAAATCTTCGTGGATTGGGGAGAATATATGGCCATGCTTCTAGAATGGGACAGCTGGCAGGAGACAGTGAATTGAAATAAACAGACTTGTGAAGCAACAGCCTGACATTGTATTTAAGGTCTGATTCTGTGAGTATGACTATACCCCTGACACCCCATCACCTTCCCCGGATATCTCCTTTCTCACCAGCAGGACAGACAAAGCAGAAGTGGTGGCACCGTGGGATGCAGCTTGAAGGGAACTGTTCTGGGAGTCCTCAACAGTGAATCTGTATCCCATGAACTCTCATGGCGTTAGTTTACACATGGGAAAGGCAACCTCCTGCTGATTACCATGTACCAGCCTCTTCCAACTGATGAGTCAGTACTCCTCCAAGCTGACCAACACTTGGAGGAAGCGCTGAGGGTGGCAAAGGCACAAAATGTACTCTGGGTTAGGGATGTCAATGTCCACAAAAAGAGTGGTTCAGCAGCAGCATTACTGATTGAGCTGGTTGGGTCCGAAAGGATATAACTTCTCGACTCTGTCTGCGGCATGTGGTGAAGGAACCCACAAGAGGGAAAAGCCATATTTGACCACAGCCTTACTAATCTGCCAGCTGCAGAAGTATCTGTCCATGACAGGATCGGGTAAGAGTGACCACCGCATAGTCATTGTGGAGATAAAGTCACATTTGCGTATTGCGAATAACCTCCACCATTTTAGGTGGCACTGTCACCATGCTAAATAGGACAGACTTTGAACAGATCTAGCAGCTCAAGTCTGGGTTTCGATAATATGTTGTGCGTCATCAATAGCAGCAGAATTGTACTCCAGCACAACCTCATGGCCTGGCATATCCCCCTCACAACAATTACCATCAAGCCAGAGGATCAACCTTGATTCAATGGAGTGTGCAGGAGGGCAGGAGCAGCACTGGGAATACCTGAAAATGAGGTGTCTGCCTGATGAAGTCACCAACCATGACTACCTGTGTGCCAAACAGCATAAGCAGTTAGTCATAGACAGAGCAAAGTGATCCCACAAGCAACGGATCAGATCTAAGCTCTGCAGTCCTTCTACTTCTAGTAGAGAATAATTATGGATAATTAAACAAGTCAACAGAGGAGGACATTCCATAAGTATCCCCATCCTTCATGATGGAAGAGCCCAACACTTCATGCAAAAGTTAACATTCACGCATTCGCAACAATCTTCAGTCAGAAGTGCTGAGTGGATGATGCACCTCGGCCTCCTCTAGTGGTCCTCAACAATTCAGTTACCAGTCATCAGCCAATTTGATTCACTCCACGCGATATCCATATTCAGTTGGAGACACTGGATACCCCAGAGGGTACATACCCTGACAACATTCTGGCAATAGTACTGAAACGTTGATCTCCAGACCTTGTCACTGCCCTCACCAAGCCGTTCCAATACCGTTACAACAACATTTCCCCGATTACATGGAAAATTACCCCAAGTATCTCCTGTACATAAAAAGCAGACCAAATCCAATCCGGCCAATACCACCTCATCAGTCTACTCTCGATCATCAGTAAAGTGGTGGAAGGTCTCAGTGCTTTCAAGCAGCACCTGCCCAGCAATACCCTGGTCAATGACGCCCAGTTTGGGCTCCACCAGGGCCACTCAGCTCCTGGCCTCATTACCGTGGTTTAAACATGGACAAAAGAGCTGAATTCCAGAGGTGGGGTGAAAGTGATAGCCCTTTAAATCAAGGCTGCCTTCGACCAAGTGTGGTATCAAGGGGCCTTAGCAACACTGGAATCAATGGGCATCAGGGGCAAACTCCCCGCTGGTTAGAATCATACCTGACACGGAGGAAGGTGGTCATGGTTGATAAAGGTCAGTCAACTCAGCTCCAGGACAAGTCTGTAGGAGTCCCTCGGGCAGTGGCCTAGGCCCATACATCTTCAGGGCTGCTTCATCAATGACCTTGCCTCCATTTTAAGGTCAGAAGTGGAGATGTTTGCCAATGATTGCACAATCTTCTGCAACATTTGTGGCTCCTCAGATACTGAAGCAGTCCATGTTCAAATACAACAAGATCTGGACAGTATCCAGGCTGACAAGTGGCAAGTAATAGTCACGTCACACAAATGCCAGACCGTGAACATCGCCACTAAAATACAATCTAACCTGCACCTTGGCATTGAATGGTGTTACTGTCACTGAATCCACAGTGGACTGCGGCGGTTCAACAAGGCAGCTCACCACCACCTTCTCAAGGGGCAACCAGGGACAGGCAATAAATGCCGGCCCAGCCAGTCACACCCAGATTCAGGAAATAAATATCATTTTAAAAAAATAACAGAGGAAGGTTTCTGGGATATCACAGAGATCGGTGCTCAGGTCCCAGTTGTTCACAATGCCCATTAAACATTTGGTTGCAGGAATCAAATACAATATATCCCAACCTGCTGACAGAACTAAAGGATGTTGGATTGTGAGTGGGTGCGGAGATTGTAAAAAAGCTTCAAGGTGACTAAGACAAGTGGAGTGAATGGGCAAATACGTGGCAGATGGAGAGCAAGGTGGGTTGAGGTGACAGTGTGCCCATTGGTGGGAACAAGAGATTGGCAGCTTTTCGTTTGAAAAGGGATTTTTGAAACATGTTGATCTGAAAAGCAACGTATGGGCCTTTTTGTTTTTCCTTCTGCGCGGCCCTTCGAGGTTCCTGCAGCACAGTGAGGTCTGAACCCACAAGGCAATACTGGGAATGGCATTCACACGCTGCCCAGTGCACATAGACCTACCAAGTGGGGAGCTGTAACATTGCAAAGGATCTGGATCTCCCTGTAGACCAGTCACTGAAAGCAATATTGCAGGAGCAGAATGCAGTTAGGAAGATCAACTGACCTTCATTTCAGGGGGATTTGAGTCCAGGGGTAAGCGTGTCTTACTGCAGCTGTAGAGGGCTTTGGTGAGACCCTATCTCAAACACTGTGCAGTATTCTGTGCAGATTTGGTCTCAGTACATAATAAAGGACAAACCTGACATTGAGGGAGAGCAGTGAAGGATGACAAGACTGATCTCTGGGATGACAGGCTTGTTGTGGGAGCAGAGTTTGGGGCGACTGAGCCTGTATTCCATGGGGTTTAGGAAAATGGGTGGAGATCTCAATGAGATATATAAAGCTCTGACAGGGTGAGACGGATTGGAAGCAGGGATGATAATTCCCCTGGCTGTGGTGTCTCAAACAAGGGTCCATAGTATTAGGTACAGAGAGACCATTCTGCAATGAGATGACAATAAATGTCTGCACTCAGTGACTGGTGAACCTGAGGAATGCACTCGAACCTGAAAGCCAAGACACTGAATATAAATAAGGATTTAGAGACAGTAAAGGAATGGTGGGAGAGGAGGAAAACGGTGTGGAAATAAAGGGTCAGGTATCATTATATTGAATTGGGTAGCAAACTCGACAGACCAAATGGACTACTGCACTTCCTACTTTATAGCTTCCCAAGGTTAATCACAAGCTCTCAGATGTTAGGATGGAGGTCTCTGCAGGGTCAACATGACTGTGTTTCTCATTCCCTTTTTCCGATACTGAGGCTGGGGCCGGGTGTCCTGTCTGGTTTTATCCTTTAGACCTCGGAACAGTTTGATACAATAGAATGTCTTGTTTGGCGGATTCAGACCATTGCAAAGTTTATCACATGTCTCTGTGTCTGCAGTCACGTTTAGGCCAGACCAGGAAAACACGGGAGATTCACTTCCTGAAAGGACATTTGTGAAGCAAATTGGTGTGTACAATCGACATTGGCTTGAAGGTCACTATTTACGGACACCAGATTTTGCATCTTAATATTTTGTCAATTGTGTTTAACTTACACCAGCTGCCAGAGCATTAGCCTGGTCTGGATTAGTAAGCCAGTGAACTTTCCACAGCAGCACCATATCTACATGGGGACCTATCAGAAATCATACTGAGCAGGTTATTTCTGTGCTGCTTAATAACTCTGTCAAAAAGAACTCCCACCAATTTGACTGTCGAGGTGGGTCTGAGGGGGAGGTAACTGGCCAGATTGTAATTATAATCCTCTTCGGAACTGGACATAGTTGAGTAATTTTCCACATTACCAGGGAGATGTCAGAGTTGGATCTGGAATGAAAGAGCTTCCCCAGGGACACGGCTTGTTGTGCAGCACAAGTCTTCAGTCCTATTGCAGGAATGGTGTCAGGGACCATTGTCTTTTTTGTACGTACTGTGTTCAGCTGTTTCTTCATGTCACGAACAGCAAATTGAATTGGTTGAAGACGAGCATCTGTGATTCTGTGGCTATCATGGCGAGGGTGAGGTGGATCATCAACTCAACACTTTTGGCTGAGGTTGGTGCAGCTACCACATCCTGGTCTTTTACACTGATGTACAGGACTGTTCAATTATTTAGGATGGGGATATTTGTGGACCCCTTTCCTCTGTCATTTGTTTAATCATCCATCACCATTTATGACAGAATGTGACAGGATTGTGGAGCTTCGATCAGATCTGTTGGTCAAATGTGGTAGCATTAATGGGTTAGCATCAGGTTTAGGTTCACGTGGTTCTGACCCAGTCATGTTCACTCACAGTCATTACTGAAACATAGATCGTATTGATGGTAATGGCAGACTGAGGAAGTTATTCGAGGCTAAAAGTTACAGGTTGTGGTTGAATGCTGATGTAGTCTACAGCACTACATAAATGCGCAGTTTTGAGCTGCAATATCTGCAATGCAATTCTGCTGTCTGTCCCTTAGTTCACATCGAGACCCATTCACCCATCAGTCATGTACTCAGCGACCTACTCTGGTTTCTGGTGTGGTAACACTTCCATTTTCATACTTGCATTCTCCTGAGGGTCTCTCCCCGGATCAGGCTTTCAATCTGACACAATCTGCAAAACCAAGTAACTGATTTTAGTTCAATTGTTTAATTCACCTCAATTTTTTTCCTTGAGTAATAACATCTTCTGTGTTTAAAGTGAATGTTTTTCCTCTGTTTCTCTCCCTGACCATGATTAAGAGCTCTGCAGTGTCAGTGATGCCAGCCTTATGTAGTTTCCGAGCCAATGAATTCTCTGGATTCCCAATCATCTTCACCATATTGTATGTTTCCTATTTTGGTTTCATGCCTTATTACTCAAGGCTGCCTTGTTCTCCCATGAGTATGTTTCATCTCCTTTGGGAGAATTTCTGGTATCCTCCGAAATATCCCCAGAAATTCCTGCTTTTGCTGCTCCATGGTCTGCCCTGCTCAGCTCCCTTTCCAATTAACTCTGGCCAGCTCCTCCTGAATGTCTTTGCAGTTACATTGCTCAATTATAATCACATTACATCTAGAAGAGAGCAATAGACATAAACCGAAAGAAGGGGCTTTGAGAGAAGGGACGCAAAGAAAAATTGCTAAATTTCTTAACTAGATACAAAGAGAGAAAGAGCGCGACAACATAGATGAGGAAATGTGAAAAATGAGAAAACTAGATCATTGAAAGAATTAGATGTACATCCCTCAATGTTTTGGCAATTCCTGTGTGCTGTGGTCCTTCGTATAGTGCATGGACAACAGAGTAATGTGTTCAAATGCTGGCTCTGATGCCAGACTTTTTATCTCCAATAATATGACAGACACTAGCTTTGAAAAGAACAGGCCAATATATTGAATTCTGATAGAAAGGGGATTAACTGAAATAATTTGGGACACCAGAAGCAAGAATTTATAACACATCCTGATAAGAAGGAGAGATTGGAGTAGAGAATTCTAGAAAAGGAGGGAACGTTGAGAGAAGGGGAAACATATCACTTTAGATGAGGATCCAATGATGTTTTAATGTTTTATCAATTTTGTACATCATATGCATCACTTTTCGTGTGCCTCCGTTGTTCATTTAGAATGGGTTGTGCACATGTGAAAAATGTTACATATCTGCACATGCACATTCATTAAACAGTGTATTTAAAATTATTTTCCGCCATTGAAATGGTCCTGTTGTTGTGTTACCAGGATACACGAACACCAACTGGCCACCAAAAGACATGACCCATTATCACTATGTTCCATACATACAGACAAAGAAGGGCACTACTTTGATTGGGACAATGCACACACACATACTAAGACACGCAAGGATGTTCTTAGAGGAATGGCATTCTGACCAGAAGTCCATCAATAAACGCATCAATTTAGATCCTATCTACCTTCTCTTGTAAAACAAAAGAACTGGAAATGACATCACCCATCTTAAGAACCCAAGACCTATAAATAGAGAGGCGCGACATACCACCAGCACTTCAGCAGAGACTCTCACTGATGATGTTACCGAGTCATAGTGTCGAATCGTCAGAAAACAAACCTTCAAGCACAGTGAGCTAACTTGCATATATAAAAACTGCTATTTTTCTTTTATTAGTGGAATTTGGGAGTTCTTTGTCACTCATGTATTAACAGATTACGAGGTGAGGTGAGCTTTTTTGGGTTTGTGGTTTTAATTAACATAAGTCCTCGACATAGATGTCTTCACAGTTTGGGGCCCTGCCGTATGGGACTTGTACAGATTTGAACAGATTTCGGGTACACAATGTCCCAGCAAATTCCAACACGTTGCAATTAGTGACCACGATCTTCAAATAAAACCGGTCGGAAAATCTGTTTAATTTTGTTTACTTGTGGTTGTTTAAATTAAAAGTGAGGCTTTTAACATTACTAAAGAGGTTCCCAAATTTGCCAAGAAAGTTTAGAAAGACAGAAGCAGGACATTTTTTAGAATTAGCATATAGATTGGAATTGGGTTTATCCAGGGACAAAAGGAAACCAGAAATTATCATGCAGTTGGTCAAGCACTTTGATGTATCAAAGAAACAGACAAGTGCAGTCGAGTTAGAAAAAACTTTAATTGCAGATATGGCAACTGAAGTTAGAATATAAAGAAAGAGACGGAAACAGAGAGAGAAAAAAGAGAAGGAGAGGAAAAAGAAAGAGAGAGAGAATTTGAGATTCAGAAGTTGGGAATTAGACAAGAAAGTTAAATTAACAGGATGGAGATGAAGGGAGAACGTCGGGATGTATACAACTATGTTAGCGCCTTGTCATATTTCGGTGAGAAAAATGTCAAAACCTTTTTTATTTCATTTGAAAAAAATGACTCGGCAGATTACGGGTCCAGTGAAATTGTGGGTAATGATCGTTCAGACTAAGCTGGTTGGCACAACTGGTGAGGTATGTACAGTGCTGTCAGATGAGGGATCAAGAGATTATGCAGATGTCAAATTGGCTATTTTGATTGGCTATTAATTGGCATCAGAAGCATATAGACAGAGGTTCATGAAAATAGAGACGGAACCAGGTCAGACTTGTGTTAAGTTTGAAATAATTAACAACAGTCATTTTGTAAGATGGGTGCTGGACTTAAAAATAGATAAGACCTGTGAGGCTTGAAGGGAGATTAATCTGCTGAAGAAGTTTAAAGACTCACTTCCAGAGATGCTAAGAATTCATGTGCACGAACAGAAAGTTCAAGAAGTGAGAAGAGCGGCAGAAATGGCAGGTAAATATGCATTGGTGCATGAGATGAAATTTAGCTTCTGGGAGAATTTGCATGCTATGAGGGATAGAAATTGGGAGAAGGGAAGTTCACACATTACAAAGCAAACAGTAGTGCACAATAGTTTACCACAAGTGAAAAAAGAAGCCCAAAGGGGCTGAAAGGAGGTGAAAGGCCTCAGGTGTTCTCAGCAAAAGGGCGTGGAATACAGAAAATGACAGTGCCTATGGTTTAAGAAGAGCACTAGGAAAAGGTGGTTTCATTGAAGTAAGCTGGGACACACTGTGATGGTCGTTGAAGGAAGGACCTTTGGGAAAGATGTGGCAGAAGAGGCTATTTCCAGTGGCATTAGTGAAACTGGTAAAGGAGACCCCAAGTGGAGCCAAGGAGCTGCAGGAGAGTACTCAGCCTAGGCAAGGGCTGGGTATGGAGTCAGTACCTGATCTCTGAAAGAATTCACCTCTGTAGATAAAGTTTACTCAGAAAGAACAGGGGGAGAAGGACAAGAAGTTATAATTTTGTGAGATACGGGATCTGCTCAGTCTCTAATAGTTGATAAGTGAGGCGCCAGAAAAGCACAACAGATCAGGCAGCATCCAAACAGCAGGACAATTGAATATCAGGCAGAAACCCATCGTCAGGAATGTGGTTGGGGGACAATGCGACTGAAAGATAAATACGAGGGTAGTAGCTGAGCTGGTGGGAGGGTCACTGGGAAGGCGATAAGAAGATGTAGGTGGGAGTAAGAGTGATATGTCAGAGGGGAGGGTGGAGTCGGTAGGTGGGAAGGAAGATGGCCAGTTAGGGCAGTTCAAGAGGGCAGTGCGAGGTTGAACGGTTGGATCTGGGAGAGGTTGGTGGAGAGGAGATTTGGAATTTGGTGAAGTCAACGTTGATGATGGTTCTCGTTTGAGGGTTCTAGTTGTCCTATCCACAACACCCTCCTCTCCAACATATCACCATCACATCCCACCTGCGCCTACCTACCGCCTTCCAAACTATCTTACACCCAGCTCCACCCCCACCCTCCTATTTATTTCTCGGCCCCCGTCCCCCTCCCTTACCCCACCCCCCACTTTCCTGATGAAGGATTTATGCCTGAAACGTCAACTCTTCTGCCCCTCGGATGCTGCCGACATGTTGTGCTTTTCCAGCCCCACACTTTTCAACTCTCATCTTCAGCATCTGCAGCCCTCACTTTCTCTCGGCCTCTAATAGTGAGAGATGAAAGTATTTTCACTCTTTCTGTGATATTAATCAAGATCGTGACAATTTGTGGAATGGGGTTAGAAATTAAGTATTCCCTTGTGTAACATCAGGATGGAATGCCAATTCAAGGTTGGGGAAGTAACAGTGACAGTGAGTAACAGAGTGTCAGTTCCAGGAAAACAGTTTGTTCTTGTGAACGATTTAACTGGATCCAAGGTGGGAGTTGCAACCCATGTGTTGGAGAAGGCAAAAGGAAAACTAGGGAATTGGGGAGTTAAAAGAAAAATACCCAGGATTCTTCCAGACTGTATAGTAACAAGATTCCACTGTCATAAGTTAGAGCAGGAAGGAAAACCAAAATAAAAAGCCAAAGGAGTTGATGTGCAGTGAACTGACCCCCTGTTTGATGTCACGGTGCAGGAAAAACCTGAACAGGCAGAGGATCAGGCAGGGGTGTTTAGTCCTGAAAGGCTAATGGACTTACAACAGATATATACACACACATTCACACACACATACACATGCACACACACAGAAAAGGAATCAAAATATATTGTCGAACGTTGTTAACTTAAAGATAGAATGCTAAAATTAAAATGGAGACCCCGATAGGTGAGTGCAGAAGGGGAATGGGCCTAAGTGCACCAGATTGTGTTAGAGGTAGCGTACAGTGTTACGGGTAACACATAAACTAACTGCAGGGGGTCACCTAGGTGGACAGAAGAGCCAGGCTAAGGTACAGAGGCATTTCTAGTGGCCTGGAATGCAAAAGGACGTGGTTATTTTTTGATGTACATGTCAAACATTCTAAATGGTAGGTAAGTCACAGGCAGGAATAAAGCCAGCACCTTTGTTACCAATTCCTGCATTCGAAGAACATTTCACGTAGGTTATGATGAGTTATGTAGCTCCCCTATCTAAAATAAAAGTGGAAATGCTAGCCATAATGGATGTGTCTACCAGATTTCCAGAGGCAATTCTATTATGGAGTGTTAAGGTAAAAAGGGAGGTGGAGGAGTTGGTCGCTTTCTTTACTCACTGTGGGCTCCGCAGAGAGATTCAGTCAGACCAAGGTCTCATTTTACCGCTCAGCTGTTTAAGGCAGTCATGGGTAGCTTTGGCATACAGCAGTTTAAATCAAGGGCGTTCCATCCTGAATCCCAGGGAGCCTTAGAAAGTTAACATCAGACGCTGAAGACCATATTAACAGTGTACTGTTCGGATTACCGAAATGATTGGAATGAAGGTGTCTCATTAAATTGTTTGCCATTAGACAAAAATTATTTGCCCCAAATAAATCTACTCAGTTTACCTCCTTTGAGTTAACATTTGAAGTGAGAGGTCCTTTGGAATTAATTGAATATAACTGGACAGGACCGAAGTCAGAGATCACACACTCGGATTATGTATGTGAGGTGAGGGAGAGATTAGATGGAGTAGGTGAGTTCGCTAAACAGTACCTGAAGGGCTCAGCATAGAATGAAGCACGTGGCAGATAAAAACTCTGAAAGTTTGACAATTTCCTGTGGGGATGACGTATTAGTATTGCCACCAGTGATAGGAATTCCCGTCAAAGCCAGGTTTAGTGACTCAGGAACAGAGGTATGGTCAGATGAACAAATTGTGCAGTTTATCTGTATGATGTAGTGACCTTTAGCAAGTGATTGCAAGTTCACATGTTACAGTGGGCAGAGCATGTTGAACGATTACAAGTAGCAAACTTGGTAATAAACTTAAAGAAAACAGAATTCGCGAAGGCAGAGGGGACGTTCTTGGGACATTACATTGGCCATGGAAGGTTGACCCCATGGAACACAAAGACGAAGGGCTTTGAGGAATTTCCACTACCATGCTCGAAGAAAGAGATGCTTCAATTTTTGGAACTGATTGGATTCTATCGGAAGTTTGTTCCAAACTTCAGCAGCGTATTGGCACCACTGATGGACTTAGTAAAGAAGGAAACAGAATTGTGGTGGACAGAACAATGCCAGGAGGTATTTGAGAATTTTAAAGCAAGATTAATCACCGCACCAGTTTTAGCTGCACCAAATATTCTGAAACCCTTTGAAAATTCTATTTGCTTCTAGGGATTTCGGGGTTGGAGATGTATTGATACAGAAAGGTTATGATGGATTTGAGTGGCTAATTGGCTACTTGTCGAAAAACGCAATATCCACCAGAAAGAAAAATACAACATTCTCCATTATTGAAAAAGAATGATAAAGTTTTGCACTGACCTGACAATATTTTAATGTTTATGTGACAAATAAATTGTCGGAGATGGTTGTGGACAACGACAAACCTCTCACGTTTTTTGGAATATTTAAAGACCAGAATATGAGAGTATTTCATTGGAGTCTTATCACACTAACTTTAAACTTACAAAATGTACATGCTGTGGGTCCTAAAATGTAGCAGATGTGTTATCGCGGATTTAAAGAAAAAGGTTTAGATAAGATTTGACTTATTCCGGTTTAAATAGGTGTACAAAATTAATATGAATGACATAATTGAGATTAATACTTTTGTATTTCATAATAATGGGATTAAGAATTAGAGGAAAAGAAACGAAGCCATCTTTTCATTCTGATGGTTCTTTTGTTTTCTGAAGGAGGGAGGTCTTATGAAGCCGAAAGCATGTCAGGTCACTTTAAGACAGAACGGGGTTTGTTGAATAGAAAGTACAGCACAGATGCCAGCTAAATGTCAGATTGTTCCACATGTCACAATTAGCTGGGAAATGGAGACCTGAGTTTTGGTTGCTGTTTTGACAACAATTCAAATACTACCAAAGATTTTAAATAACGTTCAGGATACCAGAAGCCAACGGAACTTCAATATTATTGTTTGGGCATCTGGAAAGCAATCAAATTATGAGAATTGTTGTATCATGGGGAGTATATAAACCCAGCATTTGAACACTAGAGGGAGAGCTACTGCCATCCAACAGCAGAGTAACTGCTGTAGAGCAAGAGTGCTAACTGACCATCTCAAACACTCTCTATCAAAGATACATGTTCATGTCAAACTTACTTGCAATAAAAAAAACATGACCCAGGGAGATCAGCAGCTGGAAGAGTGAACACAGTGGGGAAGATAGACACTGTGTGGTCTTGAGATTGTAATGTTTAATATGTGGGCTGTTGGAACAGAATATTTTTACAGAGTTGGAGTCAGATATTAAGTAGCTAAGAAAAGAGGGGCTTGTATTTGTGAATAGTTGTTGTTTAGTGTTCACTATTAAGTTAAGAAACTAACTTGTTAATTTTTGTTTAAATAGTGGAATGTAGGAGATCTGTGTCGCTCATATTTTTACAGATTACAAGGTGAGGCAAGCTTTTCTGGGTGCTTGGTTTTAATTAACAGAGGGGTTCGAGTCCACCTTGTAAATGTCCATCCATGCTAACCCCAATTCCCTGGAGTTGGCCCATATCCTTCCAGTCCTTTCCTATCAACATATTTATCCAAATGCTTTTGAAATGTTGTTAATGTATCTCCTTCAATCACACCTGCGGGCAGCTCATCCACATATCAGCCTTTGTGTAAAGAACTGGCCCCTCAAGTTCCCTGTTATTCCTTCCCCTTTAACCTTAAACTGATCCTCTCTCGTCCTCGATTCTCTGAACCTTGGAAAAAGACTGAGAGCATTAACCCCACCATCATGACCTGATTCAGCTCTATAAGGACTCCCTCAGTTTCCTACATGCTAAAGAAAAGGTCCTAGCTTGTCCAACCTCTCCCTATAACTCAGACCATTGGGTCCTGGCAACATCTTTGTAAATTTCTTCTGCATTCTTTCTAATTTAATAGCATCCTCCCTATAACAACGTGACAAAACTGAACACAATACTCCAAGTGCGGACTTACCAAAGTCCTGTGTAACTGCAACATAAATTCCCAACTTCTATACTCAATGTCCTACCTGATGAAGGCCAATGTGCCAAAAGCCTTCTTCACTGCCCTGTCTACCTGTGACTCCACTCTCAGAGAACCATGCACCTGAACTCCAAGATCTCTCTGCCCACTACACCCTTGAAGATTCTCCCATTCACCATGAGACTCCTAACTTGATTTGAGTTCCCAAAATGTAAGCCATCACGCATCGATATTAAATTCCATTTGCCATTTTTCGGCCCACTTCCCCACCTGATTAAGGTCCTGCTGCAATTTCTGATAAACTTCCTGATGAACACATGCAAGAAGAAACATGGGATAAAAAGTTTCTGAGAATCGTCTGCTCGGTAACAGGAGCCTGCGGGTCAAATGACTGAAAGTTCCTGTAAGGTGGAGCTGAGAAAACCATCATTTCAACTCCAAACGTATTGAATGTTGGAGCATATTTGAAGTACTGAATGGCCTCATGATGGATTTCAATTGTGTGTGATTTGAAAAACGTACACCTCTACTCCATCCTCTTACGTGTTACACACTGGGGCACAGCCGCTTTACTGAAACTTGGAACATGATCTGGAAAATTCCATAATTGGCATTCTCCAGAATATTCTATAACTCTGTGGGGGGCATTAGAGATGCAGAGAGAAAGAGAGGGATGGTGCTGTATGCAGTAGTGAGAGTGGAAGAGCATGAGCCCTGTTCGGGAACAGGTGCTATACCAAACATAGAGTGAGTCTGAGGGAGCAGAGAGAATATGGTGACCCTTATCCTGACAGAGCGGGGAAGGTTATTGAAGCTTGTCCTGTTTTGCTGGACATTTACTCAGACCGCAGATACTGCACTGAGCTGGGTGGTGAGCTCAGACCAGGATCGGTGGGTCTGGTGGTGTGATCCCTCTGGGAAGAGAATGGTCCCCTTTTGTACTAGCCCATCCACCAGGACCTCCGTGCCCCTGTCGAAAACCGTGATGTAATTTCCCCTTATCTGCCATGCTCAGGGTAAACTGTGCAGGGCAGCTGCAAACTGAGAAAGCTCAACCATGTGCCCCTTGGCCTTTTAAAGATGGCCCCAGTGTCAGGGGTCATGGAATATCCAGGAGCATCCGGGCGATTTTGAGTACCTCCAGTCATGATGGGTGGGAGAATCGAGCTGGCATTGTATGAGAAGGACACAATGGAGTGGGGTGAGTAGTTAATGAGATGAGTTTGGTAAGATAGCACCAGGAAAGTAGTTCAGCCTCGTGCAGACAATCCCTCTGTCACAATTAATGAAAATGTCACTGAGACAGTTTTTTGTTAGATTCAGCCCAGCGAGGTGAAGACTCTGCTGCCCTCACTCCTAGTTACAAAGCTGCAGAACAAATGCTGATCCAAAAGTCTCCATTGTCTGAACTCACAGCAATATCCCTTTCACTCATCATTCTTCAAAGTACTGACCCGTGTTGCATGATACCATCGAAATGTCTTCATTTCAGCATTCTGAAACCTGTGAACATATCCTTCAATGACATTTTTTCTCAGTCTCCCCCACTCTGTTTCCACTCCAAAATACACTCATTTGCAGACATATTGCACGAGACTCCCAGTATGACTGGACCATGGCAACCAGAATGTCCATCCAGACTCACCCCATTCCCCTGCCCTTGTTCTGTATCCCTCTAATCCTTACCTATCTGTATATTTGTCCAAATGCCTTTTCAATGTTGTTATTGTACCCACCTCAATCACTTCCACTGGCAGCTCAGTCTGTATGCATACCACACTCTGTGTAAAAACGTTGCCCCTCAGGTTCCTTTTTATATACTTTTTTTTTTCCTTTCCAAACATTAATGGATGTCCTCTACTCCTCGATTCATCAACCTTGGGAAAAAAATTGAAGTATTCACCCCATGCACGCCTCTCATAATTTTATAAGAGTTACACTTCAATAAGAATCCCCTCGGTATCCTACGCTGAAAAGAAATAAGTTCTAACCTGTCCAACCTCTGCCTATAACTGAGAGCCTTTAGCCCAGGAAACATCTTTGGAAATTTGTTCTACACTCTTTCTCGTTCAATAATATCCTTTCTAGAGCAAGATGAACAAAACTGAACACAATACTCCAACTGCAACCTAACCAACATCCTGTACAACTGCAATATATCGTCCCAACATCTATACTCAATGTCCTGATGAAGGCCAGTGTGCCAACAGCCTTTTTCACTGTCCTGTGTATCTGTGACTCAAATTTCAGACATCCGTGCAATTGATCTCCAACCTCCTTTTGTTCCACTACACTCCTTAAGGCCCTCTCATTCATCATTAAACTCCTACCTGTATTTGACTTTCCAAAATGTAAGACGTCACACTTATCTGTATTAAACTCAAATTGCTATTTCTGAGCCCACATCCTCAGCTGACAAAGGTACTGCTGCAATTTCTGATAATGTTTCTCATTGTAAATGATGCCTCCTAATTTCGAGTCATGTGCAAACTTACTAACCTTGCGTTGTGCACTCTGGTCCAAATCATTGGTATAAGACAACGAACAGCAATGGGCCCAGGACCGAACACTGAGGCACTCCACTATTCGCAGGCCTCCAGTCCGACAAGCATACCTCCACCATAGCCATTTGCTTCATAACGTCAAGACAATTGTGTCACCAATTTTCCAGTTTACATTGGAGTCCATGTAATCTAACCTTCCAGAACGGCCTACCATGTGGAACCTTATCAAAGGCCTTACTTAAATCCATATAGACTATGTCCACCACCCTGCCTTGTCAACCTTCCTGGTCACTTCCTCAAAAACTCTAACAAAAATTCTAAGGCACGATCTGTAACGCACAAAGCAATGCTGACTGCTCCAACTCAAACTCTGTTTTTCCAAATGCATGCATACCTAATATCTCAGAACCTTCTCAAACGGTTTAGTGAAAACAGATATGAAGCTTACTGGTCTATCTTTCCCAGGCTTTTCTTTTCAAACCTTATTGAATAAGGGCACATTTGTTACTGCTCAGTCTTCTGGGTCCTTGGCCCCTGAACTGTCTTCTCTCGCCACCTGCAGTGGTCTTCGAAATATCTGGTCAGGACCAAGAGATTTATCTGACTTTATGCATTCTAATATGTCCATCAGCACCTCTACTGTGATATGGACTGTACCAAAATATCACAACTAACCTCCCAAAGGTCACAGGTCTTCATGTCTTTCTTCATGATAAACACAGATGGGGAATTGAGGAACTCACCCATCTCTTGAGGTTTTACACATGCGTGCCCATTTTGGATTTGAAGACGTCCTATTCTATCTCTGGTTGTTCTTTTTCTTTACTATTCTGAATTTGGATTCACACTAATCTGCTCAGCCAAAACTATCTCATACTCCCTTTTCGTCTTGCTGATTTCCTTCTTCAGTAAACTCCTCTATCCCCTGTGTTCCTCCCGGGATTCCCTTGATACGACCTGCCTGTACCTGAGCCATGCCTCATTTTTTTTCTGATCAGAGCCTCAATATTTCTTGTAATCCAGTGTTGTCTCTTCCAGCCTCACTTTCCCTTCACCCTCACAGGAACATATAGACCTTGAACTCGAGCTATCTCACTTTTGAAGCCCTCTTACTTGCCTGGGATCGTTTTGCCTCGAAACAAACTACTCCAATCATCCCCTGCAATCCTCTGTCTAATTCCAACAACATACGCCTTGCCCCAATTTAGAACTTGTATCTGTGGACCAATTTTGTCCCTACCATAACTATTTTAAAACTAACACAGCTCTAGTCACTATTCCCAAAATGCTCGCCACTTTACCTCCGTCACCTGTCCGACCTTATTTTTCAACAGTAGGTCGAGTTTGTCCCTTCCCCAATAGCTACCTCTCTATATTGCTTGTGGAAGCTTTCCTGAACACACTTAACAACTTATGTTCCATCTAAGTTCTTAACCATCTGGAAGTCCTAGTCTATGTTAGAAAAATTAAAATCACCTTTAATGACAACACTATTGCTCCTGCAAGTCTCGCCAGTCTCTCTGAATATTTGTTCCTCTAATTCTCATTGATTATTTGGAGGCTTATAGTGCAACCACTATAACATCACCATCCCCCTCTTAATTCTTTGCACCGTTCACAAAACCTTATTGGATATTATCTCAGTTATTTCAACTTTAAATACTAAAGAGATATGCGCCTCAATCAGAACTATTGGTATTTAAATTGTTTCCGTTTATATCTCTTCCTCACATTGATTTTCACATTCGCAGCACCCCTTGTCAAGGTACAGTGCAGATATGAAGCCGTAAATGGATGGGAACTCCACATTCTGTCACTAACACCATTGGTTACATTTTTCACCACACTGGGCAGTGATCTAATACAGTGTTACCGAACAATGCAACAGCCTGGGTTTATATATGAATGAACCAGTGCGGACTGCACAGCTCCTCACGCTGGACATTTAGCCCAGGATTATAGATCAAGCATTGGTGTGGGCTGCATAGTGTTTCACTCTGGACATTGCTGGGTCGCATACAGCAGTACACTAGCCGGATCTACACAGTGCTCCATCCTGAATATGTAATGGACGGGCTGGTTATGTGAGTTGGATTGCGAATGTGAGAGTACGAAACATCTGACAATACCTTTATTTTGTGTTTTCATTCTTGTCATTGGACCCCTCAAATCCTGACTCATCCTGTTAGACACATCCTTCTAGATGAGTCATGGTGAGTGTTCTTGCAGCACCTGAGTCTGCAACATGACCAAGAAACGGCGCAGAGGATGCAGTGAGCGGAGTCTCCATAAAATGGAATGAGGGAATCACCATCAGATCAGCCGTGGTCTTAGTGAATGTTGGGGCAGGATTGAATGGACCACTAATGCAACATATTCATATATTTCTGTTTGTTCCAAGCAAACTCCCCTTCTCTCCCAGTGTCCCATACTTGTGGGGAGTGAGTCACCTCCTGCTGTCCTTGCATAACAGGATGCTGGGGCCTCACTAACCTCCAGATTTCCCTGTGCCCCAGTTTCGAGCTCTGAGTGACTCCCTCCTTTCCCTGTGTCACAGTCTCAAGCAGTTGAATGACTGCGTCCTGTTATGTGTCCCAATCTTGAGCAGCTGTGTGGCTGCCTCCTGATCCAAGGTTTGCGATAGTAGATGTCCCCCTCCAGCTACTGACTGACAGGTTCCAATATCTCTGTGCTCACCTGCTGCTGCTGTGGAATGGAGTCGAGGGCCTGAATGGCCTCTTCACGTTCCTTACAGCTTCTCTTTAATAAAAGCCTTTGTAAAACACCATCAAAATCTGAATGATGTATTTTTGTATTTTACTCTCAGCAATTGAACAAACAAGTTGCCTGACAGAATTCAGAAGTTGAATAGCGTCCTCCTTTCCTGTGTTATACACTCAAGAGGCAATAGAGTCTCAGAAATGCGCAGCACGGAAAAATACCTTTCGGTCTGATTGCCCACATCGACCAAATATCCGAAATAAATCTCGTCCCCCTTGCCAGCACTTGGCCCATCTCCCTCTAAACACTTCCCATTCATGTATCCATCTAACTGCATTTTAAATGGTGTCACTGGTCCTGCCTCCACCACTGCTTTCAATCCATATACACAGCAGTCTCTATGTGAAAATGTTGTCCCTCATGTTCCTTTTTAAATCTTTCCACTCTCACCTTAAATCTTTGTCTTCTAATTTTGGAGTCGCCTATCCTGGGTAAAAGACGTTGATTGTTTGCACTATCTTTGCCCCTCATGATTTTATAAACCTCTTTAAGGTCACCCCTTAGCATCAACACTTGAAAGTAGTCCCAGTCTATTCAAACTCTCCCTGTAACTCTAACCCTCCAACACCTGTAACATTCTTTTAAATCTCTTATGTACCCTTTCAAGTTTGACAACATCTTACCGACAGCAGGGAGACCAGAATTAAGGGCAATATTACAAAAGTGGCCAAACCAATGTCCGGTACAGATGCAACACGTCGTGAAAATGTTTAGACTCAAAGCACGGTCCAATAAAGGGAAGATCACCAAGTGCCTTCTTCACTACACTGTCTACCTGTGACGGCACTTTTAAGGAACAGAGAACCTGCACCACAAGGTGACACAGTAGCTCAGTGGCTAGCATTGCTGCTTCAGAGCGCAGCGATCTGGGTTTAACTCCATCCTTGAATGACTGCCTGTGTGGAGTTTGCACATTCTCCCCGTGTCTGCATGAGTCTCCTCCGGATGTTATGTTTTCCTCCGACAGTACACAAATATACAGATAAGGGTAGATTGGCCATGCTAAATTGCGTAAAGTACCCAGGGATGTGTAGGCGAGGTGGATTAGCCATGGGAAATGCAGGCTCAGAGTGACAGGGGAGGGGTTTGTCCAGTAGGATACTGTTTTGAGGTTAAGTGTGGCCTCGATGGGCCGAATAGGCTGTTTCCTCACTATCGGGATTCAATCATTTCTATGGAGTTTTCTTTGATTGGCAGCTTTCGACAGGACCCTACCTATATATCTTGCCTTGATTTGTCTTGCCAAAATGCAATTCCTCACATTTAAATAAAATAAACTCCATCTGCCACTCCTCGGCTCACCTAAGCAACGTCCCAGTATAGTCTGAGAGTTAATTTTTCACTGTCGACGACACCACCAAATTTGCTATTATCTACAATCTTACTGACAATACTTCATATACTCAAATGTAAATGATTTGTATCAGTGACAAAAGGCAGTGGACCCACTATTGATCTTTGCAGCACGTCACTCGTCATAGGTCTCCAAGATTAATGAACAAATGTCCACTCTCACGCCCTGTTTCCAATATCCAAGAAAATTTTGCATCTAAATGACGAGCTCTCCCTGGATTCCTGGCAGTCTAACCTTGCTACCCAGTCTACCATGTCGAACATTTTGGCTTTCTTACTGAGTTCCATAAAGACAATATCCACTGTCCTGCCGTCATTAATCATCTTCATCACTTCCTCAAAACATTCCACCCAGTTTGTGAGATGTGATCTCCAAAGTACAAAGCCCTCTTCAGTCCTTGTCTTTCCAAATGCATATCGATTTTTTTTCCTCGAAATCCCCTCCAACAATTTAGTCACCATTACCCTCAGGCTCACCGATCTATGGTTACCTGTTTTTTCCTTACTTTCTTAAATAATGACACTATGTTAGCAGTCCTCCAGTCTTTTGACACCTCACCTGTGGAAATCAATGTTAAAAATATATCAGCAAGATGCTGAGCAATCTCTTTCTTAGCTTCCCACAAACATCTGGGATATAACTGCTCAGGTCCCAGGATTTGTTCAACTTTATATGTTTTAAAATGTCTGACATCTCCTTGTAATATAGACACTTTCAAGATATCACTATATATTTCTTCATTCTGTCGTTCATGTAAACTCGTCCACACTAAATACTGCGGAGAAATACATGTTTTGTATCCCTCCAATCTCCTATGGTTCCACACATCGGTGGCCTTACTGATCTTTAAGGTGCCCTACTCTCTCCCAAGTTAATCTTTTGACATTAAAGGATTTGTATAATTTCTTCAATGCCTCGTTAACCGTATTTCTAAAGCCATCACTTGTCCACATTTTTTGGCCCGATTTCCCCATTGACTGTACACTTGCTGCCCTTACACACCTCTCGGGATTCACTTGATCTCAGCTCTGTTTACCTGACATATGCCTCCTTCCTTACCTTGACCAGAGCATCAATATATCTGGCCATCCAGCACTCTCTGCACCCACCAGCCTTGTCCGTCTCACTCATGGGAACACGTTGGCTCTGGACACTCTGAAACCACGTTTTGATGGCCTTGCATTTTCCAACCATCCCTTTACTGTGAATAGGGTATTCCAATCAGCCTTTTACAGGGCTCGCCTAACACTTTGAAAGTTGGTCTTATTCAAAGTTAGAACCTTAATGCTTTCATCAGGTCTTTACTATTCCAAAACTAATTTAAAACTAATATTTATGCGTAACAAAAAGTTAAAGAAACACTTCCTGCCCCTCTGTCACAGACTCGAGAATAGGCTCCTCGTGACCTTTTGTAATAGACTGGAAAGCATGAATGGCCTCCTCCTGTCCTTATGTAGACCCGAGATATTAAATGACACAGCAACCCGGGGATTACGAGCAGCCAGTAAACTGTATCAGATGGAGGTCCATCCCTTCTCAGTTACAGAAACACAGACAACACAATGTACTCCAGGTGCTCTCTCAGTAACACTTCACAGAGCAGCAGTGACACATCTCTTTGTTTTGAATGATTCTGTTGGCAAATGTGCCAATATTCTAGATTTCCACCTTTTCAAGTAGCAACAGGCTAATATGGGCTTAATGGCCTTCTCTTATCCCTCTGTAAGAGGCCCATAGAGACAGAATTGCTTTGGCCTGTTGCTGAGCATCAATCTCAATACTCTGTCCCAAGGTTTTGAAAGAATTTGATAACAGGGCACTTAAAACCAGGAGAAGCCTCACACTGGTCAATAAGTAAAATACTTTGGGTTAAGGTATCTAGAAACTTGCCCACCCGACTTTTTCTTATGCAACCGATCTGTTATTTTATAACTGCCTCCTTTCATAAACAGAGTGCAACACAGTTAGAACCCTGCAGTGCCTTTTAATACTCTCATATACAAGTTTTAAAAAAAAATCAAAAGATTTAAAGATTTTCCGTCCATCCCTCAGCAACGCTTATCCATTCCATCCAAACCCGGTAAATATTCCCTATTATAGTGATATGAAAAGTGATGTGTGGAACTGGTTAACTGAGCCTGTTTGTTTAGTCATGATTTGGAGATGCCGGTGTTGGCCTGGGGTTTACAAAGTTAAAAATCACACAACACCAGGTTTTCGTCCGACAGATTTAATTGGAAGTACAGTAGCTTTCAGAGCGCCGCTCCTTCATCAGGTGATAGTGGAGGACACACTTCTAAGGCACAGAATTTATGGCAAAAATTTACAGTGTGATGTAACTGAAATTATACATTGAAAAATACCTTGATTGTCTGTTGAGTCTTTCATCTGTTCGAATACTATGATAGTTTCACTTCTTTCATGTGTAAATCACAAAACCTTTTTCTTTTAAAGTTGCATTCTCAGGTTAGCAGAAACAACGAGTGTTAGTTAGACAATATTTTGAAGGTGTTAGCCCCTGTGTTCTTTGTCTATACCATAATGTTAGATTGATTCTAATCTGAAAAGTGAGATAACAGAGTTTTACATGAATGCATGCAGTTTTTTGAGGAAAGTACAATGTAACTCTGCAAGTACAAATTCACCCCACAAAATATATGCGTGCGTGTGGGTCTTTCTCTGTTTGTGTGTGTGTGTGTTTGTCTTGGTTGTGGGTTGTGAGTGTGAGAGGAAGTGTGTATGTGCGTGTAGTGATGTAGAGTGTCTTAAGACTGTGAGGGGGGTACATGTGTGAGTGTGGGAGTGTGTGTGTGTGTCTGGGGTGGGGGTTTGATTATCAGTGAGAGAGAGTATATATGTGTATCCATGAGTGTCGAGTGGTCTAAGTCTCTAAGCGGATGCCTGTGAGAGAGTGTGTGTGTGTGTCTTTGTGCGTGTCTGTGTACATATGTGTCCGTATGTACGTGTGTGTATAGGAGTGCCTGTGTATGTGTGTGTGTGTGCGCATGCGCGTGTGTGTGTGCATAGTGCAATGGTGGTCACCTGCAATGTGACATGAACCCAAGGCCCCAGTTGAGGCCCTCCTAATGGGTACCGAAATTTGTAATCAGCTTCTGCTCGGCCACTTTTCGCTGCTACCTGTCCTGAAGTCCTCCTTGAAGGATGGTCACCAGAAGGTCCGAGGTTGAATGTCCGGGACCACTGAAGTGTTCCCCAACTGGAAGGGAACACTCTTGTCTGTTGATTGTGCCCATTCTTCCGTTGTAGCCTTTGCTAATTTTCCCAGTGTTTGTTCAGTGACTGTGCTTAATGCCAATCTCCATGGATTCTAATTATCTCAGTGGAGAGTTTCCATCTTTTAATGATAAATGGGCTCCGTTCAATGTGTTGTCCCATAACGTGAGCGGGAGCATCACCGACAGCACTGACAGGGATCAGCAGATCCAGAGAGAGGGGGATGAGAGATCAGAATCTGAGAACATTAGACTGGAATGTTCCAAACATGTATCAGAATCTGGGAACATTCGACTGGTATGTTCCAACAATAGACAGGAGTTTATCCTATTATGTTTGGCGTCTTTCTGCATTTAATTGGTGGCCATTATCCTTGTGGATCTATTACGTTCTTTTCATTATTCAATATTTTTATTATCCTTTCCTAGCTATCGTTGGTGCACCTGGTAAGTGTCACTGTTCAGATTTTTTTGTTCTATAAACCGGTTATGATTGTAGTACTGTTCTTTTATATAGTCTACACTTCTTGTCACTATTATTTTTCTGTTGAAACTCTCATTCCATATATTCAATCTACAGACCACTACGAACTACATCAATGAATGTGTTCAATGACTGTCTCCCTCTATGAGCTGGCATTGTTATTCTCTCTGTTGACCTACTCAGGTCCAGCGGAGAACTGCAATTTACTGTATCATTGCCTTTGTTATTGAAATATTAAGAGCAGGGAGGTCACTCTCTACTGTTCTGGTTACAAACTCCACTTCCTTCCACTGTTTCCATCCCATCCCTGGCCAATATCTGCGACTGAAGCAGACCAGTCACAACTGTGGGAGATCCCTTTGACTATGAGCTGATTCATGACACCATACCCTGACCATTTCTAACTTGAAAGGCTCACCACCCCAGAATATATCTCACTGGTTTAGTTCAGCTGCTGTTTGAACCTTGAGCTATGAAATACAGTCTTAATGAAGCCAAAAATCTGCTGCTGACACTCCCAGTTTCAACCCTGCCGAAACAAATCTGATTCGACCACACACCAAACTCATTCATGTGTACACCGATGTATATTGCTATTGTGTCTGGCAATGTCTTTATTTTAACATTCTCAAACACTTTACCTCATTTGTCCATGAAACTTCCCTCATTCTCTCTGTCGATTAACAGAGAGTTGTTCGTATTTAAAATAGTTTCCTCCATGTGTGTTCCTTCTCAAATAATGAGTTTCGCATTCAACCACGCCAATCGCGCACACACACGGACTCTCTCTCAGTCTCTGATGAACACACACACAGCAAATCTTCTCATTGTAAATATTATAGTAATCTGATGCGAGTATAGTTAGCATATGATAGTAAAGTTTGCAATACTCTCCATGCTGGGCAGATAGTGCAGTTTACTGAGCAACACACTAGCATGCTCTGCACAGCTCTCCATGCTGGGCTGTCATCTTGTCCCAGTTTATGTTGTTTATGGTTTTTTCTGTTAAGCAGATTCAGAATTTGATGTAACAAACCATTTCAGTTGATCTGACAATGCCTTTCTTCAATGTTCTCGTTCTTGTAATTTTACTCTCAAAGATCTCACTTCTCCAGTTAGTCCTACTGCCCTGTCTTTTTCCCCATATTTCCACAAAATCTTTTCAGTTAATTAACTGTCTCTTTCTGTCTTTATTTGAATCTCTCTGTCCCTCTGTATCTTTCCCTGCCCTTTTTGTTTTTGGCTCCCTAGTGTATCGAGTGCTGGCATTGTGAAGCTCAAAAACAGTGAAATGGTGTGTGTCAGGCTGTTGTTCACTTCCTGGTATGTCCCATGTGATGGTCTATGGACAGGCGTGTTTCAGAAGTTATGAGATACATCCTTGTAACTTGCTCTGTACCTGTATTTGTCACTCGCAGGTGATCTTGCGATCAAGGAAGCCCCTTAAGTAAAGGACCAGCCATCTAAAGTGTGTGACAATGCTGTCACTTTAAAAAAAAGATTAATTTCTCTTTTTTTCATATAAGAGCTCTTAAAGGCCAAACTGCCTACTGAAAACGGCTCAAGTAAATAACTGACGACGCTTTTACGGTTTATCATAAATAGTAGTAACAACGGCCTCTCACTTATCCCAAGTTGCTAGTCTCTCTGAAACCTGACTTGATGCTGTTTCCTCCTGAATTGGAGAACTGTATGCAAGAATGTATGTCTGAATGTTCCATTTTGCCAAGGGGTGTGTTTATGGGATGTTGGTGTATTGGAACAGTTCATTAGTAGAAGGTACTGTATCCATTGTTCAGTCATGGTTTCCAATAGTTAAATTAATCTAAATTCTTCTTCATTTTGTATGGATTTTCACAAGAGTGTTTGAGTATGTTGTGTTTTGCTAATGGTGAGTGGTGTGACAAGTAGCATCACATCTGCAACACCCACTTCACGTCTACCTTTAAAATAAGGAAGGTTTGGCATCCAAGCTACCCTCTTAAAATAGCTCGAGGCAGTCTGGTTGGTCTATAGCAAACTGGGAACTCTTTTCTGGTAACAATAAATTGGGTTTAGAATTACAATCCCTACAGTGTGCAAACAAGCCATTCAACCCAACAAGTCCACACCAACCCTCCGAGAAGTAACCTAACCAGACCCATTCGTTTACCCTATTATTACACATTTACCCCGACAAAGGCTCCTAACCCACACATCCCTGAAAACTACAAACAATTTAGCATGGCCAATTCACTTGACATGCATATCTTTGGGTTGTGGGAGGAAACCAGATAATCCAGAATAAGCTCATGCAGACACTGGAGAGTATGCAACGGGAGGCTATTGGGTTCAAAGGTCGTGTATGGTAGCTGTTAGCGTCTTTTGTTCCAGATGTTGAATTCGGTTGGTTTAAACAGTGTTTTGCATATAAAGATTCTTTCAGACACTAAGAGTTCTCTAGGTGTGGAAGAAGTGAAGTTGGGGGTTTTACAAAAGGTAATGAAGGCAAAGCTGCAGGAATTGACAGACGATCTGGAGTTGGGGTTGCGTTTGTCTGTGAGAAAATGAGAGATGATTACAGCTATATCTCAGCAATTGCGTGTTGTGGAAACGCCATCAGACTCTTTGGGAATGGCGAGAATTCAATTTCAAATGAGGCACTTTTAACATGAGAAGGAATTGAAACAGTTTGAATTATGATGAAAAGTAGAAATAAAAGAAAAGGAAATGAAGAAGAAAGAGAGAAAAAGGGAGAGAAGAAAAGCAGAGAGTTTCAACTTAAACAGTTGGCAGTTAGAGAGGAAAGTTGACAAAGAAGGTGGAGATGAAGGTAGACGGTCGGCAGGATGAGGAGGTTAGTGAGGTTGAGCAACCCTATTGTAACCAATTCCCTAATGGGGTTCTGTTTAAATACATCCAGGCATTATCTAAATTTGATGAGAAGGATGGGGAAGCCTTTTGAATTTCATTTGAGAAAGTGGCTAATGCAGTGGCAAGTGATCACGTGGATTTAGTATATCCAAACAAAGCTGATAGGTATTTGCATCCCTATTGGAGACGGTATCTGCCCAGTATGAGGTGGTGAAGAAAGCCATCTGAAGTGCATATTTGCTTGGGCCAGAAGCCGACAGACAGCATTTCGGGAATCTAAAAAAGGGTCCCTGGTTAAACGCAAATTGAGTTTGAAAGGATCAAACAAAGTAATTTTGAAAGGTGCGTAAGGGTATTAAATCAGAGCAAACCTATGACCTTCTGAGAGAGATTCTTATTTTGGAGAAGTTCAACAATTCACTTCCTGCAGTCGTGACAACTCATGTGGAAGAGCAGAGAGTAACAATGGGAAGATTAGAAGCTGAAATAGCTGATGATGATGATTGAGTTCAGAAATCAAAATTTGGTTTCTGTGAGAGATTGAGAAAAATGTGCGAAATCTTCTTAAAGCATATACCCGTGAGAGTAAGGTTTACTGGCATAGGCCAGGAGTAGCAGGTAAAGAGATTAGAGCATTAAGAGGTACAGAAGCATGTAACTCTTTTATACTGAGACACGAGGAGCTATGTCACTCAGAAGGACTATTGGAGAGATGAGAAGTGCTCCATTATGTAACGTGTGGTTGGAGTGTCCAGTGGAAACACCAACAGATTTATTCCACAATGGGAAAGGAGGCCTTGAGCTTTGTGTTGGTGTTACAACATTTCAGCATTTCAATTGTGAATAACATGCATGAGACAAATCTTGTGGTGATGCTGGGGATGGTTTGCTGGAGGTTATGCTGTGAGCTGCCTCTGACATTCAGGGAGACCTGAGGATTTGGTGACCCAACTCTGGATGGAGCATGGGGACTGTAGTTACAGCATCTGGGCCTGCAACATGAAAAACAAATGTAGCAGAGGCTGCAGAGAGGGGAAACTCTGAAACCATGTAGTGAGTGTGTGGGGGGAAAGGAATCTGCTGTATCCACCCTGGGTTTTCCAGGAATAGCGTCCCAAGCTCCACTTGACCCAGGAGCAGATAGTGAGGGGACCCTCACTGAACAAGGAGCTGGTCACAGAACAGTATCACCTCCTTCAACACGACCTGCAGCTTCACACCAGGGGGAGGATGGTGCAGCCAGAGGCTGTTAGGGTCACTGTTTCATTTAGCTTCTATGATCCATAACTTTCTAGGCAGAACTAGGTGACATATCCATCATTTCCCAGTGTTTCAACATTGATGTCACCATTCGATGATGGAGGGTATATATGGTGGATGAGGTAAATAGATTGTTTCTCCCTCAGCAGGACTCTGCCAGGTGTATCCAGTATAATGGGATTCCTGATGGTGTACATGGCATCTGCAGAGTACCCATGTCAATGGAGAGAGGTAGAGGAACTGAATGAGTTCTCTCTCTCTATTAATGTTACAGTGTACCCATCACAGTACATCATATTGTTGAATACCCTCTGTCCTGGCAGCAGTCATGGTCTCTTCATTCAGAAGCAGTCAGCCATTCCCATCGTCATCGGGTCTCCACGTAGAAAGAAATGAATATATCTTGGAGAAAGGCCGTCCCCTTGATGCATGTGTCAAAACAACATCCCCACCACCAATCAACCACATCAAAGTATTCAAGCAATGGGGTCACTTGGAGTATCTGGGAGCTGATGATCAAGGATGGAGCAAAACCTCCCATGTCTGAACGGATTTGAGTGAACCCCCCAGTACACTGTATCATTAAGGCATGTAATCCCCCTCCATTTCAGTAACATACTGCCTTCCATTATTCCTGTAAATGGAATGACAGGTTATATCATGTTAAATTCCACCTGCCAAACTATTATCTATTGTCTTTACCTCTCTGAATCATTTGCAGACTCTCCACACTCTCTTGATAATTTTTTCTCTTGCTTATCACAGCGACATAACAATTATTTTAAGAGTTGACAAGTAGGTTAGACCAGGGAAACCAGTTGATGTGGTCTATCTAGACTTCCAAAAGGCCTTTGATAAGGTGAGACCCCATGGTGTTAGAGGTGAGCTACCGGCATGGATTAAGGATTGGCTGTCTGACAGAAGGCAGTGGGTTGGGATAAAAGCTTCTTTATCAGAATGGCAGCCAGTGACACGCGTTGTCCCGCAGGGCTCAGTGTTGGGGCCGCAGCTGTTCGCATTATATATTAATGATCTGGGCCGATGATACGAAGTTCGGTTGACAGGCAGGTAGTACTGAGGTGGGGAGGCTGTAGAAGCATCTAGACAGTTTGGGAGAGTGGTCCAGGAAATGGCTGATGAAATTCAATGTGAGCAAATGCGACGTCTTGCACTTTGGAAAAAATGAATGGAAGCATGGACTATTTTCTCAATGGTGAGAAAATTCATAAAGCCAAAGTACAAAGGGGTCTGGGAGTTCTAGTCGAGGATTCTCTAAAGGTCAACATGCAGGTTGAGTCCGTGATTAAGAAAGCGAATGCAATGTTGTCGTTTATCTCAAAAGGGTTGGAATACAAAAGCAGTGATGTGCTACTGAGACTTTATAAAGCTCTGGTTAGGCACCATTTGGAGTACTGTGTCCAGTTTTGGGCCCCACACCTCAAGAAAGACATACTGGCCCTGGAGCGTGCCCAGCGCAGATTCACACGGGTGATCCCTGGAATGGTAGGTCTAACATACGAGTAATGGCTGAGGATCCTTGGATTGTATTCATTAGAGTTTAGTAGGTTAAGGGGAGAACTAATAGAAACGTACAAGATAATACATGGCTTGGAAAGGGTGGACGCTAGGAAGTTGTTTCCGTTCGGCGAGGAGACTAGGACCCGTGAGCACAGCCTTAGAATTAGAAGTGGGTAAATTCAGAACAGAAATGCGGAGACATTTCTTCAGCCAGAGAGTGGTGGGCCTGTGGAATTCATTGCTGTGGAGTGCAGTAGAGGCCGGGACGCTAAATGTCTTCAAGGCAGAGAGTGACAAATTCTTGATGTCACAAGGAATTAAGGGCTACGGGAAGAATGCGGGTAAGTAGAGTTGAAATGCCCACCAGCCATGATTAAATGGTGGAGTGGACTCGATGGGCCGTATGGCCTTAATTCCACCCCTACGTCTTATGGTCTTATGGACTCACCAAACTCAGCATCGGTATATCTGTTCCATCCTCCTGATCATTAATAGAGACTGTAGATAGTTGAGAACCCAGCGCTGGTCACTGTGTGACCCTACTGGTTACGTTCTCTCTAATTGATATATCCTGAGTGACTGCTTCCTGTATGATACCCAGTCCTCCCCCATTCCTGTGCAACACAGTCGAAGAGTTGAATAAGAACAAGGAGCATCTGTGAGGAATCCAACCGCTCGATGAGGCTGATGTCAACGCAGCCTCGCTTCCACTTTCCTGCCATCTCTCCATCCTAAAACCTTAGTCTCTTGTTGTAGATTGCGCCACATGAAAAAAATCCACTCCACATCTACACTTGCAATTACTTTTAGCATTTTACAGACCTCAATGAGATCTCCTTTCATTCTTATAAACTCGAGAGTATAGGCCTAAACTGCTCAATTTCTCTTCATAAGACAAATACTTCAAATAAGGAATCAATCTAATGAAGATCTTCTGAATTGCCTCCAATGGAAATACCTCATTCTGCAGGACACCCAAACTGTACTCCAGTTGCAGCCTCACTAATGCCTTGCATAGCTACACCAACACTCCCTACCTTTCTACACTATTCTTTTATAAATAAACACTGGAATTGTGCTTGCAATTCTCATTACTTGCAGTACCCGCAGGCAGGTTTTCTGTGATATGCAAGCAGACACCCAGATCCCTCTGCACCGAAACACTTTGATCTTTCTCTCCATTTAGATAATAATTTGTCTTTCTATTATACTGGCCAACTTGAATAGCCCCATATTTATTCACTTTAATTTTCCTTGCCAAATGATGGCCCATTCTCCCAACCTATCCATGTGTTTTAACATCTCTTGCATCATTATTCCGAAGTAATTTCCCATCGATGTTAGTGTCATCTGAAAAATTGGCATTGTATTTTCTCTCCCGTCAACCGAGTACCATCGATTGCAAATGGTTGAGGCATGAGTACTGAAATCAATGGCACAAACTGCATTTTCCAAAAGAAAATGACGCATTTATCCCATCTGACTCCATTTTGTTGGTTCACCAATCCTCCATCCAAGCTAATAAATTACTCCTAAACCCATGTTGTCTGATCTTACCACTTACTCTTTGGAGAAGCGACATATCTGATGTCTTCAGGAAGACCAGATATGTTCCATCTCCAGGATTACCACTATCCACCTTGTTAGTGACATCTTCAAATAACTCAAGCAAACAATTCAAACACGATTTAGCCTTTGTAAAACCATGTTGACTCTGACAAATTGTGGTTTGAGTTTGCAAATGTCCTGAACAATGGACTCTAACAATTTGCCTGAAATTACAATAGTTTATTGTTATACTTTACTCCCTAATGTATACCATTATTACAAGCTCTTCCCTTTTGGAAACCTTTACGTTTTCTTTTGATTCCTGTTTCATGGGCACAAGGCTTTAAGAGATCTGCTCCAAATGCTGAGTAAGAGCTACGTGTGGCTGAATGGACTCATCATCCTGCTGGCGTACAATATCGATGGGCTGACGTCTTTCTGGTGTTCCCATGTTGTCATCTCCAAGGCCAGAATGACATCCTCCTGTTGATGCTTTAGAGGATTAGGAGATTATGGAATCTTCCTGTTGCTGCGTAACATTTTGAGGGGCTGATGGATCTTCTCATATTTCTCCATAACAGGTGGGTATACTGAACGGTCTCCTCATGTATCCCAGAGATGGGATCGAGGGATTGATTGGTCTTCTCTTGTTCCCATACAACAGACACGTGTCGAAATTACCTCTTTCTTTTTCATAAAAGAAGTCTCAGATAGTTTTTATCCTTATCCAATTCCCTTGCAATAGGCTCAGTGGGTCTGAATGGCCTCCTGTTATTTCTGTGTCACAATCTCCAGTCAAATGTGTGACCTCTTCCAGTTCCTAATTTACAGATTTGAGGAGGCTGAATGGACTCATCCTGTTGCTGTTTAACAGGATACTGGTGCAGCATGGCCTACTGTTATAGGCTTGAGTGTCTGATTGTTCTCTTTCTGTAAATGTATCGGGGCTGAAGAGCCTCGTTCTATTTCGGTGTAACAGGTTCGAAGGCCTGAATATACTTCTGTTGTTCCTGTTGTTCTGTTGTTCCTTCACTTGTTAACTCCTTCTGTCAGCTATGTTCAAATAAAATCATATTTATTTTTTGTAAACTCCAATGGCTACTGGGTCAACCTGATCATCCTTTCGTTATAAGCTAGCAGCTTAATTGCAGGAATCAGTTGAGGGAACCATCTCTGAGCTGCTTCCAATAAAGCAACACCCTTTCTTCATAGAAGAGACTAAATTTGTACACACTACTCCAGATATGATCTGTCTGTACCGCAGCAGCAACACTTTACCAGCCTGCTGTAAAGTTCCCACCCAGGTTAGAGCTGTCTCAGCTCTCTGGGGGAATACAGAGCAGTGTTGGAAGATCATTGCCCTTCTCTACTCCATCAGCATAACGGGAGATCTGGAGAAATTAAATTTGAGAAGATCATAAATGATGTGGCGAGATGATCTCTACCATTAATCTCCCCAGACCCCACATCGCTCAGATTCCACAGAATCTAGTAAGGTGGAGCGCAAAAACAGCAAGGAGGAGCAAACATTGATGGGAGATATATATCAAAGTGAATGCTGGAATACAAATGCTGGACATGTTATTAAACTGGAAACGTGATATACACATTTGTGGGTACTGCAGTAATAATATACTGCTTACATTATATCTAAATTGTGTTAACCCAATTGAATGCTAATGTTGGGAAAAATTGATCTCATGACCACGTGTGAGGTAGTTTACATGAACATTATGTCGAGCAACGAGCTGGAGATCAGGTTATTTAGGAATTGGTGTTGAGTGATCAGAAGAGCCAAATGAAAGTTTTGCTATAAAGGACCTTTTGGGAAAAGTGACCACAATGTATTGGTTTTCTTTCATGCTGTTTGAGTACAAGGCAATTTTTGTTTTATTTGCAGAAACCGTTATAAATCTGAGTCATGCAAGCCATTAAGGTATGAGGAGAAAGTGTGGACTACAGATGCTGGAGATCAGAGTCGAAGTGTGTGGTGCTGGAAAATCACAGTCAGGCAGCATACTATGAGCAGATAAATCGATGTTTGCAGCATAAGCCCTTCATCAGGAATCAATCTTCTGGGCAAAGGGGGCTGAGAGATAAATGTGAAGGGGGTGCGGGTGGAGGGAGGTAGCTGGGATTGCGATAGGTAGATGAAGGTGGGGTTGGAAGTGATAGGTGACAAATGGAGACAGAATGCCTCATCTACTGCATCCATTAAACCCAACGTGGTTTTCTCTACATTGGCGAAGCAGGAGTTCAACTTGTGGAACATTTCAGTGAACACCTCTGGAACATCCACATTGAACAAATCCATCACGTTGTGGCTGAGCGCTTTACCTCCCCTTCCCACTCTGCCAAGGACATGAGGGTCCTGGGCCTGCTCCATCGCCAAACCCAAGCCACCAGAAGCCTGAAGGAAGAAAGCCTCATCTTCTGCCTTGGGACCCTCCAACCACAGGGGATCATAGTGGATTTCCCCATTTCCCCATTTCCCCTAATCACATCTTATCCTACTCCAAGCTTCCAAATCAGCACCGCCCTTTTGAACGTTCCTATGTTTCCACCTTCCTCCCTATCAATCTGGTCCACCCACCTTCCTCTCCGACTATCACTTTCAACCCCACCTTCATCTACCTATTAGATGAAAGGAGGCAGCTTAAGAAAATGCCAAGTGTTGCAGTAAACCAGTGGATTCAGAGAAATGTAGGACCCAGCAAAGGATGACCAAGAAACTGAGATGAAAATTACAAAGAGAAAAAGCGTGCAAACGAAAGAAAAACATAAAGACTGCTAAAAAGCGTCTATCAATGTACGAAAAAAAATAAGGCCAAATGTGGAACAGTTGGTGTGTTTTCAGGATAATTTATTGCAAAGGACAGAGAAATGGCAGGGAAAAGAAACAGTTTCTTTGTGTCTATCTTCATGGAAGAATGTCCAGATTTTCTCCCAGAAATACCAAGTGACCCTGGGACTTGTGTAAGTAAAGTCTAAGATCATTCTTATCAGTGTTGGGGTTATCTTTGAAAAGAAAGCTGGATTGAGTATTTATAAATCTGACAGACTAGATGCACATCATACAAGAATTTCAGAGGAAGCAGCAATAGACATGTTGATTGCATTGCGGATTTTCCCTTTATTTTCCGACACATTCCCGAAAGGCATATAGCCAATCTGGATAAGGCAAAGATTATAAATATTATCCAACAGTTTAAGAAAGGATGGATTTGGAGAATGGTGAACTACAGACCAGTTATCTTGTCATCCGCAGTGGGGTATCTGTTGGACTCGATTACAAAGAACATGCTACTAGATATTTAGAAGATTATAACATAACTGGGGAGTGTGAGAATGTACCAATGGATTGAAAACCAGAAGTGACAAACATAATTTTGGAATGGTTTGAAGATGATTCTTGTGGACATAGGCAATGATGAACCATTGGATAAAGTATAGTTGGATATTCATGAGGTTTTTTTAAAGAACTCACAGGAAGTTCATAAGAAAAAATAAAGCGAGAGGCATTGGGAAGAACATATGCAAATGGGAAAGTAAAAATTAGGTTTACATTCATGTGAATATAATTGGAAGATAGAGGATATAGTGCACCAGTTGCATCGACCGTTGGTGAGACTAAACGTAGAATATTGTGTATCATTTGTAGTCCCAATCTAAGAAAGAATACATTGACTACAGAGGAAATTTAAAAGGTATTATCCAGATTAATCCGTAAAATGGCAAGGTTGTCTGATGGGGAACCTCAGCCTGTAATCTCGAGTTTCAAAACATGAGAGTTGATTGTAGTGAATCTTAGAAACATCGAAAGGACTGAATAACAGAGGGACATGAAGAAGTACAAGTAGGTGAGATAAGGGAGAATCCAACGATATTCTACACGGACAAGCAGAACAGAATACTCAGCAAACAGTTAGTGTCCATAAGAAACCAAAGGGGTAATCTGTGGGTCAAGCTGGAGAACATTGATGGATTGTTACATGAGACCTTCACATCTATTTTACTTGGGAGAAGGAGGCGGCAGATAGAGAATTCAAGAAGATGGACTAGGAAGCTCTTGAACAGATTGATGTAAAATATGAGCAGGGATTTGAGGTTTTGTTCTGTACAAATGTGGACCAATCTCCATGTCTGAATGAGTTGTATCACAGGCGGCTGTTGGGGTCAAAGGAGGAAAGACCCTGACTGAATATTTTAATTAGAATCTGACCATAGGGGATGTGCCGGAGAACTGGAGAACTGCTAATACGATTCCACTTCACAGTAAGGGTGGGAGAAATAGACCAGGGAAATATAGAAGAGCGAGTATTAGATCACTGTTAAGGAAACTACTGGATAAAATAGGGAAGGAGAAAATCGAACTCCAATCAGAGTTGCAAGGTTTTGATCAGATTATAATCATCATGACTTTATCAGAAAGAAGTCACATCCAATGGATTTGATTGAATTAGTTTGAGGAGGTCGATTGTTTAACTTTGTAGGAAGGTCTTTGACAAATTTCCACCTGGGAAACTGAAAAATAAAGTAAAATCTCGCAATATGAAAGGTAACTTGACAAGTTACAACGAAAATTGTCTGAGTGGCAGGAGACAGAGGGTGGTGGGAGAAGGCTGTTTGTGTGACTGGAGACCAGTGTCCCCCTGGTATACCACAGGGATCAGTGGTGTGTCCCTTATTGTTTGTGTTATTCATAACAAAATATAGATGTGAATGTGGAGGGGGCTCGGTGGAGAGTGGGGAAGATGTGATAAGTCAGTGCATGTTGACATAAAGATTGGCTGGGTGGTTCGCAGTGAGGAGGAAGGCCTTAAGTTACAGGAAGATGCAGATGGAATGGTCAGATGGGCAGATCAATGGCAGATAGAATGTAACCCTGATAAATATGAGGTAATGCACTTTGGGAGATAGAACCAGGCAGGGGAGGACTCAATAAATGGCAGCACACTGTGAAGCTGAGATTGTGCTTCTCCACACATCCCTGAATGTGACTGGACAGGTTAATGTTTAAAAATGTGTTGCTGGAAAAGCACAGCAGGTCAGGCAGCATCAAAGGAGCAGGACAATAGATGTTTCGGGCAGATTCCTGAAGAAGGCTTATGCCCGAAACATTGAATCTGCTGTTCCTTTGATGCTGCCTGACCTGCTGCGCTTTTCCAGCAACACATTTTTTAAGATGTTATCTCCAGCATCTGCATTCGTCACTTTCTCCTGGACAGGTTAATGGACTAGTTAAGAATTGGACCTTGGGTGTAGCGTTTCCTAATCAGGGCGTAGATTATAAGAGCTAAACAGGGCTTTGGTTCGGCCAAAATGGAGTACTGTATGTAGCTCCGGGAACCACATTCCAGGAAGGATGTGATTGTACTGGAGAGGGTGCAGAGGAGATTTACCAGGATGTTCCCTGGGATGGTGCATATCAGCTATGGAGAGAGGCTGGATAAGCTCAGGTTGTTTACTTTGGAGCAGAGAAAGCTGAGGAGTCAGTGATTCAGAAGGATAGGATTATAAGCGACACAGACAGGGTGGATAGAGAGCAGCTGTTCCTTTTAGTCAGGAGGTCAAGAACAAAGGAGCACACTTTTAAAGTGAAGAGTTTGAGGTTCAGAGATGATTTGAACATTTTTTCACCTCGAGGTGTGGGGTTCTAGGATTACTTCCTGAGAGGGGAATGATCACCTCACAATCGTTAGCAAGTACTTGGACGAGCAATTGGAAGTGTCATAACATTCCAGGCTACGGGCCTGGTGTAGGAAAGTGGGACTAGTATAGATCGTGCTGTACTTCTGTTGGCACAGAGTCTATGCCCCTGTGAGTGTATAGTGTGGAAGGTCAATTATTGAGCAGTTTAAGGCAGGAATTGATGGATTTCTGAAGAGTTATATTCACAAGGGTTATAAGAGTGAACTGTATTCGCTTGTTAAATTATGTCAATGTGAGAAATATGAGAAAACAAGTGCAGTTTCCTTACTGTTTGAAACCAGAGAATGGGGAATGGGGAACAGGGAAATGGCAGAACCATGAAGCCACTACTTCCGTTCTGTCTTCACAAAACTTTCTAACAATACAAGGAAAACCAAGTCTGGTGTGGGAAAATGAAAGAGTACATGGAACATAGAACATAGCAAGTAAATGGTTTAGCAGAAATTATTGTGGCTGAAAGTAATGGTCATAGACAACACTGACATAGATTTATGAAATGGGAATTATGTTTGAGAAACAAACTGGGAGACAAATGAAAGAGAAGCAATGGATGTAAAACATTGTGATTTTTAGAAAAATGTTGGTCAAGCTCCAAGCCCAATTTGCAAAATGAAATCTGAGTGGATTGGGGCTAATATATGGACATGTTTCTAGAATGGGACAGCTGGCAGCAAACAGTGAATAGAAATAAACAGACCCGTCAAGTAACAGCCTGACATTTTCTGAAAGGTATGAATCTGTGAGTATGACTATGTCCCAGACTCCCCATTACCTTCCCCAGATATCTCCTGTCTCATCAGCAGGACGGACACAGCAGAAGTGGCGTACAGTCTGAATACAGTTGGAAGGGAATTGCTCTTGGAGTCCTCAACAGTGACTCTGTATCCCAACAAGTCTGATGGCATTAGTTTACACATGGGAAAGGAAACCTCCTGCTGATCACCATGTACCAGCCTCTCTCAACTGATGAATCAGTACGCCTCCATGCTGACCAACACTTGGAGGAAGCGCTGAGGGGAGCATGTACGCAAAATGTACTCTGGGTGGGGGATTTCAATGTTCACCACCAACGGTATATCAGCTACAGCATTACTAATCGAGCTGGCCGGGTCCTAAATGATATAACTGGCGGCAGGTGGTGAAGGAACCAACAAGAGGAAAATACATACTTGACCACAGCCTTACTAATCTGCCAGTTGCAGAAGTATCTGCCCATGACAGTATCGGTAAGAGTGACCACCGCATAGTCATTGTGGAGACAAAGTCACACCTGCATATTGAGAATCACCTCCACCATGTGGGTGGTACTATCACGGTGCTTAATAGGGCAGACTTTGAACAGATCTACCAGCTCAAATCTGCATGTCCATAAGGTGTTGTGTGTCATCAATAGCAGTGGAATTGTACTCCCGCATAACCTCATGGCCTGGTATATCCCCCTCGCAACAATTGCCATCAATCCAGAGGATCAACATTGGTTCAATGGAGTGTGCAGGAAGGCAGGAGCAGCACCAGGCATACCTGACAATGAGGCATCAGCCTGGTGAAACCACCAAAAAGGACGACTTGTACGCCAAACAGCATAAACGGTAAGTGATAGACAGAGCGAAGTGATCCCATAAGCGACGGTTCAGATCTAAGGTCTACAGTCCTTCTACATCTAGCCGAGAAACGTTGGGGACAATTAAACAATTCACTGGAGGAAGAGATTCCACAAATAACCCCTTCCTCCATGATGGAAGAGCCCAGCACCTCAGTGTATAAGATAAGGCTGATGCATTCGCAACAATCTTCAGTCAGAAATGCTGAGTGGATGATCCATCTCAGCCTCCTCCAGTGGTCCTCAGCAATTCAGTTACCAGTCAACAACCAATTTGATTCCGTCCACGCGATATCCAGAAACGATTGGAGATACTGGATACTCCATAGGGTCCATAACCTGACCACATTCTGGCAATAGTACTGAAAACCTGTGCTCCATAACTTGCCACACCCCTAGCCAAACTGTTTCAATACAGTTACAACAATGGCTTCTCCTCATTATGTGGAAAATTACCCCAAGTATCTCCTGTATATAAAAAGCAGAACCAATCCAATCCGGCCAATACCACCCCATCAGTCTCCTCTCGATCATCAGCAAAGTGGTGGAAGTAGCACCTGCTCAGCAATACCCTGGTCAATGACGCCCAGTTTGGGCTCCACCAGGGCCACTCAGCTCCTGACCTCATTACCGTGGTTCAAACATGGACAAAAGACCTGAATTCCAGAGGTGGGGTGAGAGCGATAGCACTTTAAATCAAGGCTGCATTCGACCCTGTGTGGTATCAAGGGGCCTTTGCAACACTGGAATCAAAGGGTATCAGGGGCAAACTCCCCGCTGGTTAGAATCATACCTGACACGTAGGAAGATGGTCATGGTTGATGAAGGTCAGTCAACTCAGCTCCAAATCTGCAGGAGTCCCTCGAGCAGTGAACGAAAACTTCTTCAGGGCTGCTTCATCAATGACCTTCCCTCCATTTTAAGGTCAGCAGTGGGGATGTTCGCCAATGATTGTACAATGTTCTGCAACATTTGTGACTCCTCAGATACTGAAGCAGTCCATGTTCAAACGCGACAAGATCTGCAGAGTATCCAGGCTGGCAAGTGGCAAGTAATATTCAGGCCACACAAATTCCAGACCGTGACCATCACCAATTAAGTACAATCTAACCTGCCCCTTGGCATTCAATGATGTTACTATCATTAAATCCCCCAGTATCAGATTCCTGGTGGGTAATCATTGCTCAGAAACTCACTGGTCTCGCCACATGACCACCATAACTATAAAAGCAGGTCAGAAGCTAGGAATACTGCGGCGAGTAACGCACATCCTGACTTCCAAATGTCTGTCCATCATCTACAATGCATAAGTCAGTAGTGTGATGGAAGACTCCCAATTTGCCTGGATGAGTGCAGCCCCAACAAGAAGCTTTATACCATCCAGGACAAAGCAAACAGTTTGACTGTTCCTTCATCCACAATGCTCCACCATCAACGCTCAGCAGCAGCAGCAGTGTTTTACTCTCTACATGCTGCAATGAAATGATTCACCAAAGATCCTCAGAGACCATCTTCCTAACTCACGACCCCATCTGTCTGCAAGGACAAAGGCTGCAGATGTATGGAAATACTGTCATCTTCTGGTTCCCCTCCAAGCCAGTCACCAACCTGACTTGGAAATATATCACCGCTCCTTCACAGTCACTGGGTCAGAATCCTGGGATTCCCTCCCTAATGGCATTGGAGGTCAACCACAGCAGGTGGACTGCAGCGTTCAACAAGGCAGCTCACCACCACCTTCTCAAGGGCAACTAGGGACAGGTAATAAATGTTGGCCCAGCCAGTGACTCCCAGATTCACGAAATAAATAAATAGAAATTAACAGAGGACGGTTGCTGAGGTGTCGCAGGGATCGGTGCTTGGGGCCCAGCTGTTCACAATGCCCTTTAAACATTTGGTTACTGGAATCAGATACAATATATCCCAGCCTGCTGACAGCACTAACGGATGTGGGATTGTGAGTGGGTGAGGAGGATGTAAAAAAGCACCGAGAAGACTAAGACAAGTGGAGTGAATGGGTAAATACGTGAAAAATGGAGAACAATGTGAATAGAGATGACGGTGTGCCCTTTGGTGGAAACGATAAATTGGCAGCCTACCATTTGAAAGGGATTGGTTGAAACATGTTGATCTACAAAGGGACGTATGATCCTGTTTGTTGTTTCCTTCTGCATAAACCTCTGAGGCCCATGCAGTGCAGTGAGTTCTGCAACCAGATGTCAATACTCGGCATGGAGATTGGCACGCTGTCCAGTGTACACAGACCCACCAAGTGGGGAGCTGTAACATTAAAAAGGATCTGCATCTCCCTGTACACCAGATGCTGAAACCAATATTGCAGAAACAGAAAGCAGTGAGGAAGATAAATGAAGTGTTGACCTTCATTTCAGGGGGATGTGAGTCCAGAAATAAGGGTGGCTTATTGCAGCTGTACAGGGCCTGGTGAGCTATCATCCCGAACATTGTGCAGTATTGTGTGTAGTTTTGGTCTCCTTACCTAATAAAGGACAAACCTGACATTGATGGAGAGCAGTGAAGGATGACCAGATTGATCTCTGGGATGACGGGCTTGTTGTGGGAGCAGAGATTGGGGAGACTGGGCCAGTATTCCACGGGGTTTAGGAAAATGAGTGGAGATCTCAGTGAAATATACAAAACTCTGACAGGGTAAGTCAGTTTGGAAGCAGGTCACTCTGCATTGAGATGAGAATAAATGTTTGCACTCACAGACTGGTGAACCTGGGGAATTCGCTCGCACCTGGAAACCGAGACATTGATTATAGATAAGGATTTAGAGACAGTAAAGGGATGGTGGGAGAGCAGGTGTACGGTGTTTAAATGAAGGGCAAACCATCATTACATTGAATTGGGTAGCAAACTCGATGGACCAAACGTACTACTGCACTTCCTATTTTATAGCTTCCCAAGTTACTCTCATTAACGGATATGTATATCGTGTGGGGTAAGTGCATTGAGGAGATTTTATCGATGAACTAGAATGGGGAGGCTGAATGTGTTGTATGACCTTCTCCTTTCCCGCTGTTTCTGTACAGTCTGTGGGAAAGCTCTGCAAATGTTTTCACAAGCTCTCAGATGTTAGGAAGGAGGTCTCTGCAGAGTCGACAGGACTGTGTTCCCATTCTCTTTTCCGACACTGATGCTGAGGCCGGGTGTTCTGTCCAGTTTCATCCTTTCAGACCTTGTAGTAGTTTGATACAAATGAGTGCTTTGCTGGGCTGTTTCAGAGACCATTGAAATGTTTATCACATGTCAGGGTCTTTAGAGTCACCTTTAGCCCAGCCAAGGACATCATGGGAGATTCACTTACAAAAGTACATTGGAGAAGGAAATTCTGTTTACAATCGATATTGGCTTCAAGGTCACTGTAACTGACCCCAGATTTTAGATCTAGATATTTTATTGATTGTCTTTAACTTCCACTAGCTGCTGGAGCATTAGTAATCCAGTGACATTTCCACAACAGCACCATCTCCACATGGAGACCTATTGGAAACCACACTGAGCAGGTTATTTCTCTGCTGTTTGCCAGCTCTGTCAAAAAGAATTCCAACCAATTTGACTGTCGTGATGGGATTGAGGAGGTGGTAATTGGTCAGATTATAATTATTCCCGTTTTAGGGAGCGGGACGTAGCTGAGTAATTTTCCACAATGCCCGGGAGATGTCGGAGTTGGAGCTGGAATGAAACAGTTTCCCCAGGGACACAGCTTGTTGTCCAGCACAAGTCTTCAGTCCTATTGCAGGAATGGTGTCAGGGCTCATTGCCTGTGTCATATCTACTCTGTTCAGCTGTTTCTTCATGTCACGTGCAGCAATTGAAATTGGTTGAAGACTGACATCTGTGATTCTGTGGGCATCGTGATGAGGGTGAGGTGTATCATCGACACAACACTTCTGGCAGAGGATGCTGCAGATGAAACATCCTTCTCTTTTACACTGATGTGCAGGTCTGTTCCATTATTTAGGATGGGAATGTCTGTGGAGCCTTCGCCTCCAATCATTTGTTTAATCGTCCATCACCATTTTATAACTGAACGTGACAGGACTGCAGTACTTCGTTCAGATCTGTTGGTCAAGTCTGGTAGCTTTAATGAGTTAGCATCAGGTTAAAGTTCATGTGATTCTGCCTCTGACATGTTCACTCACACTCGTCACTGAGCCATAGATGGTGTTGATGGTAATGACAGACTGAAGTGTTACCCTGGCAAAAAGTTTCAGGTTGTGATTGAATGCAGGTCTGCCTCTCCTGCTCCTGTGGTCTACAGCACTACATGAATACGCAGTTTCGAGCTGCAATACCTGCAATGCAATTCTGCTGTCTGTTCCCCAATTCTCACTGAGACCCATTCACCCATCAGCCCAGCACTCAGTGACCTAACCTGGTTTCTGATGTGGAAATACTTCCATTTTCAAACTCTCGTTCTACTGAGGGTCTGTCTCTCCGAGTCTTGCTTCCAATCTGATACATTCCTCAAAAGCATTTAACTGATCTTAATTCAAATGTTTAATTCACCTGAATCTTTTTCCTTGAGACATACCATCATCTGTGTTGAAAGTGAATGTGTTTCCTCTGTTTCTCTCCCTGACCACGATTAAGAGCTCTGCAGTGTCAGTAATGCCAACCTTATGTAGTTGCAGATCCAATAAATTCTCTGGATTCCCAATCATCTTCACCACATTGTATGTTTTCTATTTTGGTTTGATGCCTTATCGCTCATGGCTGCCTTGTTCTCCCATGAGTATGTTTCATCTTCTTGGGGTTGCATTTCTGGTATTATCTTCCGAATTATCCCCAGAACCTCCTCCCATTGCTGCTCCATGGTCTTTCGTGCTCAGCTCCCCTTCCAATTAACTCTGGCCAGCTCCTCCCGCATGTCTTGGTAGTTACATTGCTTAATTATAACCACATTACATCTTGAAGAGAGCGTTAGATATAAACTGAAAGGAGGAGTTTTGGGAGATCGGACAAGAAGAATAATTGATGGATTTCTTAACTAGATGCAAAGGGAGAACGAGAGAGAGGATATAGATCTGGAGAAGTGGAAAATGAGAAAACTACATGATCGAAAGAAGTAGATGAACATTCCCCAATGGTTTGGCAATGCCTGTGTGCTGTGGTCCTTGGTACAGTGCGTGTACAACAGAGTAATATGTTCAAATGCTGAGTCTGATGCCAGAATATTTATCTTCGATTATATGACAGACACTAGCTTTGGAAAGAACCCAACAGGCCAATATATTGAAGGGGATTAACTGAAATAAGTTGGGATACGAGAATCAAGAATTTGGAGCACTCATCCTGGTAAGAATGAGAGAGTACAGTAGGGAATTCTAGAAAAGGAGGGAACGTTGAGAGGATCAAATCATGTTTTAATGTTTTATCAATTTTATACATCATGTGCATCATTTTTCGTTAACTGTGTCTCTGTTGTTCATTTACAATGTGTTGCGCACATGTGAAAAATGCGACTTATCTGCACACACACATTGATTAAACAGTGTATATAAAATCATTTTTCGACCATTGAAACTGTCCTGTTGTCGTGTTACGAGGATACATGAACACCAACTGGCCACCAAAAGACATGACGCACTATCACTATGTTCCATACATACAGACAAAGAAAGGCATCACTTTGACTGGGACAAAACACACACATGCTAAGACACGCAAGGACCTTCTTAGAGGAATGGCGTTCTAACCAGAAGTCCATCAATAAACGGATCAATTTCGATCCAGTCTACATTGTCTTGTTAAAATAACCGAAAATGACATCACCCACTTTAAGAAACCAAGACCTATCAATAGAGAGGCGGGACATACCACCAGCACTTCAGCAGATACTCTCACTGATGATGTCACCTAGTCATGGTGACGAAACTTCTGAAAACAAACCTTCAAGCTCAATGAGCTAACTTGCACACATATAAATTGTTACTTTTTGTTCATTAGTTGAATTTAGGAGTTCTCTATCGCTCACGTTTTGACAGATTATGATGTGAAGTGAGCTTTTCTGGGTGTGTGGTTTCAATTAACAGAGGGATTCGACATTGATGTCATAACAGATTGGGGTCTTGCCGTGTGGCACTTGGACCGACTTGAACAGATTTCAGATACAACAGGTCCCAGCAAATTCCAACTCATTGCAATTAGCGACTTTGATCTTCAAATAAAACCAGTGGGAAAATTTGTTTAATTCTGTTACTTGTGGTTGATTAAATCAAAAGTGAGGGAAATGGCTTTTAACATTACTAAAGAGGTTCCCAAATTTTCCAAGGAAGTTTAGAAGGACAGAAGGAGGACATTTTTTAGAAATAGCAAATAGGTTGGAATTGAGTTTAACCAGGGAGAAAAGGGAAGCTGAAATTGTTATGGAGTTGGTCAAGCACTTTGATGTATCAGAGAAACAGGCAACTGCAGTGGAGTTAGAAAAAACTTAAATTGCAAATGTGGCAACTGGAGATAGAAGATAACTAAAGGGAAGGAAATAGAGAGAGAAGAAAGAGAAAGAGAGGAAAAAGAAATAGAGAGAGGATTTGAAATGCAGAAGTTGGGGATTAGACAAGAAAGTTATGTTAACAGGATGGAGATGAAGGGAGAACATAGGGATGTATACAACTATGTTAATAACTTGCCATATTTCGGTGACTAAAATGTCAAAACCTTCTTTATTTCATTTGAAAAAATGGCTAGTCAGATGACGTGTCCAGTGAACTTGTGGGTAATGCTAGTTCAGACTAAGATGGTGGGCACAGCTGGTGAGGTATGGAAACGCTATCAGATGAGGGGTCAAGAGATTATAAAGATGTCAAATTGGCTATATTGATGGGTTATGAATTGGTACCAGAAGTATATAGACAGATGTTCAGAAAAATAGAGATGGAAACAGGTCAGTCTTATATTGAGTTTGAAAGAAGTAACCACAGTAATTTTGATAAATGGGTGGTGGCCTTAAACATGAATAAGACCTGTGAGGCTTGAAGGGAGATTAATTTGCTGGAGAAGTTAAAAGACTCACTTCCAGAGATAGTAAGAATTCATGTGCATGTACCGAAAGTTCAAGAAGTGAGAAGCACGGCAGAAAGGGCAGGTAAATATACACTGGGGCATGAGATGATATTTAGCTTCTGACAGGAGTTCCATCCTGTGAGGGATAGAAATTGGGAGAAGGGAAGATCACACATTACAAAGCGAACAGTAGCGCACAATACTTTACCACAGGTGAAGAAAGAAGCCCAAGGGGGTTGAAAGGTGGTGAAAGGCCTCAGGTGTTCTCACTATAAGGGAGTGGAAAACATAAAATGACAGTGCCGATGGTTTAAGAAGGGCACTGGGAAAAGGTGATTTCACTGCAGTAAGCTGGGACACACTGTGCTGGGCGTTGAATGAAGGCACTTTGGGGAAAGATGTGGTAGAAGAGGCTAAGCCCAGTGGAATTAGTGAAACTGGTAAAGGAGACCCCAACTGGAGCCGAGGAGCTGCAGGAGAGTGCACAGCCGAGGCAAGGGCTGAGTAAGGAGGCAGTGCCTGATCTCTGAAAGAATTCGTCTCTGTAGATAAAGTTTACTCAGAAAGAACAGGGGGAGAAGGACAAGAAGTTATAATTTTGTGAGATACGGGATCTGCTCAGTCTCTAATAGTTGAGAAGTGAGGCGCCAGAAAAGCACAACAGATCAGGCAGCATCCAGACAGCAGGACAATCGAATATCAGGCAGTAACCCATCGTCAGGAATGTGGTTGCGGGACAAAGGGACTGAAAGATAAATACGAGGGTAGTAGCTGAGCTGGTGGAAGGGTCACTGGGAAAGCAATAAGAAAATGTAGGTGGGAGTAATAGTGATATGTCGGAGGGGAGGGTGCAGTCGGTAGGCGGGAAGGAAGATGGATAGTTAGGGCAGTTCAAGAGGGCACTGCTAGGTTGAACGGTTGGATCTGGGAGAGGTTGGTGGAGGGGAGATTTGGAATTTGGTGAAGTCAACTTTGATGCTCTACAGTTTGAGGGTTCCAGCTGTCCTACCACCGATAGGAGTCCTATCACCCTCCTGTCCAACCTATCACTATCACACCCCACCTGCATCTACCTATCGCCTTCCAAGCTCCCTTCCACCCAGCTCCACCCCACCCTCCTATTTATTTCTCAACCTCCTTCCCCCTCCCTTACCCCCCACTTTCCTGATGAAGGATTTATGCCTGAAACGTTAACTCTCCTGCCCCTCGGATGCTGCCGACGTGTTGTGCTTTTCCAGCCCCACACTTTCCAACTGTCATCTCCAGCATCTGCAGCCCTCAATTTCTCTCGGCCGCTAAAAGTAAGAGATGAAAGTATTTTCACTCTTTCTGGCATATTAATCAAGTGTGGGATAATTTGTCGAATGGGGTCAGAAATTAAGCATTCCCTTGTGTAACATCAGGATGGAATGCCAAATCAAGATTAGGGAAGTAACAGTGAGAGTGAGTAACAGAGTGTCAGTTCCAGGAATACAGTTTGTTCTTGTGAACGATTTAGCAGGAGGCGAGGTGGGAGACGCACTCCTTGTGGTGGAGAAGGCAACAGAAGTCTAGGGAAATGGGGTGTTAAAAGAAAAATACCGAGGAATCTTTCCAGAGTGTGTAGTAACAAGAGCCCTCTGTCATAAGTTACAGCAGGAAGGAAAAACGAACGAAAAAGACAAATGAATTGATGCTCAGTGAACTGACCACCTGTTTGATGTCACGGTGCAGGAAAAACCTGAACAGGCAGAGGATCAGGCAGAGGGGTTTAGTCCAGAAAGGCTAATGGACTTACAACAGATATATACACACACATTCACACACACATACACATGCACACACACAGAAAAGGAGTCAGAATAAATTGTTGAACATTATTAACTTAAAGATAGAATCCTAAAATTAAAATGGAGACCCCGATAGGTTACTGCCGAAGGGAAATGTGCCAAAGTGCACCAGATTGTGTTACCTGTCGCATACAATGTTATGGCTAGCACATAAACTAATTGCAGGCGGTCACCTAGGTGTACAGAAGACTCAGGCTAAGGTACAGAAGTATTTCCACTGGCCTAGAATGCACAAGGACGTGTTTTATTTTTGTACATGACGTACATACCAAATGGTAGGTAAGTAACAAGCAGTAATAAAACCAGCACCATTCTTGCCAATTCCTGCATTCGAAGAACATTTCACGTGGGTTATGATTCATTGTGTAACTCCCCTTCCTAAAATAGAAGTGGAAAACTATATTTGCTGACCATAATGAATGTGTCCACCAGATTTCCAGAGGCAATTCCATTCCGGAATGTTAAGATAAAACGGGAGGTGGAGGTGTTGGTAGCTTTCTTTACTCGCTGTCGGCTAGGCAGTAAGATTGAGTCAGACCAAGGAACTCATTTTACCGCTCAGCTGTTTAAGGAAGTCATGGATAGCTTCAGCATGCAGCAGTTTAAATCAAGTGCATCGGAACTTGAATCCCAGGGAGCTTTGGAAAGTTAGCATCAGACGCTGAAGACCATGTTAACAGTGTTCTGTTATGATTACCCGAATGATTGGAATAAAGGTGTCCCATTATATTGTTTGCCATTAGAGAAGCCCCAAATAAATCTACTGACTTTACTTCCTTTGAGTTAATATTCGTACATGAAGTGAGAGGACCTTTGAAATTAATTAAATATAAATTGACAGGACAAAAGTCGGAAATCTCACACTTGGATTCTCTGTGTGAGGTGAAGGAGAGAGTCGATGGAGTAGGTGAGTTTGCGAAATAGTAACTAAAGAGCACAACATAGAGTGAAGCAGGTGGCAGATAAAAACTCTGAAACTTTGCGGATTTCCCGTGGGGATGACGTATCAGTATCGCCACGACTGGTAGGTAATCCATTCAAAGCCAGGTTTAGTGGCCTCTTTCAAATTAGAAAAAAATGTGGAGTCAGTTAAGCTATCTAGTAAAGATACTGGAGATGACAAAAAAACTTTATCGAGTATTTTATATGGATGAATAATGCTCCAGACACATTTAAGACTCAGGAACAGAGCTGTGACCAGATGAACAAATTGTGTAGTTTATCTGTATGATGTGGTGATCTTTAGCAAGTGATTAAAAGCTCACATGTTACAGCTGGCAGAGCATGTTGAACAAGAAGCAAACTTGGAATAAACTTAAAGAAAACAGAATTCGCGAAGGCAGAGGTGACGTTCTCGGGACATTAAATTGGACATGGGAGGTTGATCCCATGGAACACAAAGACGAAGGGCTTTGAGGAATTTCCACGAAGTAAGAGGTGCTTCGATTTTTGGAACTGAGTGGATTCTATCGGAACTTTGTTCCAAACTTCAGCAGCGTATTGGCACCACTGATGGATTTATTAAAGATGAACACAGAATTATGGTGGACAGAACAATGCCAGGAGGCATTTGAGAATTTTAAAGCAGGATTAAACACCACACCTGTTTTAACTACACCAAATATTCTGAAACCCTTTGAAAATTGTGTTTGATGCTCGGGATATCGGGGTCGGAGATGTATTGATACAGAAAGATGATGATGGAACTGAATGGCTATTTGGTTACTTGTCGAAAAAACTCAATATCTACCAGAAGAAAAAATACAAAATCTCCATTATTGAACAAGAATGATTAAGTTTCACACTGGCCTGACAATATTTTAATGTGTATATGACAAACAAATTGTCGGAGATGGTTGTGGACAATGACAAATCTCTCGCATTTTTTGGAATAGTTAAAGACCAGAATATGAGACTATTTCATTGGAATCTTATTACAACGACTTTAAACTTACAAAATGTACATGCTGCGGCTCCTACAATGTGATAGCAGATTTGTTATCGCGGATTTAAAGGAAAAAGTGTAAATAAGATTTACCTTATTCCAGTGTTATAATGGTGTGCAGAATTAATATGAATGATATAACTGAGATTAATACTTTTGTATTTCATAAATTTGGGATTAAGAATTAGAGGAGAAGAAATGTAGTCATCTTTTCATTCTGCTGGTTCACTTTATTTTCTGAAGCGGGGAGATGTTATGAAGCCAAAAACATGTATGGGTACTTTAAAACAGAACGGGTTTTGCCGAATAGAAATTAAAGCCACAGATGCCAGCTAAAGGTCAAATTGTTCCACATGTCACCATTAGCTGTGAAATGGATACCTGAGTTTTGGTTGCTGTTTTGACGGCCATTCGAATGCAACCAAAGAGTTTAAATAACGCTCAGGAAACCAGAAGCCAATGGAATTTGAATATTATTGTTTGGACACCTGGTAAGCAACCAAATTATGAGAATTACTATATCATGTGGAGTATACATACCCAGCATTTTGAACACTGGTGGGAGAGCTACTGCCATCCAACAGCCGAGCAACTGCTGTAGAGCAGTAGTGCTAACTGGCCATCTCAAACACTCTCTATCAAAGACACATGTTCATGTAAACCTACTTGCAATAAAAAAATGACCCGGAGAGATCAGCAGCTGGAAGAGTGAGCACAGCGGGAAAGATGGAGACTGTGTGGTCTTGAGGTTGTAATGTTTAATATGTGGGCTGCTGGAACAGCATATCTTTACAGAGTTGGAGTCAGATAGTAAGTATCTTAGAAAAGAGGGGCTTGTATTTGTCAATAGTTGTTGTTTAGTGTTCACTATTAAAGTTAAGAAACAAACTTTTTAATTTTTGTTTAAATAGTGGAATATAGGAGATCGGTGTCAATCATATTTTAACAGATTACGAGGTGAGGCGAGCTTTTCTGGGTGTTTGCTTTTAATTAACAAAGGGGTTCATCTTCACCTTGTAAATGTCCATTCATACTAACCCAATTTCCCTGCAGTTGTCCCATATCCTTCTAGTCCTTTCCGATCCACATATTTATCCAAATGCTTTTGAAATGTTGTTAATGTAACCCCCCCCCCCACCCCCGCCCCACCACCAACACATCTGCTGGCAGCTCATCCATGTACCAGCCCTCTGTGTAAAGAAGTGGCCCCTCAGGTTCCCTTTTATTCCTTCCCCTTTAACCTTAAACTGATCCCCTCTAATCCTCGATTCTCTACACCTTGGAAAAAGACTGAGAGCATTAACCCTATCCATACCCTTCGTGATTTTATACAGCTCTGTAAGGACTCCCTCAGTCTCTTACACTCTAAAGAAAAGGTCCTAGCTTGTCCAACCACTCCCTATAACTTAGACCATTGGTTCCTGGCAACGACTTTGTAAATTTCTTCTGCACTCTTTCTAATTTCATAACATCCTCCCTGTAACAAGGTTACAAAAACTGAATAGAATACTCCAAGTGCGGCCTTACCGAAGTCCTGTGTAACTACAACATAACTTCCCAACTTCTATCCTCAATGTCCTGCCTGATGAAGGCCAATGTGCCAAAACCCTTCTTCGCTCCCCTGTCAACCTGTGACTCTACTCTTAGAGAACGGTGCCCGTGAAAACCAAGGTCTCTCTGCCCACTGCACCCCTTAAGACCCTCCCATTCACCGTGAAACCCCTACCTTGACTTGAGTTTCCAAAATGCAAGACCTCACACACCTATATTAAATTCCATTTGCCATTTCTCGGCCCAGTTCCCCACCTGATTAAGGTCCTGCTGCAATTTCTGATAAACTTTCTCACTGATCACGTTACCACTTATTTTAGTGTCATCTGCAAACTTACTAATCATGCCTTGTACATTCTCAACCAAATCATAGATAACAAACAGCAATGGACACAGCCTTCAGTCTGACCATTATCCTTCCACTAAACCCTCTGCTTCCGACCATCAACCCAACTGCGTATCCCATTGGACAGTTCCCCCAGCATTCCACGTGATGGAACCTTTCCGAGTAGCCTGCCATGTAGAACCTTATCAAATGCCTTACCGAAATCCATAGGGACTAAATTTACAGCTCTGTCCTCGTAAATCTTCTTGGTTACTTCATCAAAGAACTCTAACAAATTTGGGAAGAACGATCACCCACTCACAAGTCTATGCTGACTGCTCCGAATCAAACCTGTGTAAGTAAGGGGTGGAGTCAATGGTATGCTGTCCTTCATTGTAAGATGATTCGAGTACATCAGTAAAGCCATCTTCCTGCTGTTGTAGAGCCTTGCTGAGAGCATATTTGGGACACTCTCTACAGATTTGATCTCCTTTGTAAGGAATGATATCCTTCCCACAGATACAGATGACGGTATCATGAGGGTAGAGTGAAGAACCTAAGAGTTTAATTTGCAGAGCTGTGAAATACGAAGAAATGGGGATGCTGAAACACGAGGTGTAGCAGGTATATTTCCAAAAGACACATTGATAGGGTGAGAAATTCCATACTTTACCCAGGATTGATTGGTGTGATTTATTGTCACATGTACACTTTATTTATGAGCACAGGTGGCAGATCATAGTAAGAATGGCCAGACAGATCATAGTGTGGAAATAGACTTGGACAGAGTAAGGCATAGAGGATACACTGCACAAGACAAGCACTCGACAAGATCAACATGAGCAAGATCAGCATTATTTGAACATAGAGAGTCGATTCATCAGTCTAACGTGACTTTCCAAAAAGTTTATATGCCTAAATTAACTCTCCCCACGTTATTGTGCTGTTGGCGTGTGAACCCTGTACTGAACGCCATGTTATTCACAATCCCCAACAGCAGCCACAATACCTTCCATCTGAAACAGGTAGCCATTCCCACCAGCTTCCGTCCTAAAAAGAGAAGACCAGACTGGCTTCACGAAGATGGAAGGTGCCTTCTTGAGACTTCACACAAGACATATTGCTTCCTTCCTCAACACTAGAAAACCACGTTAAAGTCCCACGTGTTTATCATGAGCAACGGAACCACGAGGAACAACGTGGAGAATTCTGTCTGTGCACTACTGTGCATCTGCTCCACTTGTTCATCATGTTGGAGCATCAATCTGGAGACAGTGAGGACTGCCGATGCTGGAGATTGTATTAGACAATAGATTGCTGGAAAAGCACAGATGGTGAGGCAGCTCCGAGGAGCAGGAGAATCCACGTTTTGGACATAAGCCATTCATCAGGAATCAGCATCAATTACCTCATTCTGTCCCTTTGTAATTGCGTTGAGGGGGGAATTGCCTCGTACTATTCCTGTGTAAGCGACTCAACAGGCTGAATGGCCTCCTCCTGTTCCTGTGTAAGAGACTGAAGGAGCTGAATGGCCTCATCCTGTTTCTGTGCAAGTGGCTTTAGGGACCGAATGGCCTCCTCCTGTTCCTGTGTAAGAAACTCAAGGGTCTGAATGGCTTCTTCCTCTTCCGATTGGACAGGACCAAGGACCTGATTGGGTTACCCCTGGTTCCTGTTTGACAGCTCGATGTACTCACAAGTGTGATGATGCTGCAGGCTTTGAGAGGTTATTTTGTCCTGGTTTCTTTTCAGAGAGATTGAATGATCGTTACCAAGCTGGCTAGTTAAGGACACTGAGTAAACAGCAAGGGAGGCCTTGGGTTAATTTTAATGCAGCCTGAATGGGTGTGGCCAGCTCTCATAAATTACGCTCTCTGGAGTTTGGTTTCTAAGTCGTATCAGAAACTATTGGGGTCTCCACAGAGTTGGAATCTTCAGTAACTCTCTCCTGGCTGCTACTCGCTCTGAATTTTCTCTTGGTGCTGTTTTTAATTCCTGGATTAGAGAAATGTTTGTGACAATCAGTTCCTGAATTTTCCTTTCTGCCAGGGGCTGTGTTATTGGAATTTTCCGAAATTGGTACAGTTCATTAGTAATAGTTCCTAGATTTTTTATTCTGTTAACTTGTCTAATAGAATTATGTTTTTCTAAATTCCTCTTTCTTTGCTTTCATTTTATCTTTCGTGTTTCAATAAATAGTGTTTAGCTTCACACCGAGTAGTTTGACCTGTCACTTTGCATCTGGAACAGTCATTTTATATTGCCTTTAAAATTAAAAAAAAATAGAGTCTAGGTTACCGCCTTCAAATATTTTCGAGGGGCTCTGGTGTGGTCCATCACACTAGAATGGCTTCCTCATATTCCTGTGAAACTAGCGTGAGATGCTGAATGAACTCTTATTTTACTGTGGCAATGTGCAGTGTCAGGCAGTGCTGGTAGATGAATGTTACCGACACTTTAACAGAACAAGTCTCAATGGAGTCTGGGTCTTGCTGCACATGGACACAGATTAGTTCAGGAGCTGACGGGGGTACAAATGTTCTGAACATTGTGGAATCTTCAGTGACCATCCCCACTTCTGATCTTATGGTGGGGAGGGTGGGGAGGGGAGACATTGATGAAGCAGCTGAAGCTGTTTGTGAAGGGGAAGCTACCCTGAGGATTTCGCACAGGGCTGACCCAGGACTGAGATGATCACCATCTTCCTTTGTGCCATGTTTGACCCCAAACACTGGAGAGTTTACTCCGATTACCATTAAATTCAGTTTTGCTAAGCTCCTTGATGTCAGCAGACGTCAACCACTGCCTTGATATCAGGGCCAGTCATTTGTACCTGAACCCTTGTCTCAACCTCTTTTGTTCGCATCAGTAAGCCATGATATAGGAGCAGCAAGTGTTTTCTTCAAACACATGGTATTGAATGTCAGAATTTCTCTTCTCAAGAGTGGTGGGGAGCAAAATGACTGAAAGTATTTGAAAAGGAGGTAGATGGATATTGATCTGTCAGAGAGTTGAGGGCTATGAGGAATTGGGTATGAAAGAGTATTTGAGACAGAGAGCATATCAGTCATGATCTTAGTGAAGGGCAAGGCAGGCTTGGGGAGTGAATGACCTCTTCCTGTGTCTGATGTTCTCACATTCTGTTATTGGAAAGTTAGTGGGTCTTATTTTCATGAATGTCTATTATGGGATGTTGCAGTCAGGGAGACAAGAGGATTTTGTGAGCCATCTCTGGGTGAGGTATGTGGGCTATATTCTCAATGAATCTGGGTCTAAATATGACCAACAAATGAAGCACAAGTTGCAGAGTGGGGAAGCTCTGTGAAGAGAGATGAGGTGCCTCTTTCATACCCAGCCTGGATATTCCAATCGCATTTCCCAAATCACTTCAAAGCGTGTGTGACAGTCTTGAGAGGCGGACTGGTCTCCTCTGTTTCTGTGCAACAGGTTATAGAAGTACGTGGCCTCCAACCCCTCCTGTCTAGCAGGTCTGTGCGGCTGGATGGAACACAGAAACATGGGACTGAGGAGCAGGAGTGGGACATTACATACTTTGAGCCTTCTCGACCAGACATTAAAGATTATGGACTCAGACCCATTTTCCTGTTTGTGTCCTATTACCAGTGACTCACTTCCCTGTCAAATATTTAACTAAACAGCTTTCAATCCATGTGAACATAGAGGCACTATAAACTTCCAGTGAAGAGAATTCACACTTGAAAGGTCCTTTCAGAATATTTCACGATCCCTCTTATAGAATCTGACAGTCATGCAGAACGGAAACAGACCCGTTAGTCCAATCTGTTCACTCCGATCAGATATCAAATCTGACCTCGTCCCATTTGCCAGCATTTCCAATATCACTCCTCTTTCAGATACATTTTAAATGTTCGATTGTAGCCACCTTCACCACTTCCTCTGACAGCACTTTCTGTACACACACCACTCTCTGTGTGAAACATTTAACTTCAGGTCCATTCTAAATTATTCGCCCTCTCCCCTTCAACCTATGCTGTCTTGTTCTGGACTCCCCTATTCTGGGGAGCAGAACATGGCTGTTCAGAATATCCATGCCTCTGATGATTCTATAAACTTCTATAATGTCATCCTTAGCCTCTGACACTCCAGGGGGAAACACCTCAACCTAATCAACCTTTCCCTGAAGCTCAAACCTCCAGTTCCCCAAGTGAGTTGTACGCAGTTTTCTTAAAGTGGCCTCACCAACTTCCTGTTCAGAGGCAACATGCCACCACAACTACTCTTCTTAATGCACTGACTGATTCAGGCAAATGTGCCAAATGTGTTCTGCACCACTCTGTCTACCTGCAACTCCACTTTCAAGGAACGATGTACCTGCAGCCCTATGTCCCCTTGATCCACAACACGCCCCAGGACCTTACAATTAAGTGTATAAATTCTGCCCTGATTTGCCTTCGCAAAATGCAAAACTTTGTATTTATCTAAATTAACTCTATCTGTCACTCCTTGCCCCTTTGTCCCATCTAATTGTGGACTCGTTGTACTCTGAGATAATCTACTACACCACCTTTCTGATGTAATCTGTAACCTTACTAACTATGGCCCCAATATTCACATCTAAATCCTTTACATAAATGATGAAATGCAGTGAATCAGTACCGATTCATACAGTACACTGCTGCTCACAAGCCTCCAGTCTGAAAAATATCCGTCTTCCTACAAGCTAATTGTGACTAGCTTCCTCTGTATCTCGTGTGACCGAACCTTACTCATCTGCCTACCAATCAGAATGTTGTGAACACCTTACTGAGGTCCATGTAGACAATGTCTACCAAACTGCCTTCATCAATCTTCTTTGTCACCTCTTCATAAAACTCAATCAAATTAATGAGACATGATTTCCCATGCAGAAAGCCACGTTGACAACCCTGATCATCCCTTGCCATCCCAAATGTATGAGCTGAAAAATATGTTGCTGGAAAAACACAGCAGGTCAGGCAGCAACCAAGGAGCAGGAGAATCGATGTTTCGGCATAAACATGTATTTAAATCCTGTCCCTCAGAATCCCCTCCAACAACTTACCCACCACTGACATCAGGCTCACCGGTCTATAGTTCCCCGACTTTTGAGGTCACTGCTTCGTTTTCTATTCCCACTGCTCCACTGCTCACAACACATGTCAAATATAACCAGGTTGGTGATATGGCCAATGATATCAGTCTCAGACTGGTCAGGGTCAGTTTTAGCAACAAGTCAAGCTAGTTTCTTTAATCTGCTAAAACAACACGTTTATGATCCAGAGCAATGTTACTCAAACTATGGTGGAAAAATGCATGGCACACTCTTTGGATATTGCAAATAAAGAATCGATATTTCCCTTTCTAAAAACACTGACACACACACACACAGACACACACGCACACACACACACACACGCAGATAAACAAAATCTCTGCAATTTCAAGTTGAACACGCAGAAAAACAAAATCTCTGCAATTTCAAGTTGAACGCGCTTTGTCTGTATATTATTGTAACTCATGACAAAAGGAAAAAATGAGAGATTGTTCAAAATTTAATTCTGCTTCTGAAGACATTCTAATCACACAAGCTGCTAGCAATGGGACTGCATCCTGGAACATTTGGATTTGGCTGAATTCCCTTTGCATTAGGCAGTGAAGAGATTCCAATGAATTCTGGCCAGGGCTCGCCCAAGGGTATCACAGTGGCTCAGTGGTTAGCACTGCTGCCTCACCGCAGCAGGGCTTTGCGTTCAATTCCAGACTCGCGTGACTATTTGTGTGGAGGTTGCACATTCTCCCCTTCGAATGGTTGCTCCAGTTTCCTTCCACAGTCCAAAGCTGTGCTGGTAAGATGGATGGGTCATGATAATTTGTCCGAAGTGTTCAGGGATTTCTAGGTTAGGTGCATCGGTCGGGGTAAATGTATGGGAGCGAGCCTTGGGAAGGTTGGTATGGACGTTTTGTGCCGAAGGGCCTGTTTGCACACTGTAGGAATTCTATAAAAATAAGAATGGTAACGATGACTGTAGATTTTTTGTTTTAGCTCTCACTCATTGCTGTCATGAGGAACAATGAAGGAGAGAGAGTGTAATCGGCCGTTCCTTCTCAGGCTGATTACATTTTCTCTCTCTCTGAGCTAACTATGTCTCCATCACATTCCCTGTTCCATGTAGGTGCATCATTGTTGCTGTCATACACAGTGCCATCCCCTGAGCAGAAAATGGTCTCGGTCGATTTGAAGATATATTTATATGTCGCTGCATCATTAAAAAATAAAATGTTTAATGTATTCAGAATATTGTGTTAAAATGAATGCATTTTTCAACAAATACAGAAATTGCTGGAAAAGCTGGGCAGGTCTGTCAGTATCCAGATGCCTGTGACATGCTGTATTTGTACCAGCCTCCACCACTTCCTCTGGTAGCTCATTCCATACACACTCCACCCTCTGCGTAAAATGGTGCTCGTGGGCTCATCAAAAGCTTTCCCCTCTCAATTTCAACCAATACCCTCTAGTTTTGGAAGCCCCATCTGGGGAAAAACCTGACTACTCACCCTATCCATAACCATTTGAATTTTATAAACCTTGACTGCTGCAAAGTGTGACTCCAATCAACACGAATGGCTGTGCTTTAAATCATCCTGGGCCTAAATTCTGAAATGCAACACTGACACCTCTTCCTTCTCCATCAAGCCACAATTCTAAATCCATTTTAATCAGTTTGTACAGGTGTGTTATGAAACACTTCTGTGGGATTTGCACCCAGACCTTTGTGCCCGGAGGTAGAGACACTCGCATCACTCAGCAATACCCATAAAGCTGTAACATTATTCTCCTGTGTGTTTGTTCATCAGACTGTCCTGACATGCTGGGACATACCTCTACAACAGGCAGGACTTGAATTCAGAACTTCGAGTCCAGAGCTTGGAACACCACCACGCACGTTCAGGAATCAGATCCAAACCTCTGGCTCAGGGACATTACCCACGACACTACCATATCCAGATTTTGGGTCATATTTTAAATGTAAGCTTTCAGTTCGGTGGGGATTTATTATAACCAGGTTACCATTACTGAATTACACCAAACACTTTGTATTGTTAAACAAAGGCAAAATATTTGTCTCAACTGTAGGATGTTGAGTATACGGGATTAGTGGTGCTGGAAGGGCACAGCAGATCAGGCAGCATCCGAGGAGCAGTAAAATCGATGTTTCAGGTAAAAGCCCTTCCTGATAAAACGTCGACTTTACTGCTTCTCGGATGCTGCCTGAACTGCTGTGCTCTTCCAGCACCACGAATCCAGAATCTGGTTTCTCGCATCTACAGTCATTGTTTTTACTTTGTTGAATGTGCGTGCTGTGCCATCGAAGTTAACTCTGAACAGCTTTAATCCCTATTATCTGTAGTCTGCAATATTAGGGAAAGAAATCATGCAGACACACTCTGCACAAGGAAGGGTCTCGAATAGATTTTCATTACTGAACACCAGAGATGGAAAAAGACCATAACTTCAGGCAGAAAAGAAAACAATCAGTATTACCCAACTCTCACGTGTGACTGCCTTTTTCCTAAAACCATGAAATGATACCAGGCCGCTGATTACTGTCCAGCCTCTCCTCCCCACTGACTGTGTCAGCAATCTGTCCCTCCTCCCCCTAACCACACAAGGCAAACCAAGCTCAGGGTCTTTGTGAAAATCAAGGCCGGATTGTGCAGGCCTCCTGGAGAGGGATGGGCATTTTAAAATTGAAGGGGGAGGGTGAGGTGACAGTAATATCACACACTGGGCTGAGGAGTGGCAGATGAACTTTAGTTTGGATTAATGCGAGGTATTGGATTTGGTAAATCAAACAAGAGCAGGACCTATACAATTAAAAGGTGGTCCTTTGTCAGTGTTGTAGAACAGAGACCTAGACCGTCAGCGTCCCCATTGGGTAAGGGGGTGGGGGTGTAAAAACCCTATCAAGTGTCATTGGCACTTTGGATTTTGTTTCGTTATTTTATTATGTTTTTAGCTTTGGAAAGTTTTGAGAGCTTGTTAGTTGCAGTAGTTTTAGTTTGTACAGATTTAAGGCTCAATGAGTCTTTTGTCATTAATGCTCAGCGATGTGTAATTTGATATGAAATTCTCTAGAGTCCAAATGTTGCTGCAGTGTGTTATGGATAATGATGTGCTTAAATGGTGAACCTGGAACATTAAGGGAAGCCATCGGCCATTCAAGAGGAAAAATATACTTTCTCATCTTAAAAAAGAGAGAGTTCTCCTATTGCAGGAGTTGCACCTTGATGCCAAGGAAGATTTGACGTTACAGCAGGGCGGGTTTGTTCGGGTTTATTTCTCGTCTTTTAATACTAAGAGTGGGAGAATAGTCATAATGGATAGGAAGAATCTTCCATTTAAATTACTAGATTGTATTAACACCCATGGAAGGATCATAATCGCAAAGTCTTGAACTACGGGGATTAATACAGTATTTTAAATATTTATTGCCACCCGGTGCACCCTCTTAAAATCCTGGTAGATGCATTTCCCAAATTCCGTTATCTTACATCATGGCACATGATTGTAGAAGGAGATTTCAACTGTCTTATGGCCCCACGATGGACAGAATGTCCAAAGGTCCCTCAATACACTCGTTATAATGTAAGCAATTAATGGATTTGTGTGCAGAACTAGAGCTGGTGGATGTCTGGAGGCAGATCTACCTCACAAGTAGGGATTTTATTTTCTTCTTTAACCCGCAGAATTGGCACACGAGGGTTGATGTCTTTCCCATTCCTGCAACAATCGTAGATTCGATGGCATCGTACACAATTGGAAATATTACCCCAACATACCTGACCCAGAAGTGGGATAAAAGTCACATAAAATTATGTTGTATGCAGATGGTCTTATGTTTTTGTCAAATCCCGCAATTTCGGCAGCTCACGTGATGCAATGCAATAATTCGCTTGTCGCCTTTTCGGGCTTTAAGATTAATTTTACAACGTTGGAGGCCATGCCTCTGGGAGGTCTTTGGGAAATAACTGAATGAGAGCAAATCCTGGTTTCCTTTTAAATGTACATGGGGGTGGGGGGCGAGTTTCTCTATTTCAGTATATTCATTACATCCGCCTTTGATCTTTTATTTGACGTGAACTATGTCCATTTGTTTAACAAAATTAAACAAGACCTTCAAAGATGGGAGGCACTTCCAATTTCTTGGCTAGGTCGGATAGCTCTTATTAAAGAATGTCCTTCCTCATTTACTATACCTCGTGTGAATGCTTCCTTTGATATTTCCCCCATAGGTATTTAGGAGACATAATGACTGGTTTAGCTCTTTTATTTGGCAGCATAAGCGACTCTTTATCAAGCTAACTAAATTGCAACTACCCTACAGTTTGTGGGAAGTAGATTGCCCAGATAAAAGCTATCAATTAAGCTCTTTTTTATCTTATGTTAGTGCCTGGGCTGCTGAGGGCTCGGCGTCAATACTGTGAGATATTGAATCCGATGAGATAAAGTGAACCTTTATTTGTCTGTTTTTCTTAGATAAATTGACAACATTTATGAAATATTGTCATAACTCAATAATTATCAATATTGTTAAAGCGTGAATGACAATGCGTCAGATCAAGGGCAATACAGCCAAAACCATGTTTCTTACCCCTGTAATTGGTCTACCGGGTTGTCATCCAGGGATAATGGATTCCAGGTTTAAACTGTGGGCATCAAGAGGTGTACCTTGCTTGAGTGATTTAGAATTAGTAGAATCCCTACAGTGTGGTTACAAGCCCTTTGGCCCAGCAAGTCCACTTCGACCTTACGAAGAGTAACCCATTCAGACCCATTCCCCTTCCATCCCATATTTACCCTGACTCATGGCCAAACCTACACATCCCTGAACACTATGGGTGATTTATCAATGACCAATTCATCTAATCTGCACATCTTTGTACTGTGGGAGGAAACCCACACAGACATGGCGTGAATATGTTAACTCCACACGGCCAGTCACCCACGGCCAGAACCAAAGCCGAGACCCTGGTGCCATGAGGCAGCAATGCTCACCACTGAGCCACCACGTGTTATTTGATGGAGAAACAATGATATCATTTTATCAAATAACTCGTACGTATGGACTACCTAGTAGAGACTTCTTCTGTATTTTTTCCCAGATCAGAGATTTGCTTTTAAAAAAAAACACACTTTTACCACACTCTTACAGATCCGATAAAGGGAAGAGAGCGCTTCTTGCTTAGAATACACTCCCTGTCAGTACCCTTTATCATTAATTGGAGTGTGTCCCCTCAGACGAGACTGTGAAGCTTTGTGATGTCTGCGAGAGAGAGTTGGGGGTTCAGAACACCTCGGAGACATGGGAGGATATTTGTGAAAATGCTCAAAGGATTTTGATCTGTAACAGGACCCATACCATGCAGTTGAAAATTCTTCGTAGGGTCTATCTGACAACTATTTGTCTCTCAAAATTCAAAGTGGGATTATCTTCCGCATGTCCTAAATGTAGAATGATTACAGGCACTCTTACTCATTGCTTGTGGTTCTGCTGCAGACTTCATCTATATTGGAGCACTGTGTCAGATGTGATAGAGTGGGTAATGGGGACTGAATTGGAGATGGACTTGGTTTCTGTTTTCCTGGGCCTGCCCAAGGTACTTTCCACAGATGAATATGGGAAAAAATATATATCCTTACAATCCGCACTTTCTGTGCTAGGAAAAATATTCTGTTGTGTTGGATGTCTGAACTCCCCCACCCCCAGAGAGGAAGAACTGTAAACATAAAAATGTGTATCAGTTAATGCTCTTGAGCGAGAGCTGTCCTTTTGTTATGCTGAGCTGTATTATTTATTTATTACTTATTGTTTAGTTTTGTTTTTTCTTCTGCCTGTGTAATGTTTTAACTTGTATTGTATATACATGCAATTGGATGTATTTTTTTCAGATATTTGAGTTGTGTTGTTATTGGTTTATTATAATATTTAAAAATTCTTTTTAAATATTTTTTTTAAATTAAAATGCTAACATTGATAGAATACAGTCCCAAAAAACTCTCATTAGAGAGACCACTTATGGTGGTTTATCCTGAGGATCACCACATCTCGGGTGATGGGGTGAGGCTGAGAGAATGTCCCCTTCATGGTAATCTCTGTCAATGTGAGGAACTGAACCTGCGCTGTTGCCCTGCCTCTACATCACAAACCTGCCGTCCTGCCAACTGAGTGGGAGGCAGTGCAACTGTTACAGACAGAAACAGTCATAGACAAAGGGTAAGAGAAACATTCATAACAAGGAAAGTGGTACAGTTCAGATAACAGTCAAGATAACGTCTAAGGGTAAAAATGTTCTCTGCTCGAAATTGTATTTAGAACAAGACGTGTTTAGAAGTTGTTTTTGGTTTAATATCATTAAGGTGAGCCAAGTGGCTCTTATGTGTTGCACACTGGGACACTAACATTTTCCTGAAACTGGGAAATATTTGGAACATTATCTGGAACATTCTATAATCGGCATTCTCCAGAATATTCTATGACTGTGTGGGAGGTATTGCAAAGGAGAGAGAGAAAGAGAGAGAGAGAGAAGGTGTTGCATGCAGTCGTGAGAGTGGGGGAACATGAGCCTTGTTTGGGAGTAGTTGCAATAACAGATATACAGTGATTGTGAGGGAGCAGACAGAATACGGTGACCCTTATTCTGACAGAGCGGGGAAGGTTATCGATGCTTGTCCTGTATTGCTGGACATTTCTTCTGACCTCAAATACTGCACTGAACTCGGTAGTGAGCACAGACCATGCTGGGTGGGTCTGGTGGTGTGGCACCCTCGAGGATGGGAATGTTCCCCCTTGGTACTCGCCCATCCAATATGCCCACTGTCCTCATTCAACAAACCATGGTGTAATTGCCCCTTATCTACCAATCTGCCATTTCCCTGCCTTTGCTCTGTACCCATCTAATCCTTTCCTATCTGTGTATTTGTCCAAATACCTTTTCAATATTGTTAGTGTGCCCACTTCAACCACTTCCACTGGCAGCTCAGTCTAATTTGTCAGTTCACCTTGGATTCCATGCGATCTAACCTTCTGGAGCGGCCGACCATGTGGAACCTTATCAAAGGCCTTACTGAAATCCATATAGAATATGTCTACAACCCTGCTCTCATCAACCTTCCTGGTCACTTGCTCAAAAATCTCGAACAAAATTTGTAAGGCATGATCTGCCACGCACAAAGCCATGCTGACTGCTCCAAGTCAAACTCTGTCTTTCCAAATGCATGCACATCTTATCTCTCAGAACCTTCTCAAGTGGTTTACCGAAAACAGGTGTGAAGCTTACTAGTCTATATTTCCTAGGCTTTTCTTTGCAGCCCTTCTTGAATAAGGGCACAACATTTGCTACCGCCCAGTCTTCCGGGATCTTGGTCCCTAAGCTTTTTCTCTCGTCTCTTACAGTGCTCTTAGATATATCTGGTCAGGAACAAGAGATTTGTCTGACTTTGTGCAGTCTAATATGTCCAACAGCAACTCTACTGTGATATGGACAGTACCAAAATATGACAACTAAGCTCCTCAATGTCACAGATCTTCATGTCTTTCTTCATGATAAACACAGAGGTGAAATTGAGGACTTCACCCATCTCTTGAGGTTTTACACATGCATGCCGGTTTTGGATTTTAAAGCATCCTATTCTCTCTCTCGTTGCTCTTTATCTTTCCTATACTGAATTTGGATTCACTCTAATCTTCTCAGCCAAGACTACCTCATACCCCCTTATGGCCTTGCTGATTTCCTTCTTCAGTAAACTCCTCTTTCCCCTGTATATACCTCCAGGGATTCCCTTGATATGAGCTGCCTGAACATGAGCCACGCCTCCTTTTTTCTGGTCAAAGCCTCAATATCTCTTGCCATCCAGAGTTCTTTCTTCCCGTCTCACATAACCTTCGCCCTCACAGGAAAATGGAAACCTTGAACTCGAGCTATCTCACTTTTAAAGCCCTCCCACTTGCCCGAGATCCTTTTACCTGGAAACAAACAACTCCAATCATCCCCTGCAATCTCCTGTCTAACTCCAACTACATATGCCTTGCCCCAATTTAGAACTTGAACCTGTGGACCAATTTTGTCCCTACCATAACTATTTTAACATTGATACAACTCTGATCACTTTTCCCAAAATTCTCCCCCACTTTATCTCATTCACCTTTCCTGCCCTATTTCCCAACAGTAGGTCGAGTTTGTCCCTTCCCGAGTACGATACTCTATATATTGATTGTGGAAATTTCGCTGAACACACTTAACAAATTACGTTCCATCTAAGTTCTTAACCATCTGGAAGTCCCAGCCTATGTTAGGAAAATTAAAATCACTTATTATAACAACCCTATTGTTCCTGCAAGTCTCCCCAGTCCCCCTGCATATTTGTTCCTCTAATTCACATTGTTGATTATAGTGCAACCACTATAACATTACCATCCCCCTCTAACTACTTTGCACCATTCACGAAACCTCACTGGATATTATCTCAGGTATTTCAACTTTAAATACTGGTGTGATGCTTGCCTTAATCAGAACTATTGGTATTTAAACTGTTTCCATTTACTTCTCTACATCGCAGTGATTTTCATATCCATGGCACCCCTTGTGAAGGCACAGTGGAGATATTGAGCTGTAAATGGATGGGAGCTGCACATCCTGTCACTACCAACATTGGCAGCAAGTTTCCCCACGCTGGACAGTGATCTAACACAGTGTTACCGAACAATGCAACATCCTGGGTTTATATATGAATGAACCAGTGCGGTCTGCACAGCTCCCCACCCTGGATATTTAGCCCAGGATTATAGATCCAGCATTGGTGTGGGCTGCATAGAGTTCCATTCTGGACATTGCTGGGTTGTATTCTGCAGTACGCGAGCCATAGCTACACAGTGCTCCATCCTGAAAGTATAATGGACGGGCTGGTTATTGCGAATGTGAAAGAACTAAACATCTGGCTATACCTTTATTTAATGTTTTCATTCTTGTTATTGGACCCTTCAAATCCAGACTCATCCGGTTTGACCCGACCCTCTGGATGAGTCATGGTGACTGTTGTTACAGTATCTGTGTTGGCAACATGACCAACAAATGGAGCAGAGGCTGCAGAGAGGACAGTCTCCATAAAATGGAATGAGGGAATCACAATCAGATCAGCCGTGGTCTTAGCCAATATTGGGGCAGGATTGTGTGGACCACGAATGCAACTTATCATGTATTTGTGTTTTTTCCAAGCAAACTCCCCTTCTCTCCCAGTGTCCCATACTGGTGGGGAGTGAGTCCTCTTCTCCTGTTCCTGCGTAACAGGATCCTCGGGCCTCACTAGCCTCCAGATTTCCCTGTGTCCCAGTTTCGAGCAGTTGAATGACCGCCTCCTGTTCCTGTGTCCCAGTTTCGAGCAGTTGAATGACCGCCTCCTGTTCCTGTATTCCAGACTCGAGCGGTTGAGTGACTCCCTCCTGATCTTGTGTCCCAGTCTCGAGCAGTTGAGTGACTCCCTCCTGTTCCTGTGTCCCAGTCTCGAGCAGTTGAGTGACTCCCTCCTGTTCCTGTGTCCCAGTCTCGAGCAGTTGAGTGACTCCCTCCTGTTCCTGTGTCCCAGTCTCGAGCAGTTGAGTGACTCCCTCCTGTTCCTGTGTCCCAGTCTCGAGCAGTTGAGTGACTCTCTCCTGTTCCTGTGTCCCAGTCTCGAGCGGTTGAGTGACTCCCTCCTGATCTTGTGTCCCAGTCGCGAGCAGTTGAGTGACTCCCTCGTGTTCCTGTGTCCCAGTCTCGAGCAGTTGAGTGACTGTCTCCTGTTCCTGTGTCCCAGTCTCGAGCAGTTGAGTGACTCCCTCCTGTTCCTGTGTCCCAGTCTCGAACAGTTGAGTGACTCCCTCCTGTTCCTGTGTCCCAGTCTCGAGCAGTTGAGTGACTGCCTCCTAATCGAAGTATTGTGAAGGTAGATGTCCTCCTCCTGCTCCTGAGTAACAGGCTCCAATAGCTCTGTGCTCACCTGCTGGTCCTGTGGAATGGAGGTGAGGGACTGAATGGCCTCTTCACATTCTTTACAGCTTTTCTTGACTAAAGGCCTTTCCCCTGTTTCTGTAAAACACCATCAAAATCTGAATGATTTATTTTTGTATTTTACTGTCAGTAATTGAGCAAACCAGCTGACTGACAGAATTCAGAAGCTGAATAGCCCCCTCCTGTTCCCGTATTAAACACTCAAGAGTCAATAGAATCTCAGAGATGTATAGCATGGAAAAAGATCGTTCGGTCTGGTCATCCATACCAACCAAATATCCTACATTCATCTCGTCTCCCTTTCCAGCACTTGGCCCATCTCCCTCTACACATTTACCATGCATGGATCCATCCAAATGCCTTTTAAATGGTGTAACAGTACCTGCCTCCACCACCTCTTTTGTCTGTTCAATCCAGACACGCAGCAGTCTCTGTGTGAAAATGTTGTCCCTCACGTCCCTTTTTAAATTTCTCCTCTCACCTTAAGCCTTTATATTCTATATCTGGAATTGTCTATCCTGGGAAAATACATTGACTTATCTATGCTGCTCATGATTTTATAAACCCCTTTAAGGTCCCCCTCAGCCTCAACACTTGAAAATAGCCCCAGCCTGTTCAAACTCTCCCTGTTACTCCAACCCTCCAACACCTGCAACATTCTTTTAAATCTCTTCTGCACGCTTTCAAGTTTGGCAACATCTTTCCGAAAGCAGGTTGACCAGAATTAAAGGCAATATTACCAAAGTGGCCAAACCAATGTCCTGTACAGATGCAACACGTCATGCAAACGCATAGACTCAAAGCACGCACCAATAAAGGGAAGATCACCGAGTGCCTTCTTCACTACACTGTCTCCCTGTGACAACAATTTCAAGGAACGGAGAACCCGCACCACAAGCTGCCTCACAGGGCAGCGACCTGGGTTTAATTCCATCCTTGAATGACTCGCTGTGTGGAGTTTGTACATTCTCCCCGTGTCTGTGTGAGTTTCCTCCGGATGCTATGTTTCCCTCCGACAGTATAACGTTATACAGGTAAGGGTAGATTGGCCATCCTAAATTGTGCATAATACCCTTGGATGTGAGGGCAAGGTGCATTAACCATGGGAAATGCAGGCTCAGAGTGATAGGGGAGGGGTTTGTCCAGTGGGATACTGTTTAGAGAGACGGTGTGGCCTCGATGGATCGTATAGCCTTTTTCCTAACTGTGGGGATTCTATAATTTTTATGGAGTTCTCCGTGATTGGCAACTTTCGACAGTATCCGACCTAAATGTCTGGCCCTGATTTTTCTTGCCAAAATGCAACACCTCATATTTATCTAAAATAAACTCCATCTGCCACTCCTCAGCTCAGCTAATTAAGTTCCCATTATATTCTGAGAGATCATTCTTCACTGTCGACTACACTACCAAATTTGGAATGATCTACAAACTTACTGACAATACTTCATATACTCAAGTGCAAATGATTTGTATAAGTAACAAAAGGCAGTGGACCCACTATTGACCTTTGTGAGCAGCGCCACTTGTCACAGGTCTCCAAGTTTAATGAACTAACGTCCACTGTCACGGCCCGTCTCCAATATTCAAGAAAATTTTGGATCTTAAATGGCGAGCTCTCCATGGATCCCAGGCAGCCAAACCTTGCTAACCAGTCTACCATGTAGAACATTTTCGTTTTCTTACTGAATTCCATGAAGATAGCATCCACTGTCCTGCCTTCATCAATCATCTTCTTCACTTCCTCAAAAAATTCCAACGAGTCAGTGAGACGTGATCTCCAATGTACAAATCTCTCTTCAGTCCTTGTCTTTCCAAATGCATATACATCGTTTCCCTCAAAATCCCCTCCAACAATTTAGTCACCATTGACGTCAGGCTCACCGATCTATAGTTACCTGGGTTTTCCTTAATTTCTGAAATAATGACACTCTGTTAGCAACCCTCCAGTCTTTTGCCACCTCACCTGTGGAAATCAATGTTACAGATATATCAGCAAAAGGCTGAGCAATTTCTTTCCGAGCTTCCCACAATATTCTGGGATACAACTGACCAGGTCCAAGGGCTTTATTCACCTTTATGTGTTTTAAAATGTTCAACATCTCCTTCTAATATAGATACTTTTCAAGATATCACTATGTATTTCTTCACTCGCTCGCTATTGTAACCTCTTCTACATTAAATACTAGGAAAGATACTTGTTTAGTATCCCTTCCATCTCCTATGGTTCCACACATACGTAGCCTTACTGATCTTTAAGGTGCCCTATTCTCTCCCTAGTTAATATTTTGTAATTAAAGGATGTGTAGAATTGCTTCAATGCCTCGGTAACCCTATTTCTAAAGCCATCTCATGTCCACATTTTTCTGACCTGATTTCCCCATTGACTATACACTTACTGCCCTTATACTCCTCTCGGGATTCACTTAATCTCATCTCTGTTTACCTGACATATGCCTCCTTCCTTACCTTGACCAGACCATCAATATATCTAACCATCCAGCACTCCCTGCACCCACCAGCCTTGCCCATCTCACTAATGGGAACACGATGGCTCTGGACTCTCTGAAACCAAGTTTTGATGGCCTTGCATTTTCCAACCATCCCTTTACCTGTGAATAGGGTATTCCAATCAGCCTTTCACAGGGCTCGCCTAACACTTTCAAAATTGGCCTTGTTCAAAGTTAGAACTTAAATGTTTACATCAGGTCATTCCTATTCCGAAATTAATTTAAAACTAATATTTATGTGTAACAGACTTGAAATGTTAAATAAACACTTCCTGCCCCTCTGTAACAGGCTCGAGAGGCTGAATAGGCTCCTCCTGTCCCTCTGAAATAGACTGGAGAGGCTGAATGGTCTCCTCTTTTCCCTCTGTAATAGACTGGAGAGGCTGAATAACCTCCTCTTATCCCTCTGAAATAGACTCAAGAGGCTCCATGACCTCCTCCTGTACCTGTGTAACAGATCTGAGACATTAAATAACACAGCAACCCGTGAATTATAAGCAGCTGGTAAACTGTATCTGATGGAGGTCCATCCTTTCTCAGTTACAGAAACACAAACAACACTATGTACTCCAGGTGCCCTCTCAGTGACACCTCATACAGCTGCAGTGACACATCTCTTCGTTTTGAATGATTCTGTTGGCAAAATGTGCCAATATTCCAGCTTTCCACCTTTTTAAGTAGCAACAGGCTAATATGGGCAGAATGACCTTCTCCTATCCCTCTGTAAGAGTCCCATAGGGACAGAATTTCTTCGGCCTGTTCCTGAGCAGCAGTCTCAATGCTCTGTCTCAAGGTTATGAAAGGATTTGAAAACAGGGCATTAAAACCAGGAGTAGCCGCCCACTGGTCAATAAGTACCGTACTTTGATAACTTTCAATCCCACCCCTGGCTAATATTTGCAGCTGAAGCAGACAAGTCACAACTGTGAGAGATCCCTTTGACTATGAGCTGATTCTTGACACCATTCCCTGACCATTTCCATCTTGAACTACTCAAGTATCGAGAAACTTGCCCACCCGAATTTTTTTTTAGCAGCCGATCTGTTCTTTTATAACTGCCTCCTTTCATAAACAGAGTGGAACATATATCGACCCCTGCAGTGTCCTGTTAATACTCTCATATACAAGTTAATAAAAAGATTTAAAAGATTTAAAGATTTATGATCCATTCCTCAGCAACCCTCATCCATTCCATCCAAAACCAGGAAATGAAAAGTGATGTTTTGATCTGGTTAACTGAGCCTATTTGTTCAGTAAGTGCGATTAAAGCCAATCTCCATGGATTCTAATTATCCCAGTGGAGTGTTTCCATCTTTTAACGATAAATGGGCACCGTTCAATGTGTTATCCCATAACATGAGCGGGAGCATCACCGACAGCACTGACAGGGATCAGCAGATCCAGAGAGAAGGGGAGGAGAGATCAGAATCTGAGAACATGAGACTGGAATGTGCCAACAATGGATCAGAATCCGAGAATATTTGACTGGAATATACCAACAATGGATCAGAATGTGAGAATATTAGACAGGAATATTCCAACAATATACAGGAGCTTATCCGATTTTGTTTGGTATCTTTCTACATTTGATTCGTGGTCATTATCATCGCGGATTTATTACGCTCTTCTCATTATTCAATATTTTTATTATCCCTTCCTGGCTATCGTTGGTGTTCCTGGTAAGTGTCACTCTCCAGATTTTGTTTTCTATAAACCAGTTTTGACTGTATTATGGTTATTTCATATACTCTACACATCTTGTCACTATTATTGTTCCTGTTGAATCTCTCAATCCAGATATTCACTCTACAGACCACTACTAACTACATCAATGAACGTGTTCAATTACTGCCTCCCTCTCTGCTCTGACAGTGTTACTTTCGGGTCTCTATGTTGATCTATTCAGTTTCAGGGGAGAACCACAATGCATTGTATCATTGCCTTTGCTGTTAAGAGCATAGAGGTCACCGTCTCCTGCTCTGGTTACAAACTCCACTTCCTTCCACTGTTTCCATCCCATCCCTGGCCAATATCTGCAGCTGAAGCAGACAAGTCACAACTGTAGGAGATCCCTTTGACCATGAGCTGATTCTTGACACCATGCCCTGACCATTTCTAACTTGAAATACTCACCACCCCAGAATATATCTCACTGGTTTATTCCATCTGCTGTTTGAACCTTGAGCTATGAAGTACAGGCTTAATGAAGCCAATAATCTGCTGCTGACGGTCCGGCTTCAGACCTGCCAAAACAAATCTGATTCAACCTCACACCAAACTCCGATCGATCTGTCATTCATGTGCACGCAGATGTATATTGCTGTTGTGTCTGGCAATGCCTTTATTTTAACATTCTCAAACACTTTATATCATCTGTCCATGAAACTTCCCTCGTTCTCTCTATTGACTAATAAAAGGCCTGCCAGTTGCTCCTATTTAAAATAGTTTCTACATGTGCAGTCCTTCTCAAACAATGAGTTTCTCATTCAACCACACACACAAACACACACACACACACCAAACCTTCCTATTGTAGACAGTAATCTGATGCGAGTATAGTTAGCATATGATAGTAAAGTTTGCAATACTCTCTATGCTGGGCTGTCATTTTGTCCCAGTTTATGTTTGTTTGTGGTGGTCGGTGAAGCAGATTCAGGATTTGATGTAACAAACCATTTCCGCTGATCTGACAGTGCCTTTATTCAATGTTCTCATTCTTGTAATTTTACTCATGAAGATCTCACATCTGCAGTTAGTCCCACTGCCCTGCCTTTTTCCACATATTTCCACAACATCTTTTCAGTTAATTAACTGTGTGTTTCTGTCTTTAATGTGAATCTCTCTGTCCCATTGTATCTTTCCCTGGCCTTGGGTTTTGTCTCCCTAGTGTATCGAGTGCTGGCATTGTGTAGCTCAGAAATACTGAAATGGTGTTTTTTCAAGCTGTTGTTCCCTTCCCGGTATGTCCCATGTGATGGTTCATGGACAGGCGTGTTTCAGAAGTTATAAGACACATCCTTGTAACTTGGTCTGTACCTGTGATTGTCTCTCTCAGGTGACCTTGCGATCAGTAACACGAGGAAGCCCACTGAGCGAAGGACCAGGCATATAAATTGTGTGGCAATGCTGCTACTTTTTAAATAAACGTTAGTTTCTCATTTTTTTTTAGTAAGAGGTCTTAAAGGCCAAACTGCCGACTGAAAACAGCTCAAGTAAATAACTTACCGGACTTTTAGTGTTTTTAATAAATAGTAGTAATGCTCACACAGCTCACACAGACCAGATTCCACAGAAATCGTGTGGAAGAGCAGAGTAACAATGGCAAGATTAGAAGCTGAAATGGCTGATGCTGATGCTTGAGTTCAGAAATCAAAGTTTGGTTTCTGTGAGGGATTGAGAAGAATGTGTGAGGTCTTCTTAAAGCCAGCTCACACAGACTAGGCTTTCTAGTTGGTTTTTTCTTGTAGCTGTAACAATCACCGGGTGCTTGGGGTCCCAAAGGGGTTGGAAGTTTTAGTAAATTATCCCTAACTGCTGCTCTCTCTAAAGCCTCACTTGATGGTCTTTCCTCCTGGATTGGAGAACTGTATGCAAGAATGCATGTCTGAATGTTCCTTTTTGCCAAGGGGTATGTTTCGGTGATGTTAATAGATTGAACAGTTCATTTGTAGAACGTACTGTATCCATTATTCGGTTAAGTTTTCCAATAGTTAAGTTATTCTAAATTCCTCTTCATTTTGTATGGATTTTCATCAGAGAATAGTGAGGATGAGCAACCCTATGGTAGCCAAAGGCCTGATCAGGATCTGTTTAAATACATCCAGGCATTATCTAAATTTGATGAGAATGATGGGGGAGCCTTTTTAATTTCATTTCAGAAAGTGGCTAAACAAGTGCAGTGGCCAGAGAACATGTGGATTTAATTTATCCAACCAAAGCTGATAGGTATTTGCATCCCTATCGGAGGAGGTGAAGAAAGCCATCTGAAGTGCATATGAGCTTGTGCCAAAAACCGACAGACAGTGTTTCAGGAATCTAAAATAGTGTCCGAGGTTAAACGCACGTTGTGTTTGAAAGAATCAAACAAAGTAATTTTGAAAGGTGGGGAAGGATATTAAAAACAGAGCAAACCTATGACACTCTGAGAGAGACTCTAATTTTGGAGAAGTTCAACAATTCACTTCCTGCAGTCGGGAGAAATCGTGTGGAAGAGCAGAGTAACAATGGCAAGATTAGAAGCTGAAATGGCTGATGCTGATGTTTGAGTTCAGAAATCAAAGTTTGGTTTCTGTGAGGGATTGAGAAGAATGTGTGAGGTCTTCTTAAAACATATCCCTGTGAGAGTAAGGTTTACTGGCATAGGCCAGGAGTAGCAGGTAAAGAGGTTACAGCATTAAGAGATACAGAAGCATGTAATTCTTTTATGCTGAGACATGAGGAGCTATGTCATTCAGAGGGACTATTGGAGAGATGAGAAGTGCTCCATTATGGGCCGTGTGGTTGGAGTGTCCAGTGAAGACATCAACAGATTTATTCCACACTGGGGAAGGAGGCCTTGAGCTTGGTGTTGGCGTTACTACATTTCAGCATTTAAGTTGCGAATAACATACATGAGACAAATCTTTATCACTGATCGTGACCCCTTAAAGTTTGTGGAGAAGTTCAGGGAGAAAACTTTATTGAGTTTATTATTGCTGCCATTCAATATGAAATTATAAAGTTGACAGGGCAAGAAAAAGTAAGTTTTGACACGTTGTGGGGACTTGGACGAAGAAAGATAAAAGGCATTCTGTGGTAGGAGTAAAATGACTGAAATCGAAACTACCTGTGAACATTTGTATGCTCAGAGTCAATGTAATATATATTCATTCCAGTCTACTAATAGAGGAAGATTAGGAGGTCTAAAATGAATCCACCTTTGTATATTGATGGATTATGTTATTACCGATGGAGCCGGGAGGATACTATCACTGTAAATAGGTTACAGTGATAGTATCCTCTTGGGGTTTTTTTTTGACGAGAGGTTTTAAAGGCAGAGGTGAAGGACTGCTGTCTGAAAACAGTTTAAGTAAATAACTGAGAAAGCCTTTAGGTTTTATTAAAACGATGGTAACAATGAAAGGGCAGTGGCCAGCTCTCCCAGATCAGGTTTACTCATTTTGTTTTTAGCTGCAGCATTCAGAAGCTGTTCGGGTCCCAGAATGGTTGGAAGTGTCAATACATGATCCCTCGCTGCCTTTCTCTCTGAGATCTCTGTAGATGTTGATTTCTCCTGGATCAGAAAACTGCTGTATGGATCTGTATTTGAATACATCTTTGTGTCAAGCGGTGTAAACCACGAAGGTATTTTATCTATTGTTTGTGTAAGTGTTCCAACATATAAGCTATCCCAAAATGTTCTTTTCTTTGTTTGTATTTTAACTATAGCATTTTAACAGATTATATTTTGCTTAACGTCGAGTGGTTTGACCAGTCATAACATATCTGGAAAGCACACTTCACATCAATATTCAAAATAACGAAAGGTTTGGGTCTAAGCAGCCTTCTTAAAATATATTGCGGGAATCTGGTCTGGTCCACAACACTTATAGGTGAGGGGTTTCTAACTGACTCCTGTTATTGAAAAGTTAGTGCCGCAGCTGGGGATGTTTTGCTGGAGGTTGTGCTGTGAGCTGCCTCAGACATTCAGGGAGACCTGAGGATTTGGTGACCCAACTTTGGATGGAGCGTGGGGACTGTAGTTACAACATCTGGGTCTGCAACATGAGCAACAAATGGAGCAGAGGCTGCAGAGGGGGGAAGCTTTGAAACCACACAGTGAGTGTGAGTGTGGAAAGGGATCTGCGGGATCCACCCCGGGTTTTCCAGGAACAGCTTCCCAAGCTCCACTTAAACCAGGAGCAGAGTGTGAGGGGCCCTGACTGAACAAGGAGCTGGTCACAGAGCGGTGTCACCTTCTTTAACACGTCCTGCAGCTTCACACCAGGGGGAGGACAGTGCTGCCAGTGGCTGTTAGGGTCACTGTTTCATTCAGCTTCTATGTTCTGGAACTTTTCAAACAGGACTGGGTGACATATCCATCATCTCCCAGTATGTTGCCATCAATGTAACCATTCAGTGACGGAGGATATATATGGTGGATGAGGTAAATACATTGTTTCACCCACAGCAGGGAGCTGCCGGGTGTATCCAGTATAATGGGATTCCCGATGGTGTACATGGCATCTGCGGAGTAGCCGTGTCAATGGGGAGAGGTAGAGGAACTGAAGGAGCACTCTCTGTATTAATCTTGAAGCGTGCCCATCACAGTACATCATGCTGGTGAATATCCCTGTCCTCACTGCAGCCACAGCCTCTTCATTCACAAGCAGGCAGCCATTCCCATCGTCTTCAGATCTCCATGTAGAAAGGAATGAATGTATCTTGGATAAAGGCCATCCCCTTGATACTCGTTTGATAACAGCATCCCCCATCACCAACCAAACACTTCGAAACATTCCATGTGTACGGAGAGCAATGGGGTCACTTGGAGCATCAAGGAGCAGACGATCAGGGATGGAGCAAAACCTCCCATGTCTGAACGGGTCTGAGTGAACCCCCCAGTACACAGGATCATTTATCCCCGTAATCCCTCTCCATTTCAGTAACATACTGCCTTCCATTATTACTGTAAATGAAATGACAGATTATATCATGTTATATTGCAGCTGCCAAATTGTTATCCATTGCCTTTACCACTCTGTATCTATGTGTAGACCCTCCAACCTCTCTTGACATTTAATCTCTTGCTTATCACAGCAACATGACCAAACTCAGTATTTCTATATCTGTTCCATCCTCCTGATCATTGATATAGATTGTAAATAGTTGAGGACCCAGCACTGGTCACTGTGTGACTCCACTGGTGACGTTCATTAAACTGATTAAGACTGATTTATCCAGAGAGCCTCCTTCCTGTTTGATACATAATCCTCCCCCATTACTGTGTAACACAGTCGTAAAGCTGAATATGAACAAGGAGCATCAGTCAGGAATCCAACCCTTCGAACTTGCTCCACCATGGAATACAATCATGGCTGATGTCATCGCGGCCTCTGTTCCACTTTCCTGCTATCTCTCGATCCTCAAACTCTAGTCTCTTATTGTAGATTGCACCACATGAAAACATATCCACTCCACAGCTACACTTTCAATTACGTTTAGCATTTTACAGACCTCAATGAGCTCTCCTTTCATTCTTATAAACTTGAGAATATAGGCCTAAACTGCTCAATTTCTCTTCATAAGACACACACTTCAAATAAGGAATCATTCTAAAGAAGCTCTTCTGAATTGCCTCCAATGGAAATACCTCATTTTGCAGGACACCCAAACTGTACTCCAGTTGCAGCCTCACGAACGCCTTGAATAGCTACAGCAACACTCCCTACCTTTCTTCTCTATCTTTTTATAAATAAACACTGAAATTATGCTTGCATTCCTCATTACCTGCAGTACCCGTAGGCAAGTTTTCTGTGATATGCAAGCAGGCACCCAGATCCCTCTGCACTTAAGCACTTTGAAGTTTCTCTCCATTTAGATAATAATTTGCTTTTTTATTATGCTGGCCAACTTGAATAACCCCATATTTATCCACTTTAATTTTCATTGCCAAATGTTGGCCCATTCACCCAATCTATACATATAGTTTTTAAATCCCTTGCATCATCATTCCGAAGAAATTTCCCACCAATGTTAGTGTCGTCTGAAAATGTAGCTATAGTATTTTCTATCCCGTCAACCGAGTAATAATATCGATCCCAAATGGTTGAGGCATGAGAACTGAAATCTATGGCTCCCAACAAATTGCATTTTCCAATATAAAATGATACATTTAATTCATCTGACTGCATTTTGTTGGTTAACCAATCCTCCATCCAAACCAATAAATTACTCCTAAACTGATGCTGTCTGATCTTACCACTCACTCTTTGGAGAAGGGACGTATCTGAATCCTTCACGAAGACCAGATATATTCCATCTCCAGGATTCCCACTATCCACCTTGTTTGTCACATCTTTAAATAACTCAAGAAAACACTTCAATCATGGTTTATCTTTTGTAAAGCCATGTTGAGTCCGAAGGATTGTGGTTTACGTTTGCAAATGTCCTCAACAATGGATTCTAATAATTTGCCTTAAATTACAATAATTTATTGTTACAATTTACTCCCTAATGTATTCAGCTATTATAAGTTCTTCCCTTTCTAAAACCTTTACGTTTTCTATGAATTCCTGTTTGATGGGCAAAGGGTTTTAAGAGATGTGCTCCAATTGCTGCATAAGCGGTATGTGTGGCTGACTGGACTCATCATCCTGCTGGTGTACAAAATCGATGGGATGAAGTCTTTCTGGGGTTCCCATGTTGTCATCTCCAAGGCCAGAATGACCACCTCCTGTTGCTGCGTTAGAGGGGTGGGGGATTATGGAATCTTCCCGTTACTGTGTAACGTTCTGAGGGGCTGATGGGTCTTCTCATATTTCTCCATAATCGGTGGAGATACTGAACGGTCTCCTCATGTATCCCAGAGATGGGACGAAGGGAGCGATTGGTCTTCTCTTGTTCCCATACAACAGACACGTGTCTGAATTATCTCCTCCTTTCTCATGAAAAAAGTCTCAGATAATTTTTATCCTAACACATTTCCCTTGCAACAGACTCGGTGGGTCTGAATGGCCTCCTGTTATCCCAGTGTAACAATCTCCAGTCACTGTGTGACCACTTCCAGTTCCTATGTTACGGACTTGAGGAGGCTGAATGGACTGATCCTGTTGCTGTGTAACAGGATACTGGTGCAGCATGGCCTACTCTGGGTCCGGTGTTATAGATTCGAGGGGCTGATTGGCCTCCTCCTGTAAATATACATCGGGCTCGAGGGGCTGAACAGTGTCGTCCTATTCTGGTGTAACAGGCTCGAAGGCCTGAATATCCTCCTGTTGTTCCTGTGAAACAGGCTGGAGAACGGAATGGATTTCCCCACTATCTGTGTAATTCTCTTCAGTTGTTGACTCCTTCCTGTCATCTATGTTGAAATAAGTTCATCCTTTATTTTTGTAAACTCCAATGGCGATTGGATCAACCTGATCATCCTTTTGTTATAAGCTAGCATCTTGATTGCAGGAATCAGCTGAGGGAACCACCTCTGAGCTGCTTCCAATATAACATCATCCTTTCTTCATAGGAGAGACTAAATCTGTACACACTACTCCAGATGTGATCTCACTAAGACCCTGTACAGCAGCAGTAATGCTTTACCAGTCTGCTGTAAGGTTCCCACCCAGGTTAGAGCTGTCTCAGCTCTCTGGGGAAATACAGAGCATTGTTGAACGATCATTGTCCTTTTCTACTCCACTAGCATTACGGGAAATCTGGAGAAAATGTCACAATGATGCTTAAGAAGATCATAAATGATGTGGCGAGATGATCTCTACCATTAATCTCCCCAAAGCCCACGTCGCTCAGATTCTACAGAATCTTGTAATGTGGAGCGTAAAAACAGCAAGGAGAAGGAAACATTGATGGGAGTTATATATCAAAGTGAAAGCTGCAATACAAATGCTGGACATGTTATAAAACGGGAAATGAGATATACACATTTGTGGGTACTGCAGTAATAACGTACTGTTGACATTATATCTAAACTGTGTTAACCCAACTGAATGCTAATGCTGGGAAAAATGGATTTCATGAGCATGTGTTAGATATCTGGCATTAACATTTTGTCGAGCACTGAGCTAGAGATCAGGTTATTTAGGAATTGGTGTTGGATGATCAGAAAAGCTAATTGAAAACTTTGCTGTAGAGGACATTTTGGGAACAGTGGCCACAATGTATTGGTTTTCTTTTATGCTGTTTGAGTATACGGTAATTTTTGTTTTATTTGAAGTAACTGTCATAAATCTGAATCATGCAAGCCCTGAAGGTGTGAGGAGAAAGTGGGCACTGCAGCTGCTGGAGATCAGTGGCGCTGGAAAAGCACAGTCAGGCAGTGTACTAGGAGCAGGAGCATTGACGTTTCTGGCACAACCCTTTATCAGGAATGAGGCTTCTGGGTCAAGGGAGCTGAGAGATAAATGAGAAGGGGATGTGGCAGGAGGCAGGTAGCTCGGAATGCGATCGGTAGATGAAGGTGGTGTTGAAAGTGATAGGTGATGAAGGGAGACAGAACCCCTCATCTACTGCACCCTTTAAACTCAGTGTGGTCTTCTCTACATTGACGAGACATACGTGGATCATTTCAGGGAACATCGTTGGAACAGCCACATTGACCAACTCCACCACCTTGTGGCTAAACACTTGAACTCTCCTTTCCACTCTGCCAAGGACATGAGAGTCCTGGGCCTCCTCCATCACCAAACCCTAACCACCTGAAGCATGGATGAAGAAAGGTTCCTCTTCTGCCTTGAGGACCTTCCAACCACAAGGGATTAATGTAGATTTCACCAGTTTCCCCATTTCCCCTAACTCCACCTTATCCCATTCCAATATTCCAACTCAGCTTTTGAACGTTCCTATGTGTTCATCTTCCTTACCATCAATCTGGTCCACCCTCCTCTCCGACCTAACCCTTTCAGCCTCACCTTTAACTACTTATTAGGACAAAGGAAGCTGCTTAGAAAAATGCCAAGTGTTGTAGTAAGCCAGTGGATTCGGAGAAAGGTAGGACCCAGCAACGGATGACCAAGAAACTGAGAAGGAAGTCAAAAAGCGAAACAGCATGCAAACAAAAGAAAACCATAAAGACTACTAAAGAAAACCATAAAGACTGCTAAAGAAAAACATAAAGACTTCCAAAAAAAAACATGCATCAGTGTATGAAACAAAAGAAAAAACAAGTTAAAATGTGGAACAGTAGGTGTGCGGACAGGATAATTTATTGAAGAGAACAGAGAAATCACAGGGGAAAGAAACAGTTTATTTGAGTCTATTTTCAAGGCAGAATATCCAGAAATTCTCCCAGAAATACCAAGTGACCATGGGACTTGTGTAAGTAAAGTCTAAGATCATTCTTATCAGTGTTGAGGTCATCTTTGAAAAGAAAGCTGGATTGAGTATTTGCAAATCTGACAGATCAGATGTACTTCATAGAAGAATTACAGAGGAAGCAGCAATAGACGTATTGATTGCATCTCAGATTTTCATGTTATTTTCCAATACATTCTGGAAAGATATTTAGTCAATCTGGATATGGCAAAAGTTATGAATATTATCCAACAGTTTAGGAAAGGATAAAGATTGAGAGTGGTGAACTACAGATCAGTTAACTTGTAATCCGCGGTCGGGTGTCTCTTGGGCTGAATCACAAAGAACGTGTTACTGGATATATTGAAGTTAATGAGAAAATTGGGGAGGATGATAATGCATCGATGAAACGAAAACCATAAGTGACAAACATTTTTTGGAATGATTTGGAGATGATTCTTGTGGACGTAGACAACAATGGATAACGTATCGTTAGATATTCAGGAAGATCTTTCTTTAAGAACTCTCCCACTCTCATCATAAGAAATGTTAAAGTGAAAGGAATTGGGAAGAACGCATGCAAATAGGAAACTAAAAATTAGGTTCACATTTATGTGAATGTAATTGCAATATAGAAGATGTCGTGCACCAGCTGCATAGAGTGTTGCTGAGACTAAACTTAAAGTATCGTGTACCGTTTGGAGTCCCAATCTAAGATCGAATATACTGACTACAGAGGAACTGCAAAAGGTATTTTCCAGACTAATCCATAAAATGGCAAGATTGTCTGATGGGGAAACAGCCTGTGATCTCGAGTTTCAAAATATGAGAGTTGATTGTAGTGAAACTTAGAAACTTAGGAACATTGAGGGGACTGAATAACAGAGAAACATGGAGAAGTGCAAGCAGTCGAGATTAGGGAGAATCCCATGATATTCTACACGGTCAAGTAGAACAGAATAATCAGCAACAGTTAGTGTCCATTAGAGATCAAAGGGGGGCAATCAGTGTGTCCACCCGGAGAACATTGATAGATTGTCACATGAAAACATCACAGCTGTTTTACTTGGGAGAAGGAGGATGCAGGTACAGAATTCGAGAAGATGGACTGGAAAGCTCTTGAACAGATTGATGTTAAGTATGAGCAGGAGTTTGAGGCTTTGTCTGGTATAAAATTCGACCAATCCGCAGGTCTGGATAATGTTGGAGTCAAGGGAGGAAAGACGCTGATTGGAAATTTTAATTAGATTCTGACCATGGGGAGGTGCTAGAGGACTGGAGAGCAGCTAATATGATTCCAAATTCACAGTCAGGGTGGTAGAGATTTTCCAAGGTAACTATAGATGAGCGAGTACTAGATCACTGTTCAGAAAACTACTGGAGAAAATAGAGAAGGAGAAAATCGAACTCCAATCAGAGTCGCAAGGTTTGATCAGGGATAATAATCATCATGACTTTCTCAGAGTGAAGTCACACCTAATGAATTTGATTGAATTAGTTTGAGGAGGTTGCTTATTTAGTTTTGCAGCAAGGCCTTTGACAAAGTTCCACATGGGAAATTGAAAAACATAAAGTAAAATATCAGAGTATCGAGGGTAACTTGAAAATTTACAACGAAAATTGTCTTAGTGTCAGGAGTCAGAGGGTGGTGGGAGAAGGCTGTTTGTGTGACTGGAGACCAGTGTCCTCTGGTGTACCACAGGGATCAGTGCTGTGTCCCTTATTGTTGAAGCATTCGTAAATGGTATAGATGTGAATCTGGAGGGGGAGTGGGTGGAGGGGTGGGAGTTGAGATAAGTAAGTTTGTGTTTGACACAAAGATTGGCCGAATGGTTGGCAGTGAGGAGGAAGTTCTGATTTTACAGGTAAATACAAGTGGAATGATCAGATGGGCAGATCAATGGCAGATGGAATGTGATCCTGATAAATATGAGGTGATGTACTTTGGAAGGAGGAACCAGACATGGGGTGTACACAATGATTGGCAGCACACTAGGGAGCTCAGAGGGTGTTTCTCCACACATCCCTGAATGTGACTGAACAGGGTAATGGACTAGTTAAGAATTGAACCTTGGGTGTCGCGTTTATTAATCAGGGAGTAGATTATAAATGCTATGCAGGGCTTGGTTTAGTCCATGGTGGAGGACTGTATGTCGTTCTGGGAGCCTCATTACAGGAAGGATGTGATTGTACTGGACGGTGTTGCAGTGGAGACTTAACAGGTTGTTCCCTGGGATGGGGCATATCAGCTATGGAGAGAGGCTGGATAAGCTCGGGTTGTTTACTTTGGAGCAGAGGAGGCTGAGGGAGATGTGATTTAGAAGGATAAGTTAACAAGGGTCATGGACGGGGTGGATAGACAGTAGCTGTTCCCTTTAGACAGAGGGTCAAGAACAAGGGAGCACACCTTAAAGTGAAGGGTTTGACGTTCAGAGACGATTTAAAGATTACTTTATTTTCACCCAGAGAGTGTTGAGGTCTGGAATGCACTTCCTGAGAGGGGAGTTATCACGGCTAACCTCTCAACCGTTAAGTGTACTTGGACGAGCACTTGGAAGTGTCATAATATTCCAGGCTATGTGCCTGGTGTTGGAAAGTGGGACTAATATAGATCGTGCTGTATTTCTGTTGGTACAGAGACTATCTCCTGTGCGTGTATGACGTGGAGCTGAGCAGCTTAAGACAGGAATTGATAGGTTTCTGAAGATAATGTTCACAAAGGTTATAAGAGTGAACTGTTATAGCTTGTCAAATTATGTCAAGGTGAGAAGTATGAAAAAACAGTGCAGGTTCCTTCCAGTTTGAAACCAGAGGTTGGAGAATGGGAAACAGGGAAATGGCAAAACTATGAATCCACAACTTCAGTTCTGTTTTCACAGAACTTTCTGACGATACCAGGAAAACCCAGTCTGGTATGGAAAACGAAATAGTACATGGAACATAGAACATAGTAAGTAAATGGTTTGGGAGAAATGATTGGGACTGAAAATAATGGTCATAGACAACACTAACATAGATTTATGAAATGGGAATTATGTTTGAGAAACAGACTGGGAGACACGCGGATTTTCAGAAAAAGTTTGATAAACCTCCAAGCCCAGTTTGCAAAATCAAATCTTAGTGGATTGGGGTGAAAATACGGACAAGCTTCTAGAATGGGACATCTGGCAGGAAACAGTGAATAGAAATAAACAGACTTGTGAAGCAACAGCCTGACCTTGTATCTAAGGTATGGTTCTGTGAGTATGACTATATCCCTGACATCCCATCACCTTCCCTGGATATCTCCTCTCTCACCAGCAGGACAGACAAAGCAGAAGTGGTGGCACAGTGGGATTCAGCTGGAAGGGAATTGCTCTGGGAGTCCTCAACAGTGACCTGTATCCCATGATCTCTCATGGCGTTAGTTTACACATGGGAAAGGAAACCTCCTGCTGATTACCATGTACCAGCCTCTCCCAACTGATGAGTCAGTACTCCTCCATACTGACCAACACTTGGAGGAAGCGCTGAGGGTGACAAAGGCACAAAATGTACTCTGGGTGAGGGACGTCAATGTTCACTAAAGGAGTGGTTCAGCAGCAGCATTACTGATTGAGCTGGTTGGGTCCGAAAGGATATAACTTCTCCACTCGGTCTGCGGCAGGTGGTGAAGGAACCCACAAGAGGGAAAAGCCATATTTGACCACAGCCTTACTAATCTGCCAGTTGCAGAAGTATCTGTCCATGACAGTATCGGGTAAGAGTGACCACCGCATAGTCATTGTGGAGACAAAGTCACACCTTCACATTGAGAATAACCTCCACAATTTTGTGTGGTACTATCACCATGCTAAATAGGACAGACTTCGAACAGATCTAGCAGCTCAAGTCGGGGTTTTCATAAGGTGCTGTGGGTCATCAATAGCAGCAGAATTGTACACCCACACAACCTCATGGCCTGGCGTATCCCCCTCACAACAATTACCATCAAGCCAGAGGATCCACCTTGATTCAATGGAGTGTGCAGGGGGGCAGGAGCAGCACTGGGAATACCTGAAAATGAGGTGTCTGCCTGATGAAACCACCAACCAGGACTACCTGCGTACCAAACAGCATAAGCAGTTCGTCATCGACAGAGCTAAGGGATCCCACAAGCAACGGTGCAGATCTAAGCTCTGCAGTCCTTCAACTTCTAGTTGAGAATAGTTATGAACAATTAAACAAGTCATTGGAGGAGGAGATTCCACAAGTATCCCCATCCTTAATGGTGGAAGAGCCCAGCACTTCAGTGCAAAGGTAACTTTCATACATTCGTAACAATCTTCAGTCAGAAGTGCTGAGTGGATGATGCACCTCAGCCTCCTCCAGTGATCCTCAGCAATTCAGTTACCAATCATCAGCCAATTTGGTTCAGTCCACGTGACATCCCAATTCAGTTGGAGACACTGGATACCTCAGAGGGTACATACCCTGACAATATTCTGGCAATAGTACTGAAACGTTGTTCTCCAGGCCTTGTCACTGCCCTCACCAAGCTGAACCAATACCGTTACAACAACATTTCTCTGATTACGTCGAAATTTACCCCAAGTATCTCCTGTATATAAAAAGCAGAACAAATCCAATCCGGCCAATTACCACTCCATCAGTCTCCTCTCGATCATCAGTAAAGTGGTGGAAGGTCTCAGTACTTTTAAGCAGCACCTGCTCAGCAATACCCTGGTCAATGACGCCCAGTTTGGGCTCCACCAGGGCCACTCAGTTCCTGACCTCATTACCATGGTTCAAACATGGACAAAAGAGCTGAATTCCAGAGGTGGGGTGAGAGTGATAGCCCTTTAAATCAAGGCTGTCTTCGCCCAAGTGTGTTATCAAGGGGCTTTGCCAAAACTGGAATCAATGGGTATCAGGGGCAAACTCCCCGCTGGTTAGAATCATACCTGACACGGAGGAAGGTGGGCATGGTTGATAAAGGTCAGTCAACTCAGCTCCAGGACAAGTCTGGAGGAGTCCCTCAGGCAGTGGCCTAGGCCCAAACATCTTCAGGGCTGCTTGATCAATGGCCTTGCCTCTATTATAAGGTCAGAAGTGGGGATGGTCGCCAATGATTGTACAATGTTCAGCAATGTTTGTTGCTCCTCAGATACTGAAGCAGGCCATGTCCAAATGCGACAAGATTTGGACAGTATCCAGGCTGACAAGTGGCAAGTAATATTGATGCCACACAAATGCCACACCGTGACCAGCACCACTAAAATACAATCTAACCACTGCTGCTTGGCATTCAGTGGTGTTACCATCACTGAATCCACAGTGGACAGCAGTGGTTCAATAAGGCAGCTCACCACCACCTTCTCAAGGGGCAACCAGGGACAGGAAATAAATGCTGGCCCAGCCAGTCACACCCAGGTTCAGGAAATAAATATTATTTTTAAATAGAATAACAGAGGAAGGTTTCTGGGATATCATAGAGATCGGTGCACAGGCCCCATCTGTTCACAATACTCATTAAACATTTGGTTGCAGGAATCAAATACAATATATCTCAACCTGCTGATAGAACTAAAGGATGTTGGATTGCGAGTGGGTGAGGAGGTTGTAAAAAAGCTTCAAGGTGACTAAGACAAGTGGAGTGAATAGGCAAATACGTGGCAGATGGAGAGCAAGGTGGGTTGGGGTGACAGTGTGCCCTTTGGTGGGAACAATAGACTGGAAGACTATCCTTCGAAAAGGGATTGTTTGAAACATGTTGATCTACAAAGGGATGTATGCTCCTTTTTGTTGTTTCCTTCTGCGCAGCCTCTGAGGTCCCTGCAGCGCAGTGAGGTCTGAACCCAGAAGACAATACTGGGAATGGCACTGACACACTGGCAAGGGTGCATAGACCCACTAAGTGGGGAGCTGTAACATTGCAAAGGATCTGGATCTCCCTGTACAGCAGTCACTGAAAGCAATATTGCAGGAAAGAAAGCAGTTAGGAAGATCAATGAAGTGCTGACCTTCAATTCAGGGGGATTTGAGTCCAGGAGTAAGCGTGTCTTACTGCAGTTATACAGGGCCTTGGTGACTCCCCATCTCAAACACTGTGCAGTATTGTGTGCAGGTTCGGTCTCTGTACCTCATAAAGGACAAACCTGACATTGAGGGAGAGCAGTGAAGGATGACCAGATCGATCTTTGTGATGACAGGTTTGTTGTGGAAGCAGAGTTTGGGGCGACTGGGCCAGCATTCCATGGGGTTTAGGAAAATGGGAGGAGATCTCAGTGAGATATATAAAGCTCTGACAGGGTGAGACAGATTGGAAGCAGGGATAATAATTCCCCTGGCTGTGGTGTCTAAAACAAGGAGTCACAGTATTAGGTACAGGCAGACCATTCTGCATTGAGATGACAATAAATGTCTGCACTCAGCGACTGATGAACCTGGGAAATGCACTCGAACCAGAAAGCCAACACACTGAATATAAATACAGATTTAGAGGCAGTAAAGGGATGGTGGGAGAGCAGGAGAATGGTGTGGAAATAAAGGGCCAACCAACATTTTATTGAATTGGGTAGCAAACTCGACAGACCAAAGGGACGAATGCGCTTCCTATTTTATAGCTTCCCAAGGTTAATCACATTAACGGATATATTCATTGTGTGGGATAAGTGCATTGTAGAGATGTTTGAACATGAACAACAATTAGGAAGGCTCAATGTGCTGATGACCTACTCCATTCCTGATGTTTCTGTGCAGTCTGTGGGAAAGCTCTGTAAATGTTGGAGAGGGAGAGGGTACAGTCAGAAGTGACAGTATTTCTGTTGAATAAAGGTAACTATGGAGCTATGAGGGAGGAGCTGGCCAATGTTCAATGGTGCAATACCTTAGCAGGGATGACCGTGGAGGAACAATAGCGGATATTTCTGTGTATAATGCAGAAGTTGCAGGATCAGTTCATTCCGAAAAGGAAGAAAGATCCCAGGCGGAGGGATGGGTGGCCATGGCTGACGAGGGATGTTAAGGAACATATAAAGGTAAAAGAGAAAAAGTATAACATAGCAAATATAAGTGGGAAAACGGAGGACTGGGAAGCTTTTAAAAAACAACAGAGGATTACTAAGAAGGAAATAGGCAGAGGAAAAATGAGGTACGAAGGTAAACTGGCCAATAATATAAAGAAGGATAGTAAAAGCTTTTTTAGGTATGTGCAAGGCAAAAAAAAAATGGTTAGGACTAAAATTGGGCTCTTGAAGACAGAAACAGGGGCATATATTACGGAGAACAAAGAAACGGCAGAAGAATTGAATTGTTACTTCAGATCTGTGTTCACTGGGGAAGACACAAGCAATCTCCCTGAGGTAACAGTGGCTGAAGGACCTGAACTTAAGGGAATTTATATTTGCCCGGATTTGGTGTTGGAGAGACTGTTAGGTCTGAAGGTTGATAAGTCCCCGGGGCCTGATGGCCTGCATCCCAGTGTACTGAAGGAGGTGGCTCGGGAAATCGTGGATGCGTTGGTGATTATTTTCCAGAGTTTGATAGATTCGGGATCAGTTCCTGCAGATTGGAGGGTGGCTAATGTTATACCACTTTTTTAGAAAGGTGGGAGAGAGAAAGCAGGAAATTATAGACCAGTTAGTCTGACCTCAGTGGTGGGAAAGATGCTGGAGTCTATTATAAAGGATGAAATTACGACACATCTGGATAGTAGTAACAGGATAGGTCAGAGTCAACATGGATTTATGAAGGGGAAATCATGCTTGACTAATCTTCTGGACTTTTTTGAGGACGTAACTCTGCAGATGGATGAGGGAGATCCAGTAGATGTAGTGTACCTGGACTTTCAGAAAGCTTTTGATATAGTCCCACACAGGAGGTTAGAGAGCAAAATGAGGGCGCATGGTATTGGGGGCAAAGTTCTAGCTTGGATTGAAAATTGGTTGGCTGATAGGAAACAAAAGGTAGTAATAAACGGCTCCATTTCGGAATGGCAGGCAGTGACCAGTGGGGTAGCGCAGGGATCCATCCTGGGACCGCAGCTTATTACAATATATATTAATGACAAAGAAGATGGTATCAGCAATAACATTAGCAAACTTGCTGATGATACAAAGCTGGTTGGCAGGGTGAAATGCGATGAGGATATTAGGAGATTACAGGGTGACCTGGACAAGTTAGGTGAGTGGGCAGATGCATGGCAGATGCAGTTTAATGTGGATAAGTGTATGGTTATCCACTTTGGTGGCAAGGACAGGAAGGCAGATTACTACAAAAATGGAATAAATTTAGGTAAAGGGGCAGTACAGAGAGATCTGGGTGTTTTTGTACACCAGTCAATGAAGGCAAGCATGCAGGTACAGCAGGTAGTGAAGAAGGCTAATAGCATGGTGGCCTCCATAACAAGAGGGATTGAGTATAGAAGCAAAGAAGTCCTTCTGCAGCTGTACAGTGCCCTGGTGAGACCACACCTGGAGTACTGTGTGCAGTCCTGGTCTCCAAATTTGAGGAAAGACATTCTGGCTATTGAGGGAGTGCAGCGTAGGTTCACGAGGTCAATTCCTGGAATGGTGGGATTACCTTACACTGAAAGACTGGAGCGACTGGACTTGTACACCTTTGAGTTTAGAAGACTGAGAGGGGATCTGATTGAGACATATAAGATTATTAAAGGATTAGACACTCTGGAGGCAGGAAACATGTTTCCGCTGATGGGTGAGTGCCGAACCAGAGGACACAGCTTAAAAATACGGGGTAGACCATTTAGGACAGAGATGAGGAGAAACTTCTTCACCCAGAGAGTGGTGGCTGTGTGGAATGCTCTGCATCAGAGGGCAGTAGAGGCCCAATCTCTGGATTCATTTAAGAAATAGTTGGATAGAGCTCTCAAAGATAGTGGAATCAAGGGTTATGGAGATAAGGCAGGAACAGGATACTGATTAGGAATGATCAGCCATGATCATATTGAATGGTGGTGCAGGGTCGAAGGGCAGAATGGCCTACTCCTGCAACTATTGTCCATTGTCTATTGTCTATTGTTGTCACAAGCTCTCAGACGTTAGGAAGGAATTCTCTGCAGGGTCAACAGGACTGTGTTTCCTGTTCCCTTTTTCCAATACTGAGGCTGTGGCCGGGTGTTCTGTCCACGTTTATCCTTTAAGACCTCAGAGCAATTTGATACAATAGAGTGTCTTGCTTGGCTGATTCAGAGATCATTGAAAGGTTTTATCCCATGTCTACGTGTCTGCAGTCACAGATAATCATAGATAATCATAGATAACAAACAGCTATGGACCCAGCCTCCAGTCAAACAAGCATCCTTCCACTAAACCCTCTGTTTCCTATCAACAACCCAACTGTGTATCCAATTGGCCAGTTCCTCCAGCATTCCACGCGATGTAACCTTCCTGAGCAGCCTACCTTATGGAACCTTATCAAAGGCCTTACTGAAATCCATAGAGACTACGTCTACCGCTCTGTCCTTGTCAACCTTCCTGGTCACTTCATCAAAGGACTCTAAGAAATTTGGGAAGCATGATCTCCCACTCACAAGTCTATGCTGACTGCTCTGAATCAAACCCTGTGTAAGTAATGGGTGCAGTCAATGGTATGCTGTCCTTCATTGTAAAATGATTCGAGTACATAAGTAAAGCCATCTTCCTGCTGTTGTAGAGCCTTGCTGAGAGAGTATTTGGAGCACTCTCCACAGATTTGATCTCCTTTGTAAGGAATAATCTCCTTACCACAGACACGGGTGATGGTAACATGAGGATAGAGTGAATAAGCTGAGTGTTTAATCTGTAGAGTTGTGAGAGACGAAGAAATGGTGACGCTGAAACACGAGGAGTGGCAGCGATCAATTATTTCCAAAACAAACATTGACAGGGAGAAAAATTCCATACTTTACCCAGGATTGATTGGGGTGATTTATTGTCACGTGTATCTCAGTACAGGGAAATACTTTATTTATGAGCAGTGGAGGCAGATCATAGTAAGCATGGCCAGACAGATCATAGGGTGGAAATAGACTTGTGCAGAGTAAGGCACACGGGATACACTGAACAGGACGTGCACTAGACAAGGTCAACACGAGCAAGATCACCATTATTTGAACTTAGAGAGTCCATTCATCAGTCTAACGTGACTTTCCTAATAGTTTATATGCCTTAATTAACTCTCCCCATGTTATTGTGCAGTCGGTGAGTTAACCCTGCACTGAACGTCTGGTTGTTCACAATTCCCAACAGCAGCCACAATACCTTCCGTCTGAAACAGGTAGACATTCCCACCAGCTTCCTCCCTACATAGAGAACACCAGGCTGTCTTCTCAGATATGGAAGGTGCCTTCCTGAGACTTCACACAAGACATATGGCTTCCCTGCTCACCACGAGAAAACCACGTTAAATTCCCACGCGTGGATCATAATCAACGGAGCCAGGAGGAACAACGTGGAACAGTCTGTCTGTGCAGCCTCTGCCCCACTTGTTCATCATGTTAGAGCATCAATCTGGAGACATGTAAGACTGCCGATGCTGGTGATCAGAGTTTCCAGCATCTGCAGTCATTGTTTTTACCTAGTTGATTTTAACCCTACTGCGAACCCTCTTGCAAGGATGCCTGCCTTGAGGAAGTTTTCCTCCTTGAAGGGCTTTTGCCTGAAACGTCGATTTTACTGCTCCTCGGATGCTGCCTGAACTGATAGAGCGTCGATTGCTGGAAAAGCACAGTAGGTCAGGCAGCATCCGAGAAGCAGGAGAATCGACGTTTCGGGAATAAGACATTCATCAGGAATCAGCATCAATTACCACATTCTGCCCCCGCGTAAGTGCATGGGGGTGTGATTGGCCTCCTACTGTTCTTGTATAAGTGACTCAACGGACTGATTGACTTCTTCCTCGTCTGATTGGACAGAGCCAATGGCCTGACTGGTTACCCCTGGTTCCTGTTTGATAGCTCGATGTACTGACGAGTGTGATGATGCTGTAGCTTTAAGAGGTTATTTTGTCCTGGTTACTTTTAAGAGAGAGATTCAATGATCATTACCAAGCTGGAGAGTTAAGACCACTTGGGTAAACAGCGAGGGAGGCCTTGGGTTTATTTTAATGCAGCCTGAATGGGTGTGACCAGCTCTCACAGGTTAGGATCTCTGGGTTTTGGTTTCTCAGTAACATCAAAAACTATCGAGGTCTCCACAGAGTTGGAAGCTTCAGGGAATGTCTCCTGGCTGCTACTGTCTCTGAATTTTCTCTTGATGCTGTCACATTGCATCTGGAACAGACACTTTACATTCCCTTTAAAATAAGAAAACATTAGAATCTAGGCTATTGCCTTCAAATATTTTCGAGGGGCTCTGGTGGTCCATCACACTAGACTCCTTCTCTTCCTGGGTAATAGGCTGGAGGCACTGAATGGGCTGTCCCTGTTCTTCTCCAATAGTGTCAATGGGCTGATCGGCTTCCTCATATTCCTGTGAAACCAGCGGGAGGTGCTGAATGGACTCTTGTTTTACTGTGGCAATAGGCAGTGTCAGGCAGTGCTGTTACATGAATGTTACTGACACGTTAACAGCACAACTCTCAATGGAGTCTGGGCCTTGCTGCACATGGACACAGGCAAGTTCAGGAGCTGACGGGGGTACAAAATGTTCTGAACATTGTGGAATCTTCAGTGACCATCCCCACTTCTGATCTTATGGTGGGGAGGGTGGGGAGGGGAGACATTTATGAAGCAGCTGAACATGTTTGTGAAGAGGAAGCTACCCAGAGGATCTCGCACAGAGGTGACCCAGGACTGAGATGATGAACATCTTCCTTTGTGCCATGTTTGACTCCAAACACTGGAGAGTTTACTCTGATTCCCATTAAGTTCAGTTTTGTTAAGCTCCTTGATGTCACAGAAGTTAACCACTACCTTGATATCAGGGTCTGTCATTTTTTTCCTGATCCCTTGTCTCAACCTCTTTAGTTCATATCAATAAGCCATGATATAGGAGCAGCAAGGGTTTTCTTCAAACAGGTGGGATTGAATGTCAGGATTTCTGTTCTCAAGAGTGTTCGGGGAGCGAGATGAAGTATTTGAAGAGGAGGCAGATGGATATTGACCTGTCAGAGAGTTGAGGGCTATGAAGAATTGGGTATGAAAGAGGATTTCAGACCAAGAGCAGATCAGCCACAATCTTAGTGAAAGACAAGGCAGGTTTGGGGAGTGAACGACCTGCCCTGTTTCTGATGTTCTCACATTCTGTTATTGGAAAGTTAGTGGGTGTTATTTTCATGAATGTTATGTTATTGCATATTGCAGTCAGGGAGACCATATGATTTTGTGAGCCATTGCCTGGAGAGGTATAGGGGCTGTATTCACAGTGAATCTGGGTCTACAACATGACCAACAAATGAAGCACAAGTTGCAGATAGGGGAAGCTCTGTAAAAAGAGATGAGGGGCCACTTTCATACCCAGCCTGAGCTTTCCAATTACATTTCCCAAATCACCTCAAAGCGTGTGGGAGAGTCTTGAAGGGCAGAATGGTCTCCTCTGTTTCTGTGCAACAGGTTAGGAGTAAGTGGCCTCCAACTGCTCCTGTCTAGCAGGTTTGAGGGGCTGAATGAAACACAGGAACATGGGACTGAGGAACAGGAGTGGGTCATTAGATACTTTGAGCCTTCTCCACCTGGCACTAAGATTGTGGCTGATCAGATTGTGGTCTCAGCCCCACTTTCCTGTCTGCGTCCCATTGTGCATGACTCACTTCTCTGTCAAATATTTAATGCAGCTTTCAATCAATCTGAACATAGAGGCACGATAAACTTCCACTGAAGAGAATTCCCACTTCAAAGGTCCTTTCAGAATTATTCATCATCCCTCTTATAGAATCAGAGAGTCAGGCAGAACGGAAACAGACCCGTTAGTCCAATCTGTTCACTCCGATCAGATATCAAATCCGATCCAGTCCCATTTGTCAGCATTTGACCAATATCCCTCTTCTTTCAGACACTTTTTAAATGTGCGATTGTAACCGCCTTCAGCACTTCCTCTAACAGCACTTTCTGTACACACACCACTCTCTCTGTGAAACATTTACCTTCAGGGCCCTTCTAACTCATTCGCCCTCTCACCTTCAACCTCTGCCCTCTTGTTCTGGATTCCCCTAACCTGGAGAGCAGAACGTGGCTGTTCAGAATATCCATGCCCCTGATGGTTTATAAAACTCTATAATGTCACCCCTCAGCCTCTGACACTCCGGGGGAAACACCTCAACCTAAACAGCCTTTCCCTAAAGCTCACACCTCCAGTCCTGGGACATCCGTGTAAGTCATTTCTGCAGAAAAACGAGTTGTACGCAGTATTCTTAAAGTGGCCGCACCAACATCCTGTACAGATGCACCATACCACCACAACTCCTATACTCAATGCTCTGACTGATTAAGGCAAATGTGCCAAATGTGTTCTGCACCAAACTGTCTACCTGCGACTCCACTTTCAAGGAACTATGTATCTGCAGCCCTATGTCCCTTTGTTTCAGAACACTCTCCAGGACCTTACCATTAAGTGGACTATTCCTGCCCTGGTTTGCCTTCCCAAAATACAAAAAACTCATACTTATCTAAATTAAACTTCATCTGTCACTCCTTGCCCCTTTGTCCCATCTAATTGCGGTCTTGTTGTAATCTGAGATAATCTACTACACCACCTTTCTGATGTCATCTGTAAACTTACTAACTATGGCCCCGATATTCACATCTAAATCATTTAACATAAATGATGAAATGCAGTGAACTCAGTACTGATTCTTACAGCACACTGCTGCTCACAAACCTCCAGGCTGAAAAATATCCCTCTTCCTTCAAGCCAATTGTGACCAGCTTCCTCTGTATCCCAGAGAGTGGTCTGTGTACAGAAAGTGCTGTTAGAGGAAGTGCTGAAGGCGGTTACAATCGCACATTTAAAAAGTGTCTGAAAGAGGAGGGATATTGGTCAAATGCTGACAAATGGGACTGGATCGGATTTGATATCTGATCGGAGTGAACAGATTGGACTAACGGGTCTGGAGGTTGTGGAGTTGAAATGCCCATCAGCCATGATTAAATGCCAGAGTGCACTTGATGGGCCGAATGGCCTTACTTCCACTCCTATGTCTTATGGTCTTATGGTCTAATACTTCCCTTTCTAAACACACACACACACTTACAGACAAACAAACACACACACACACACACAGATTAACAAATTTTTTGCAATTTTAATTTGAAAGAACTTTGTACAGATATTAATGGAACTCATGACAAAAGTAAAAATTGAGATTGTCCAAACCGTTATTCTGCTTCTGAAGATATTGTACTCACACAGCTGCTAGCAATGGGATTTCATCCTGGGAGAGTTGGATTTGGCTGAATTCTCTTTGCTTTAGGCAGTGAGTAGATTCCAATGAATTCTGGTCAGGGAGCACCCAAAGGGAAGCACGGTGGTTTGCACTGCTGCCTCACAACACCAGGGACTTGGGGTCGATTCCAGCCTTGGGTGACTGTCTCTGTGGAGTTTGCACATTCTCCACTTTCCTGTGTGAGCCTCTAATTGGTGATCCAGTTTCCTACCACAAACTGTGTAGGTTCGGTGGATTGGTCATGCTAATTGTCTGTAGTGTTCAGGGATTTCTAGGTTATGTGCAATAGTCAGAGGTAAATATAGGGAAATGGGTTGGGAAGGTTGGTATGGACTTGTTGGGCCGAAGGGCCTGTTTCAACACTGCAGGGATTCCATAAAAATAAGAACGGCAACGAAGACTGTAGAGGTTTTTTTTTAGCTCGCACACATTGCTGTGATGAAGAACAATGAAGGAGAGAGAGTGCAATAGGCCATTCCTTCTCAGGCAGATTACATTGTCTCCCTCACTGAGTTGAATCACGCAGTAATGTGTGATTCCCAAACTGGACCATGTGAGGTCTCCGTGTACATTGTCCAAACGATGTCTCCATCAGATTCCCTGCTCCATGTTGGTGCATCATTGCTGCTGTCATACACAGAGCCATACCATTAGCAGAAAAATGGTCTCAGCCGATTTGAAATATGTTTACATGGCCCTGCATCATTAAAAAAATAAAATATTTGATGTATTTAGAATATCTGTGTTAAAATGCATGTATTTTTAAATACAGAAATTGCTGGAAAAGTTCGGCAGGTCTGTCAGCATCCAGATGCCTTTTACATGCTGTAGTTGTACCAGCATCCACCACTTCCTCTGACAGCTCATTCCATACACACACCACCCTCTGCGTGAAAAGGTGCTCTTTAGGCCTCATCAAAACCTTTCCCCTCTCACTTTCCACCAATGCCCTCTAGGTTTGGACGCCCCTAATTTGGGGAAAAACCCCTGACTATTCACCCTACCTATGACCATTCTGATTTTATAAACCTTTACTGCTGCGAAATGTGACTCCAATCAACACGGATGGCTGTACTTTCAGTCATCCTGGGCCTAAATTCTGAAGTGCAATACTGACACCGCTTCCTTCTCCATTAAGCCACAATTCTAAATCCATTTTAATCAGTTTGTTCAGATGTATCCTGAGACACTTCTGTGGGCTTTACACCAAGGCCTTTGCGCCCAGAGGCAGGGACACTAGCATCACTTAGCAATACCCATAAAGCTGTAACATTATTCTCCTGTGGGTTTGTTCATCAGACTGTCCTGACATGATGTGACATACCTCTGTAACAGGCATGACTTGAATCCAGAACTTCTAGTCCAGAGCTAGGAACACTACCACACAAGTTCAGGAATTGGAATCAAATCCAGACCTATGGTTCAGAGACAGGGACATTACACACCACACTACCATACCCAGATTTTGGGTCATATTTTAAGTGCCAGCTTTCAGCTCAGTGTGGATTTATTATAATCAGGTTCCCATTACTGAACTACACAAAATACTTGGTATTGTTAAACAAATGCAAGATATTTGTCTCAACTATAAGATATTGAGTGCACGTGCTGTGCCATCGAAATTAACTATAAATATCTTTAATTGCTGTTATCTGAAGTCTGCAATATTAGGGAAAGAAATCCTGCAGACATTCTGCACAATGAAGGGTCTCAAATAGATATTTATTACTGAACACCAGAGACGGAAGAAGAGCTTAATTTCTGATCCCAAAGCACCGATCACTCTTAGCCACCTCCAACGTGCGACGCCCTTTTCCTGGCCGCTGATGACTGTCCAGCCTCTCCTCCCCACTGACTGTGTCTGCAATCTGTCCCTCCTCCCCCTAACCACACAAGGCAAACCAAGCTCAGGGTCTTTGTGAAAATCAAGGCCTGAGTGTGCAGGCCTCCTGGAGAGAGATGGGCATTTTAAAACTAAGGGGGAGGGGGAGGTGGCAGTAATATCACACTCACTGGGCTGAAGGGTGGCTGATGGAGTTTAATTTGGATTAATGCGAGGTATTGGATTTGGTAAATCAAACAACAGCAGGACCTGTACAATTAAAAGTAGAGCCTTTGGCAGTGTTGTACTACAGAAACCTAGGCCGTCAGGTTTAATTCTTTAAAATTTGCATCTCATATAGATAGTGTGGTTATAAAGGTGTTTAACACACATGTCTTCATAGGACAGACCTTTGAGTATCGAAATTGGGACATCATGATGAGGTTGTACAGGACAATGGTGAGACCTCTTCAGGAATACTGTGTCCAGTCTGGTCATCCTGCCCGCTCATTCCATAGGCACACCACCCTCTGGGTGAAAAAGCTGCCCCTTAGGTCACTTTAATATTTCCCCTCTCACCTTAAACCTATGTCCTCTAGTTTTGGTGTCCCCGTACCCTTAGAAAACACCTTGACTATTCACTTTGATATTACTGACCTTGAGAGCTGGAGAGAGTTCAAAAGAGATTAACCTGGATGTTGCTGGGACTGGAAGGAGTGAGCTATAAGGAGAGGCTGGATGTGCTGGGACTTTTTTCACTGGAGAGGATAAGATTAAGGGGTAACTTTACAGAGGTTTATAAAATAGTGAGGGGGACAGATAAGCTGAAGGGCTGATATTTTTTCCCTAGAGTTGGGGATTCAACACTGAGGGATATTTTAAGATGCGAGGAAAAAGATTTACAAAAGTCATGGGAGGTAATTATTTTAGACAGAAGCTGGCTTGTGTGTGGAATGAACTTCCAGAGGAAGTGGTGAAAGCAGGGACAGTTACCATATTTAAAGGACATTTAGATCAGTCCATGGATAAGACATCAGTTTGGATGGTGCTGTGAGCAGCTGCCCTCTCCCTCCCCATCTCTGAATCCCTGTTGGTTTTCACCCTCTGTCAATGCCTGTGCAGTGGCGTGTGGAGGCCAGCAGAGGGTGGCATTGAATCACTTTAAGCACCACAGAGACTGCCAGACCTGCCCCACACAGACACACAGATACACACACGGGGATGGTGAGGACACTGCGTGAAGCTTATTTAGTAACTTAAACTAAATATTAAAAAATGCTCAATTCGCCTCGTAAACTGTTAAAATATGAGGGACAGAGAACTCCCAAATTCCACTGTTTAAATAAAATCATCAATTTATTTTTTCACTCTGAAAGTGAACATTTTACATGAACTATTCACAACTCTGGGACCCCCTTTCTCTTAACTACTTATTACCCGACTCCAGCTCTATAGCAATATATTTTTTCGGGGTCTGCTATCCTCTCATATCACAGGTGCTTGTAAGCTCTCAGTTCAGAACAGCATTCCCTCTCTCTTAAAGGTACAATACACACTTTCAACTTCATCACATTATACCCTGATGAATATCGATAAGTGGGACCTATCCGGATTTCTCTTGCTCCGTGGTTTGTCAATATTTCATTCGCTCCGTCTGGTGTGTGTCAGGACTTTTGCTGCTCCATTGATAGCACGTTATTATTCGATTCCATCCGTGGGAAAATATCAGTATTTCACTTGTTCATACTCGCAAGTGTGGGGCAGGATTTCAGTTGTTTCATGGGGACTGTGACACTATAACAATCTCAATGTTTGTAGGTGGCACCGAACCTGGAAGAACTCTGAAGTCTATGGAGGAGAGTGTGGAACTCTGACAGGACAGTGATACGTTGGAGTAGTTTTCGGGCAGATGGGGATCAGTGCAGAGCAGGGTGAGGTGATGGACTGTGGTAGGAAGGACATTGAAAGGCAGTTTGAAACAGGCTGTACCATTATAAAGGGGGTGAAGGAGCAGAGAGCGCTGGGTGTATATGAGCACAGACTATTGAAGATGTCAGGACAAATGGGGAGAGCAGTAACTATCACAGATTAGTTTCAGTATCTGAGCTGTTTACAGGGGGAGGTGTAGGAGGGAGTCACCGTGCTCCCTTCCTGGGAGGTGGTGGTGACGATGTATTGTGAGCCCATCCTCCTGCTCACCGAGACCGTGGGGATTCTATTTGTACCAGCTCGACACAAAAGGGAGACGGCATCAGGGCCACGGGTTCTAAGTTGTGCCGGGGGGGGGGGGGGGGGGGAACGGAGCTGCCAGTGGGTTTAAAGGGAGAATTGTCCTTCACTGAACATTGCTCCTTACTTGGTCGGTGGGCGTGGATGTTTCAAAATCTCCACACGAGGTGTCCTGGTCCTCTCCGGCTCCTACCAGGGTCCTCCCCACATGGCGAGGGGTGGGGAGGGAACGGATATGGGAGAAAGGGGGGGGAGGGATGGAGGGTGGGAGTGTGTGGCCCTGTTGTTAGTGCTGGTGTAGGTGAGGGATGGGGAGAGTCAGTCCACAGTATTGTATTCATGCAGTGTTATTAGTGTAATGGAAGGGGTGACACAGAGAGAGAGAGAGAGAGAGAGATGGGGATGTGGGGGAAAGGTGCTGCATGCAGCAATGAGAGTGGTGGACCATGAGCCTTGTTCAGCGATAGGTCCTATAACAGATATACAGTGAGTGTGAGGCAGGAGAGAGAATACAGTGACCCTTATCCTAACAGAACGGGGAAGGTTATTGATGCTTGTCCTGTTTTGGTGGACATTTTTTCAGACAGCAGATACTGCACCGAGTTTGGTGGTGAGCACAGACCATGCTCGGTGGGTCTGGTGGAAAGGCCCCCTCTGGGAAGGTAATGGTCCCACACTGTACTAGCCCATCCACTATGCACACCATGCAGCGGCAACAAACTGTATAATTGCCGCTTATCTGCCATGCTCGGGGTAGACTATGCAGGGCAGCCCCTTACTGAGAAAACTCAACCATGTGCCCATTGGCCTTTTAAAAATGGCACCTGTGTAAGGGATCACCAAATATCCAGGAGCACGCGGGTGATGGTGAGTATCTCCAGCCATGATGGGTGGGAGAATCAGGTGGATATTGAATGAGAGAGATACCATGGTGTGGGCTGGGTAGTTAATGAGGTGAGTCCGATAAGATAGGACCAGGAAACTAGCTCAGCCTCGTGTGGACAATCCCTCCGGCACACTGAAGGAAAATCAAACAAAGATAAATTATTGTTAGGATCTGCCCAATGAGTCATAGACTCTGTTGAAACTAATTGCAGTTGCAAAGATGCAGAACAAATTCTCATCTGGCCTCACACCAATATCCCTTTTTCCCATCTTTCCTGGGAAGAGAGGCTCATGTTACAGGATGCAATCGAAGTGTCTACATTTCAGCATTCTGCAACCTGGGAACACATCCTTCCATGACACTGTCTCTCAGTCTCCCCCTCTCGGTCTATTCCCCAAACCCCTCCCATGTGGTGATATTTAAACGGATTCCCCCGCCATCTCTCTCTGGCAGTGAGATTCATACCCACAGCACCCCCTTGTTCGGGCACAATGGAGATTATGGAGCAGTAAATGGATGGGAGCTGCACATCCTGTCACTTCCAGAACGGGCTGCAAGTTTTCCCACACTGGGCAGGGATCTAAAACAGTGTGACTGAGCATTGCACTGGGGTGGTGGGCACAGTCCTACATTCTGGGGGGGGGGGGGGAGGGTAACTGCTCCTGGTTTACAGATCAATGCACTGGGGTGGTGTACACACTCCTACATGCTGGGAGGGTAACTGCTCCCGGTTTACAGATCAATGTACTGGGGTGGGGTACACAGTCCTACATGCTGGGAGGGTAACTGCTCCTGGGTTACAGATCTATGTACTGGGGTGATGTACACAGTCCTACATGCTGGGAGGGTAACTGCTCCTGGGTTACTGATCAATGCACTGGGGTCTGGTACACAGTCCTACATGCTGGGAGGGTAACTGCTCCTGGGTTACAGATCTATGTACTGGGGTCTGGTACACAGTCCTACATGCTGGGAGGGTAACTGCTCCTGGATTACAGATCAATGTACTGGGGTGGGGTACACAGTCCTACATGCTGGGAGGGTAACTGTTCCTGGATTACAGATCAATGTACTGGGGTGGGGTACACAGTCCTACATGCTGGGAGGGTAACTGCTCCTGGTTTACAGATCAATGTACTGGGGTGGGGTACACAGTCCTACATGCTGGGAGGGTAACTGCTCCTGGGTTACAGATCAATGCACTGGGGTGGTGTACACAGTCCTACATGCTGGGAGGGTAACTGCTCCTGGTTTACAGATCAATGCACTGGGGTGGTGTACACAGTCCTACATACTGGGAGGGTAACTGCTCCTGGGTTACAGATCAATGTACAGGGGTGGGGTACACAGTCCTACATGCTGGGAGGGTAACTGCTCCTGGGTTACAGATCAATGTACTGGGGTGGGGTACACAGTCCTACATGCTGGGAGGGTAACTGCTCCTGGGTTACAGATCAATGCACTGGGGTGGTGTACACAGTCCTACATACTGGGAGGGTAACTGCTCCTGGGTTACAGATCAATGCACGGGTGATCACTGCACATCCTGCTGTGCTGGTCAGACTATCTGCGGTTTATAGAGAATGCAATGATGTGGTCAGTGCAGCTCCCCACGCTGGATGGATATGTGGCCTTTGCACAGTACATCATGTTGGTGGGGTGGATAGGGGGGTAAGGTCATGGACAGGTCAAGGAATTCCCCGGAACGTTCTGTCCCCGACATTCTATAACTGCCATTCCCCGGAACGTTCTGTCCCCAACATTCTATAACTGCCATTCCCCGGAACGTTCTGACCCTGACATTCTATAACTGCCATTCCCCGGAACCTTCTGTCCCCAACATTCTATAACTGCCATTCCCCGGAACGTTCTGTCCCCAACATTCTATAACTGCCATTCCCCGGAACGTTCTGTCCCCAACATTCTATAACTGCCATTCCCCGGAACGTTCTGTCCCTGATAGTGTATAACTGACATTCCCCGGAACGTTCTGTCCCTGACATTGTTGGTGAACGGCCGGACGTCAGTGAATTGAACAAACGATAAGATCCCGAGGGAAGAGATCCCATTCCAGGGAGAAGGAGACACTGTTCCGAAGGACCCTCAGGCAGTTAAAGGGGTGAATACATTTTCCCTGCGTTTACATTTCTCCACGACACAGGATCGACCACAATTTAGACCAAAATACAGGAATTCCCAAACTCCGTTTGTCTTCAGGAAACTGGGAGAGAATCCTTCAGGACAGCAACGTTCCCACCCTCTGTATTGGGAACTGGGAAGGAGTGACCTGTGTCTGTTCTCGAGTGATCGAGTGTGTGGGAATGTTCTAGAAACCATCTGTCCTGATGGATGTGTCTCTGTGTGTTTGTGGAGGGAGGGTTTCTTGTGGTTTATGTCACATTTTTGTCAGTAATTCCGACCTTCCCATTTGTTATTCCAGCTCCAATTATTTTAATAAATCCCTGAATACAGGGACACATTTGAAAATCTCACTGGGTCCCCGATCAAACGGGTCCCTTTGACTCCAGGCTGATGGATAATGGGTTTGTTTTCCTTCCTCACAGTTAACGTAGTGACCATCTACGTCCTGCTTTATAAAGATTGTGGATTGTCTCCATGTGTCAGACGTTACCTGGGGGCCATGGCAGCGGCGGATCTCCTGGTCATTATCCTCGACCTGATCCTGAGACACATTCCCATTGTTTATCGGGAACAGTTTTATTTCCTGATGGACTCCGTCCCCGTGTGTAATATCCACGCCGTCCTGCTTTATGCAGCCACTGACTGCTCCGTCTGGTTCACCGTCACTTTCACCTTTGATCGGTTTGTGGCCATTTGTTGCCAGAAGCTGAAAAGTAAATATTGCAGTGAGAAAACGGCGGCTGTGGTTCTGGGAGCAGTGACTGTGCTGAGCTGTTTAAAGAACATTTTCTGGTATTTTATGCTCACGGCTCGGTATTTGCTGATGAACGTCCCCTGGTTTTGTGAGGTAACAATCGCTGTTGGATTCTCCATTGTCTGGAGCACAATCGAGTTCCTCCACCACATTCTAACCCCGTGTGTCCCATTTCTCCTGATTCTGCTGCTCAATGTTCTCACCGTCAGACACATTTTAGTGACCAGCAGAGCCCGCAGGAGACTCCGCGCTCACACCAATGGGGACGCTCAGTCTGACACTGAAATGAGAAACCGAAAAAAATCCATCATTTTACTGATTGTGATCTCGGCCAATTTCATCCTGTTATGGTCAACGTTAATGCTGTATTCTATATGGACCCGGATGTGGGATATTGGGTATCGGTCTGTGTATCTCGATCGCTTTGTGCAGGAATTGGGCTTCATGCTGCAGCTCCTCAGTTGCTGCACAAACACCGCGATTTATGCCGTGACCCAGACTAAGTTCAGGCAGCAGCTGAAGAATGTGCTGAAATATCCCTTCACCCAAATCCATCCATCCATCAAATTCCCTCATTAATCAATCCACCCGGGATTTTCTCATTTCAGTTCAGTGTTTCAGCGATGGAGCAGCCTGTCGCTATGGAAACAGACTGAGGGTAGCGCTGGTTTGTCCATCCTTATCCCGCAGGGGGGGGGGTTACAGGGAAACATTTCAATGTTTCTCACAACTCGGGGGCCAGTGAGAAAAGGCACCATCCCACTGACTGTATCCATCACTTCCATTTGTAACCAATAAAAATGTTGATTAAAGCGTGCCGAGCAGCAGAGTGACCGATGTTGTTGTGTGTCTTTGTGTTGGAGAAGCTGAACTGGAGAGAGACAGACTCAGCCCCAAGTCCTGGTCCTCAGTGAAGGGGAGGGCACCGCGCCCTGAGCTCAGGAGCTGGGTTTAACTCCCTCTGACACCCCCCCATTCCAACCTGGCCTCCCCAATTCCTCACCCCCACTTTTCCTCCTCAATTCTCTCCATCTCTCCCTTCCTGCACAATCTCTCTTTCTCACCACCTCTCCCTTTCACTCTCTCTGGTCCCCTCTCAGAGCCCCCAACCCCAGTTTCTCCACCTGCCTCCACTATTCTTTCTGCCTCACTCTCCCCCTCTCTCTCTCTCACACCCCCAACATGAGTTTATCCACCTGCCTCCATTCTTCTCTCTCCCCCTCACCCTCTCTCTCTCTCTCTCTCCTGCCGTCTCTATCTCCTTCTCACAATTCTGGCTCTACCCCATTTTCCCCACCTCCCACTTCCCACATCTCTCGATCATCTCACACCCACAAGCCCCCCCACCCCCCCAACCCCCACAAGCAGACTCACCACCAACCTGCAGTCTCTGGGTCAGAGGGAGAGGGAAGGACCAGGGAGACAGAGTGTGTCAGAGAGAGAGAGTAAGGGCGGGACAGAAGGGAGAGAGATTCGGTTAGAGAGAAACGGAATGTGGTGGGAAAAGAGAGACCAAGATAGGGAGATCGAGAGTGAGAGAAGATGGAGAGAGAGCGAAGGAGCAGGGAAAGACAGAGAGAGAGGGAAGGGAGAAATAAGGTGAGGGAGGGAGGGAGAGAGAGAGAAATAGGGGAGGACATAATGAGAGAGGGGTCAGAGAGAGGGGGGGCAGAGAGAGAGGGTGACAGAGAGAGAGGGAGACAGAGAGAGAGGGGGGCAGAGAGAGAGGGAGACAGAGAGAGAGGGGGGCAGAGAGAGAGGGGAACAGAGAGAGAGGGGGACAGAGAGAGTGGGGGACAGAGAGGGGGACAGAGAGAGAGGGGGACAGAGAGAGAAGGGGACAGAGAGAGAGGGAGACAGAGAGAGAGGGGGGCAGAGAGAGAGTGGAACAGAGAGAGAGGGGACAGAGAGAGAGGGGGACAGAGAGGGGGACAGAGAGAGAGGGGGACAGAGAGAGAAGGGGACAGAGAGAGAGGACAGAGAGAGGGGGACAGAGAGAGGGGGCAGAGAGATGGGGGGCAGAGAGAGAGGGGGACAGAGAGAGAGGACAGAGAGAGGGGGACAGAGAGAGAGGGAGACAGAGAGAGAAGGGGACAGAGAGAGGGGACAGAGAGAGGGAGACAGAGAGAGGGGGCAGAGAGAGGTGGGGGCAGAGAGAGAGGGGGCAGAGAGAGGGGCACAGAGAGAGAGGGGGGCAGAGAGAGAAGGGGACAGAGAGAGAGGGGAACAGAGAGAGAGGGGGACAGAGAGAGGGGGACAGAGAGAGAGTGGACAGAGAGAGAGGGGGGCAGAGAGAGAGGGGGCAGAGAGAGAGAGAGAGAAGGGGACAGAGAGAGGGGACAGAGAGAGAGGGGTTCAGAGAGAGAGAGAGAGAGAAGGGGACAGAGAGAGGGGACAGAGAGAGAGGGGGGCAGAGAGAGAGGGGGCAGAGAGCGGGGGCAGAGAGAGTGGGAGACAGAGAGAGGAGGGACAGAGAGAGAGGGGGACAGAGAGAGAGGGGGGCAGAGAGAGAAGGGGACAAAGAGAGAGGGGAACAGAGAGAGGGGACAGAGAGAGAGGGGACAGAGAGAGAGGGGGACAGAGAGAGGGGACAGAGAGAGGGGGACAGAGAGATGGGGCAGAGAGAGCGCGGGCAGAGAGAGAGGGGAGCAGAGAGAGAGGGGGCGGGGGGGCAGAGAGAAGGCGAGAGAGAGAGGGAGGCAGAGAGAGAGGGGGGGGAGAGAGAGGGTGACAGACAATGTGGGGGACAGAGAGAGAGACACACAGAGAGAGGGAGACAGAGAGAGAGGGAGACAAAGGGAGAGGGGAACAGAAAGAGAGGGGAACAGAGAGAGTGGGGGACAGAGAGAGAGGGGGGCAGAGAGAGAGGGGGCAGAGAGAGAGGGGGGCAGAGAGGGGGGGCAGAGAGAGAGGGGGACAGAGAGAGAGCGAGAGAGAGGGGGCAGAGAGAGAAGGTACAGAGAGAGAGGGAGACAGAGAGAGAGGGGAACAGAGAGAGAGGGGACAGAGAGAGATGGGGACAGAGAGAGGGGGGACAGAGAGAGGGGGACAGAGAGAGAGGGGGACAGAGAGAGAGGGGAACAGAGAGAGAGGGGACAGAGAGAGATGGGGACAGAGAGAGGGGGGACAGAGAGAGGGGGACAGAGAGAGAGGGGGACAGGAAGAGAGGTGGCAGAGAGAGGGGGGGAGAGAGAGGGGGGCAGAGAGAGAGAGAGAGAGAAGGGAACAGAGAGAGGGGACAGAGAGGGGGACAGAGAGAGGGGGGGAAAGAGAGAGGGGGGCAGAGAGAGAGGGGGGCAGAGAGAGAGAGAGAGAGAAGGGGACAGAGAGAGGGGACAGAGAGACAGGGGGACAGAGAGAGAGGGGCCAGAGAGAGAGGGGGGGCAGAGAGAGAGGGGGACAGAGAGAGAGGGGGACAGAGAGAGAGAGGGACAGAGAGAGAGGGGGGCAGAGAGAGAGGGGACAGAGAGAGAGGGGGCAGAGAGAGAGGGACAGAGAGAGAGGGGGACAGAGAGAGAGGGGGACAGAGAGAGAGGGGGGCAGAGAGAGAGGGACAGAGAGAGAAGGGGACAGAGAGAGGCGGACAGAGAGAGAGGGGGCAGAGAGAGAGGGACAGAGAGAGAAGGGGACAGAGAGAGGCGGACAGAGAGAGAGGGGGGCAGAGAGAGAGGGGGCAGAGAGAGGGGGTGGCAGAGAGAGTGGGGGGCAGGGAGAGAGGGGTCAGAGAGCAAGGGGGGCAGAGAGAGCGCGAGAGAGAGGGGGGAGAGAGAGAGGGAGATAGAGAGAGGGAGGTAGAGAGAGAGGGGAACACAGAGAGAGGGGAACACAGACAGCGGGGGGCAGAGAGAGGGGGAACAGAGAGAGGGGGCAGAGAGTGGGGAGACAGAGAGAGGGGGACAGAGAGAGGGGGAGACAGAGAGAGGGGGAAAGGAGAGAGGGGGGACAGAGAATGGGGGACAGAGAGAGGGAAGGATAGAGAGAGAGGGGGACAGATAGAGGGGGCAGAGAGAGAGGGGGACGGGGGGGACAGAGAGAGGCGGGGGACAGAAAGAGGGAGGACAGAGAGAGAGGGGGACAGAGAGAGAGGGGGACGGGGGGACAGAGAGAGAGGGGGACAGAGGGAGTGGGGGACAGAGAGAGATTAGGGCAGAGAGAGAGGGGGCAGAGAGAGAGACGGGGCAGAGAGAGCGAGAGAAAAAGAGGGGGGCAGAGAGAGAGGGGGACAGAGAGAGAGGGGGGGACAGAGAGAGAGAGGGAGACAGAGAGAGAGGTGAACAGAGAGAGAGGGGGGCAGAGAGAGGGGCCAGAGAGAGGGGGGCACAGAGAGAGAGGGAGACAGAGAGAGAGGGGAACAGAGAGAGAGGGGGACAGAGAGAGGGGGGACAGAGAGAGGGGTGGACAGAGAGGGGGAGGCAGAGAGAGGGGGGACAGAGAGAGAGGGGGACGGGAGGACAGAGAGAGAGGGTGTCAGAGAGAGGGGGACAGAGAGAGAGGGGCAGAGAGAGTGTGGAGCAGAGAGAGGGGGGCAGAGAGAGAGGAACAGAGGGAGTGGGGGACAGAGAGAGAGATGGGCAGAGAGAGGGGGCAGAGAGAGGGGGAAAGAGAGCGGGGTACAGAGAGGGGGGACAGAGAGGGGGGGACAGAGAGAGGGGGACAGAGAGAGAAGTGGACAGAGAGAGAGGGGACAGAGAGAGTGGGATCAGAGAGAAGGCGACGGGGGGGACAGTGAGAGAGAGGGACAGAGAGAGAAAGGGGACAGAGAGAGAGAGGGACGGGGGGGACAAAGAGAGGCGGGAGACAGAGAGACGGGGACAGAGAGAGAGAGGGGCAGAGAGAGAGAGAGAAACAGAGAGAGGGGGAGACAGAGAGAGAGGGGTCGAGAGAGAGGGAGACAGAGAGACGGGAACTGAGAGAGAGGGTCAGAGAGAGAGTGGAGCAGAGAGAGGGGGCAGACAATAGGGGACAGAGAGAGGGGTTGTCAGAGAGAGGGGGGACAGAGAGAAGGGGTGGAGAGAGAGAGAAGGGGATAGAGAGAGAAGGAGGTAGAGAGAGGAGGGCAGAGAGATGGCGACAAGAGAGGATGACAGAGAGAGGGGGACAGAGAGAGAAGGGGGCAGAGAGAGGGGGGCAGAGACAGAGTGGGGCAGAGAGATGGGGCAGACAGAGGGGGGCAGAGAGAGGGGGACAGAGAGTGGGGGAAATAGAGGGTGTCAGAGAGTGGGGACAGAAAGACGGGCACAGAGAGTGGGGGAGATAGAGGGGGACAGAGAGAGAGGGGACAGAGAGAGTGGGGCAGAGAGAGAAGGGGGCAGAGAGAGTGGGACAGAGTGAGGGGGTCAGAGAAAGAGGAGGACAGAGAGGGGGCAGAGAGAGAGGGGAACAGAGAGAGGGGTAAAGATAGAGGCGGTTGGGAGGGAGGGGGGGACAGGGAGAGGTGAAAGAGACAGGGGCACAGAGAGTGGGGGAGATAGAAGGGGACAGAGAGGGGACAGAGAGAGAGGGAACAGAGAGAGTGGGACAGATAGAGGGGGTCAGAGAGAAAGGGGGTCAGAGAGAGAAGGGGACAGAAAGAGGGGAGCAGAGAGAGAGGGGGTCAGAGAGAGGGGACAGAGAGATGGAGGAACAGAGAGAGGGAGAAAGAGAGAGGCGGGTGTGAGGGAGAGGGGGACAGAAAGAGGGGCAGGTAGCGGGGGTCAGTGAGTGGGGGACAGGAAGAGAGGGGTACAGAGTGGGGTGAGAGAGGGGGTCAGAGAGTGGGGGAGAGAGAGGGGTACAGAGTGGGGTGGCAGAGGGGTTCAGAGAGAGAGGGGGGATGGAGATAGTAGGGGACAGAGAGAGTGGGGAACAGAGAGAGTGGGGGACAGAGAGAGAGGAGGACAGAAAGTGAGGGCGACAGAGGGGGGGCAGAGAGGGGGGAGAGAGAGAGGGGGAGAGAGTGAGGGGGCAGAGAGAGAGGGGGACAGAAAGAGGGGGACAGAGAGAGAGGCAGGTGGGAGAGAGAGAGGGGTCAGAGAGAGGCTGGTGGGAGAGAGCGTGGGACAGAGAGAGGGGGGCAGAGAGAGAGGGGGCCAAAGAGGGGGGGTAGAGGGAAGCGGATGGGAGATGGGGGGGGCAGAGAGAGGGCGACAGACAGAGGGGGGCAGAGAGCGGGGGTGAGAGAGGCAGGTGGGAGAGAGAGGGGGACAGACAGATGGAGACAGACAGAGGGGGACAGAGAGCGGGGAACAGAGAGAGGCGGGTGGGAAAGAGAGGGGGACAGAGAGAGGGGGATCAGAGACAGGGGGACAGAGAGAGGAGGACAGAGAGAGCGTGACAGAGAGAGAGGGGGAAAGAGAGAGAGGGGGACAGAGGGAGGGGGGACAGAGAGACGGTGACAGAGAGGGCGTACAGAGAGGGCGACAGAGTTAGAGGGACAGAGAAAGGGGGGTCAGAGAGAGGGGGAGATAGAGAGGGGGAGAGAGGGGGGGAGAGAGAGGGGGACAGAAGGAGGGGGGACAGAGAAGGGGCGGAGAGAGGGTGACAGAGAGAGGGAGACAGAGAGAGGAAGGCAGAGAGAGGGGGTGAGGAGAGAGGCAGACAGAGAGAGGGGACAGCGTGTGGGGGAGATGGAGGGGGTCAGAGAGAGGGGGACAGAGAGAGAGGGGACATATAGAGGCGGGACAGAGAGGGGGGACGGAGAGAGGAGGGCAGAGAGAGAGGGGACAGAGAGAAAGGGGGGCAGAGAGAGAGGGGGACAGAGAGAGAGGGGGACAGAGAGAGGGGGACAGAGAGAGGGGGGGCAGTGAGGGGGGGGCAGAGAGAGAGGGGGACAGAGAGAGGGGGGGAACAGAGAGAGGGAGAAAGAGAGAGGCAGGTGGGAGGGAGGGGAGCAGAGAGAGAGGGGCAGAGAGAGGAGGACAGACAGAGGGGGGACAGAGAGAGAGGGGAACAGAGAGAGGGGGACAGAGAGAGGGGGGACAGAGAGAGGGGGGACAGAGAGAGGGGGACAGAGAGAGGGGGACAGAGAGAGGGGGACAGAGAGAGGGAGAAAGAGAGAGGCAGGTGGGAGGGAGGGGAGCAGAGAGAGAGGGGCAGAGAGAGGAGGACAGACAGAGGGGGGACAGAGAGAGGGGGACAGAGAGAGAGGGGGACAGAGAGAGAGGGACAGAGAGAGGGAGAAAGAGAGAGGCAGGTGGGAGGGAGGGGAGCAGAGAGAGAGGGGCAGAGAGAGGAGGACAGACAGAGGGGGGACAGAGAGAGGGGGACAGAGAGAGAGGGGGACAGAGAGAGAGGGACAGAGAGAGGGAGAAAGAGAGAGGCAGGTGGGAGGGAGGGGAGCAGAGAGAGAGGGGCAGAGAGAGGAGGACAGACAGAGGGGGGACAGAGAGAGGGGGGACAGAGAGAGGGAGAAAGAGAGAGGCAGGTGGGAGGGAGGGGAGCAGAGAGAGAGGGGCAGAGAGAGGAGGACAGACAGAGGGGGGACAGAGAGAGAGGGGGACAGAGAGAGAGGGGGACAGAGAGAGAGGGGGACAGAGAGAGGGGGAGAGAGAGAGGGGGGACAGAGAGAGAGGGGGGGCAGAGAGAGAGGGGGGACAGAGAGAGAGAGGGGGACAGAGAGAGGCGGACAGAGAGAGGGGAACAGAGAGAGAGGGGGGACAGAGAGAGAGGGGGACAGAGAGAGGGGGGGGACAGAGAGAGAGGGGGACAGAGAGAGGGGGGGGACAGAGAGAGAGGGGGACAGAGAGAGACGGGGACAGAGAGAGGGAGAAAGAGAGAGGCAGGTGGGAGGGAGGGGAGCAGAGAGAGAGGGGCAGAGAGAGGAGGACAGACAGAGGGGGGACAGAGAGAGGGGGGAACAGAGAGAGAGGGGGACAGAGAGAGAGGGGGGACAGAGAGAGAGGGGGACAGAGAGAGGGGAACAGAGAGAGAGCGAGAGAGAGAGGGGCAGAGAGAGGAGGACAGACAGAGGGGGGACAGAGAGAGAGGGGAACAGAGAGAGAGGGGGACAGAGAGAGAGGGGGACAGAGAGAGGGGGGACAGAGAGAGAGGGGGACAGAGAGGGGGGACAGAGAGAGGGGGACAGAGAGAGGGCGGACAGAGAGAGGGGGGGACAGAGAGAGGGAGAAAGAGAGAGGCAGGTGGGAGGGAGGGGAGCAGAGAGAGAGGGGCAGAGAGAGGAGGACAGACAGAGGGGGGACAGAGAGAGAGGGGAACAGAGAGAGAGGGGGACAGAGAGAGAGGGGGACAGAGAGAGAGGGGGACAGAGAGAGGGGGACAGAGATAGGGGGGACAGAGAGAGGGGGGACAGAGAGAGAGGGGGACAGGGAGAGAGGGGGACAGAGAGAGAGGGGGACAGAGAGAGGGGGGACAGAGAGGGAGGGGGCAGAGAGAGAGGGGGGACAGAGAGAGAGGGGGGGCAGAGAGAGGGGGACAGAGAGAGGGGGGCAGAGAGAGGGGGGACAGAGAGGGGGGTACAGAGAGGGGGACAGAGAGGGGGGGAGAGAGAGAGGGGAACAGACAGAGGGAGAAAGAGAGAGGCAGGTGGGAGGGAGGGGAGCAGAGAGAGAGGGGCAGAGAGAGGAGGACAGACAGAGGGGGGACAGAGAGAGAGGGGGACAGAGAGAGAGGGGGACAGAGAGAGGGGGACAGAGAGAGAGGGGGACAGAGAGAGAGGGGGACAGAGAGAGAGGGGACAGAGAGAGGAGGACAGACAGAGGGGGGACAGAGAGAGGGGGGGAACAGAGAGAGAGGGGGACAGAGAGAGGGGGGGACAGAGAGAGAGGGGGACAGAGAGAGAGGGGGGACAGAGAGAGAGGGGGGACAGAGAGAGAGGGGGAACAGAGAGAGAGGGGGACAGAGAGAGAGGGGGACAGAGAGAGGAGGACAGACAGAGGGGGGACAGAGAGAGAGGGGGGACAGAGAGAGAGGGGGACAGAGAGAGAGGGGGACAGAGAGAGGAGGACAGACAGAGGGGGGACAGAGAGAGGGGGACAGAGAGAGGGGGGGACAGAGAGAGAGGGGTGACAGAGAGAGGGGGGGACAGAGAGAGAGGGGGACAGAGAGAGGAGGACAGACAGAGGGGGGACAGAGAGAGGGGGGGACAGAGAGAGGGGGGACAGAGAGAGAGGGGGGACAGAGAGAGGGGGGGACAGAGAGAGAGGGGGACAGAGAGAGAGGGGGACAGATAGAGGAGGACAGACAGAGGGGGGACAGAGAGAGAGGGGGACAGAGAGAGGAGGGGACAGAGAGAGGAGGACAGACAGAGGGGGGACAGAGAGAGAGGGGGACAGAGAGAGAGGGGGACAGAGAGAGTGGGGACAGAGAGAGGGGGGAGAGAGGGGGGGACAGAGAGAGGGGGGGACAGAGAGAGAGGGGGACAGAGAGAGGGGGACAGAGAGAGCGGGACAGAGAGAGGGGGGACAGAGAGAGGGGGACAGAGAGAGGGGGACAGAGAGAGGGGGGACAGAGAGAGGGGTGACAGAGAGAGAGGGGGGACAGAGAGAGAGGGGGGACAGAGAGAGAGGGGGACAGAGAGAGAGGGGATAGAGAGAGGGGGACAGAGAGAGAGGGGGACAGAGAGAGAGGGGGGACAGAGAGAGAGGGGGGACAGAGAGAGAGGGGGACAGAGAGAGGGGGAGAGAGAGAGAGGGGGGGACAGAGAGAGAGGGGGGACAGAGAGAGAGGGGGACAGAGAGAGGGGGGGACAGAGAGAGAGGGGGACAGAGAGAGAGGGGGGACAGAGAGAGAGGGGGACAGAGAGAGGGGGAGAGAGAGAGAGGGGGACTGAGATAGAGGGGATAGAGAGAGGGGGGACAGAGAGAGAGGGGACAGAGAGAGAGGGGGACAGAGAGAGTGGGACAGAGAGAGAGGGGGACAAAGAGAGGTGGACAGAGAGAGGGAGACAGATAGAGAGGGGGACAGAGAGAGGGGGACAGAGAGAGAGGGGGGACAGAGAGAGGGGGGACAGAGAGAGGGGGGACAGAGAGAGGTGGGGGACAGAGAGAGGGGGGACAGAGCGAGAGGGGGACAGTGAGAGAGGGACAGAGAGAGAGGGGGACAGAGAGAGAGGGACAGAGAGAGAGGGGGACAGAGAGAGAGGGCGGGACAGAGAGAGGGGGACAGAGAGAGATGGGGGACAGAGAGAGAGGGGGACAGAGAGAGGGGGGGGACAGAGAGAGGGGGACAGAGAGAGGGGGACAGATAGAGAGGGGGACAGAGAGAGGGGGACAGAGAGAGGGGGACAGAGAGAGAGGGGGACAGAGAGAGGGGGGACAGAGAGAGAGGGACAGAGAGAGGGGGACAGAGAGAGAGTGGGACAGAGAGAGAGGGACATAGAGAGGGGGGACAGAGAGAGAGGGGGACAGAGAGAGAGTGGGACAGAGAGAGGGGGGACAGAGAGGGGGGAAAGAGAGAGGGGGGACAGAGAGCGGGGGGACAGAGAGGGGGGGACAGAGAGAGAGGGGGGACAGAGAGAGAGGGGGAAGAGAGAGAAGGGGACAGAGAGAGCGGGACAGAGAGAGGGGGGACAGAGAGTGGAGGACAGAGAGAGGGGGACAGAGAGAGGGGGACAGAGAGAGAGGGGGGACAGAGAGAGGGGGACAGAGAGAGGGGGACAGAGAGAGGGGGGACAGAGAGAGGGGAACAGAGAGAGAGGGGGGACAGAGAGAGAGGGGGACAGAGAGAGGGGGGACAGAGAGAGGGGGACAGAGAGAGGGGAACAGAGAGAGAGGGGGGACAGAGAGAGGGGGGAACAGAGAGAGGGGGGACAGAGAGAGGGGGGACAGAGAGAGGGGAACAGAGAGAGAGGGGGGACAGAGAGAGGGGGGACAGAGAGAGGGGAACAGAGAGAGAGGGGGGACAGAGAGAGGGGGGACAGAAAGAGGGGGGACAGAGAGTGGGGGGACAGAGAGAGAGGGGGGACAGAGAGAGGGGGGGACAGAGAGAAGGGGGACAGAGAGAGGGGCACAGAGAGAGGGGGACAGAGAGAGGGGGGGACAGAGAGAGGGGGGACAGAGAGAGGGGGGACAGAGAGAGGGGAACAGAGAGAGAGGGGGGACAGAGAGAGGGGGGACAGAGAGAGGGGGGACAGAGAGAGGGTGGACAGAGAGAGAGGGGGACAGAGAGAGAGGGGGACAGAGAGAGGGGGGACAGAGAGAGAGGGGGGCAGAGGGAGAGGGGAACAGAGGGAGGGGGGGACAGAGAGAGGGGAACAGAGAGAGAGGGGACAGAGAGAGGGGGACAGAGAGAGGGGGACAGAGAGAGAGGGGGACAGAGAGAGGGGGGACAGAGAGAGAGGTACAGAGAGAGGGGGGACAGAGAGAGGGGTCAGAGAGAGGGGGGACAGAGAGAGAGGGGTGACAGAGAGAGGGGGGAACAGAGAGAGAGGGGGACAGAGAGAGAGGGGGACAGAGAGAGGAGGACAGACAGAGGGGGGACAGAGAGAGGGGGACAGAGAGAGGGGGGACAGAGAGAGAGGGGTGACAGAGAGAGGGGGGGACAGAGAGAGAGGGGGACAGAGAGAGGAGGACAGACAGAGGGGGGACAGAGAGAGGGGGGGACAGAGAGAGGGGGGACAGAGAGAGAGGGGGGACAGAGAGAGGGGGGGACAGAGAGAGAGGGGGACAGAGAGAGAGGGGGACAGAGAGAGGAGGACAGACAGAGGGGGGACAGAGAGAGAGGGGGACAGAGAGAGGAGGGGACAGAGAGAGGAGGACAGACAGAGGGGGGACAGAGAGAGAGGGGGACAGAGAGAGAGGGGGACAGAGAGAGTGGGGACAGAGAGAGGGGGGAGAGAGGGGGGGGACAGAGAGAGGGGGGGACAGAGAGAGAGGGGGACAGAGAGAGGGGGACAGAGAGAGGGGGACAGAGAGAGGGGGGACAGAGAGAGGGGGACAGAGAGAGGGGGACAGAGAGAGGGGGGACAGAGAGAGGGGGACAGAGAGAGGGGGACAGACAGAGGGGGGACAGAGAGAGAGGGGGGACAGAGAGAGAGGGGGACAGAGAGAGGGGGAGAGAGAGAGAGGGGGGGACAGAGAGAGAGAGGGGACAGAGAGAGAGGGGGACAGAGAGAGGGGGGGACAGAGAGAGAGGGGGACAGAGAGAGAGGGGGGACAGAGAGAGAGGGGGACAGAGAGAGGGGGAGAGAGAGAGAGGGGGACAGAGATAGAGGGGATAGAGAGAGGGGGGACAGAGAGAGAGGGGACAGAGAGAGAGGGGGACAGAGAGAGGGGGACAGAGAGAGAGGGGGACAAAGAGAGGTGGACAGAGAGAGGGAGACAGATAGAGAGGGGGACAGAGACAGGGGGACAGAGAGAGAGGGGGGACAGAGAGAGGGGGACAGAGAGAGGGGGGGACAGAGAGAGGGGGGACAGAGAGAGAGGGGGACAGAGAGAGAGGGACAGAGAGAGAGGGGGACAGAGAGAGAGGGACAGAGAGAGAGGGGGACAGAGAGAGAGGGCGGGACAGAGAGAGGGGGACAGAGAGAGATGGGGTACAGAGAGAGAGGGGGACAGAGAGAGAGGGGGGACAGAGAGAGGGGGACAGAGAGAGGGGGACAGATAGAGAGGGGGACAGAGAGAGGGGGACAGAGAGAGGGGGACAGAGAGAGAGGGGGACAGAGAGAGGGGGGACAGAGAGAGAGGGACAGAGAGAGGGGGACAGAGAGAGAGTGGGACAGAGAGAGAGGGACATAGAGAGGGGGGACAGAGAGAGAGGGGGAAGAGAGAGAGGGGGACAGAGAGAGTGTGGGACAGAGAGAGGGGGGACAGAGAGGGGGGAAAGAGAGAGGGGGGACAGAGAGCGGGGGGACAGAGAGGGGGGGACAGAGAGAGAGGGGGGACAGAGAGAGAGGGGGAAGAGAGAGAAGGGGACAGAGAGAGCGGGACAGAGAGAGGGGGGACAGAGAGAGGGGGACAGAGAGAGGGGGACAGAGAGAGGGGGACAGAGAGAGAGGGGGGACAGAGAGAGGGGAACAGAGAGAGAGGGGGGACAGAGAGAGAGGGGGACAGAGAGAGGGGGGACAGAGAGAGGGGGACAGAGAGAGGGGAACAGAGAGAGAGGGGGGACAGAGAGAGGGGGGGAACAGAGAGAGGGGGGACAGAGAGAGGGGGGACAGAGAGAGGGGAACAGAGAGAGAGGGGGGACAGAGAGAGGGGGGACAGAGAGAGGGGAACAGAGAGAGAGGGGGGACAGAGAGAGGGGGGACAGAAAGAGGGGGGACAGAGAGAGGGGGACAGAGAGAGAGGGGGGACAGAGAGAGGGGGGGACAGAGAGAAGGGGGACAGAGAGAGGGGCACAGAGAGAGGGGGACAGAGAGAGGGGGGGACAGAGAGAGGGGGGACAGAGAGAGGGGGGACAGAGAGAGGGGAACAGAGAGAGAGGGGGGACAGTGAGAGGGGGGACAGAGAGAGGGGGGACAGAGAGAGGGGGGACAGAGAGAGAGGGGGTCAGAGAGAGAGGGGGACAGAGAGAGGGGGGACAGAGAGAGAGGGGGGCAGAGAGAGAGGGGAACAGAGGGAGGGGGGGACAGAGAGAGGGGAACAGAGAGAGAGGGGGGACAGAGAGAAGGGGACAGAGAGAGGGGAACATAGAGAGAGGGGGAAGAGAGAGAGGGGGACAGAGAGAGAGGGGGGACAGAGAGAGAGAGGGGGACACAGAGAGAGGGGGACAGAGAGAGGGGGACAGAGAGAGAGGGGGACAGAGAGAGGGGGGACAGAGAGAGGGGGACAGAGTGAGAGGGGGACAGAGAGAGAGGGGGACAGAGAGAGAGGGGGACAGAGAGAGGGGGGACAGAGAGAGAGGGGGACAGAGAGAGGGGGGACCGAGAGAGAGGGGGACAGAGAGAGGGGGGACAGAGAGAGAGGGGGACAGAGAGAGAGGGGGACAGAGAGAGGGGGGACAGAGAGAGAGGGGGACAGAGAGAGGGGGACAGAGAGAGTGGGGACAGAGAGAGGGGGGACAGAGAGAGAGGGGGACAGAGAGGGGGGGACAGAGAGAGGGGGGACAGAGAGGGGGGGACAGAGAGAGAGGGGGAAGAGAGAGAGGGGGACAGAGAGAGAGGGGGACAGAGAGAGAGGGGGACAGAGAGAGAGGGGGACAGAGAGGGGGGGACAGAGAGAGGGGGGACAGAGAGGGGGGGACAGAGAGAGAGGGGGAAGAGAGAGAGGGGGACAGAGAGAGAGGGGGACAGAGAGAGGGGGGACAGAGAGAGGGGGGACAGAGAGGGGGGGACAGAGAGAGGGGGGACAGAGAGAGGGGGGACAGAGTGGGGGGGACATAGAGAGAGGGGGAAGAGAGAGAGGGGGACAGAGAGAGAGAGGGGGACAGAGAGAGGGGGGACAGAGAGAGGGGGGACAGAGAGAGGGGGGATAGAGAGAGGGGGAAGTAGAGGGGGTGAGAGAGGGGGAAGAGAGAGAGTGGCACAGGGAATGGGGGAGATAGAGGGGGTCAGAGATGGGGACAGAAAAAGTGGGAGGTAGAGGGGGTCAGAGAGATGGGCACAGAGAGAGGGGCACAGAGAGTGGGGGAGATAGAGGGGGACAGAGAGACATAGGCAGAGAGAGATCGGGGCAGAGAGAGTGGGACAGAGTGAGGGGGTCAGAGAGAGAGAGGAGGACAGAGAGAGGGGGGTACAGAGAGAGGGGGGGACAGAGAGAGGGGGGACAGAGAGAGGGGGACAGAGAGAGGGGCACAGAGAAAGGGGGGCAGAGAGAAGGGAAGATAGAGGGGGTCAGAGAGAGGGGGACAGAAAAGGCGGAGGTAGAGGGGGTCAGAGAGAGGGGGGATAGAGGGGGACAGAGAGTGGGGGGACAGAGAGAGGGGGGACAGAGAGAGGGGGGAAAGAGAGGGAGGGACATAGAGAGGGGGGACAGAGAGAGGGGGACAGAGAGAGGGGCACAGAGAAAGGGGGGCAGAGAGAGGGCGACAGAGAGTGGGAGGACAGAGGGGGGGCAGAGAGAGGGGGGAGACATAGAAAGGGGGTGACAGAGAGAGAGGGGGGACAGAGAGAGGGGGATAAAGAGAGGGGGAGAGAGAGAGACGGGACAGGGAAAGGGGGCAGAGAGAGGGGGACAGAGAGTGGGGGAGAGAGAGAGGGGTGATAGAGAGAGGAGGACAGAGAGAGGAAGGGGTGTCAGAGAGAGGGGGCAGAGAGGGTGGATAGATAGAGGCAGGACAGAGGGGGGGACAGAGAGAGGAGGGCAGAGAGTGGGGGAGATAGAGGTGGCGAGAGAGAGGGGGACAGTGAGAGAGGGACAGAGAGAGAGGGGGACAGAGAGAGGGGGGCAGAGAGAGAGGGGGCAGAGAGGAGGGGACAGAGAGAGAGGGGGTAGGGAGAGGGGGACAGAGAGAGCGGGTCAGAGAGAGGGCAACAGAGAGAGTGGGACAGGGAGTGGGGAGATACGGGGGACAGAGAGAGAGAGGGGTAGAGAGAGTTGGAGAGAGTGAGGGGACAGAGAGAGAGGGAACAGAGAGAGAGGGGGAAAGAGAGAGAAGGGGACAGAGAGAGGGGGGACAGAGAGAGGGGGGACAGAGAGTGGGGGGATAGAGAGAGGGCGACAGAGAGAGGGGGGACAGAGAGAGGGGGAGGTAGAGGGGATCACAGAGAGGGGTACAGAAAAATTCGCAGGTAGAGGGGGTGAGAGAGAGGGGTGATAGAGAGTGAGAGGAGAATAGAGAGAGAGAGGGGACAGAGACAGGGTGACAGAGAGGGGGGACAGAGAGAGGGGGAGGTAGAGGGGATCACAGAGAGGGGTACAGAAAATTTCGCAGGTAGAGGGGGTGAGAGAGAGGGGTGATAGAGTGGGGGACAGAGAGGGGGGCAGAGAGTGGGGGACAGAGAGAGGGGTACAGAGTGGGGGTGAGAGAGGAGGTCAGAGAGTGGGGGGATGGAGAGAGTGGGGGACAGAGAGAGAGGGAACAGAGAGAGAGGGGGAACAGAGAGAGAGGGGGAAAGAGAGAGGGGGACAGAGAGAGGGGGGACAGAGAGAGGGGGGACAGAGAGAGGGGGGGACAGAGAGAGGGGGACTGAGAGAGGGGGCAGAGAGTGGGGGACAGAGAGTGGGGGACAGAGAGGAGGAGTACAGAGTGGGGGTGAGAGAGGAGTTCAGACAGTGGCGGGATGGAGAGAGTGGGGGACAGAGAGAGGGGGACAGAGAGAGGCGGGTGGGAGAGAGCGCGGGACAGAGAGAGGGAGGGGGGACAGAGAGAGGGGGACAGAGCGAGGGGGACAGAGCGAGAGGGGGACAGAAAATGTCGGAGGTTGAGGGGGTCAGAGAGAGGAGGACAGAGAGGGGGACAGAGTGAGGGGTATAAAGTGGAGGTGAGAGAGGGGGTCAGAGATTGCGGGGATGGAGAGTGTTGGGGACAGAGAGAGAGGTGACAGAGAGAGAGGGGGACAGAGAGAGAGAGGGGGACAGAGTGAGGGGTATAAAGTGGAGGTGAGAGAGGGGGTCAGAGATTGGGAGGATGGAGAGAGTTGGGGACAGAGAGTGAGGTGACAGAGAGAGAGGGGGACAGAGAGAGAGAGGGGGACAGAGTGAGAGGGGACAGAGAGAGAGGGGGACAGAGAGAGAGGGGGACAGAGAGAGAGGGGGACAGAGAGAGAGGGGACAGAGAGAGAGGGGGACAGACAGGGGGGATAGAGGGAGGGGGACAGAGAGAGAGGGGGACAGAGAGAGGGGGCAGAGGGAGGGCGACAGAGAGAGAAGGACAGAGAGAGGGGGACAGAGAGAGGGGGACAGAGAGAGGGTCAGACAGAGGGGGTCAGAGAGAGGGGGTCAGAGAGAGGGTGCAGAGGGAGGGCGACAGAGAGAGAGGGACAGGGAGAGGGGGACAGAGAGAGGGGGACAGAGAGAGGCGGGTGGGGGACAGAGAGTGGGTCAGACTGAGGGGGTCAGAGAGAGGGGGTCAGAGAGAGGGTGCAGAGGGAGGGCGACAGAGAGAGGGGGACAGAGAGAGGGGGACAGAGAGAGGCGGGTGGGATAGAGCGCGGGACAGGGGGGGGGGACAGAGAGAGGAGGACAGAGAGAGAGGCGTGTGCGAGAGAGAGGGGGTCAGAGAGAGGCGGGTGGGAGGGAGTGCAGGACAGTGATAGAGGGGGAGAGAGAGTGGGGGACAAAGAGGGGTGATAGAGGGAGGCGGGTGAGAGAGAGAGAGGAGCAGAGAGAGGGGGTCAGAGAGAGGGGGACAGAGAGAGGTGGACAGAGAGAGAGGGACAGAGAGAGGGTGACAGAGATAGAGGGGGACAGAGAGAGGGGGACAGAGAGAGAAGGCACAGAGAGAGGGGGAAAGAGAGAGGTGGACAGAGAGAGTGGTACAGAGAGATGGTTACAGAATGGGGGTGAGAGAGGGGGTCAGAGAGTGGGGGGAAGGAGAGAGTGGGTCACAGGGATAGAGGGGACAGAGAGGGTGGGGGCAGAGAGGGAGGGGGCAGAGAGAGGGCGAAGAGAGGGGGGACAGAGAGTGGGGGAGACTGAGGGGGGACAGAGAGAGGGGGACAGAGAGACGGGGACAGAGAGACGGGGGGATTGAGGGGGACAGAGAGACGGGGACAGAGAGAGGGGGACAGAGAGAGATGGACAGAGAGAGAGGGGGGACAGAGAGAGGGGGACAGAGAGACGGGGACAGAGAGAGAGGGACAGAGAGAGGGGGACAGAGAGAGGGGGACAGAGAGAGAGGGGGACAGAGAGAGGGGGACAGAGAGACGGGGACAGAGAGAGGGGGACAGAGAGAGAGAGGGGGACAGAGAGAGAGGGACAGAGAGAGGGGGACAGAGCGAGGGGGACAGAGAGAGAGGGACAGAGAGAGGGGGACAGAGAGAGGGGGACAGAGAGAGGGGGACAGAGAGAGGGGGACAGAGAGAGAGGCGGACAGAGAGAGGGGGACAGAGAGAGAGGGACAGAGAGAGGGGGACAGAGAGAGGGGGACAGAGAGAGGGGGACAGAGAGAGTGGGACAGAGAGAGTGGGACAGAGAGATGTTTACAGAGTGGGGGTGAGAGAGGGGGTCAGAGAGTGGGGGGATGGAGAGAGTGGGGCACAGAAATAGAGGGGACAGAGAGGGTGGGGGGCAGAGAGGGAGGGGGCAGAGAGAGGGCGAAGAGAGGGGGGACAGAGCGCGGGGAGACTGAGGGGGGACAGAGAGAGGGGGACAGAGAGACGGGGACAGAGAGAGGGGGACAGAGAGAGAGGGGGACAGAGAGAGGGGGACAGAGAGAGGGGGACAGAGAGAGGGGAACAGAGAGAGGGGAACAGAGAGACGGGGGGATTGAGGGGGACAGGGAGATGGCGTCAGAGAGAGAGGGGGACAGAGAGAGAGGGGGACAAAGAGGGGGGATAGAGGGAGACGGGTGGGAGAGAGAGGGGGACAGAGAGAGAGGGGGACAAAGAGGGGGGATAGAGGGAGACGGGTGGGAGAGAGAGGGGTCAGAGAGTGGGCCAGACAGAGGGGGTCTGAGTGAGTGGGACAGAGAGAGGGCAACAGAGAGAGGGCGAAAGAGAGAGGGGGACAGAGAGACGGGGACAGAGAGAGGGGGACAGAGAGACGGGGGGGACAGAGAGAGTGGGACAGAGAGAGGGGGACAGAGAGAGGGGGACAGAGAGAGGGGGATAGAGAGAGGAGACAGAGAGAGGAGACAGAGAGAGGAGACAGAGAGAGGAGACAGGGAGAGGAGGGTAGAGAGAGAGGTGAGTGTGAGGCGGAGGAGTCAGAAAGAGGCGGGTGGGAGGGAGAGCGGGACAGAGAGAGAGGGGGAGAGAGAGAGGGGGGACAGAGAGGGGGGATAGAGGGACGGGGGACAGAGAGATGGGGGACAGAGAGATGGGGACAGAGACGGGGGGACAGAGAGAGAGGGGCGACAGAGAGAGAGGGGGGACAGAGAGAGAGGGGGTCAGAGAGAGGGGGACAGAGGGACGGGGGACAGAGAGATGGGGGACAGAGAGATGGGGACAGAGACGGGGGGACAGAGAGAGAGGGGCGACAGAGAGAGAGGGGGGGACAGAGAGAGAGGGGGTCAGAGAGAGGGGGGACAGAGAGAGAGGGGGACAGAGAGAGAGGAGGACAGAGAGAGGGGGGACAGAGAGAGGGGGGGACAGAGAGAGGGGGATAGAGAGAGGAGACAGAGAGAGGAGACAGAGAGAGGAGACAGGGAGAGGAGGGTAGAGAGAGAGGTGAGTGTGAGGCGGAGGAGTCAGAGAGAGGCTGGTGGGAGGGAGAGCGGGACAGAGAGAGAGGGGGAGAGAGAGAGGGGGGACAGAGAGGGGGGATAGAGGGAGGTGGGTGGGAGAGAGGGAGTCATAGAGAGGGGGACAGAGAGAGGGCGACAGAGAGAAGGCAACGGAGAGAGTGGGTCAGATAGAGGGGGACAGAGAGAGAGGGGATAAAGATAGAGGGGGCACAGAGAGGGCGACAGAGAAAGGGCGACAGAGAGAGAGGGGGTCAGAGAGAGGCAGTGTCAGAGGGGGAGGTAGAGGGGGCCAGAGAGAGGGGGAGATAGAGGGGGACAGAGAGGGGGGACAGAGATTGGGGCCAGAGGGTGGGGGACAGAGAGAGGGGTACAGAGTGGGGGTGAGAGAGTGGGTCAGAGGGTGGTGGGGGACAGAGAGGGGGGGAAAGAGAGGGGGGACAGAGAGAGAGAGGGGCAGAGAGGGGGGCGGAGATAGGGGACAGAGAGAGGGGACAGAGAGAGAGCGAGATAGAGGGGGACAGAGAGAGGTGGTCAGAGAGAGGGGGACAGAGTGAGGGGGCAGAGAGAGAGGGGGACAGAGTGAGTGGGTCAGAGAGAGGCGGGTGGGAGAGTGCGTGGGACAGAGCAAGAGGGGAACAGAGAGAGAGGGGGACAAAGAAGGGGGATAGAGGGAGACAGGTGGGAGAGAGAAGGGGACAGAGAGTGGGGGACAGAGAGAGGGGCGACAGAGAGAGGGGCGACAGAGAGAGGGGGATAGAGAGAGGGGGATAAAGAGAGGGGAACAGAAAAAGTCGGAGGTAGAGGGGGTCAGAGAGAGGGGGAGATAGAGGGCGACAGAGAGAGGAGGACAGAAAGGGGGACAGAGTGTGGGGGACAGAGACTGGAGGACAGAGAGAGGGGTATAGAGTGGGGGTGAGAGAGGGGGTCAGAGAGAGGCGGGTGGGAGAGAGAGTGGACAGAGAGAGAGGGGAACAGAGAGAGGAGAACAAGGGGGGGATAGATGGAGGTGGGAGAGAGAGGGGGACAGAGAGAGGGCGACAGACAGGGGGTCAGAGACCGGGGAGAGAGAGAGGCGGGTGGTAGAGAGAGGGGGTCATAGAGAGGGTGACAGAGAGAGTGGGTCAGATAGAAGGGGACAGAGAGAGGGGGACAGAGAGAGGGGGACAGAGAGAATGTGGACAGAGAGAGAGGGGGACAGAGAGAGGGGGACAGAGAGAGAGGGGGTCAGAGGGCATGGGACAGAGAGAGAGGCGGGTGGGAGAGAGAGGGGATCAGAGAGAGGTGGGTGGGTGGGAGAGCGGGACAGAGAGAGGGGGACAGATAGAGGGCGACAGAGAGAGTGGGTCAGAGAGAGAGGGACAGAGAGAGAGGGGGACAGAGAGGGGGGAAGATAGAGGGCGACAGAGAGGGGGACAGAGAGCGGGGGTAAAGAGGGAAGGGGGACAGAGAGAGAGGGGGACAAAGAGGGGGGATAGAGGGAGATGGGTGGGAGAGAGGGGGGGACAGAGAGTGGGTGAGATAGATGCGTTCAGAGAGAGGGGGATAGAGAGAGGGGGTCAGAGAGAGGTGGGTGGGAGGGAGAGCGGGACAGAGAGAGGTAGACAGAGAGAGTGGGTCAGAGAGAGGGGGACAGAGAGAGAGGGGGGACAGAGAGAGCGGGGGACAGAGAGGGGGGACAGAGAGAGAGGGAAAAGAGAAATGGGGGACAGAGAAATGGGGGACAGAGTGGGGAGGACAGAGAGAGAGGGGGACAGAGACAGGGGGACAGAGAGAAGGGAACAGAGAGAGGGGGCAGAGAGGGACAGAGAGAGGGGGTCAGAGACAGAGTGTGGGGGACAGAGAGATGGGGACAGAGACGGGGGGACAGAGAGAGAGGGGCGACAGAGAGAGAGGGGGGACAGAGAGAGAGGGGGTCAGAGAGAGGGGGACAGAGGGACGGGGGACAGAGAGATGGGGGACAGAGAGATGGGGACAGAGACGGGGGGACAGAGAGAGAGGGGCGACAGAGAGAGAGGGGGGACAGAGAGAGAGGGGGTCAGAGAGAGGGGGGACAGAGAGAGAGGGGGACAGAGAGAGAGGAGGACAGAGAGAGGGGGGACAGAGAGAGGGGGGGACAGAGAGAGGGGGATAGAGAGAGGAGACAGAGAGAGGAGACAGAGAGAGGAGACAGGGAGAGGAGGGTAGAGAGAGAGGTGAGTGTGAGGCGGAGGAGTCAGAGAGAGGCTGGTGGGAGGGAGAGCGGGACAGAGAGAGAGGGGGAGAGAGAGAGGGGGGACAGAGAGGGGGGATAGAGGGAGGTGGGTGGGAGAGAGGGAGTCATAGAGAGGGGGACAGAGAGAGGGCGACAGAGAGAAGGCAACGGAGAGAGTGGGTCAGATAGAGGGGGACAGAGAGAGAGGGGATAAAGATAGAGGGGGCACAGAGAGGGCGACAGAGAAAGGGCGACAGAGAGAGAGGGGGTCAGAGAGAGGCAGTGTCAGAGGGGGAGGTAGAGGGGGCCAGAGAGAGGGGGAGATAGAGGGGGACAGAGAGGGGGGACAGAGATTGGGGCCAGAGGGTGGGGGACAGAGAGAGGGGTACAGAGTGGGGGTGAGAGAGTGGGTCAGAGGGTGGTGGGGGACAGAGAGGGGGGGAAAGAGAGGGGGGACAGAGAGAGAGAGGGGCAGAGAGGGGGGCGGAGATAGGGGACAGAGAGAGGGGACAGAGAGAGAGCGAGATAGAGGGGGACAGAGAGAGGTGGTCAGAGAGAGGGGGACAGAGTGAGGGGGCAGAGAGAGAGGGGGACAGAGTGAGTGGGTCAGAGAGAGGCGGGTGGGAGAGTGCGTGGGACAGAGCAAGAGGGGAACAGAGAGAGAGGGGGACAAAGAAGGGGGATAGAGGGAGACAGGTGGGAGAGAGAAGGGGACAGAGAGTGGGGGACAGAGAGAGGGGCGACAGAGAGAGGGGCGACAGAGAGAGGGGGATAGAGAGAGGGGGATAAAGAGAGGGGAACAGAAAAAGTCGGAGGTAGAGGGGGTCAGAGAGAGGGGGAGATAGAGGGCGACAGAGAGAGGAGGACAGAAAGGGGGACAGAGTGTGGGGGACAGAGACTGGAGGACAGAGAGAGGGGTATAGAGTGGGGGTGAGAGAGGGGGTCAGAGAGAGGCGGGTGGGAGAGAGAGTGGACAGAGAGAGAGGGGAACAGAGAGAGGAGAACAAGGGGGGGATAGATGGAGGTGGGAGAGAGAGGGGGACAGAGAGAGGGCGACAGACAGGGGGTCAGAGACCGGGGAGAGAGAGAGGCGGGTGGTAGAGAGAGGGGGTCATAGAGAGGGTGACAGAGAGAGTGGGTCAGATAGAAGGGGACAGAGAGAGGGGGACAGAGAGAGGGGGACAGAGAGAATGTGGACAGAGAGAGAGGGGGACAGAGAGAGGGGGACAGAGAGAGAGGGGGTCAGAGGGCATGGGACAGAGAGAGAGGCGGGTGGGAGAGAGAGGGGATCAGAGAGAGGTGGGTGGGTGGGAGAGCGGGACAGAGAGAGGGGGACAGATAGAGGGCGACAGAGAGAGTGGGTCAGAGAGAGAGGGACAGAGAGAGAGGGGGACAGAGAGGGGGGAAGATAGAGGGCGACAGAGAGGGGGACAGAGAGCGGGGGTAAAGAGGGAAGGGGGACAGAGAGAGAGGGGGACAAAGAGGGGGGATAGAGGGAGATGGGTGGGAGAGAGGGGGGGACAGAGAGTGGGTGAGATAGATGCGTTCAGAGAGAGGGGGATAGAGAGAGGGGGTCAGAGAGAGGTGGGTGGGAGGGAGAGCGGGACAGAGAGAGGTAGACAGAGAGAGTGGGTCAGAGAGAGGGGGACAGAGAGAGAGGGGGGACAGAGAGAGCGGGGGACAGAGAGGGGGGACAGAGAGAGAGGGAAAAGAGAAATGGGGGACAGAGAAATGGGGGACAGAGTGGGGAGGACAGAGAGAGAGGGGGACAGAGACAGGGGGACAGAGAGAAGGGAACAGAGAGAGGGGGCAGAGAGGGACAGAGAGAGGGGGTCAGAGACAGAGTGTGGGGGACAGAGAGAGAGGACAGAGAGAGAGACAGAGAGAGAGGGGGTCAGATAAAGGGCGACAGAGAGAGGGGGGGACAGAGAGAGGGGGGGACAGAGAGTGGGGGGACAGAAAGTGGGGGAGGTACAGGGGTTCAGAGACAGGGGAACAGAAAGAGAGGAGGACAGTGAGAGGAGGAGGGGGTTCAGAGAGGGTTGGGACAAAGAGGATGGACAGATAGAGGCGGGATAGAGAGGGGGGACAGAGAGAGGGGGAACAGCTAGAGGGAGGGACAGAGAGAGAGAGGGGGGGACAGAGAAAGGGGGGAGAGAGGGAGTGGAGAGAGGGAGGGGGGGACAGAAAGACGATGACAGAGATGGGGGAGAGAGAGGGGGACAGAGAGAGGAGGGACACAGAGAGGGGGGACGGGGGGGCAGAGAGACAGTGACAGAGAGGGGGCGGAGAGAGGGCGACATAGAGAGGGGTCAGAGAGAGGGGGACAGAGAGAGGGGACAGGGAGTGTGGGACAGAGAGAGGGGGGGACAGAGAGAGGGGTCAGAGAGCGGGGGACAGAGAGAGGGCATCAGAGAGAGGCGGGTGGGAGAGAGCGCGGGACAGAGAGAGAGGGGACAGAGAGAGAGGGGGTCAAAGAGGGGGGATAGAGGGAGATGGGTGGGAGAGAGGGGGGTGAAAGAGTGGGTCAGACTGTGGGGGTCAGAGAGAGGGCGACAGAGAGGGGGACAGAGAGTGGGGGAGAGAGAGGGGGAGAGAGGGAGGCGGGTGGGAGAGAGCGGGGCAGAGAGAGGGGACAGAGGGGGGCAGAGAGCGGGGGTGAGAGAGAAGCGGGTGGGAAAGAGGGGGTCAGAGAGAGAGGGGGACAGAGTGAGAGGCGTACAGAGAGAGGGGTACAGAGAGAGAGGGGGACCAGAGAGAGGGGGGACAGAGAGAGGGGGGACAGAGGGAGGGGGGACAGAGGGAGACGGACAGAGGGAGGGGGTCAGAGAGAGAGCGGGAGGTCAGAGAGAGAGGGGGTCAGAGAGTGGGGGAGAGAGAGGGGGAGAGAGGGAGGCGGGTGGGAGAGAGAGCGGGGCAGAGAGAGGGGACAGAGGGGGGGGGACAGAGGGAGACGGACAGAGGGAGAGGGTCAGAGAGAGCGGGAGGTCAGAGAGAGAGGGGGTCAGAGAGAGGGGGACAGAGAGAGATGGCACAGGGACGGGGGGGGACAGAGTGAGAGGACAGAGAGTGGGGGAGGTAGAGGTGGTCAGAGAGAGGGGGACAAAGAGAGGGGGACAGAGAGTAAGGGACAGAGTGAGGGGAGTAGAGAGAGAGGGGGACAGAGAGAGAGGGGGAAAAGAGAGGGGGACAGAGAGAGGGCGACACAGAGAGGGCGACAGAGAGAGAGGGGGAACAGAGAGAGGGGGACAGAAAGAGGGGGAGGTAGAGGGGTTCAGAGAGAGGGGGACAGAGAGAGGGGGAGATAGAGGGGGTCAGAGAGAGGGGACAGAGGGAGGGGCACAGAGAGTGCGGGAGGTAGGGGGGTCAGAGAGAGGGGTACAGAGAGAGGGGCACAGAGAGTGGGGGAGATAGTGGGGGACAGAGAAAGAGGGGACAGAGAGAGGGGGGCAGAGAGAGTGGGACAGAGTGAGGGGGCAGAGAGAGAGGGGAAAGAGAGAGAGGGGAAAAAGAAAGAGGGGGAGATAGAGGGGGTCAGAGAGAGGGGGGGCCGGAGAGAGGGGGGACAGTGAGGGGGGACAGAGAGGGGGTGGGACAGAGGGGGGGAAAGAGAGGGGGGGAACAGAGAGAGAGCGGGGCAGAGATAGAGGGGAAAAGAGAGATGGGGCAGACAGAGGGAGACAGAGTGAGGGGGGCAGAGAGAGAGGGGGCAGAGAGAGAGTGAAAAGAGAGTGGGGGACAGAGAGAGTGGGGCAGAGAGAGGGCGACAGAGAGAGAGGGACAGAGAGAAAAGGGGGCAGAAAGAGAGGGGGACAGAGAGAGAGGGGGACAGAGAGAGAGGCGGTCATAGAGGGGGGTACAGAGAGAGAGGCGGGTGGAAGGGAGAGGGGGCAGAGAGGGGGGACAGAGAGAGGAGCACAGTGTGTGGGGGAGATAGCGGGGCTCAGAGAGAGGAGGACATAGAGGGGGACAGAGAGAGGGTGACAGAGAGGGGGACAGAGAGTGGGGGACAGAGAGTGGGGGACAGAGAGAGGGGACAGAGAGAGGGGTAAAGAGTGGGAGAGAGAGGGGGTCAGAGAGAGGGGGACAGAGAGTGGGGGATGGAGAGAGTGGGGGACAGAGAGAGAGAGGGTGTCAAAGAGAGAGGGGCAGAGAGAGACGGAGCAGAGAGAGGGGGCAGAGAGCGGGGGAGAGATAGAGGGAAAGAGAGAGAGGGCGACAGAGAGAGGGGGACAGAGAGAGGGGGGTTCAGAGAGAGGGGGACAGAGAGAGGGGGCAGAGAGAGCGCGGGACAGAGAGAGGGGGACAGAGAGAGGGGGCAGAGAGAGAGCCGGACTGAGAGCGAGGCGGGGACAGAGAGAGGGGAAGACAGAGATGGTCAAAGGGAGGGGGACAGAGAGAGGGGCACAGAGAGTCGGTGAGATAGAGGGGACAGAGAGATGGGGTGGACAGAGAGTTGGGGAGACTGAGAGTGGGGGGGCATGGGGGTAGAGAGAGGGGCAGAGAGGGGGTGACAGAGAGAGGGGGGACAGAGAGAGGGCGACAGAGAGAGTGCCACAGAGAGTGGGGGAGATAGAGGGGGTCAGAGAGAGGGGGACAGAGGGAGGGTGATATAGAGGGGGACTACGAGAGAAGGAGTCAGAGACAGAGGGGGACTGTGAGAGGGGGGGCAGAGAAATGGCGACAGAGAGACGGTGACAGAGAGAGTGGGGGACAGAGAGAGAGGGGCAGAGAGAGGGCAACAGAGAGAGGGGGACAGAGAGAAAAGGGGGCAGAAAGAGAGGGGGACAGAGAGAGAGGGGCAGAGAGAGATGGGGCAGACAGAAGGGGACAGAGTGAGGGGGCAGAAAGAGAGGGTCAGAGAGGGGGACAGAGAGACGGAGATATAGAGGGGGACAAAAAGAGGGAACAGAGAGTGAGGGACAGAGAGAGGAGTACAGAGTGGGGGAGAGAGAGGGAATCAGAGAGATGGGGGCAGAGAGAGGGCGACAGAGAGAGGGGGACAGAGAGTGGGGGGGACGGAGAGTTGGGGGGACGGAGAGAGGTGGGGACAGAGAGAGAGGGGAACAGAGAGAGAGAGGGACAGAGCGAGATGTGGACAGAGAGAGAAGGACAGAGAGAGGAGGTCAGAGAGAGAGGAGGACAGAGAGAGAGGAGGACAGAGAGAGGCAGGTAGAAGGGAGAGAGGGGCAGAGAGAGGGCGACAGAGAGAGGCACCGAGAGTGGGGGAGATAGATGGGGTCAGAGAGAGGGGGAGACAGACAGTGGGGAGATGGAGAGAGTGTGGGACAGAGAGATAGAGAGAGAGAGGGGGTCAGAGAGGGGGACAGGTAGAGACGGAGCAGAGAGAGAGGGCGAAAGAGAGGGGCGCAGAGAGCGGGGTAGAGATAGAGGGGACAGAGAGAGGAGGACAGATAGAGGGGGACAGAGAGAGGGGGACAGAGAGAGGAGGCAGAGAGCGAGGGGGACAGAGAGAGGGGGACAGAGTGAGGGGGACAGAGAGAGGGGGAACAGAAAGGGGGACACAGAGAGGGGGGCACAGAGAGGGGGACAGAGAGGGGGACAGAGAGAGAGAGGGGGACAGAGAGAGAGCGGGGCAGAGAGAGAGGGGGCAGAGAGAGGGGGGGACAGAGAGAGAGGGGGACAGAGGGGGGACAGAGAGAGAGGGGGGACAGACAGAGGGGGGACAGAGAGAGGTGGGACAGAGAGGGGGGGACAGAGAGAAGGGGACAGAGAGAGAGGGGGACAGAGTGAGGGGGACAGAGAGAGGGGGAACAGAAAGGGGGACACAGAGAGGGGGGCACAGAGAGGGGGGCACAGAGAGGGGGACAGAGAGGGGGACAGAGAGAGAGAGGGGGACAGAGAGAGAGCGGGGCAGAGAGAGAGGGGCTCAGAGCGAGGGGGGAAGAGAGAGGCAGGTGGAAGGGAGAGGAGGGCAGAGAGAGGGCGACAGAGAGACGAGCACAGAGAGTGGGGGAGCTAGAGAGGGTCAGAGAGAGCGGGTCAGAGAGAGGGGGACAGAGAGAGGGAGGGACAGAAACAGGGGTGGCCCGAAAGAGGGGGGACAGAGAGGGGGGACAGAGAGGGGGGGACGGGGGGTGGGAGACAGAGAGAGGGACAGAGACGGAGAGGCGGGTGGGAGAGAGAGGGGGTCAGAGAGGGGGACAGGGAGAGACGGAGCAGAGAGAGGGCGAAAGAGAGGGGCGCAGAGAGCGGGGTAGAGATAGAGGGGACAGAGAGAGGTGGACAGATAGAGGTGACAGAGAGAGGGGGACAGAGAGAGGAGGCAGAGAGCGAGGGGGACAGAGAGAGGGGGACAGAGTGAGGGGGACAGAGAGAGGGGGAACAGAAAGGGGGACACAGAGAGGGGGGCACAGAGAGGGGGACAGGGAGGGGGACAGAGAGAGAGAGGGGGACAGAGAGAGAGCGGGGCAGAGAGAGAGGGGGGCAGAGAGAGGGGGGGGACAGAGAGAGAGGGGGACAGAGGGGGGACAGAGAGAGAGGGGGGACAGACAGAGGGGGGACAGAGAGAGGTGGGACAGAGAGGGGGGTGACAGAGAGAAGGGGACAGAGAGAGAGGGGGTCAGAGTGAGGGGGACAGAGAGAGGGGGAACAGAAAGGGGGACACAGAGAGGGGGGCACAGAGAGGGGGGCACAGAGAGGGGGACAGAGAGGGGGACAGAGAGAGAGAGGGGACAGAGAGAGAGCGGGGCAGAGAGAGAGGGGGTCAGAGCGAGGGGGGGAAGAGAGAGGCAGGTGGAAGGGAGAGGAGGGCAGAGAGAGGGCGACAGAGAGACGAGCACAGAGAGTGGGGGAGCTAGAGTGGGTCAGAGAGAGCGGGTCAGAGAGAGAGGGGGACAGAGAGAGGGAGGGACAGAAAGAGGGGTGGACCGAAAGAGGGGGGACAGAGAGAGGGGGGACAGAGAGGGGGGGACAGAGGGGGGGGGGACAGAGAGAGGGACAGAGAGGGAGAGGCGGGTGGGAGAGAGAGGGGGTCAGAGAGAGGCTGGTGGGAGAGAGAGATGGGGACAGAGAGAGGGGGACAGAGAAAGGGGAGATAGAGGTTGACAAAGGGAGGGGGACAGAGAGAGAGGCACAGAGAGAGGGGTAGATAGAGGGGTTCAGAGCGAAGAGTACAGAGATAGTGGTACAGCGAGTGGGGGAGATAGAGGTGGACAGAGAGTAGGACAAAAAGAGGGGGTGATAGAGGGGGTCAGAGAGAGGGGGAGATAGAGGGGGACAGAGAGAGTGGGGGAGACAGAGGGGGGACAGAGAGAGAGGGGGTACAGAGAGAGGGTGACAGAGAGAGGGCGACAGAGAGAGGGGCACAGAATGTGGAGGAGATCGAGGGGGTCAGAGAGAGGGGGACAGAGAGAGGGTGATATAGAGGGGGACAGCAAGAGAGGGGGTCAGAGACAGAGGGCGACAGTGAGAGAGGGGGGCTGAGAAATGGCGACAGAGAGAGGGTGACAGAGAGAGAGGGGACAGAGAGAGAGGGGACAGAGAGACAGACGGGGCAGAGAGAGAGGGGGACAGAGAGAGAGGGGATAGAGAGAGGGGGGACAGAGAGAGGTGGGAGATAGCGGGGCTCAGAGACAGGGTGACAGAGAGAGAGGGCAATATAGAGTGGGGGACAGAGAGATGGGTACAGAGTGGAGGAGAGAGAGGGGGTCAGAGAGAGGTGGTCAGAGAGGGGGACAGAGAGTGGGGGGGATGGAGAGAGTGGGGGGGAGAGAGAGAGGGGGGGTTAGAGAGAGGGGCAGAGAGTGACGGAGCAGAGACAGGGCGACAGAGGGGGTGGCAGAGAGCAGGGGAGAGAAAGAGGGGACAGAGAGAGGAGGACAGAGAGGGGGGACAGAGAGAGGGGGGACAGGGAGAGGGGGGACAGAGAGAGAGGGACAGAGAGAGGGGGACAGAGAGAGGAGACAGAGAGAGGGTGGACAGAGAGAGGGGGGACAGAGAGAGGGGGACAGAGAGGGGGGCCAGAGAGAGGGGGGACAGGGAGAGGGGGGACAGAGAGAGGGGGACAGAGAGAGCAGGACAGAGAGAGGAGACAGAGAGAGGGGGGACAGAGAGAGGGGGACAGAGAGAGGGGGACAGAGAGAGTTGCGGTGGGTGAGAGAAGGGGTATGAGAGAGCCGAACTGAGAGAGAGGGGGACGGGGGGGGGGGGGACAAAGAGGGGGGATAGCGAGGCGGGTGGAAGAGAGAGGGGGACAGAGAGAGGGGGACAGAGAGAGGGGGACAGAGAGGGGGGCACGGAGAGGGGTGCACGGAGAGGGGGGCACAGAGAGGGGGGCACGGAGAGGGGGACAGAGAGTGGGACAGAGAGGGGGGGTACTGAGAGTCGGGGAGATAGAGGGGGACAAAAAGAGGGGGAAAAAGAGGGGGAGGTAGAGATGGTCAGAGGGAGGGGGACAGATAGTGGGGTACTGAGAGTGGGGGAGATAGAGGGGGACAAAAAGAGGGCGAGGTAGAGGGGATCAGAGGGAGGGGTAGAGAGAGGGGGGTACTGAGAGTGGGGAAGATAGAGGAGGACAAAAAGAGGGGGAGGTAGAGGGGGTTAGAGGGAGGGGGAGATTGAGGGGGCAGAGAGGGGGGACAGAGGGGGGGACAGAGGGGGGACACAGAGGGGGGAGAGAGAAAGGGGGGAGAGAGAGAGGCGGGTGGAAGGGGAGGGGGCAGAGAGAGGGCGATAGAGAGAGGGGCACAGAGAGTGGGGGAGATAGAGGGGGTCAGAGAGAGGGGGACAGAGAGTGGGGGACAAAGAGTGGGGAGATGGAGAGAGTGAGGGACAGAGAGAGAGAGGGGGGTCAGACTGGGGGCAGAGAGAGACGGTGCAGAGAGAGGGCGACTGAGAGGGGGGCAGAGAGCGGGGTAGAGGTGGAGGGGACAGAGAGAGGGGGACAGAGAGAGTGGACAGAGAGAGGTGGGACAGAGACAGGGTGGACAGAGAGAGGGGGAGACAGAGAGAGGGGGACAGAGAGAGATGTGGTGGGAGGGAGAGGGGGTCTGAGAGAGGCGGTGGGAGAGAGAGGGCGACAGAGATAGGGGGAACAGAGAGAGCCGGACTGAGAGAGAGGGGAACAGAGAGAGAGGAGGACAAAGAGGGGGGATAGTGAGGCGGGTGGGAGAGAGAGGGGCACAGAGAGAGGGGGACAGAGAGAGGGGGACAGAGAGAGGGGGACAGAGAGAGGGGGACAGAGCGAGAGGGGGACAGAGAGAGAGGGGGGGACAGAGAGAGGACTACAGAGCAGGGGCACAGAGAGTGGGGGAGATAGAGGGGGACAGAGAGTCGGGGGCAGAGAGAGGGGTACAGAGTGGGGAAGAGAGAAGGGGTCAGAGAGAGGGGGACAGAGAATGGGGGATGCAGAGAGTGGGGGACAGAGGGGGACGGGGGGACGGTAGGGAGAGGACAGAGAGATGAGGCACAGAGAGTGGGCAGAGAGAGAGAGTGGGGGGAGAGAAAGTTCGGGGAGAGAAAGAGGGGAAGGAGAGAGAGGGGAGAGAGAGTGAGAGAGAGAGAGAGCAAGAGAGAGAGAGAGTGGGAGAGAGAGGAGGCGAGAGGAGGGAAGAGAGAGGTGCGAAGAGAGAGGAGGGGAGAGAGGATAAGGGAGAGATAGAGAAGGAGAGCAATGAGGAGAAAGAGTAGGGGAGAGAGGAGGGGGAGAGAGGAGGAAAGAGAGGAGGGGAGAGAGGAGGGCCAGAGAGGAAGGAAGAGAGAGGAGGGAGGAGAGAGAGGAGGGGGAGTGGAGGGCGTGAGACAGGTGAGAGGGGGAGGGGGTAGAGAGAAGAGGGGAGAGAGCGTGGGAGAGAGCGGGTGGGAGAGAGAGTGGAGGCTGGGTGGGTGGAGGGGGAGGGAGAGTAAGAGGGGAGGGAGATTGAGAGGGGAGGGAGAGTGAGAGGGAGGGGAGGGCAAGAGAGGGGAAGGAGAGTGAGGGGGACGGAGAGAGATGGGAGGGCCAGTGAGGGGAGGGAGAGAGAGAGGTTGCAGGGAGAGAGAGGGGAGAGCCAGTGAGGGGTGGGCGAGTGAGAGGGGAGGGCGAAAGAGGGGAGGGCGAGAGAGGGGAGGGAGAGAGAGTGGGGAGGGCGAGAGAGAGGGAAGGGTGAGAGAGAGGGGAGGGCGAGAGAGGGGGGAGCGAGAGAGTGGAGAGAGCGGGAGGGGGGAGAGAGATGGGTGAGACAGAGGGGGTGAGGGAGTGGGGGTGAGAGAGAGGGGGTGTGTGAGAGAGAGTGGGGTGTGAGAGAGTGAGATGGGATGGAGAGAGAGGGGGTGTGAGAGACAGAGGGAGATGGAGAGGGAGGGGGGGTTAGAGAGCAAGGGGTTGAGAGAGAGGGGGTGAGAGACTGACGGAATGAGAGAGTGTGGGGGGTTGAGAGAGGGGGTGGTGAGAGAGAGGGGGAGTGAGAGAGAGGGGGGTGAGAGTGGGGGGGTTTAGAGAGCAAGGGGTTGAGAGAGAGGGGGTGAGAGACTGAGGGAATGAGAGAGTGTGGGGGGTTGAGAGAGGGGGTGGTGAGAGAGAGGGGGAGTGAGAGAGAGGGGGGTGAGAGTGGGGGGTTTAGAGAGCAAGGGGTTGAGAGAGAGGGGGTGAGAGACTGAGGGAATGAGAGAGTGAGGGGGGGGTTGAGAGAGAGGGTGGGAGAGAGAGGGGTAGTGAGAGAGAGGGGGGTGAGAGAAGGGGGGTTTAGAGAGCAAGGGGTTGAGAGAGAGGGGGTGAGAGACTGAGGGAATGAGAGAGTGTGGGGGGTTGAGAGAGGGGGTGGGAGAGAGAGAGGGGGAGTGAGAGAGAGGGGGGTGAGAGAAGGGGGGTTTAGAGAGCAAAGGGTTGAGAGAGAGGGGGTGAGAGACTGAGGGAATGAGAGAGTGAGGGGGGTTGAGAGAGGGGGTGGGAGAGAGAGAGGGAGCGAGAAGGAGAGAAAGGGGATGAGAACGAGGCAGAGAGATGGTGGGAGAGAGGGAGGGGGTGAGAGAGCGAGGGTGTGTGAGAGTGTGTGTGAGAGAGAGGGGGGTTGTGAAAGAGAATGGGGTGGGAGAGAGGGGTGAGGAAGAGAGAGGGGAGAGAGAGGGGGGTTGAGAGAGAAGGGTGAGAGAGAGTTGGATGTGAGAGAGAGCGAGGGATTGAGAGAGAGGGGGGTGAGAGACGGAGGGGGGTGAGAGAGTGAGGGGATGGGAGATTTAGTGTTGTCGAGAGAAGGGGTGGTGAGGGGGGCTGAGAGAGAGAGGGAGTGAGAGTGAGGGGTGAGAGAGTGACAGACAGAGAGAACGATAGAGCAAGAGTGAGAGCGAAGAGGTGAGAGAGATAGGGTGGACTGAGAGAGAGGGAGAGAGAGAGTGAGAGTGACAGACAGAGAGAGCATGAGCGACAGAGAGAGAGCACGAGTGAGAGAGAGCGAACGAGAGAGACCGTGAGATAAGAGAGAGCGGGAGGCAAGAGAGTGGGATAGAGGCAGGGAGAGAGAGAGAGCGTGAGAAGCGGGTGAGAAAGTGAGAGAGAGACCGCAAGAGGAAGAGAGCAAGCAGACGAGTGAGACAGAGAGAGAGAATGTGAGAGAGAGGGGGGTGAGAGAGGGGTGCGAGAGAGAGGGGTGAGAGAGGGGAGGTGAGATAGAGGGGGAGAGAGAGAGGGGGAGAGGGCGGTGAGAGGGAGAGGTGGGAGTGAGTGACAGAGAGGAGGTGGGAGAGAGAGAGTAGGTGAGAGAGAGGGAGCGAGAAGGAGAGAGAGGGGATGAGAAAGAGGCAGAGAGATGGTGGGAGAGAGGGAGGGGGTGAGAGAGCGAGGGTGTGTGAGAGAGTGTGTGTGTGAGAGAGAGGGGGATGTGAAAGAGATTGGGGTGGGAGAGAGAGGGGTGATGGAGAGAGAGGGGAGAGAGAGAGGGGTGTGAGAGGGAGATAGATGTGAGAGAGAGAGAGGGGGGGCTTGAGAGAGAGAGCGACGGGAGTGAGAGAGAGAGGGTGGGAGAGAGGGGAAGAGAGAGAGGGTGAGAATGAGAGGGGTGAGAGAGCAATTGAGAGAGGGGGGTTGAGAGGGGGGAGAGAGAGGTTGAGAGAGAGGGGGTGAGAGAGGTTTTGAGAGAGAGAGGTTAAGAGAGAGACTGGGGAAAGAGGGGGTGAGAGAGAGAGAGAGGGTTAGAGAGAGACGGGAGAGAGAGGGGTTGAGAAAGATGGGTTGCAAGAGAAAGGAGGTGAGGGGGAGGACTGAGAGAGAGAGATGGAGAGAGAGAGAGCGACAGACAGAGAGAGATAGAGCAAGAGTGAGAGTGACAGACAGAGAGAGCATGAGCGACAGAGAGAGAGAGAGCACGAGCGAGAGAGCGAACGAGAGAGACCGTGAGATAAGAGAGAGCGGGAGGCAAGAGAGAGGGAGAGAGGCAGGGAGAGAGAGAGAACGTGAGAAGAGGGTGAGAGAGTGAGAGAGAGACCGCAAGAGGAAGAGAGCGAGCAGAAGAGTGAGACAGAGAGAGAGAATGTGAGAGAGAGAGGGGGGGTGAGAGAGGGGTGCGAGACAGAGGGGCGAGAGAGGAGGGGAGAGAGGATGAGAGAGAGGGGGCGAGGGAGGAGGAGGGAGGGGGAGAGGGAGAGGGGGTGGGATTGGGGGCAGAGAGAGGGCACAGAGAGGGGGTAGAGAGATGGCAGAGAGGGGGAGAGATGGAGGAGAGGGGGAGAGAGGGGGTGAGAGAGCGGGGGAGAGAGGGGGGATAGAGGGGGGAGAGAGGGGGATGCGGGGGTGAGAGAGAGAGGGTGAGAGAGAGGGGTTGAGAGAGAGGGGGTAAGAGAGAAAGGGGTGACGGAGAGAGGGGTGAGAATGGGAGAGAGGTCTGAGAAAAGGAGAGAGGGGGAGAAAGAGAGAGGGGGAAGAGAAAGAGAGAGAGAAGGTCAGAGAAAGAGTGAATGTGAGGGGGTAATAGAGAGGAGGTGGGAGAGAGAGTGGGAGAGAGAGGGGGTGAGAGAGAGGGATTGAGAGAAAGGTGGAGAGATAGAGAAAGCGTGAGAGAGAAAGGGGGACAGCAAGATAAAGAGGGATGAGAGAGATGGGACGCGAGAGAGAGAGAGTTAAAGAGTTGAGAGAGAGGGTGAGATAGACAGTGAATGATGGGTTGAGAGAGAGAGAGAGACAGAGAGAGAGAGCGAGTGAACAGATGAGACAGTTAGAGGGGTGTGAGGGAGATGGGATGAGAGAGTGGGCGCTAGAGAGAGACAGAGCGGGAGCAAGAAGGAGGGAGGAAGAAAGGGGTCAAAAGAGATGGAGAAATGGGGTGAACAAGAGAAAGAGGGTGCGAGAGAGAAAGAGAGTGGGAGTGTGAGACAGAGTGCGAGAGGGAAGGGGAATGAGAGAGAGAAAAAGGGAGCGAGAGACATGAGGGGATGAGAGAGGGCGGGGGAGAGAGAGGGTGTAAAGGGGAGAGAGGGTGAGGGATGACAGAGGGAGGGGTGAGAGTGAGAGAGCAGGGTGGAGAGAGAGGGGGTGAGAGAGAGTGAGGGAGAGAGAGATAACAAGGTGAGAGAGAAAGGGGGTGTGTGAGAGAGAGGCAGTGAGAGAGAAGGGGGTGAGAGAGATAGGGGGTGCAAGAGAGCGTGGGTGAGAGCAGGAGGGGCTGTGAGAGAGGGGTGAGATAGGGAGAGTGTGAGAGAGGAGGGATGAGAGTGGGAGGGGGAAGAGGGACGGGATGAGAGAGGGAGGGTGAGAGAGAGGGGTGTGAGAGAGAGAGGGGTGAGAGAGAAGGGTGAGAGAGGGAGTCTTTAGAGAGGGTCACAGCATTTGGGTTTTAATTCCACCCTAAGAGAGTCCTACCTCTCAGATCCTGGGGATTGACAAACTTTAACCCCAGGCTTCAAACCTGTTTTAAAAATGACAGGGCCACAATCTGACAGGAGCCAGTTACCCAGAGGCCCCTAAAACCCAGGGTCCCCCAGAGGAGATTAAACCTCGGGGTAAATAAACACACAACTCACTGTGGGCCCCCACGGGGTGCAGCCTGTCGACCAGGCCTCAGGCCTCAGGCCAGTGCTCCCCCTCTGGAGGTTGTTCTTTCCTGGACTCGAACATTTTGGATCTTCACGTTGCAGTTTTCCAAACAAAGGTTCCTCGGGATAAAAGAGGGAAAAGATGAGTTGAAAGGGGGAGCAAGAGCATTTTGGAGGCAAGTTACACAGCAAGATCCCAGGGTTAAAAGCACCTCTGCCCAGCTCCAATGTATTAATGTATGTAACACAGTCAGCAGTTGGGATGGAACATGGTGTGGGAGCAGATCTTCCCAGGGATTGGAGGGGGATAGTGAGGGAAAGGCATCAGATTCTTACACTCTGCAGTGACCTGGGATCAATTGTCTTTTACTGAAAACAGTTCCCAACTTGTATGTGCCTGTTGCTCCCTCCAGTCTGAAACCCTCATGACCCTCTCTCCTGTCTACTCTCTCTGAGCCAATGGTGTCTTCATTCTGCTACTGACCCTTCAGTCCCACTGGTATCATTTTTTCCCACCTTCTCTCATCCACGTGAAGGAATTGGATCCTGACAATTCCATTTACACTGTCTCCCATCAATCTTCATAGGATCCATATCACAGAGGTTAGACAGTGATCCCAGCAAACACTCCCAGGGCAGAGGGAGCACAGGGTTCCAGACAAAATAAAGCTCCCATTAAACTGTCCCCATTTAAATCCCCAGGGCAGGTAGAGAATGGGGTCAGATACAGAGTAAATCTCCCTCTACACTGCAGCATTTCAAATTCCCAGGCCATTTTGAGGTCGGCGTTAGGTACTGATTAAATCCCCCACTTCCCCCATCCTGTTCACATCAAACTCAATCAGGATCGCTCCATCACTGGGTTAGATACAGAGGATGTGTCTGTTTGGATTTCAGCCCCAATCCAGTTGGTGATGATCACGGCCTTGTTAAGTGTGTTTGGGAATGGGGAGGGAGCTGTTAGGAGGGTGATGGTGGGATAGTGGGGAGCAGAGCTGTCTTCCAAGCAGTTGACCTGGGTCCGATTCCCAGCCATTGCAGTGTTGTGGTTTGTAAACAGCCTTTTAAAGGTAAGGCACTGGGATAAATCGAGGAAATAAATCTTTCATTCTGTGGTAAACCGGATCTGTCAGATTGCTCCTTGCTTTTCCTGGTGATGGTTCCTGTGAATTGCAGTGTGGAACCGGGCAGCATTGCTCGGCATCTCAGAAGCTTTCCCCTCTGCTGCTTCCCATTTCTTATTGAAATATTGGTTGCAGCACAAGGATGGGTTTGTTTTGTTCGAAAAGTGAGAGACTGCTCCAGTCAGGAACCTGAAATAATTACAGAAGCCACTGGAAACACTGAACAGTTCCAACAGCTTCTGTAGTGGTGGGGAGGGAGGGTTAATGTGTCAAATCTACACAAGGATAAAATAAACTCCAGCCACAAAACAATCAGAAATCCTGACTCTGCAAACATCCTTGTAAATCTTTTCTGAATCTTTACAAGTTTCACCCCATTCTCCCGATAGCAGAAAGACCAGAATTGTGTGGTTTATGGAATGTTACTATATCCGAACAGTTGCTGTTTATAGTTCATTTAGTTCAGGTTTCCAATCGAGTTCGGTTTGTCCAATCTTTCTTCCTTATGTTTGTGTCCCAACGATAGTGTGGAGTAAAGTGTGTTTTGATTCAGGCCTGGCAGTTTGACCAATCACATTGTAACGCCTTACACTTCCCTTCAGGAAATCAGGAAAAGGGGTCTAGACCATTTTCTTAAGGCAGAGGATTTTGGTCTGGTTCATAACATCCTCAATGTCATCAATCCATGTCCCTCCAGCCCTGAGCAATGATGTTTACAGATTACTGGAGGATACACAGACACATTAATCGGTATTATCTTGGACAGGAGTCATTTGGGAATGATATTCCTCAGACCATCAACTCTCAGCTCGGCCAAGGATGAAGGCCAGGAATCCGGCACAATTGGGAAAAAGCCCATTTCCCGGGAGACTGAGAGGTCACTAACAGAGTGGGAGCTGGAGAGTCAGGAACAGAATAACAGGGACAGTCTACTCTGTTCACATAGCCTTCACCCCTCAGTGAATCCAGTGCCAGGAATGACTGCTATTAGTCAGACTGACAGAATGTGATCAGATACACACACTGTCCTTCCACATCATCAATATCGCCCAGCTCCCACCCTGTCTCAGCTCATCTGCCCCTCTGCCATCTTCAATATTTTAATCGGGGCAGCATTAAGTGCCGTGCTTTGAGCTGAGCTGTCTTACCTTCTGTACTCTCTCACTAAACGGCTCCAATTCCCCCCGATCCCTCTCCGGTTTAAGATGCGCCTTGACATCCGCCCCAATGAAAGAGGTAGACCATCACCTGACCCATGCACTGAAGAGCAGACTGACCCAACTCTGTCAATGTAACCCACCTAGGGAAGTGCACACTGACCCCAATCTGTCAATGTAACACACCCAGGGAAGAGAAGACTGACCCCACTTAGTCAAAGTAACAAACCCAGGGAAGAGCAGACTGACCCCCACTCTGTCAATGTAACACACCCAGGGAAGGGCAGACTGACCCCACTCTGTCAATGCAACACACCCAGGGAAGAGCAGACTGACCCCACTCTGTCAATGTAACACACCCAGGGAAGTGCAGACTGACCCGACTCTGTCAATGTAACACACACAGGGAAGAGCAGACTGACCCCACTCTGTCAAAGTAACACACCCAGGGAAGTGCAGACTGACCCCAATCTGTCAATGTAACACACACAGGGAAGAGGAGGCTGACCCCACTCTGTCAATGTAACACACCCAGGGAAGAGCAGACTGACCCAACTCTGTCAATGTAACACACCCAGGGAAGTGCACACTGACCCTACCCTATCAAAGTAACAAACCCAGGGAAGAGCAGACTGACCCCCACTCTGTCAATGTAACACACCCAGGGAAGGGCAGACTGACCCCACTCTGTCAATATAACACACCCAGGGAAGAACAGACTGACCCCAATCTGTCAATGTAACCCACTCAGGAAAGAGCAGACTGACCCCACTCTGTCAATGTAACACACCCAGGGAATAGCAGACTTACCCCACTCTGTCAATGTAACCCACCCATAAAAGAGCAGACTGGCCCCACTCTGTCAATGTGACACGCCCTGGGAAGAGCAGACTGACCACACTCTGTCAATGTTATCCACCCAGGGAAGAGCAGATTGACCCCACTCTGTCAATGTGACACGCCCTGGGAAGAGCAGACTGACCTCACTCTGTCAATGTAACACACCCAGGGAAAAACAGACTGACCCCACTCTGTCAATGTAACACACCCAGGGAAGAGCAGACTGACCCCACTCTGTCAATGTAACACAGCCAGAGAAGAGCAGACTGACCCCACTGTGTCAATGTAACAAACTTGGGGAAGAGCAGACGGACCCCAATCTGTCAATGTAACACACCCAGGGAAGAGAAGACTGACCCCACTCTGTCAATGTAACCCTCCCAGGGAAGAGCAGACTGACCCCACTCTGTCAATGTAACACACCCAGGGAAGAGCAGACTGAACTCACTCTGTCAATGTAACACAACCAGGGAAGATCAGACTGACCCCACTCTGTCAATGTAACACACTCAGGGAAGAGCAGACTGACCCCACTCTGTCAATGTAACCCACCCATAAAAGAGCAGACTGTCCCCACTCTGTCAATGTGACACGCCCTGGGAAGAGCACACTAACCCAACTCTGTCAATGTAACACACCCAGGGAAGAGCAGACTGACCAAACTCTGTCAATGTAACAAACCCAGGGAAGAGCAGACTGACCTCACTCTGTCAATGTAACCCACCCAGTGAAGTGCACATTGACCCCACTCTGTCATTGTAACACACCCAGGGAAGAGCAGACTGACCCCACTCTGTCAATGTAACACACAATGGGAGAACAGACTGACCCCACTCTGTCAATGTAACACACCCAGGGGAGAGCAGACTGACACCACCCTGTCACTGTAAAACTCCCAGGGAAGAACAGACTGACGCCACTCTGTCAATGTAACACACTCAGGGAAGAGCAGACTCTCCCCACTCTGTCAATTTAACACACCCAAGGAAGAACAGACTGACCCCACTCTGTCAATGTAACACACTCAGGAAAGAGAAGACTGACCCCAATCTGTCAATGTAACAAACCCAGGGAAGAGCAGACTGACCTCACTCTGTCAATGTAACACACCCAGGGAAGAGCAGACTGACCTCACTCTGTCAGTGTATCACACCCAGGGAAGAGTAGACTGACCCCACTCTGTCAATGTAACACACCCAGGGAAGAGCAGACTGAACTCACTCTGTCAATGTAACACAACCAGGGAGGAGCAGACTGAACCCACCCTGTCACTGTAACACACCCAGGGAAGAGCAGACTGACCTCACTCTGTCAATGTAACCCACCCAGAGAAGAGCAGAATGACCGCTTCTGCAAGATTACTCACACAGTCAACTGCAGTCTTACTCCACTCTGTCAATGTAACACACCCAGGGAAGAGTAGACTGACCACACTCTGTAAATGTAACAAACCCAGGGAAGAGCAGGCTGACCTCACTCTGTCAATGTAACCCACCCAGAGAAGAGCAGAATGACCGCTTCTGCAAAATTACTCACACAGTCAACTGCAGTCTTACCCCACTCTGTCAATGTAACACACCCAGGGAAGAGTAGACTGACCCCACTCTGTCAATGTAACACACCCAGGGAAGTGCAGACTGACCCCACTCTGTCAACGTAACAAACTTGGGGAAGAGCAGACTAACCCCAATCTCTCAATGTAACACACCAAGGGAAGAGCAGACTGACTCCACTGTGTCAATGTTACACACCCAGGGAAGAGCAGACTGACCCCACTCTGTCAATGTAACCGACCCATAAAAGAGCAGACTGACCCCACTCTGTCAATGTGACACGCCCTGGGAAGAGCAGACTAAACTCACTCTGTCAATGTAACACACCCCTAAAAGAGCAGACTGACCCCACTCTGTCAATGTGACACGCCCTGGGAAGAGCAGACTGACCAAACTCTGTCAATGTAACAAACCCAGGGAAGAGCATTCTGACCTCAGTCTGTCAATGTAACCCACCCAGAGAAGAGCAGAATGTCCTCTTCTGCAAAATTACTCACACAGTGAACGGCAGACTTACCCGACTCTGTCAATGTAACCCACCCAGTGATGTGCACACTGACCCCACTCTGTCATTGTAACACACCCAGGGAAGAGCAGACTGACCGCACTCTGTCAATGTAACACACAATGGGAGAACAGACTGACCCCACTCTGTCTATGGAACACACCCAGGGAAGAGCAGACAGATACCACTTTGTCAATGTAACACACCAAGGGAAGAACAGACTGACCACACTCTGTCAATTTAACACTCCCAGGGAAGAACAGACTGACGCCACTCTGTCAATGTAACACACCCAGGGAAGAGCAGACTGACCCAACACTGTCAATTTAACACACCCAAGGAAGAACAGACTGACCCCACTCTGTCAATGTAACACACTCAGCGAAGAGCAGACTGACCCCACTCTGTCAATGTAACACACCCAGGGAAGAGCAGACTGACCCCACTCTGTCAATTTAACACACCCAGGGGAGAGCAGACTGACACCACCCTGTCACTGTAAAACTCCCAGGGAAGAACAGACTGACGCCACTCTGTCAATGTAACACACCCAGGGAAGAGCAGACTGACCCAACACTGTCAATTTAACACACCCAAGGAAGAACAGACTGACCCCACTCTGTCAATGTAACACACCCAGGGAAGAGCAGACTGACCCCAATCTGTCAATGTAACAAACCCAGGGAAGAGCAGACTGACCTCACTCTGTCAATGTAACACACCCAGGGAAGAGCAGACTGACCCCACTCTGTCAATGTAACACAACCAGGGAGGAGCAGACTGAACCCACCCTGTCACTGTAACACACCCAGGGAAGAGCAGACTGACCTCACTCTGTCAATGTAACCCACCCAGAGAAGAGCAGAATGACCGCTTCTGCAAAATTACTCACACAGTCAACTGCAGTCTTACCCAACTCTGTCAATGTAACACACCCAGGGAAAAGCAGACTGACCCAACTCTGTCAATGTAACACACCCAGGGAGGAGCAGACTGAACCCACCCTGTCACTGTAACACAGCCAGGGAAGAGCAGACTGTCCCCACTCTGTCAATTTAACAAACCCAGGGAAGAGCAGACTGACCTTACTCTGTCAATGTAACCCAGCCAGAGAAGAGCAGAATGACCGCTTCTGCAAAATTACTCACACAGTCAACTGCAGTCTTACCCCACTCTGTCAATGTAACACACCCAGGGAAGAGTAGACTGACCACACTCGGTCAATGTAACACACCCAGGGAAGTGCAGACTGACCCCACTCTGTCAATGTAACACACCCAGGGAAGTACAGACTGACCCCACTATGTCAATGTAACAAACCCAGGGAAGAGCAGACTGACCTCACTCTGCCAATGTAACACACCCAGGGAAGAGCAGACTGACCCCACTCTGTCAATGTAACCCACCCATAAAAGAGCAGACTAACCCCACTCTGTCAATGTGACACGCCCTGGGAAGAGCAGACTAACCTCACTCTGTCAATGTAACACACCCAGGGAAGAGCAGACTGACCCCACTCTGTCAATGCGACACGCCCTGGAAGAGCACACTGACCCAACTCTGTCAATGTAACACACCCAGGGAAGAGCAGACTGACCAAACTCTGTCAATGTAACAAACCCAGGGAAGAGCAGACTAATCTCACTCTGTCAATGTAACCCACCCAGAGAAGAGCAGAATGTCCTCTTCTGCAAAATTACTCACACAGTGAACTGCAGACTTACCCCACTCTGTCAATGTAACCCACCCAGTGATGTGCACACTGACCCCACTCTGTCATTGTAACACACCCAGGGAAGAGCAGACTGACCCAACTCTGTCAATGTAACACACACAGGGAAGAGCAGACTGACCAAACTCTGTCAATGTAACAAACCCAGGGAAGAGCATTCTGACCTCACTCTGTCAATGTAACCCACCCAGAGAAGAGCAGAATGTCCTCTTCTGCAAAATTACTCACACAGTGAACGGCAGACTTACCCGACTCTGTCAATGTAACCCACCCAGTGATGTGCACACTGACCCCACTCTGTCATTGTAACACACCCAGGGAAGAGCAGACTGACCGCACTCTGTCAATGTAACACACAATGGGAGAACAGACTGACCCCACTCTGTCAATGGAACACACCCAGGGAAGAGCAGACAGATACCACTTTGTCAATGTAACACACCAAGGGAAGAACAGACTGACCACACTCTGTCACTTTAACACACCCAGGTAAGAGCAGACTGACCCCACTCTGTCAATGTAACATACCCAGGGGAGAGCAGACTGACACCACCCTGTCACTGTAACACTCCCAGGGAAGAACAGACTGACGCCACTCTGTCAATGTAACACACCCAGGGAAGAGCAGGCTGACCCAACACTGTCAATTTAACACACCCAAGGAAGAACAGACTGACCCCACTCTGTCAATGTAACACACTCAGCGAAGAGCAGACTGACCCCACTCTGTCAATGTAACACACCCAGGGAAGAGCAGACTGACCCCACTCTGTCAATTTAACACACCCAGGGGAGAGCAGACTGACACCACCCTGTCACTGTAAAACTCCCAGGGAAGAACAGACTGACGCCACTCTGTCAATGTAACACACCCAGGGAAGAGCAGACTGACCCAACACTGTCAATTTAACACACCCAAGGAAGAACAGACTGACCCCACTCTGTCAATGTAACACACCCAGGGAAGAGCAGACTGACCCCAATCTGTCAATGTAACTCACCCAGGGAAGAGAAGACTGACCCCAATCTGTCAATGTAACAAACCCAGGGAAGAGCAGACTGACCTCACTCTGTCAATGTTACACACCCAGGGAAGAGCAGACTGACCCCACTCTGTCAATGTAACACAACCAGGGAGGAGCAGACTGAACCCACCCTGTTACTGTAACACACCCAGGGAAGAGCAGACTGACCTCACTCTGTCAATGTAACCCACCCAGAGAAGTGCAGAATGACCGCTTCTGCAAAATTACTCACACAGTCAACTGCAGTCTTACCCAACTCTGTCAATGTAACACACCCAGGGAAAAGCAGACTGACCCAACTCTGTCAATGTAACACACCCAGGGAGGAGCAGACTGAACCCACCCTGTCACTGTAACACAGCCAGGGAAGAGCAGACTGTCCCCACTCTGTCAATTTAACAAACCCAGGGAAGAGCAGACTGACCTTACTCTGTCAATGTAACCCAGCCAGAGAAGAGCAGAATGACCGCTTCTGCAAAATTACTCACACAGTCAACTGCAGTCTTACCCCACTCTGTCAATGTAACACACCCAGGGAAGAGTAGACTGACCACACTCGGTCAATGTAACACACCCAGGGAAGTGCAGACTGACCCCACTCTGTCAATGTAACACACCCAGGGAAGTACAGACTGACCCCACTATGTCAATGTAACAAACCCAGGGAAGAGCAGACTGACCTCACTCTGCCAATGTAACACACCCAGGGAAGAGCAGACTGACCCCACTCTGTCAATGTAACCCACCCATAAAAGAGCAGACTAACCCCACTCTGTCAATGTGACACGCCCTGGGAAGAGCAGACTAACCTCACTCTGTCAATGTAACACACCCAGGGAAGAGCAGACTGACCCCACTCTGTCAATGCGACACGCCCTGGAAGAGCACACTGACCCAACTCTGTCAATGTAACACACCCAGGGAAGAGCAGACTGACCAAACTCTGTCAATGTAACAAACCCAGGGAAGAGCAGACTAATCTCACTCTGTCAATGTAACCCACCCAGAGAAGAGCAGAATGTCCTCTTCTGCAAAATTACTCACACAGTGAACTGCAGACTTAGCCCACTCTGTCAATTTAACCCACCCAGTGATGTGCACACTGACCCCACTCTGTCATTGTAACACACCCAGGGAAGAGCAGACTGACCCCACTCTGTCAATGTAACACACCAAGGGAAGAACAGACTGACCCCACTCTGTCAATTTAACACACCCAGGTAAGAGCAGACTGACCCAACACTGTCAATTTAACACTCCCAAGGAAGAACAGACTGACCCCACTCTGTTAATGTAACACACTCAGGGAGGAGCAGTACTGACCCCAATCTGTCAATGTAACACACCCAGGGAAGAGAAGACTGACCCCACTCTGTCAATGTAACAAACCCAGGGAAGAGCAGACTGACCTCACTCTGTCAATGTAACACACCCAGGGAAGAGCAGACTGACACCACTCTGTCAATGTAACACACGCAGGGAAGAGCAGACTGAATTCATTCTGTCAATGTAACCCACGCATAAAAGAGCAGACTGACCCCACTCTGTCAATGTGACACGCCCTGGGAAGAGCAGACTGACCCCCACTCTGTCAATGTAACAAAGCCTGGGAGAACAGACTGACCCCACTCTGTCAATGTAACACACCCAGGTAAGAGCAGACTGAACCCACTCTGTCAATGTAACAAACCCAGGGGAGAACAGACTGACCCCACTCTGTCATTGTAACACACCCAGGGAAGAGCAGACTGACCGCACTCTGTCAAGGTAACACACAATGGGAGAACAGACTGACCCCACTCTGTCAATGTAACACACCCAGGGAAGAGCAGACAGATACCACTCTGTCAATGTAACACACCAAGGGAAGAACAGACTGACCCCACTCTGTCAATGTAACATACCCAGGGGAGAGCAGACTGACACCACCCTGTCACTGTAACACTCCCAGGGAAGAACAGACTGACCACACTCTGTCAATGTAACACACCCAGGGAAGAGCAGACTGACCAAACTCTGTCAATGTAACAAACCCAGGAAAGAGCAGACTAACCTCACTCTGTCAATGTAACCCACCCAGAGAAGAGCAGACTGTCCTCTTCTGCAAAATTACTCACACAGTGAACTGCAGACTTACCCCACTCTGTCAATGTAACCCACCCAGTGATGTGCACACTGACCCAACACTGTCAATTTAACACACCCAAGGAAGAGCAGACTGACCCCACTCTGTCACTTTAACACACCCAGGGGAGAGCAGACTGACACCACCCTGTCACTGTAAAACTCCCAGGGAAGAACAGACTGACGCCACTCTGTCAATGTAACACACCCAGGGAAGAGCAGACTGACCCAACACTGTCAATTTAACACACCCAGGGAAGAACAGACTGACCCCACTCTGTCAATGTAACACACTCAGGGAAGAGCAGACTGACCCCAATCTGTCAATGTAACACACCCAGGGAAGAGAAGACTGACCCCAATCTGTCAATGTAACAAACCCAGGGAAGAGCAGACTGACCTCACTCTGTCAATGTAACACACCCAGGGAAGAGCAGACTGACCCCACTCTGTCAATGTAACACACCCAGGGAAGAGCAGACTGAACTCACTCTGTCAATGTAACACAACCAGGGAGGAGCAGACTGAACCCACCCAGTCACTGTAACACACACAGGGAAGAGCAGACTGACCTCACTCTGTCAATGTAACCCACCCAGAGAAGAGCAGAATGACCGCTTCTGCAAAATTACTCACACAGTCAACTGCAGTCTTACCCAACTCTGTCAATGTAACACACCCAGGGAAAAGCAGACTGACCCAACTCTGTCAATGTAACACACCCAGGGAGGAGCAGACTGAACCCACCCTGTCACTGTAACACACCCAGGGAAGAGCAGACTGTCCCCACTCTGTCAATTTAACAAACCCAGGGAAGTGCAGACTGACCTCACTCTGTCAATGTAACCCACCCAGAGAAGAGCAGAATGACCGCTTCTGCAAAAGTACTCACACAGTCAACTGCAGTCTTACCCCACTCTGTCAATGTAACACACCCAGGGAAGAGCAGACTGACGCCAGTCTGTCAATGTAACACACGCAGGGAAGAGCAGACGGAATTCATTCTGTCAATGTAACCCACCCATAAAAGAGCAGACTGACCCCACTCTGTCAATGTGACACGCCCTGGGAAGAGCAGTCTGACCACACTCTGTCAATGTAACACACCCTGGGAAGAGCAGACTGACCCCCACGCTGTCAATGTAACACACACAGGGAAGTGCACACTGACCCCACTCTGTCATTGTAACACAGCAAGGGAAGAGCAGACTAACCCCCACTCTGTCAATGTAACAAACCCTTGGAGAACAGACTGACCCCACTCTGTCAATGTAACACACCCAGGTATGAGCAGACTGAACCCACTCTGTCAATGTAACACACCCTGGGAAGAGCAGACTGACCCCCACGCTGTCAATGTAACACACACAGGGAAGTGCACACTGACCCCACTCTGTCATTGTAACACAGCAAGGGAAGAGCAGACTGACCCCCACTCTGTCAATGTAACAAACCCTGGGAGAACAGACTGACCCCACTCTGTCAATGTAACACACCCAGGTAAGAGCAGACTGAACCCACTCTGTCAATGTAACACACCCAGGGAAGAACAGACTGACCCAACTCTGTCATTGTAACACACCCAGGGAAGAGCAGACTGACCGCACTCTGTCAATGTAACACACAATGGGAGAACAGAGTGACCCCACTCTGTCAATGTAACACACCCAGGGAAGAGCAGACAGATACCACTCTGTCAATGTAACACACCAAGGGAAGAACAGACAGATACCACTCTGTCAATTTAACACACCCAGGGAAGAGCAGACTGACCCCACTCTGTCAATGTAACATACCCAGGGGAGAGCAGACTGAACCCACTCTGTCAATGTAACACACCCAGGGAAGAACAGACTGACCCCACTCTGTCATTGTAACACACCCAGGGAAGAGCAGACTGACTGCACTCTGTCAATGTAACACACAATGGGAGAACAGACTGACCCCACTGTGTCAATGTAACACACCCAGGGAAGAGCAGACAGATACCACTCTGTCAATGTAACACACCAAGGGAAGAACAGACAGATACCACTCTGTCAATTTAACACACCCAGGGAAGAGCAGACTGACCCCACTCTGTCAATGTAACATACCCAGGGGAGAGCAGACTGACACCACCCTGTCACTGTAACACTCCCAAGGAAGAACAGACTGACCACACTCTGTCAATGTAACACACCCAGGGAAGAGCAGACTGACCAAACTCTGTCAATGTAACAAACCCAGGGAAGAGCAGACTTACCTCACTCTGTCAATGTAACCAACCCAGAGAAGAGCAGAATGTCCTCTTCTGCAAAATTACTCACACAGTGAACTGCCGACTTACCCCACTCTGTCAATGTAACCCACCCAGTGATGTGCACACTGACCCAACACTGTCAATTTAACACACCCAAGGAAGAACAGACTGACCCCACTCTGTCAATGTACCACACCCAGGGAAGAGCAGACTGACCCAACACTGTCAATTTAACAGACCCAAGGAAGAACAGACTGACCCCACTGTGTCAATTTAACACACCCAGGGGAGAGCAGACTGACACCACCGTGTCACTGTAAAACTCCCAGGGAAATACAGACTGACGCCACTCTGTCAATGTAACACACCCAGGGAAGAGCAGACTGACCCAACACTGTCAATTTAACACACCCAAGGAAGAACAGACTGACCCCACTCTGTCAATGTAACACACTCAGGGAAGAGCAGACCGACCCCAATCTGTCAATGTAACACACCCAGGGAAGAGAAGACTGAACCCAATCTGTCAATGTAACAAACCCAGGGAAGAGCAGACTGACCTCACTCTGTCAATGTAACACACCCAGGGAAGAGCAGACTGACCCCACTCTGTCAATTTAACACACCCAGGGAGGAGCAGACTGAACCCACCCTGTTACTGTAACACACCCAGGGAAGAGCAGACTGTCCCCACTCTGTCAAGTTAACAAACCCAGGGAAGAGCAGTCTGACCTCACTCTGTCAATGTAACCCACCCAGAGAAGAGCAGAATGACCGCTTCTGCAAAATTACTCACACAGTCAACTGCAGTCTTACCCCACTCTGTCAATGTAACACACCCAGGGAAGAGAAGACTGACCCCAATCTGTAAATGTAACAAACCCAGGGAAGAGCAGACTGACCTCACTCTGTCAATGTAACACACCCAGGGAAGAGCAGACTGAACTCACTCTGTCAATGTAACACAACCAGGGAGGAGCAGACTGAACCCACCCAGTCACTGTAACACACCCAGGGAAGAGCAGACTGACCCCACTCTGTCAATGTGACACGCCCTGGAAGAGCACACTGACCCAACTCTGTCAATGTAACACACCCAGGGAAGAGCAGACTGACCAAACTCTGTCAATGTAACAAACCCAGGGAAGAGCAGACTGACCTCACTGTGTCAATGTAACCCACCCAGAGAAGAGCAGAATGTCCTCTTCTGCAAAATTACTCACAGAGTGAACGGCAGACTTACCCCACTCTGTCAATGTAACCCACCCAGTGATGTGCACACTGACCCCGCTCTGTCATTGTAACACACCCAGGGAAGAGCAGACTGACCCCACTCTGTCAATGTAACACACAATGGGAGAACAGACTGAAACCACTCTGTCAATGTAACCCACCCAGGGAAGTGCAGACAGATACCACTCTCTCAATGTAACACACCAAGGGAAGAACAGACTGACCCCACTCTGTCAAATTAACACACCCAAGGAAGAACAGACTGACCCCACTCTGTCAATGTAACACACTCAGGGAAGATCAGACTAACCCCAATCTGTCAATGTAACACACCCAGGGAAGAGAAGACTGACCCCACTCTGTCAATGTAACAAACCCAGGGAAGAGCAGACAGAACTCACTCTGTCAAAGTAACACACCCAGGGAAGAGCAGACTGACCCCACTCTGTCAATGTAACACACGCAGGGAAGAGCAGACTGAATTCATTCTGTCAATGTAACCCACCCATAAAAGAGCAGACTGACCCCACTCTGTCAATGTGACACGCCCTGGGAAGAGCAGACTGACCACACTCTGTCAATGTAACACAACCTGGGAAGAGCAGACTGACCCCCACTCTGTCAATGTAACACACACAGGGAAGTGCACACTGACCCCACTCTGTCATTGTAACACAGCAAGGGAAGAGCAGACTGACCCCCACTCTGTCAATGTAACAAACCCTGGGAGAACAGACTGACCCTACTCTGTCAATGTAACACACCCAGGGAAGAGCAGACTGAACCCACTCTGTCAATGTAACACACCCAGGGAAGAACAGACTAACCCCACTCAGTCAATGTAACACACCTAGGGAAGAGCAGACTGACCCGACTCTGTCAATGTAACACACCCAGGGAATAGCAGACTTACCCCACTCTGTCAATGTAACCCACCCATAAAAGAGCAGACTGGCCCCACTCTGTCAATGTGACACGCCCTGGGAAGAGCAGACTGACCACACTCTGTCAATGTTACCCACCAGGGAAGAGCAGATTGACCCCACTCTGTCAATGTGACACGCCCTGGGAAGAGCAGACTGACCTGACTCTGTCAATGTAACACACCCAGGGAAGAACAGAGTGACTCCACTCTGTCAATGGAACACACCCAGGGAAGGGCAGACTGACCCCACTCTGTCAATGTAACACACCCAGGGAAGAGCAGACTGACACCACTCTGTCAATGTAACACACCCAGGGAAGAGCAAACTGACCCCACTCTGTCAATGAAACACACCCAGGGAAGAGCAGACTGACCCCACTCTGTCAATGTTACCCATCCAGGGAAGAGCAGATTGACCCCACTCTGTCAATGTAACACACCCAGGGAAGAGCAGACTGACCCCACTGTGTCAATGTAAGAAAATTGGGGAAGAGCAGACTGACCCCAATCTGTCACTGTAACACACCCAGGGAAGAGCACACTGACCTCACTCTGTCAATGTAACCCAACCAGAGAAGAGCAGAATGACCGCATCTGCAAAATTACTCACGCAGTCAACTGCAGTCTTACCCCACTCTGTCAATGTAACCCACCCAGTGATGTGCACACTGACCCCACTCTGTCATTGTAACACACACAGGGAAGAGCAGACTGATCCCACTCTGACAATGTAACACACAATGGGAGAACAGACTGACCCCACTCTGTCAATGTAACACACCCTGGGAAGAGCAGACTGACCCCAATCTGTCAATGTAACACACCCAGGGAAGAGAAGACTGACCCCACTCTGTCAATGTAACCCTCCCAGGGAAGAGGAGACTGACCCCACTCTGTCAATGTAACACACCCAGGGAAGAGAAGACTGAGCTCACTCTGTCAATGTAACACAACCAGGGAAGATCAGACTGACCCCACTCTGTCAATGTAACACACCCTGGGAAGAGCAGACTGACCCCAATCTGTCAATGTAACACACCCAGGGAAGAGAAGACTGACCCCACTCTGTCAATGTAACCCTCCCAGGGAAGAGGAGACTGACCCCACTCTGTCAATGTAACACACCCAGGGAAGAGAAGACTGAGCTCACTCTGTCAATGTAACACAACCAGGGAAGATCAGACTGACCCCACTCTGTCAATGTAACACACCCAGCGAAGAGCAGACTGTCCCCACTCTGTCAATGTGACACGCCCTGGGAAGAGCACACTGACCCAACTCTGTCAATGTAACACACCCAGGGAAGAGCAGACTGACCAAACTCTGTCAATGTAACAAACCCAGGGAAGAGCAGACTGACCTCACTCTGTCAATGTAACACACCCAGAGAAGAGCAGAATGACCTCTTCTGCAAAGTTACTCACACAGTGAACTGTAGACTTACCCCACTCTGTCAATGTAACCCACCCAGTGAAGTGCACATTGACCCCACTCTGTCATTGTAACACACCCAGGGAAGAGCAGACTGACCCCACTCTGTCAATGTAACACACAATGGGAGAACAGACTGACCCCACTCTGTCAATGTAACACACCCAGGGAAGAGCAGACAGATACCACTCTGTCAATGTAACACACCAAGGGAAGAACAGACTGACCCCACTCTGTCAATTTAACACACCCAGGGAAGAGCAGACTGACCCCACTCTGTCAATGTAACACACCCAGGGGAGAGCAGACTGAGACCACCCTGTCACTGTAACACTCCCAGGGAAGAACAGACTGACGCCACTCTGTCAATGTAACACACCCAGGGAAGAGCAGACTGACCCAACACTGTCAATTTAACACACCCAAGGAAGAACGGAATTTCCCCACCCTGTCAATGTAACACACTCAGGGAAGAGCAGACTGACCCCAATCTGTCAATGTAACACACCCAGGGAAAAGAAGACTGACGCCACTCTGTCAATGTAACAAACCCAGGGAAGAGCAGACTGACCTCACTCTATCAATGTAACACACCCAGGGAAGAACAGACTGGCCCCACTCTGTCAATGTAACACACTCAGGGAAGAGCAGACTGAACTCACTCTGTCAATGTAACACACCCAGGGAAGAGCAGACTGACCCCACTCTGTCAATGTAACACACACAGGGAAGAGCAGACTGAATTCATTCTGTCAATGTAACCCACCCATAAAAGAGCAGACTGACTCCACTCTGTCAATGTGACACGCCCTGGGAAGAGCAGACTGACCACACTCTGTCAATGTAACACACCCTGGGAAGAGCAGACTGACCCCCACTCTGTCAATGGAACACAGACAGGGAAGTGCACACTGACCCCACTCTGTCATTGTAACACAGCAAGGGAAGAGCAGACTGACTCCACTCTGTCAATGTAACACACCCAGGGAAGAACAGACTGACCCCACTCAGTCAACGTAACACACCCAGGGAAGAGCAGACTGACCCCACTCTGTCAATGTAACACACCCAGGGAATAGCAGAGTTACCCCACTCTGTCAATGTAACCCACCCATAAAAGAGCAGACTGACCCCACTCTGTCAATGTAACATAGCCAGGGAAGAGCAGACTGACCCCACTCTGTCAATGTAACACACCCAGGGAACAACAGACTTACCTCACTGTGTCAATGTAACAAACTTGGGGAAGAGCAGACTGACCCCAATCTGTCAATGTAACACACCCAGGGAAGAGAAGACTGACCCCACTCTGTCAATGTAACCCTCCCAGGGAAGAGGAGACTGACCTCACTCTGTCAATGTAACACACCCAGGGAAGAGCAGACTGAGCTCACTCTGTCAATGTAACACAAACAGGGAAGATCAGACTGACCCCACTCTGTCAATGTAACACACCCAGGGAAGAGAAGACTGACCCCACTCTGTCAATGTAACAAACCCAGGGAAGAGCAGACAGAACTCACTCTGTCAAAGTAACACACCCAGGGAAGAGCAGACTGACCCCACTCTGTCAATGTAACACACGCAGGGAAGAGCAGACTGAATTCATTCTGTCAATGTAACCCACCCATAAAAGAGCAGACTGACCCCACTCTGTCAATGTGACACGCCCTGGGAAGAGCAGACTGACCACACTCTGTCAATGTAACACACCCAGGGAAGAGAAGACTGACCCCACTCTGTCAATGTAACCCTCCCAGGGAAGAGGAGACTGACCTCACTCTGTCAATGTAACACACCCAGGGAAGAGCAGACTGAGCTCACTCTGTCAATGTAACACAAACAGGGAAGATCAGACTGACCCCACTCTGTCAATGTAACACACCCAGCGAAGAGCAGACTGACCCCACTCTGTCAATGTAACCCACCCATAAAAGAGCAGACTGTCCCCACTCTGTCAATGTGACACGCCCTGGGAAGAGCACACTTACCCAACTCTGTCAATGTAACACACCCAGGGAAGAGCAGACTGACCAAACTCTGTCAATGTAACAAACCCAGGGAAGAGCAGACTGACCTCACTCTGTCAATGTTACACACCCAGAGAAGAGCAGAATGACCTCTTCTGCAAAGTTTCTCACACAGTGAACTGCAGACTTACCCCACTCTGTCAATGTAACCCACCCAGTGAAGTGCACATTGACCCCACTCTGTCATTCTAACACACCCAGGGAAGAGCAGACTGACCCCACTCTGTCAATGTAACACACAATGTGAGAACAGACTGACCCCACTCTGTCAATGTAACACACCCAGGGAAGAGCAGACACATACCACTCTGTCAATGTAACACACCAAGGGAAGAACAGACTGACCCCACACTGTCAATTTAACACACCCAGGGAAGAGCAGACTGACCCCACTCTGTCAATGTAACACACCCAGGGGAGAGCAGACTGACACCACCCTGTCACTGTAACACTCCCAGGGAAGAACAGACTGACGCCACTCTGTCAATGTAACACACCCAGGGAAGAGCAGACTGACCCAACACTGTCAATTTAACACACCCAAGGAAGAACAGAATTTCCCCACCCTGTCAATGTAACACACTCAGGGAAGAGCAGACTGACCCCAATCTGTCAATGTAACACACCCAGGGAAGAGAAGACTGACGCCACTCTGTCAATGTAACAAACCCAGGGAAGAGCAGACTGACCTCACTCTGTCAATGTAACACACCCAGGGAAGAACAGACTGGCCCCACTCTGTCAATGTAACACTCCCAGGGAAGAGCAGACTGAACACACTCTGTCAATGTAACACAACCAGGGAAGATCAGACTGACCCCACTCTGTCAATGCAACACACGCAGGGAAGAGCAGACTGAATTCATTCTGTCAATGTAACCCACCCATAAAAGAGCAGACTGACACCACTCTGTCAATGTGAAACGCCCTGGGAAGAGCAGACTGACCACACTCTGTCAATGTAACACACCCTGGGAAAACAGACTGACCCCCACTCTGTCAATGTAACACACCCAGGGGAGAGCAGACTGACACCACCCTGTCATTGTAACACTCGCAGGGAAGAACAGACTGACGCCACTGTCAATGTAACACACCCAGGGAAGAGCAGACTGACCCAACACTGTCAATTTAACACACCCATTGAAGAACAGACTGACCCCACACTGTCAATGTAACACACTCAGTGAAGAGCAGACTGACCCCAATCTGTCAATGTAACAAACCCAGGGAAGAGCAGACTGACCAAACTCTGTCAATGTAACAAACCCATGGAAGAGCAGACTGACCCCACTCTGTCAATGTAACCCACCCAGAGAAGAGCAGAATGACCTCTTCTGCAAAGTTACTCACAAAGTGAACTGCAGACTTCCCCACTCTGTCAATATAACCCACCCAGTGAAGTGCACATTGACCCCACTCTGTCATTGTAACACACCCAGCGAAGAGCAGACTGACCCCACTCTGTCAATGTAACACACAATGGGAGAACAGACTGACCCCACTCTGTCAATGTAACACACCCAGGGAAGAGCAGACAGATACCACTCTGTCAATGTAACACACCAAGGGAAGAACAGACTGACCCCACTCTGTCAATTTAACACACCCAGGGAAGAGCAGACTGACCCCACTCTGTCAATGTAACACACCCAGGGAAGAGCAGACAGATACCACTCTGTCAATGTAACACACCCAGGGGAGAGCAGACTGACACCACCCTGTCACAGTAAAACTCCCAGGGAAGAACAGACTGACGCCACTCTGTCAATGTAACACACCCAGGGAAGAGCAGACTGACCCAACACTGTTAATTCAACACACCCAGGGAAGAGCAGACTGACCCGACTCTGTCAATGTAACAAACCCTGGGAGAACAGACTGACCCCACTCTGTCAATGTAACACACCCAGGGAAGAGCAGACTGAACCCACTCTGTCAATGTGACACACCCAGGGAAGAACAGACTGACCCCGCTCTGTCAATGTAAAACACCCAGGGAAGAGCAGACTGAACCCACTCTGTCAATGTAACACACCCAGGGAAGAACAGACTGACCCCACTCTGTCAATGTAAAACACCCAGGGAAGAGCAGACTGACCCCACTCAGTCAATGTAACCCACGCATAAAAGAGCAGACTGACCCCACTCTGTCAATGTGACACGCCCTGGGAAGAGCAGACTGACCACACTCTGTCAATGCAACACACCCTGGGAAGAGCAGACTGACACCCACTCTGTCAATGTAACACACCCAGGGCAGTGCACACTGACCCCACCCTGTCATTGTAACACACCAGGGGAAGAGCAGACTGACCCCACTGTGTCAATGTAACACACTTGGGGAAAAGCAGACTGACCCCAATCAGTCAATGTAACACACCCAGGAAAGAGAAGACTGACCCCACTCTGTCAATGTAACACACCCAGGGATGAGCAAACTGACCCCACTCTGTCAATGTAACACACCCAGGGAAGAGCAGACTGAACCACCTCTGTCAATGTAACCCACCCATAAAAGAGCAGACTGACCCCACTCTGTCAATGTAACACAGCCAGGGAAGAGCAGACTGACCCCAATCTGTCAATGTAACACACCCAGGGAAAAACAGACTGACCCCACTGTGTCAATGTAACCAACTTGGGGAAGAGCAGACTGACCCCAATCTGTCAATGTAACACACCCAGGGAAGAGAAGACTGACCCCACTCTGTCAATGTAACCCTCCCAAGGAAGAGCAGACTGACATAACTCTGTCAATGTAACACACCCAGGGAAGAACAGATTGACCCCACTCTGTCAATGTAACAAACCCTGGGAGAACAGACTGACGCCACTCTGTCAATGTAACACACCCAGGGAAGGGCAGACTGACCCCACTCTGGCAATGAAACACACCCATGGAAGAGCAGACTGACCCCACTCTGTCAATGTAACACACCCTGGGAACAGCAGACTGACCCCACTCTGTCAATGTAACACACCCAGGGAAGGGCAGACTGACCCCAATCTGTCAATGTAACACACCCAGGGAAAAACAGACTGACCCCACTGTGTCAATGTAACCAACTTGGGGAAGAGCAGACTGACCCCAATCTGTCAATGTAACACACCCAGGGAAGAGAAGACTTATCCCACTCTGTCAATGTAACCCTCCCAAGGAAGAGCAGACTGACATAACTCTGTCAATGTAACACACCCAGGGAAGAACAGATTGACCCCACTCTGTCAATGTAACAAACCCTGGGAGAACAGACTGACGCCACTCTGTCAATGTAACACACCCAGGGAAGAGCAGACTGACCCCACTCTGTCAATGAAACACACCCAGGGAAGAGCAGATTGACCCCACTCTGTCAATGTAACACACCCAGGGAAGAGCAGACTGACCCCACTCTGTCAATGAAACACACCCAGGGAAGAGCAGATTGACCCCACTCTGTCAATGTAACACACCCAGGGAAGAGCAGAATGACCCCACTCTGTCAATGTAACACACCCAGGGAAGAGCAGACTGACCCCACTCTGTCAATGTAACACAGCCAGGGAAGAGCAGACTGACCCCACTCTGTCAATGTAACACAGCCAGGGAAGAGCAGACTGACCGTACTCTGTCAATGTAACACACCCAGGGAAGAACAGACTGACCCCACTGTGTCAATGTAACAAACTTGGGGAAGAGCAGACTGACCCCAATCTGTCAATGTAACACACCCAGGGAAGAGAAGACTGACCCCACTCTGTCAATGTAACCCTCCCAGGGAAGAGCAGACTGACCCCAATCTGTCAATGTAACACACCCAGGGAAGAGAAGACTGACGCCACTCTGTCAATGTAACAAACCCAGGGAAGAGCAGACTGACCTCACTCTGTCAATGTAACACACCCAGGGAAGAACAGACTGGCCCCACTCTGTCAATGTAACACTCCCAGGGAAGAGCAGACTGAACACACTCTGTCAATGTAACACAACCAGGGAAGATCAGACTGACCCCACTCTGTCAATGCAACACACGCAGGGAAGAGCAGACTGAATTCATTCTGTCAATGTAACCCACCCATAAAAGAGCAGACTGACACCACTCTGTCAATGTGAAACGCCCTGGGAAGAGCAGACTGACCACACTCTGTCAATGTAACACACCCTGGGAAAACAGACTGACCCCCACTCTGTCAATGTAACACACCCAGGGGAGAGCAGACTGACACCACCCTGTCATTGTAACACTCGCAGGGAAGAACAGACTGACGCCACTGTCAATGTAACACACCCAGGGAAGAGCAGACTGACCCAACACTGTCAATTTAACACACCCATTGAAGAACAGACTGACCCCACACTGTCAATGTAACACACTCAGTGAAGAGCAGACTGACCCCAATCTGTCAATGTAACAAACCCAGGGAAGAGCAGACTGACCAAACTCTGTCAATGTAACAAACCCATGGAAGAGCAGACTGACCCCACTCTGTCAATGTAACCCACCCAGAGAAGAGCAGAATGACCTCTTCTGCAAAGTTACTCACAAAGTGAACTGCAGACTTCCCCACTCTGTCAATATAACCCACCCAGTGAAGTGCACATTGACCCCACTCTGTCATTGTAACACACCCAGCGAAGAGCAGACTGACCCCACTCTGTCAATGTAACACACAATGGGAGAACAGACTGACCCCACTCTGTCAATGTAACACACCCAGGGAAGAGCAGACAGATACCACTCTGTCAATGTAACACACCAAGGGAAGAACAGACTGACCCCACTCTGTCAATTTAACACACCCAGGGAAGAGCAGACTGACCCCACTCTGTCAATGTAACACACCCAGGGAAGAGCAGACAGATACCACTCTGTCAATGTAACACACCCAGGGGAGAGCAGACTGACACCACCCTGTCACAGTAAAACTCCCAGGGAAGAACAGACTGACGCCACTCTGTCAATGTAACACACCCAGGGAAGAGCAGACTGACCCAACACTGTTAATTCAACACACCCAGGGAAGAGCAGACTGACCCGACTCTGTCAATGTAACAAACCCTGGGATAACAGACTGACCCCACTCTGTCAATGTAACACACCCAGGGAAGAGCAGACTGAACCCACTCTGTCAATGTGACACACCCAGGGAAGAACAGACTGACCCCGCTCTGTCAATGTAAAACACCCAGGGAAGAGCAGACTGAACCCACTCTGTCAATGTAACACACCCAGGGAAGAACAGACTGACCCCACTCTGTCAATGTAAAACACCCAGGGAAGAGCAGACTGACCCCACTCAGTCAATGTAACCCACGCATAAAAGAGCAGACTGACCCCACTCTGTCAATGTGACACGCCCTGGGAAGAGCAGACTGACCACACTCTGTCAATGCAACACACCCTGGGAAGAGCAGACTGACACCCACTCTGTCAATGTAACACACCCAGGGCAGTGCACACTGACCCCACCCTGTCATTGTAACACACCAGGGGAAGAGCAGACTGACCCCACTGTGTCAATGTAACACACTTGGGGAAAAGCAGACTGACCCCAATCAGTCAATGTAACACACCCAGGAAAGAGAAGACTGACCCCACTCTGTCAATGTAACACACCCTGGGAACAGCAGACTGACCCCACTCTGTCAATGTAACACACCCAGGGAAGGGCAGACTGACCCCAATCTGTCAATGTAACACACCCAGGGAAAAACAGACTGACCCCACTGTGTCAATGTAACCAACTTGGGGAAGAGCAGACTGACCCCAATCTGTCAATGTAACACACCCAGGGAAGAGAAGACTGACCCCACTCTGTCAATGTAACCCTCCCAAGGAAGAGCAGACTGACATAACTCTGTCAATGTAACACACCCAGGGAAGAACAGATTGACCCCACTCTGTCAATGTAACAAACCCTGGGAGAACAGACTGACGCCACTCTGTCAATGTAACACACCCAGGGAAGAGCAGACTGACCCCACTCTGACAATGAAACACACCCAGGGAAGAGCAGATTGACCCCACTCTGTCAATGTAACACACCCAGGGAAGAGCAGACTGACCCCACTCTGTCAATGAAACACACCCAGGGAAGAGCAGATTGACCCCACTCTGTCAATGTAACACACCCAGGGAAGAGCAGACTGACCCCACTCTGTCAATGTAACCAACTTGGGGAAGAGCAGACTGACCCCACTCTGTCAATGTAACACACCCAGGGAAGAGCAGACTGACCCCACTCTGTCAATGTAACACAGCCAGGGAAGAGCAGACTGACCGTACTCTGTCAATGTAACACACCCAGGGAAGAACAGACTGACCCCACTGTGTCAATGTAACAAACTTGGGGAAGAGCAGACTGACCCCAATCTGTCAATGTAACACACCCAGGGAAGAGAAGACTGACCCCACTCTGTCAATGTAACCCTCCCAGGGAAGAGCAGACTGACCCCACTCTGTCAATGTAACACACCCAGGGAAGAGCAGACTGAACTCACTCAGTCAATGTAACACAACCAGTGAAGATCAGACTGACCCCACTCTGTCAATGTAACACACCCAGGGAAGAGCAGACTGACCCCACTCTGTCAATGTAACCCACCCATAAAAGAGCAGACTGTCCCCACTCTGTCAATGTGACACGCCCTGGGAAGAGCACACTGACCCAACTCTGTCAATGTAACACACCCAGGGAAGAGCAGACTGACCAAACTCTGTCAATGTAACAAACCCAGGGAAGAGCAGAATATCCTCTTCTGCAAAATTACTCACACAGTGAACGGCAGACTTACCCGACTCTGTCAATGTAACCCACCCAGTGATGTGCACACTGACCCCACTCTGTCCTTGTAACACACCCAGGGAAGAGCAGGCTGACCGCACTCTGTCAATGTAACACACAATGGGAGAACAGACTGACCCCACTCTGTCAATGTAACACACCCAGGGAAGAGCAGACAGATACCACTCTGTCAATGTAACACACCAAGGGAAGAACAGACTGACCCCGCTCTGTCAATTTAAAACACCCAGGGAAGAGCAGACTGACCCCACTCTGTCAATGTAACACACCCAGGGGAGAGCAGACTGACCCAACACAGTCAATTTAACACACCCAAGGAAGAACAGACTGACCCCACTCTGTCAATGTAACACACTCAGGGAAGAGCAGACTGACCCCAATCGGTCAATGTAACACACCCAGGGAAGAGCAGACAGATACCACTCTGTCAATGTAACACACCAAGGGAAGGACAGAATGACCCCGCTCTGTCAATTTAAAACACCCAGGGAACAGAAGACTGACCCCACTCTGTCAATGTAACAAACCCAGGGAAGAGCAGACTGACCTCACTCTGTCAATGTAACACACCCAGGGAAGAGCAGACTGACCCCACTCTGACAATGTAACACACCCAGGGAAGAGCAGACTGACCTCACTCTGTCAATGTAACACACCCAGGGAAGAGCAGACTGACCCCACTCTGACAATGTAACACACCCAGGGAAGAGCAGACTGAACTCACTCTGTCAATGTAACACAACCAGGGAAGATCAGACTGACCACACTCTGACAATGTAACACACGCAGGGAAGAGCAGACTGAATTCATTCTGTCAATGTAACCCACCCATAAAAGAGCAGACTGACCCCACTCTGTCAATGTGACACGCCCTGAGAAGAGCAGACTGACCACACTCTGTCAATGTAACACACCCTGGGAAGAGCAGACTGACCCCCACTCTGTCAATGTAACACACACAGGGAAGTGCACACTGACCCCACTCTGTCATTGTAAAACAGCAAGGGAAGAGCAGACTGACCCCACTCTGTCAATGTAACAAACCCTGGGAGAACAGACTGACACCACTATGTCAATGTGACACACCCAGGGAAGAACAGACTGACTCCACTCTGTCAATGTAATACACCCAGGGAAGAGCAGACTGACCCCACTCAGTCATTGTAACACACCCAGGGAAGAGCAGACTAACCCCACTCTGTCAATGTAACACACCCAGGGAAGAACAGACTGACTCCACTCTGTAAATGTAACCCCCCCAGGGAAGAGCAGACTGACCCCACTCTGTCAATGTAACACACCCAGCGAATAGCAGACTTACCCCACTCTGTCAATGTAACCCACCCATAAAAGAGCAGACTGGCCCCACTCTGTCAATGTGACACGCCCTGGGAAGAGCAGACTGACCACACTCTGTCAATGTTACCCACCCAGGGAAGAGCAGATTGACCTCACTCTGTCAATGTAACCCACCCAGAGAAGAGCAGAATGACCGCTTCTGCAAAATTACTCACACAGTCAACTGCAGTCTTACCCCACTCTGTCAATGTAACACACTCAGGGAAGAGCAGATTGACCTCACTCTGTCAATGTAACACACCCAGGGAAGTGCAGACTGACCCCACTGTGTCAATGTAACAAACCCAGTGAAGAGCAGACTGACCTCACTCTGCCAATGTTACACACCCAGGGAAGAGCAGACTGACCCCACTCTGTCAATGGAACCCACCCATAAAAGAGCAGAATGACCCCACTCTGACAATGTGACACGCCCTGCGAAGAGCAGACTAACCTCACTCTGTCAATGTAACACACCCATAAAAGAGCAGACTGACCCCACTCTGTCAATGTAACCCTCCCAGGGAAGAGCAGACTGACCCCACTCTGTCAATGTAACACACCCAGGGAAGAGCAGACTGACCAAACTCTGTCAATGTAACAAACCCAGGGAAGAGCAGACTGACCTCACTCTGTCAATGTAAACCACCCAGAGAAGAGCAGATTGTCCTCTTCTGCAAAATTACTCACACAGTGAACTGCAGACTTACCCCACTCTGTCAATGTAACCCACCCAGTGATGTGCACACTGACCCCACTCTGTCATTGTAACCCACCCAGGGAAGAGCAGACTGACCCCACTCTGTCAATGTAACACACAATGGGAGAACAGACTGACCCCACTCTGTCAATGTAACACACCCAGGGAAGAGCAGACAGATACCACTCTGTCAATGTAACACACCAAGGGAAGAACAGACTGACCCCACTCGGTCAATGTAATACACCCAGGGGAGAGCAGACTGACACCACCCTGTCACTGTAACACTCCCAGGGAAGAACAGACTGACGCCACTCTGTCAATGTAACACACCCAGGGAAGAGCAGACTGACCCAACACTGTCAATTTAACTCACCCAAGTAAGAAGAGACTGACCCTACTCTGTCAATGTAACACACCCTGGGAAGAGCACACTGACCCCACTCTGTCATTGTAACACTGCAAGGGAAGAGCAGACTGACCCCACTCTGTCAATGTAACAAACCCTGGGAGAACAGACTGACCCCACTCTGTCAATGTAATACACCCAGGGAAGAGCAGACTGAACCCACTCTGTCAATGTGACACACCCAAGGAAGAACAGACTGACCCCGCTCTGTCAATGTAAAACACCCAGGGAAGAGCAGACTGAACCCACTCTGTCAATGTAATACACCCAGGGGAGAGCAGACTGACACCACCCTGTCACTGTAACACTCCCAGGGAAGAACAGACTGACCCCACTCTGTCAATGTAACACACCCTGGGAAGAGCACACTGACCCCACTCTGTCATTGTAACACTGCAAGGGAAGAGCAGACTGACCCCACTCTGTCAATGTAACAAACCCTGGGAGAACAGACTGACCCCACTCTGTCAATGTAATACACCCAGGGAAGAGCAGACTGAACCCACTCTGTCAATGTAAAACACCCAGGGAAGAGCAGACTGACCCCACTCAGTCAATATAACCCACCCATAAAAGAGCAGACTGACCACACTCTGTCAATGTAACACACCCAGGGAAGAGAAGACTGACCCCACTCTGTCAATGTAACCCTCCCAGGGAAGACCAGACTGACCTTACTCTGTCAATGTAACACACCCAGGGAAGAACAGACTGACCCCACTCTGTCAATGTAAAACACCCAGGGAAGAGCAGACTGAACCCACTCTGTCAATGTAAAACACCCAGGGAAGAGCAGACTGACCCCACTCAGTAAATATAACCCACCCATAAAAGAGCAGACTGACCACACTCTGTCAATGTAACACACCCAGGGAAGAGAAGACTGACCCCACTCTGTCAATGTAACCCTCCCAGGGAAGACCAGACTGACCTTACTCTGTCAATGTAACACACCCAGGGAAGAACAGACTGACCCCACTCTGTCAATGTAACACACCCAGGGAAGAGCAAACTGACGCCACTCTGTCAATGGAACACACCTAGGGAAGGGCAGACTAACCTCACTCTGTCAATGTAACACACCCAGGGAAGAGCAGACTGACCCCACTCTGTCAATGTAACACACCCAGGGAAGAGCAGACTGACCCCACTCTGTCAATGTAACACAGCCAGGGAAGAGCAGACTGACCCTACTCTGTCAATGTAACACACCCAGGGAAGAACAGACTGACCCCACTGTGTCAATGTAACAAACTTGGGGAAGAGCAGACTGACCCCAATCTGTCAATGTAACACACCCAGGGAAGAGAAGACTGACCCCACTCTGTCAATGTAACCCTCCCAGGGAAGAGCAGACTGACCCCACTCTGTCAATGTAACACACCCAGGGAAGAGCAGACTGAACACACTCTGTCAATGTAACACAACCAGTGAAGATCAGACTGACTCCACTCTGTCAATGTAACACACCCAGGGAAGAGCAGACTGACCCCACTCTGTCAATGTAACCCACCCATAAAAGAGCAGACTGTCCCCACTCTGTCAATGTGACACGCCCTGGGAAGAGCACACTGACCCAACTCTGTCAATGTAACACACCCAGGGAAGAGCAGACTGACCAAACTCTGTCAATGTAACAAACCCAGGGAAGAGCAGACTGACCTCACTCTTTCAATGTAACCCACCCAGAGAAGAGCAGAATGTGCTCTTCTGCAAAATTACTCACACAGTGAACTGAAGACTTACCCCACTCTGTCAATGTAACCCACCCAGTGATGTGCACACTGACCCCACTCTGTCATTGTAACACACCCAGGGAAGAGCAGACTGACCCCACTCTGTCAATGTAACACACAATGGGAGAACAGACTGACCCCACTCTGTCAATGTAACACACCCAGGGAAGTGCAGACAGATACCACTCTGTCAATGTATCACACCAAGGGAAGAGCAGACTGACCCCGCTCTGTCAATTTAAAACACCCAGGGAAGAGCAGACTGACCCCACTCTGTCAATGAAACACACCCAGGGGAGAGCAGACTGACCCAACACTGTCAATTTAACACACCCAAGGAAGAACAGACTGACCCCACTCTGTCAATGTAACACACTCAGGGAAGAGCAGACTGACCCCAATCGGTCAATGTAACACACCCAGGGAAGAGCAGACTGACCCAACACTGTCAATTTAACCCACCCAAGGAAGAACAGACTGACCCCTCTCTGTCAATGTAACACACTCAGGGAAGAGCAGACTGACCCCAATCGGTCAATGTAACACACCCAGGGAAGAGAAGACTGACCCCACTCTGTCAATGTAACAAACCCAGGGAAGAGCAGATTGACCTCACTCTGTCAATGTAACACACCCAGGGAAGAGCAGACTGACCACACTCTGACAATGTAACACACGCAGGGAAGAGCAGACTGAATTCATTCTGTCAATGTAACCCACCCATAAAAGAGCAGACTGACCCCACTCTGTCAATGTGACACGCCCTGAGAAGAGCAGACTGACCACACTCTGTCAATGTAACACACCCTGGGAAGAGCAGACTGACCCCCACTCTGTCAATGTAACACACACAGGGAAGTGCACACTGACCCAACTCTGTCATTGTAAAACAGCAAGGGAAGAGCAGTCTGACCCCACTCTGTCAATGTAACAAACCCTGGGAGAACAGACTGACTCCACTCTGTCAATGTAATACACCCAGGGAAGAACAGACTGACCCCACTCAGTCATAGTAACACACCCAGGGAAGAGCAGACTAACCCCACTCTGTCAATGTAACCCACCCAGGGAAGAACAGACTGACTCCACTCTGTCAATGTAACCCCCCCAGGGAAGAGCAGACTGACCCCACTCTGTCAATGTTACCCACCCAGGGAAGAGCAGATTGACCCCAATCTGTCAATGTAACACACCCAGGGAAAAACAGACTGACCCCACTGTGTCAATGTAACCAACTTGGGGAAGAGCAGACTGACCCCAATCTGTCAATATAACACACCCAGGGAAGAGAAGACTGACCCCACTCTGTCAATGTAACCCTCCCAGGGAAGACCAGACTGACCTTACTCTGTCAATGTAACACACCCATGGAAGAGCAGACTGACCCCACTCTGTCAATGTAACACACCCAGGGAAGAGCAAACTGACCCCACTCTGTCAATGAAACACACCCAGGGAAGAGCAGATTGACCCCACTCTGTCAATGTAACTCACCCATGGAAGAGCAGACTGACCCCACTCTGTCAATGTAACACACCCAGGGAAGAGCAGACTGACCCCACTCTGTCAATGTAACACACCCAGGGAAGAGCAGACTGACCCCACTCTGTCAATGTAACACAGCCAGGGAAGAGCAGACTGACCCTACTCTGTCAATGTAACACACCCAGGGAACAACAGACTGACCCCACTGTGTCAATGTAACAAACTTGGGGAAGAGCAGACTGACCCCAATCTGTCAATGTAACACACCCAGGGAAGAGAAGACTGACCCCACTCTGTCAATGTAACCCTCCCAGGGAAGAGCAGACTGACCCCACTCTGTCAATGTAACACACCCAGGGAAGAGCAGACGGAACACACTCTGTCAATGTAACACAACCAGTGAAGATCAGACTGACCCCACTCTGTCAATGTAACACACCCAGGGAAGAGCAGACTAACCCCACTCTGTCAATGTAACCCACCCATAAAAGAGCAGACTGTCCCCACTCTGTCAATGTGACACGCCCTGGGAAGAGCACACTGCCCCAACTCTGTCAATGTAACACACCCAGGGAAGAGCAGACTGACCAAACTCTGTCAATGTAACAAACCCAGGGAAGAGCAGACTGACCTCACTCTTTCAATGTAACCCACCCAGAGAAGAGCAGAATGTGCTCTTCTGCAAAATTACTCACACAGTGAACTGAAGACTTACCCCACTCTGTCAATGTAACCCACCCAGTGATGTGCACACTGACCCCACTCTGTCATTGTAACACACCCAGGGAAGAGCAGACTGACCCCACTCTGTCAATGTAACACACAATGGGAGAACAGACTGACCCCACTCTGTCAATGTAACACACCCAGGGAAGTGCAGACAGATACCACTCTGTCAATGTATCACACCAAGGGAAGAGCAGACTGACCCCGCTCTGTCAATTTAAAACACCCAGGGAAGAGCAGACTGACCCCACTCTGTCAATGAAACACACCCAGGGGAGAGCAGACTGACCCAACACTGTCAATTTAACACACCCAAGGAAGAACAGACTGACCCCACTCTGTCAATGTAACACACTCAGGGAAGAGCAGACTGACCCCAATCGGTCAATGTAACACACCCAGGGAAGAGCAGACTGACCCAACACTGTCAATTTAACCCACCCAAGGAAGAACAGACTGACCCCTCTCTGTCAATGTAACACACTCAGGGAAGAGCAGACTGACCCCAATCGGTCAATGTAACACACCCAGGGAAGAGAAGACTGACCCCACTCTGTCAATGTAACAAACCCAGGGAAGAGCAGATTGACCTCACTCTGTCAATGTAACACACCCAGGGAAGAGCAGACTGACCACACTCTGACAATGTAACACACGCAGGGAAGAGCAGACTGAATTCATTCTGTCAATGTAACCCACCCATAAAAGAGCAGACTGACCCCACTCTGTCAATGTGACACGCCCTGAGAAGAGCAGACTGACCACACTCTGTCAATGTAACACACCCTGGGAAGAGCAGACTGACCCCCACTCTGTCAATGTAACACACACAGGGAAGTGCACACTGACCCAACTCTGTCATTGTAAAACAGCAAGGGAAGAGCAGTCTGACCCCACTCTGTCAATGTAACAAACCCTGGGAGAACAGACTGACTCCACTCTGTCAATGTAATACACCCAGGGAAGAACAGACTGACCCCACTCAGTCATTGTAACACACCCAGGGAAGAGCAGACTAACCCCACTCTGTCAATGTAACCCACCCAGGGAAGAACAGACTGACTCCACTCTGTCAATGTAACCCCCCCAGGGAAGAGCAGACTGACCCCACTCTGTCAATGTTACCCACCCAGGGAAGAGCAGATTGACCCCAATCTGTCAATGTAACACACCCAGGGAAAAACAGACTGACCCCACTGTGTCAATGTAACCAACTTGGGGAAGAGCAGACTGACCCCAATCTGTCAATATAACACACCCAGGGAAGAGAAGACTGACCCCACTCTGTCAATGTAACCCTCCCAGGGAAGACCAGACTGACCTTACTCTGTCAATGTAACACACCCATGGAAGAGCAGACTGACCCCACTCTGTCAATGTAACACACCCAGGGAAGAGCAAACTGACCCCACTCTGTCAATGAAACACACCCAGGGAAGAGCAGATTGACCCCACTCTGTCAATGTAACTCACCCATGGAAGAGCAGACTGACCCCACTCTGTCAATGTAACACACCCAGGGAAGAGCAGACTGACCCCACTCTGTCAATGTAACACACCCAGGGAAGAGCAGACTGACCCCACTCTGTCAATGTAACACAGCCAGGGAAGAGCAGACTGACCCTACTCTGTCAATGTAACACACCCAGGGAACAACAGACTGACCCCACTGTGTCAATGTAACAAACTTGGGGAAGAGCAGACTGACCCCAATCTGTCAATGTAACACACCCAGGGAAGAGAAGACTGACCCCACTCTGTCAATGTAACCCTCCCAGGGAAGAGCAGACTGACCCCACTCTGTCAATGTAACACACCCAGGGAAGAGCAGACTTAACTCACTCTGTCAATGTAACACAACCAGTGAAGATCAGACTGACCCCACTCTGTCAATGTAACACACCCAGGGAAGAGCAGACTAACCCCACTCTGTCAATGTAACCCACCCATAAAAGAGCAGACTGTCCCCACTCTGTCAATGTGACACGCCCTGGGAAGAGCACACTGCCCCAACTCTGTCAATGTAACACACCCAGGGAAGAGCAGACTGACCAAACTCTGTCAATGTAACAAACCCAGGGAAGAGCAGACTGACCTCACTCTTTCAATGTAACCCACCCAGAGAAGAGCGGAATGTCCTCTTCTGCAAAATTACTCACACAGTGAACTGAAGACTTACCCCACTCTGTCAATGTAACCCACCCAGTGATGTGCACACTGAGCCCACTCTGTCATTGTAACACACCCAGGGAAGAGCAGACTGACCCCACTCTGTCAATGTAACGCACAATGGGAGAACAGACTGACCCCACTCTGTCAATGTAACACACCCAGGGAAGAGCAGACAGATACCACTCTGTCAATGTAACACACCAAGGGAAGAACAGACTGACCCCGCTCTGTCAATTTAAAACACCCAGGGAAGAGCAGACTGACCCCACTCTGTCAATGTAACACACCCAGGGGAGAGCAGACTGACCAAAACAGTGTCAATTTAACACACCCAAGGAAGAACAGACTGACCCCACTCTGTCAATGTAACACACTCAGGGAAGAGCAGACTGACCCCAATCGGTCAATGTAACACACCCAGGGAAGAACAGACTGACTCCACTCTGTCAATGTAATACACCCAGGGAAGAAAAGACTGACCCCACTCAGTCATTGTAACACACCCAGGGAAGAGCAGACTAACCCCACTCTGTCAATGTAACCCACCCAGGGAAGAACAGACTGACTCCACTCTGTCAATGTAACCCCCCCAGGGAAGAGCAGACTGACCCCACTCTGTCAATGTTACCCACCCAGGGAAGAGCAGATTGACCCCAATCTGTCAATGTAACACACCCAGGGAAAAACAGACTGACCCCACTGTGTCAATGTAACCAACTTGGGGAAGAGCAGACTGACCCCAATCTGTCAATGTAACACACCCAGGGAAGAGAAGACTGACCCCACTCTGTCAATGTAACCCTCCCAGGGAAGAGCAGACTGACCTCACTCTGTCAATGTAACACACCCAGGGAAGAACAGACTGACCCCACTCTGTCAATGTAACAAACCCTGGGAGAACAGACTGACGCCACTCTGTCAATGGAACACACCCATGGAAGAGCAGACTGACCCCACTCTGTCAATGTAACACACCCAGGGAAGAGCAAACTGACCCCACTCTGTCAATGAAACACACCCAGGGAAGAGCAGAATGACCCCACTCTGTCAATGTAACACACCCAGGGAAGAGCAGACTGACCCCACTCTGTCAATGTAACACACCCAGGGAAGAGCAGACTGACCCCACTCTGTCAATGTAACACACCCAGGGAAGAGCAGACTGACCCCACTCTGTCAATGTAACACAGCCAGGGAAGAGCAGACTGACCCTACTCTGTCAATGTAACACACCCAGGGAACAACAGACTGACCCCACTGTGTCAATGTAACAAACTTGGGGAAGAGCAGACTGACCCCAATCTGTCAATGTAACACACCCAGGGAAGAGAAGACTGACCCCACTCTGTCAATGTAACCCTCCCAGGGAAGAGCAGACTGACCCCACTCTGTCAATGTAACACACCCAGGGAAGAGCAGACTTAACTCACTCTGTCAATGTAACACAACCAGTGAAGATCAGACTGACCCCACTCTGTCAATGTAACACACCCAGGGAAGAGCAGACTAACCCCACTCTGTCAATGTAACCCACCCATAAAAGAGCAGACTGTCCCCACTCTGTCAATGTGACACGCCCTGGGAAGAGCACACTGACCCAACTCTGTCAATGTAACACACCCAGGGAAGAGCAGACTGACCAAACTCTGTCAATATAACAAACCCAGGGAAGAGCAGACTGACCTCACTCTTTCAATGTAACCCACCCAGAGAAGAGCAGAATGTCCTCTTCTGCAAAATTACTCACACTGTGAAGTGAAGACTTACCCCACTCTGTCAATGTAACCCACCCAGTGATGTGCAAACTGAGCCCACTCTGTCATTGTAACACACCCAGGGAAGAGCAGACTGACCGCACTCTGTCAATGTAACGCACAATGGGAGAACAGACTGACCCCACTCTGTCAATGTAACACACCCAGGCAAGAGCAGACAGATACCACTCTGTCAATGTAACACACCAAGGGAAGAACAGACTGACCCCGCTCTGTCAATTTAAAACACCCAGGGAAGAGCAGACTGACCCCACTCTGTCAATGTAACACACCCAGGGGAGAGCAGACTGACCCAACACTGTCAATTTAACACACCCAAGGAAGAACAGACTGACCCCAATCGGTCAATGTAACACACCCAGGGAAGAGCAGACTGACCCAACACTGTCAATTTAACCAACCCAAGGAAGAACAGACTGACCCCTCTCTGACAATGTAACACACTCAGGGAAGAGCAGACTGACCCCAATCGGTCAATGTAACACACCCAGGGACGGCAGACTGACCCCACTCTGTCAATGTAACACACCCAGGGCAGAGCAGACTGACCCCACTCAGTCAATGTAACACACCCAGGGAAGAGCAGACTGACCCCACTCTGTCAATGTTACCCACCCAGGGAAGAGCAGATTGACCCCACTCTGTCAATGTTACCCACCCAGGGAAGAGCAGATTGACCCCACTCTGTCAATGTAACACACCCAGGGAAGAGCAGACTGACCCCACTCTGTAAATGTAACACACCCAGGGAAGAGCAGACTGACCCCACTCTGTCAATGTAACACAGCCAGGGAAGAGCAGACTGAACCCACTCTGTCAATCTAACACACCCAGGGAAGAACAGACTGACCCCACTCTGTCAATGTAACAAACTTGGGGAAGAGCAGACTGACCCCAATCTGTCAATTTAACACACCCAGGGAAGAGAAGACTGACCCCACTCTGTCAATGTAACCCTCCCAGGGAAGAGCAGACTGACCCCACTCTGTCAATGTCACATACACAGAGAAGAGCAGACTGACCCCTCTCTGTCAATGTAACCCACCCATAAAAGAGCAGACTGACCCCACTCTGTCAATGTAACCCTCCCAGGGAAGAGCAGACTGACCTCACTCTGTCAATGTAACACACCCAGGGAAGAACAGACTGACCCCACTCTGTCAATGTAACAAATCCTGGGAGAACAGACTGACGCCACTCTGTCAATGGAACACACCCAGGGATGAGCAGACTGACACCACTCTGTCAATGCAACACACCCCGGGAAGAGCAAACTGACCCCACTCTGTCAATGAAACACACCCAGGGAAGAGCAGATTGACCCCACTCTGTCAATGTATAACACCCAGGGAAGAGCAGACTGACACCACTCTGTCAATGTAACACACCCAGGGAAGAGCAGACTGACCCCACTCTGTCAATGTAACACACCCAGGGAAGAGCAGACTGACCCCACTCTGTCAATGTAACACACCCAGGGAAGAGCAGACTGACCCCACTCTGTCAATGTAACACACCCAGGGTAGAGCAGACTGAACTCACTCTGTCAATGTAACACAACCAGGGAAGATCAGACTGACCCCACTCTGTCAATGTAACACACCCAGGGAAGAGCAGACTGACCCCACTCTGTCAATGTAACCCACCCATAAAAGAGCAGACTGTCCCCACTCTGTCAATGTGACACGCCCTGGGAAGAGCACACTGACCCAACTCTGTCAATGTAACACACCCAGGGAAGAGCAGACGGACCTCAATCTGTCAATGTAACACACCCAGGGAAGAGCAGACTAACCCCACTCTGTCAATGTAACACACCCAGGGAAAGGCAGACTGACCTCACTCTGTCAATGTAACCCACCCAGAGAAGAGCAGAATGTCCTCTTCTGCAAAATTACTCACACAGTGAACTGCAGACTTACCCCACTCTGTCAATGTAACCCACCCAGTGATGTGCACACTGACCCCACTCCGTCATTGTAACACACCCAGGGAAGAGCAGACTGACCCCACTCTGTCAATGTAACACACAATGGGAGAACAGACTGACCCCACTCTGTCAATGTAACACACCCAGGGAAGAGCAGACAGATACCACTCTGTCAATGTAACACACAATGGGAGAACAGACTGACCCCACTCTGTCAATGTAACACACCCAGGGAAGAGCAGACTGACCCCACTGTGTCAATGTAACACACCCAGGGAAGAGCAGACTGACCCCACTCTGTCAATGTAACACACCCAGGGGAGAGCAGACTGACACCACCCTGTCACTGTAACACTCCCAGGGAAGAACAGACTGACGCCACTCTGTCAATGTAACACACCCAGGGAAGAGCAGTCTGACACAACACTGTCAATTTAACACAACTAAGGAAGAACAGACTGACCCCACTCTGTCAATGTAACACACTCAGGGAAGAGCAGACTGACCCCAATCGGTCAATGTAACACACCCAGGGAAGAGAAGACTGACCCCACTGTGTCAATGTAACAAACCCAGGGAAGAGCAGACTGACCTCACTCTGTCAATGTAACACACCCAGGGAAGAGCAGACTGACCCCACTCTGTCAATGTAACACACCCAGGGAAGAGCAGACTGAACTCACTCTGTCAATGTAACACAACCAGGGAAGATCAGACTGACCACACTCTGTCAATGTAACACACCCAGGGAAGAGCAGACTGACCCCACTCTGTCAATGTAACACACGCAGGGAAGAGCAGACTGAATTCATTCTGTCAATGTAACCCACCCATAAAAGAGCAGACTGACCCTACTCTGTCAATGTGGCACGCCCTGGGAAGAACAGACTGACCACACTCTGTCAATGTAACACACCCATGGAAGAACAGACTGACCTCACTCTCTCAATGTAATACACCCAGGGAAGAACAGACTAACCCCACTCAGTCAATGTAACACACCCAGGGAAGAGGAGACTGACCCCACTCTGTCAATGTAACACACCCAGGGAAGAACAGACTGACTCCACTCTGTCAATGTAACCCCCCCAGGGAAGAGCAGACTGACCCAACTCTGTCAATGTAATACACTCAGGGAAGAACAGACTTACCACACTCTGTCAATGTAACCCACCCTTAAAAGAGCAGACTGGCCCCACTCTGTCAATGTGACACGCCCTTGGAAGAGCAGACTGACCACACTCTGTCAATGTTACCCACCCAGGGAAGAGCAGATTGACCCCACTCTGTCAATGTGACACGCCCTGGGAAGAGCAGACTGACCTCACTCTGTCAATGTAACACACCCAGGGAAGAACAGACTGACCCCACTCTGTCAATGTAACAAACCCTGGGAGAACAGACTGACCCCACTCTGTCAATGGAACACACCCAGGGAAGAGCAGACTGAACCCACTCTGTCAATGTAACCCACCCAGGGAAGAGCAGACTGACCCCACACTGTCAATGTAACACACCCAGGGAAGAGCAGACTGAACCCACTCTGTCAATGTAACACACCCAGGGAAGAGCAGACTGAACCCACTCTGTCAATGTAACACACCCTGGGAAGAGCAGACTGACCCCACTCTGTCAATGTAATACACCCAGGGATGAGCAGACTGACCCCACTCTGTCAATGTAACACATCCAGGGAAGAGCAGACTGACCCCACTATGTTAATGTAACAAACTTGGGGAAGAGCAGACTGACCCCACTCTGTCAATGTAACACATCCAGGGAAGAGCAGACTGACCCCACTCTGTCAATGTAACATAGCCAGGGAAGGTCAGACTGACCCCACTCTGTCAATGTAACACACCCAGGGAAGATCAGACTGACCCCACTCTGTCAATGTAACACACGCAGGGAAGAGCAGACTGAACCCACTCTGTCAATGTAACACACCCAGGGAAGAACAGACTGACCCCACGCTGTCAATGTAATACTCCCAGGGAAGAGCAGACTGACCCCACTCTGTCAATGTAACAGAGCCAGGGAAGAGCAGACGGAACTCACTCTGTCAATGTAACACACCCAGGGGAGAGCAGACTGACTCCACCCTGTCACTGTAACACTCCCAGGGAAGAACAGACTGGCGCCACTCTGTCAATGTAACACCCCCAGGGACGAGCAGACTGACCCCACTCTGTCAATGTAACACACCCAGGGAAGAGCAGACTGAACTCACTCTGTCAATGTAACACAACCAGGGAAGATCAGACTGACCCCCACTCTGTCAATGTAACACACACAGGGAAGAGAAGACTGACCCCACTCTGTCAATGTAACCCTCCCAGGGAAGAGCAGACTGACCCCACTCTGTCAATGTAACACACCCAGGGAAGAGCAGACTGACCCCACTCTGTCAATGTAACCCACCCATAAAAGAGCAGACTGACCCCACTCTGTCAATGTAACACAAACAGGGAAGAGCAGACTGACCCCAATCTGTCAATGTAACACACCCAGGGAAAAACAGACTGACCCCACTGTGTCAATGTAACACACCCACGGAAGAGCAGACTGACCCCACTCTGTCAGTATATCACACCCAGGCAAGAGCAGATTGACCCCACTCTGTCAATGTAACACACCCAGGGAAGAGCAGACTGACCCCGCTCTGTCAATGTAATACTCCCAGGGAAGAACAGACTGACCCCACTCAGTCAATGTAACACACCCAGGGAAGAGCAGACTGACTCCACTCTGTCAATGTAACACACCCAGGGAAGAGCAGACTGACCCCACTCTGTCAATGTAACAGAGCCAGGGAAGAGCAGACTGAACTCACTCTGTCAATGTAACACACCCAGGGGAGAGCAGACTGACACCACCCTGTCACTGTAACACTCCCAGGGAAGAACAGACTGACGCCACTCTGTCAATGTAACACACCCAGGGAAGAGAAGACTGACACCACTCTGTCAATGTAACCCTCCCAGGGAAGAGCAGACTGACCTCACTCTGTCAATGTAACATACCCAGGGAAGAACAGACTGACCCCCTCTGTCAATGTAACAAACCCTGGGAGAACAGACTGACCCCACTCTGTCAATGTAACACACCCAGGGAAGAGCAGACTGAACCCACTCTGTCAATGTAACACACTCAGGGAAGAGCAGACTGACCCCAATCTGTCAATGTAACACACCCAGGGAAGAGCAGACTGACCCAACACTGTCAATTTAACACACCCAAGGAAGAACAGACTGACCCCACTCTGTCAATGTAACACACGCAGGGAAGAGCAGACTGACCCCAATCGGTCAATGTAACACACCCAGGGGAGAGAAGACAGACCCCACTCTGTCAATGTAACAAACCCAGGGAAGAGCAGACTGACCTCACTCTGTCAATGTAACACACCCAGGGAAGAGCAGACTGACCACACTCTGACAATGTAACACACCCAGGGAAGAGCAGACTGAACTCACTCTGTCAATGTAACACAACCAGGGAAGATCAGACTGACCACACTCTGTCAATGTAACACACGCAGGGAAGAGCAGACTGAATTCATTCTGTCAATGTAACCCACCCATAAAAGAGCAGACTGACCCCACTCTGTCAATGTTACACACCCAGGGAAGAGCAGACTGAACCCACTCTGTCAATGTAACACACCCAGGGAAGAACAGACTGACACCACTCAGTCAATATAACTCACCCAGGGAAGAGCAGACTGACACCACTCTGTCAATATAACACACCCAGGGAAGAGCAAACTGACCCCACTCTGTCCATGAAACACACCCAGGGAAGAGCAGACTGAACTCACTCTGTCAATGTAACACAATCAGGGAAGAGAAGACTGACCCCACTCTGTCAATGTAACACAGCCAGGGAAGAGCAGACTGACCCCAATCTGTCAATGTAACACACCCAGGGAAAAACAGACTGACCCCACTGTGTCAATGTTACCAACTTGGGGAAGAGCAGACTGACCCCAATCTGTCAATGTAACACACCCAGGGAAGAGAAGACTGACCCCACTCTGTCAATGTAACCCTCCCAGGGAAGAGCAGACTGACCTCACTCTGTCAATGTAACATACCCAGGGAAGAACAGACTGACCCCCTCTGTCAATGTAACAAACCCTGGGAGAACAGACTGACCCCACTCTGTCAATGTAACACACCCAGGGAAGAGCAGACTGAACCCACTCTGTCAATGTAACACACCCAGGGAAGGACAGACTGACCCCACTCTGTCAATGTAATACACCCAGGGAAGAACAGACTGACCCCACTCAGTCAATGTAACACACCCAGGGAAGAGCAGACTGATCCCACTCTGTCAATGTAACACACCCAGGGAATAGCAGACTGACCCCACTCTGTCAATGTAACCCACCCATAAAAGAGCAGTCTGACCCCACTCTGTCAATGTGACACGCCCTGGGAAGAGCAGACTGACCACACTCTGTCAATGTTACCCACCCAGGGAAGAGCAGATTGACCCCACTCTGTCAATGTGACACGCCCTGGGAAGAGCAGACTGACCTCACTGTGTCAATGTAACAAACTTGGGGAAGACCAGACTGACCCCAATCTGTCAATGTAACACACCCAGGGAAGAGCAGACTGAACTCACTCTGTCAATGTAACCCACTCAAAAAGAGCAGACTGTCCCCACTCTGACAATGTGACACGCCCTTGGAAGAGCACACTGACCCAACTCTGTCAATGTAACACACCCAGGGAAGAGCAGACTGACCAAACTCTGTCAATGTAACAAACCCAGGGAAGAGCAGACTGACCTCACTCTTTCAATGTAACCCACCCAGAGAAGAGCAGAATGTCCTCTTCTGCAAAATTACTCACACAGTGAACTGGAGACTTACCCAACTCTGTCAATGTAACCCACCCAGTGATGTGCACACTGACCGCACTCTGTCATTGTAACAGACCCAGGGAAGAGCAGACTGACCGCACTCTGTCAATGTAACACACCCAGGGAAGAGCAGACAGATACCACTCTGTCAATGTAACACACCAAGGGAAGAACAGACTGAGCCCACTCTGTCAATTTAAAAAACCCAGGGAAGAGCAGACTGACCCCACTCTGTCAATGTAACAAACCCTGGGATAACAGACTGACCCCACTCTGTCAATGTAACACACCCAGGGAAGGGCAGACTGACCCCACTCTGGCAATGAAACACACCCATGGAAGAGCAGACTGACCCCACTCTGTCAATGTAACACACCCTGGGAACAGCAGACTGACACCACTCTGTCAATGTAACACACCCAGGGAAGAGCAGACTGACCCAACTCTGTCAATGTAACACACCCAGGGAAGAGCAGTCTGACCCCACTCTGTCAATGTAACACACCCAGGGAAGAGCAGACCGACCCCACTCTGTCAATGAAACACACCCAGGGAAGAGCAGACTGACCCCACTCTGTCAATGTAACACACCCAGGGAAGAGCAGACTGACCCCACTCTGTCAATGTAACACACCCAGGGAAGAGCAGACTGACCCCACTCTGTCAATGTAACACAGCCAGGGAAGAGCAGACTGACCCTACTCTGTCAATGTAACACACCCAGGGAAGAACAGACTGACCCCACTGTGTCAATGTAACAAACTTGGGGAAGAGCAGACTGACCCCAATCTGTCAATGTAACACACCCATGAAAGAGAAGACTGACCCCACTCTGTCAATGTAACCCTCCCAGGGAAGAGCAGACTGACCCCACTCTGTCAATGTAACACACCCAGGGAAGAGCAGACTGAACTCACTCTGTCAATGTAACACAACCAGGGAAGATCAGACTGACCCCACTCAGTCAATATAACACACCCAGGGAAGAGCAGACTGACACCACTCTGTCAATGTAACACACCCAGGGAAGAGCAAACTGACCCCACTCTGTCCATGAAACACACCCAGGGAAGAGCAGACTGAACTCACTCTGTCAATGTAACACAACCAGGGAAGATCAGACTGACCCCACTCTGTCAATGTAACACAGCCAGGGAAGAGCAGACTGACCCCAATCTGTCAATGTAACACACCCAGGGAAAAACAGACTGACCCCACTGTGTCAATGTTACCAACTTGGGGAAGAGCAGACTGACCCCAATCTGTCAATGTAACACACCCAGGGAAGAGAAGACTGACCCCACTCTGTCAATGTAACCCTCCCAGGGAAGAGCAGACTGACCTCACTCTGTCAATGTAACATATCCAGGGAAGAACAGACTGACCCCCTCTGTCAATGTAACAAACCCTGGGAGAACAGACAGACCCCACTCTGTCAATGTAACACACCCAGGGAAGAGCAGACTGAACCCACTCTGTCAATGTAACACACCCAGGGAAGGACAGACTGACCCCACTCTGTCAATGTAATACACCCAGGGAAGAACAGACTGACCCCACTCAGTCAATGTAACACACCCAGGGAAGAGCAGACTGATCCCACTCTGTCAATGTAACACACCCAGGGAATAGCAGACTGACCCCACTCTGTCAATGTAACCCACCCATAAAAGAGCAGTCTGACCCCACTCTGTCAATGTGACACGCCCTGGGAAGAGCAGACTGACCACACTCTGTCAATGTTACCCACCCAGGGAAGAGCAGATTGACCCCACTCTGTCAATGTGACACGCCCTGGGAAGAGCAGACTGACCTCACTGTGTCAATGTAACAAACTTGGGGAAGACCAGACTGACCCCAATCTGTCAATGTAACACACCCAGGGAAGAGCAGACTGAACTCACTCTGTCAATGTAACCCACTCAAAAAGAGCAGACTGTCCCCACTCTGACAATGTGACACGCCCTTGGAAGAGCACACTGACCCAACTCTGTCAATGTAACACACCCAGGGAAGAGCAGACTGACCAAACTCTGTCAATGTAACAAACCCAGGGAAGAACAGACTGACCTCACTCTTTCAATGTAACCCACCCAGAGAAGAGCAGAATGTCCTCTTCTGCAAAATTACTCACACAGTGAACTGGAGACTTACCCAACTCTGTCAATGTAACCCACCCAGTGATGTGCACACTGACCCCACTCTGTCATTGTAACACACCCAGGGAAGAGCAGACTGACCGCACTCTGTCAATGTAACACACCCAGGGAAGAGCAGACAGATACCACTCTGTCAATGTAACACACCAAGGGAAGAACAGACTGAGCCCACTCTGTCAATTTAAAAAACCCAGGGAAGAGCAGACTGACCCCACTCTGTCAATGTAACAAACCCTGGGATAACAGACAGACCCCACCCTGTCAATGTAACACACCCAGGGAAGGGCAGACTGACCCCACTCTGGCAATGAAACACACCCATGGAAGAGCAGACTGACCCCACTCTGTCAATGTAACACACCCTGGGAACAGCAGACTGACCCCACTCTGTCAATGTAACACACCCAGGGAAGAGCAGACTGACCCAACTCTGTCAATGTAACACACCCAGGGAAGAGCAGTCTGACCCCACTCTGTCAATGTAACACACCCAGGGAAGAGCAGACCGACCCCACTCTGTCAATGAAACACACCCAGGGAAGAGCAGACTGACCCCACTCTGTCAATGTAACACACCCACGGAAGAGCAGACTAACCCCACTCTGTCAATGTAACACACCCAGGGAAGAGCAGACTGACCCCACTCTGTCAATGTAACACAGCCAGGGAAGAGCAGACTGACCCTACTCTGTCAATGTAACACACCCAGGGAAGAACAGACTGACCCCACTGTGTCAATGTAACAAACTTGGGGAAGAGCAGACTGACCCCAATCTGTCAATGTAACACACCCAGGGAAGAGAAGACTGACCCCACTCTGTCAATGTAACCCTCCCAGGGAAGAGCAGACTGACCCCACTCTGTCAATGTAACACACCCAGGGAAGAGCAGACTGAACTCACTCTGTCAATGTAACACAACCAGGGAAGATCAGACTGACCACACTCTCTCAATGTAACACACCCAGGGAAGAGCAGACTGAACCCACTCAATTAATGTAACACACCCAGGGTAGAACAGACTGACCCCACTCTGTCAATGTAATACACCCAGGGAAGAGCAGACTGACCCCACTCTGTCAATGTAACACACTCTGGGAGAACAGACTGACCCCACTCTGTCAATGTAACACACCCAGGGAAGAGCAGACTGAACCCACTCTGTCAATGTAACACACCCAGGGAAGAACAGACTGACCCCACTCTGTCAATGTAATACACCCAGGGAAGAGCAGACTGACCCCACTCTGTCAATGTAACACACCCAGGGAAGAACAGACTGACCCCACTGTGTCAATGTAACAAACTTGGGGAAGAGCAGACTGACCCCAATCTGTCAATGTTACACACCCAGGGAAGAGAAGACTGACCCCACTCTGTCAATGTAACCCTCCCAGGGAAAAGCAGACTGACCCCACTCTGTCAATGTAACACACCCAGGGAAGAACAGACTGAACTCACTCTGTCAATGTAACACAACCAGGGAAGATCAGACTGACCCCACTCTGTCAATGTAACACACCCAGGGAAGAGCAGACTGACCCCACTCTGTCAATGTGACACGCCCTGGGAAGAGCACACTGACCCAACTCTGTCAATGTAACACACCCAGGGAAGAGCAGACTGACCAAACTCTGTCAATGTAACAAACCCAGGGAAGAGCAGACTGACCTCACTCTGTCAATGTAACACACCCTGGGAAGAGCAGACACACCCCAATCTGACAATGTAACATACTCAGGGAATAGCAGTCTGACCCCACTCTGTCAATGTATCACACCCAGGGGAGAGCAGACTGAACCAACCCTGTCAATGTAACTCACCCAGGGAAGAGCAGACTGACCTCACTCTGTCAATGTAACACACCCTGGGAAGAGCAGACTGACCCCCACTCTGTCAATGTAACACACACAGGGAAGTGCACACTGACCCCACTCTGTCATTGTAACACAGCAAGGGAAGAGCAGACTGACCCCATTCTTGCAATGTAACAAACCCTCGGAGATCAGACTGACCCCACCTTGTCAATGTAACACACCCAGGGAAGAACAGACTGACCCCACTGTGTCAATGTAACAAACTTGGGGAAGAGCAGACTGACCCCAATCTGTCAATGTAACACACCCAGGGAAGAGAAGACTGACCCCACTCTGTCAATGTAACCCTCCCAGGGAAGAGCAGACTGACCCCACTCTGTCAATGTAACACACCCAGGGAAGAGCAGACTGAACTCACTCTGTCAATGTAACACAACCAGGGAAGATCAGACTGACCCCACTCAGTCAATATAACACACCCAGGGAAGAGCAGACTGACACCACTCTGTCAATGTAACACACCCAGGGAAGAGCAAACTGACCCCACTCTGTCCATGAAACACACCCAGGGAAGAGCAGACTGAACTCACTCTGTCAATGTAACACAACCAGGGAAGATCAGACTGACCCCACTCTGTCAATGTAACACAGCCAGGGAAGAGCAGACTGACCCCAATCTGTCAATGTAACACACCCAGGGAAAAACAGACTGACCCCACTGTGTCAATGTTACCAACTTGGGGAAGAGCAGACTGACCCCAATCTGTCAATGTAACACACCCAGGGAAGAGAAGACTGACCCCACTCTGTCAATGTAACCCTCCCAGGGAAGAGCAGACTGACCTCACTCTGTCAATGTAACATATCCAGGGAAGAACAGACTGACCCCCTCTGTCAATGTAACAAACCCTGGGAGAACAGACAGACCCCACTCTGTCAATGTAACACACCCAGGGAAGAGCAGACTGAACCCACTCTGTCAATGTAACACACCCAGGGAAGGACAGACTGACCCCACTCTGTCAATGTAATACACCCAGGGAAGAACAGACTGACCCCACTCAGTCAATGTAACACACCCAGGGAAGAGCAGACTGATCCCACTCTGTCAATGTAACACACCCAGGGAATAGCAGACTGACCCCACTCTGTCAATGTAACCCACCCATAAAAGAGCAGTCTGACCCCACTCTGTCAATGTGACACGCCCTGGGAAGAGCAGACTGACCACACTCTGTCAATGTGACACGCCCTGGGAAGAGCAGACTGACCTCACTGTGTCAATGTAACAAACTTGGGGAAGACCAGACTGACCCCAATCTGTCAATGTAACACACCCAGGGAAGAGCAGACTGAACTCACTCTGTCAATGTAACCCACTCAAAAAGAGCAGACTGTCCCCACTCTGACAATGTGACACGCCCTTGGAAGAGCACACTGACCCAACTCTGTCAATGTAACACACCCAGGGAAGAGCAGACTGACCAAACTCTGTCAATGTAACAAACCCAGGGAAGAACAGACTGACCTCACTCTTTCAATGTAACCCACCCAGAGAAGAGCAGAATGTCCTCTTCTGCAAAATTACTCACACAGTGAACTGGAGACTTACCCAACTCTGTCAATGTAACCCACCCAGTGATGTGCACACTGACCCCACTCTGTCATTGTAACACACCCAGGGAAGAGCAGACTGACCGCACTCTGTCAATGTAACACACCCAGGGAAGAGCAGACAGATACCACTCTGTCAATGTAACACACCAAGGGAAGAACAGACTGAGCCCACTCTGTCAATTTAAAAAACCCAGGGAAGAGCAGACTGACCCCACTCTGTCAATGTAACAAACCCTGGGATAACAGACAGACCCCACCCTGTCAATGTAACACACCCAGGGAAGGGCAGACTGACCCCACTCTGGCAATGAAACACACCCATGGAAGAGCAGACTGACCCCACTCTGTCAATGTAACACACCCTGGGAACAGCAGACTGACCCCACTCTGTCAATGTAACACACCCAGGGAAGAGCAGACTGACCCAACTCTGTCAATGTAACACACCCAGGGAAGAGCAGTCTGACCCCACTCTGTCAATGTAACACACCCAGGGAAGAGCAGACCGACCCCACTCTGTCAATGAAACACACCCAGGGAAGAGCAGACTGACCCCACTCTGTCAATGTAACACACCCACGGAAGAGCAGACTAACCCCACTCTGTCAATGTAACACACCCAGGGAAGAGCAGACTGACCCCACTCTGTCAATGTAACACAGCCAGGGAAGAGCAGACTGACCCTACTCTGTCAATGTAACACACCCAGGGAAGAACAGACTGACCCCACTGTGTCAATGTAACAAACTTGGGGAAGAGCAGACTGACCCCAATCTGTCAATGTAACACACCCAGGGAAGAGAAGACTGACCCCACTCTGTCAATGTAACCCTCCCAGGGAAGAGCAGACTGACCCCACTCTGTCAATGTAACACACCCAGGGAAGAGCAGACTGAACTCACTCTGTCAATGTAACACAACCAGGGAAGATCAGACTGACCACACTCTCTCAATGTAACACACCCAGGGAAGAGCAGACTGAACCCACTCAATTAATGTAACACACCCAGGGTAGAACAGACTGACCCCACTCTGTCAATGTAATACACCCAGGGAAGAGCAGACTGACCCCACTCTGTCAATGTAACACACTCTGGGAGAACAGACTGACCCCACTCTGTCAATGTAACACACCCAGGGAAGAGCAGACTGAACCCACTCTGTCAATGTAACACACCCAGGGAAGAACAGACTGACCCCACTCTGTCAATGTAATACACCCAGGGAAGAGCAGACTGACCCCACTCTGTCAATGTAACACACCCAGGGAAGAACAGACTGACCCCACTGTGTCAATGTAACAAACTTGGGGAAGAGCAGACTGACCCCAATCTGTCAATGTTACACACCCAGGGAAGAGAAGACTGACCCCACTCTGTCAATGTAACCCTCCCAGGGAAAAGCAGACTGACCCCACTCTGTCAATGTAACACACCCAGGGAAGAACAGACTGAACTCACTCTGTCAATGTAACACAACCAGGGAAGATCAGACTGACCCCACTCTGTCAATGTAACACACCCAGGGAAGAGCAGACTGACCCCACTCTGTCAATGTGACACGCCCTGGGAAGAGCACACTGACCCAACTCTGTCAATGTAACACACCCAGGGAAGAGCAGACTGACCAAACTCTGTCAATGTAACAAACCCAGGGAAGAGCAGACTGACCTCACTCTGTCAATGTAACACACCCTGGGAAGAGCAGACACACCCCAATCTGACAATGTAACATACTCAGGGAATAGCAGTCTGACCCCACTCTGTCAATGTATCACACCCAGGGGAGAGCAGACTGAACCAACCCTGTCAATGTAACTCACCCAGGGAAGAGCAGACTGACCTCACTCTGTCAATGTAACACACCCTGGGAAGAGCAGACTGACCCCCACTCTGTCAATGTAACACACACAGGGAAGTGCACACTGACCCCACTCTGTCATTGTAACACAGCAAGGGAAGAGCAGACTGACCCCATTCTTGCAATGTAACAAACCCTCGGAGATCAGACTGACCCCACCTTGTCAATGTAACACACCCAGGGAAGAACAGACTGACCCCACTCTGTCAATGTAACCCACCCATAAAAGAGCAGACTGTCCCCACTCTGTCAATGTGACACGCCCTGGGAAGAGCACACTGACCCATCTCTGTCAATGTAACACACCCAGGGAAGAGCAGACTGACCAAACTCTGTCAATGTAACAAACCCAGGGAAGAGCAGACTGACCTCACTCTGTCAATGTAACACACCCAGAGAAGAGCAGAATGACCTTTTCTGCAAAGTTACTCACACAGTGAACTGCAGACTTACCCCACTCTGTCAATGTAACCCACCCATTGAAGTGCACATTGACCCCACTCTGTCATTGTAACACACACAGGGAAGAGCAGACAGATACCACTCTGTCAATGTAACACACCAAGGGAAGAACACACTGACCCCACTCTGTCAATTTAAAAAACCCAGGGAAGAGCAGACTGACCCCACTCTGTCAATGTAACAAACCCTGGGATAACAGACTGACCCCACTCTGTCAATGTAACACACCCAGGGAAGGGCAGACTGACCCCACTCTGGCAATGAAACACACCCATGGAAGAGCAGACTGACCCCACTCTGTCAAAGTAACACACCCTGGGAACAGCAGACTGACCCCACTCTGTCAATGTAACACACCCAGGGAAGAGCAGACTGACCCAACTCTGTCAATGTAACACACCCAGGGAAGAGCAGTCTGACCCCACTCTGTCAATGTAACACACCCAGGGAAGAGCAGACCGACCCCACTCTGTCAATGAAACACACCCAGGGAAGAGCAGACTGACCCCACTCTGTCAATGTAACACACCCAGGGAAGAGCAGACTGACCCCACTCTGTCAATGTAACACACCCAGGGAAGAGCAGACTGACCCCACTCTGTCAATGTAACACAGCCAGGGAAGAGCAGACTGACCCTACTCTGTCAATGTAACACACCCAGGGAAGAACAGACTGACCCCACTGTGTCAATGTAACAAACTTGGGGAAGAGCAGACTGACCCCAATCTGTCAATGTAACACACCCAGGGAAGAGAAGACTGACCCCACTCTGTCAATGTAACCCTCCCAGGGAAGAGCAGACTGACCCCACTCTGTCAATGTAACACACCCAGGGAAGAGCAGACTGAACTCACTCTGTCAATGTAACACAACCAGTGAAGATCAGACTGACCCCTATCAGTCAATATAACACACCCAGGGAAGAGCAGACTGACACCACTCTGTCAATGTAACACACCCAGGGAAGAGCAAACTGACCCCACTCTGTCCATGAAACACACCCAGGGAAGAGCAGACTGAACTCACTCTGTCAATGTAACACAACCAGGGAAGATCAGACTGACCCCACTCTGTCAATGTAACACAGCCAGGGAAGAGCAGACTGACCCCAATCTGTCAATGTAACACACCCAGGGAAAAACAGACTGACCCCACTGTGTCAATGTTACCAACTTGGGGAAGAGCAGACTGACCCCAATCTGTCAATGTAACACACCCAGGGAAGAGAAGACTGACCCCACTCTGTCAATGTAACCCTCCCAGGGAAGAGCAGACTGACCTCACTCTGTCAATGTAACATATCCAGGGAAGAACAGACTGACCCCCTCTGTCAATGTAACAAACCCTGGGAGAACAGACAGACCCCACTCTGTCAATGTAACACACCCAGGGAAGAGCAGACTGAACCCACTCTGTCAATGTAACACACCCAGGGAAGGACAGACTGACCCCACTCTGTCAATGTAATACACCCAGGGAAGAACAGACTGACCCCACTCAGTCAATGTAACACACCCAGGGAAGAGCAGACTGATCCCACTCTGTCAATGTAACACACCCAGGGAATAGCAGACTGACCCCACTCTGTCAATGTAACCCACCCATAAAAGAGCAGTCTGACCCCACTCTGTCAATGTGACACGCCCTGGGAAGAGCAGACTGACCACACTCTGTCAATGTTACCCACCCAGGGAAGAGCAGATTGACCCCACTCTGTCAATGTGACACGCCCTGGGAAGAGCAGACTGACCTCACTGTGTCAATGTAACAAACTTGGGGAAGACCAGACTGACCCCAATCTGTCAATGTAACACACCCAGGGAAGAGCAGACTGAACTCACTCTGTCAATGTAACCCACTCAAAAAGAGCAGACTGTCCCCACTCTGACAATGTGACACGCCCTTGGAAGAGCACACTGACCCAACTCTGTCAATGTAACACACCCAGGGAAGAGCAGACTGACCAAACTCTGTCAATGTAACAAACCCAGGGAAGAGCAGACTGACCTCACTCTTTCAATGTAACCCACCCAGAGAAGAGCAGAATGTCCTCTTCTGCAAAATTACTCACACAGTGAACTGGAGACTTACCCAACTCTGTCAATGTAACCCACCCAGTGATGTGCACACTGACTCCACTCTGTCATTGTAACACACCCAGGGAAGAGCAGACTGACCGCACTCTGTCAATGTAACACACCCAGGGAAGAGCAGACAGATACCACTCTGTCAATGTAACACACCAAGGGAAGAACAGACTGAGCCCACTCTGTCAATTTAAAAAACCCAGGGAAGAGCAGACTGACCCCACTCTGTCAATGTAACAAACCCTGGGATAACAGACTGACCCCACCCTGTCAATGTAACACACCCAGGGAAGGGCAGACTGACCCCACTCTGGCAATGAAACACACCCATGGAAGAGCAGACTGACCCCACTCTGTCAATGTAACACACCCTGGGAACAGCAGACTGACCCCACTCTGTCAATGTAACACACCCAGGGAAGAGCAGACTGACCCAACTCTGTCAATGTAACACACCCAGGGAAGAGCAGTCTGACCCCACTCTGTCAATGTAACACACCCAGGGAAGAGCAGACCGACCCCACTCTGTCAATGAAACACACCCAGGGAAGAGCAGACTGACCCCACTCTGTCAATGTAATACACCCACGGAAGAGCAGACTAACCCCACTCTGTCAATGTAACACACCCAGGGAAGAGCAGACTGACCCCACTCTGTCAATGTAACACAGCCAGGGAAGAGCAGACTGACCCTACTCTGTCAATGTAACACACCCAGGGAAGAACAGACTGACCCCACTGTGTCAATGTAACAAACTTGGGGAAGAGCAGACTGACCCCAATCTGTCAATGTAACACACCCAGGGAAGAGAAGACTGACCCCACTCTGTCAATGTAACCCTCCCAGGGAAGAGCAGACTGACCCCACTCTGTCAATGTAACACACCCAGGGAAGAGCAGACTGAACTCACTCTGTCAATGTAACACAACCAGGGAAGATCAGACTGACCACACTCTCTCAATGTAACACACCCAGGGAAGAGCAGACTGAACCCACTCAATTAATGTAACACACCCAGGGTAGAACAGACTGACCCCACTCTGTCAATGTAATACACCCAGGGAAGAGCAGACTGACCCCACTCTGTCAATGTAACACACTCTGGGAGAACAGACTGACCCCACTCTGTCAATGTAACACACCCAGGGAAGAGCAGACTGAACCCACTCTGTCAATGTAACACACCCAGGGAAGAACAGACTGACCCCACTCTGTCAATGTAATACACCCAGGGAAGAGCAGACTGACCCCACTCTGTCAATGTAACACACCCAGGGAAGAACAGACTGACCCCACTGTGTCAATGTAACAAACTTGGGGAAGAGCAGACTGACCCCAATCTGTCAATGTTACACACCCAGGGAAGAGAAGACTGACCCCACTCTGTCAATGTAACCCTCCCAGGGAAAAGCAGACTGACCCCACTCTGTCAATGTAACACACCCAGGGAAGAACAGACTGAACTCACTCTGTCAATGTAACACAACCAGGGAAGATCAGACTGACCCCACTCTGACAATGTAACACACCCAGGGAAGAGCAGACTGACCCCACTCTGTCAATGTGACACGCCCTGGGAAGAGCACACTGACCCAACTCTGTCAATGTAACACACCCAGGGAAGAGCAGACTGACCAAACTCTGTCAATGTAACAAACCCAGGGAAGAGCAGACTGACCTCACTCTGTCAATGTAACACACCCTGGGAAGAGCAGACACACCCCAATCTGACAATGTAACATACTCAGGGAATAGCAGTCTGACCCCACTCTGTCAATGTATCACACCCAGGGGAGAGCAGACTGAACCAACCCTGTCAATGTAACTCACCCAGGGAAGAGCAGACTGACCTCACTCTGTCAATGTAACACACCCTGGGAAGAGCAGACTGACCCCCACTCTGTCAATGTAACACACACAGGGAAGTGCACACTGACCCCACTCTGTCATTGTAACACAGCAAGGGAAGAGCAGACTGACCCCATTCTTGCAATGTAACAAACCCTCGGAGATCAGACTGACCCCACCTTGTCAATGTAACACACCCAGGGAAGAACAGACTGACCCCACTCTGTCAATGTAACCCACCCATAAAAGAGCAGACTGTCCCCACTCTGTCAATGTGACACGCCCTGGGAAGAGCACACTGACCCATCTCTGTCAATGTAACACACCCAGGGAAGAGCAGACTGACCAAACTCTGTCAATGTAACAAACCCAGGGAAGAGCAGACTGACCTCACTCTGTCAATGTAACACACCCAGAGAAGAGCAGAATGACCTTTTCTGCAAAGTTACTCACACAGTGAACTGCAGACTTACCCCACTCTGTCAATGTAACCCACCCATTGAAGTGCACATTGACCCCACTCTGTCATTGTAACACACACAGGGAAGAGCAGACAGATACCACTCTGTCAATGTAACACACCAAGGGAAGAACACACTGACCCCATTCTGTCAATTTAACACACCCAGGGAAGAGCAGACTGACCCCACTCTGTCAATGTAACACACCCAGGGAAGAGCAGACTGAACCCACTCTGTCAATGTAACACACCCAGGGAAGAACAGACTGACCCCACTCTGTCAATGTAATACACCCAGGAAGAGCAGACTGACCCCACTCTGTCAATGTAACACACCCAGGGAAGAACAGACTGACCCCACTGTGTCAATGTAACAAACTTGGGGAAGAGCAGACTGACCCCAATCTGTCAATGTTACACACCCAGGGAAGAGAAGACTGACCCCACTCTGTCAATGTAACCCTCCCAGGGAAAAGCAGACTGACCCCACTCTGTCAATGTAACACACCCTGGGAAGAACAGACTGAACTCACTCTGTCAATGTAACACAACCAGGGAAGATCAGACTGACCCCACTCTGTCAATGTAACACACCCAGGGAAGAGCAGACTGACCCCACTCTGTCAATGTAACCCACCCATAAAAGAGCAGACTGTCCCCACTCTGTCAATGTGACACGCCCTGGGAAGAGCACACTGACCCAACTCTGTCAATGTAACACACCCAGGGAAGAGCAGACTGACCAAACTCTGTCAATGTAACAAACCCAGGGAAGAGCAGACTGACCTCACTCTGTCAATGTAACACACCCTGGGAAGAGCAGACACACCCCACTCTATGAATGTAACATTCTCAGGGAATAGCAGTCTGACCCCACTCTGTCAATGTATCACACCCAGGGGAGAGGAGACTGAACCAACCCTGTCAATGTAACTCACCCAGGGAAGAGCAGACTGACCTCACTCTGTCAATGTAACACACCCTGGGAAGAACAGACTGACCCCCACTCTGTCAATGTAACACACACAGGGAAGTGCACACTGACCCCACTCTGTCTTTGTAACACAGCAAGGGAAGAGCAGACTGACCCCATTCTTGCAATGTAACAAACCCTCGGAGATCAGACTGACCCCACTCTGTCAATGTAACACACCCAGGGAAGAACAGACTGACCCCACTCTGTCAATGTAACCCACCCATAAAAGAGCAGACTGTCCCCACTCTGTCAATGTGACACGCCCTGGGAAGAGCACACTGACCCAACTCTGTCAATGTAACACACCCAGGGATGAGCAGACTGACCAAACTCTGTCAATGTAACAAACCCAGGGAAGAGCAGACTGACCTCACTCTGTCAATGTAACACACCCAGAGAAGAGCAGAATGACCTCTTCTGCAAAGTTACTCACACAGTGAACTGCAGACTTACCCCACTCTGTCAATGTAACCCACCCATTGAAGTGCACATTGACCCCACTCTGTCATTTTAACACACACAGGGAAGAGCAGACAGATACCACTCTGTCAATGTAACACACCAAGGGAAGAACACACTGACCCCACTCTGTCAATTTAACACACCCAGGGAAGAGCAGACTGACCCCACTCTGTCAATGGAACACACCCAGGGGAGAGCAGACTGACACCACCCTGTCACTGTAACACTCCCAGGGAAGAACAGACTGACGCCACTCTGTCAATGTAACACACCCAGGGAAGAGCAGACTGACACAACACAGTCAATTTAACACACCCAAGGAAGAACAGACTGACCCCACTCTGTCAATGTAACACACTCAGGGAATAGCAGACTGAGCCCACTCTGTCAATGTAACAAACCCAGGGAAGAGCAGACTGACCTCACTCTGTCAATGTAACACACCCAGGGAAGAGCAGACTGACCCCACTCTGTCAATGTAACACACCCAGGGAAGAGCAGACTGAACTCACTCTGTCAATGTAACACAACCAGGGAAGATCAGACTGACCCCTCTCTGTCAATGCAACACCCGCAGGGAAGAGCAGACTGAATTCATTCTGTCAATGTAACCCACCCATAAAAGAGCAGACTGACCCCACTCTGTCAATGTGACTCGCCCTGGGAAGAGCAGACTGACCACACTCTGTCAATGTAACACACCCTGGGAAGAGCAGACTGACCCCCACTCTGTCAATGTAACACACACAGGGAAGTGTACACTGAACCCACTCTGTCATTGTAACACAGCAAGGGAAGAGCAGACTGACCCCACTCTGCCAATGTAACAAACCCTGGGAGATAAGACTGTCCAGACGCTGTCAATGTAACACACCCAGGGAAGAGCAGACTGAACCCACTCAGTCAATGTAACACCCCCAGGGAAGAACAGACTGACCCCACTCTGTCAATGTAAAACACCCAGGGAAGAGCAGACTGACCCCACTCAGTCAATGTAACCCACCCATAAAAGAGCAGACGGACCCCACTCTGTCAATGTGACACGCCCTGGGAAGAGCAGACTGACCACACTCTGTCAATGCAACACACCCTGGGAAGAGCAGACTGACCCCCACTCTGTCAATGTAACACACCCAGGGAATTGCGCACTGACCCCACTCTGTCATTGTAACACACCAAGGGAAGAGCAGACTGACCCCACTGTGTCAATGTAACACACTTGGGGAAGAGCAGACTGACCCCAATCAGTCAATGTAACACACCCAGGGAAGAGAAGACTGACCACACTCTGTCAATGTAACCCTCCCAGGGAAGAGCAGACTGACCCCACTCTGTCAATGTAACACACCCAGGGAAGAGCAGACTGACCACACTCTGTCAATGTAACCCACCCATATCAGAGCAGACTGACCCCACTCTGTCAATGTAACACAGCCAGGAAAGAGCAGACTGACCCCAATCTGTCAATGTAACACCCAGGGAAAAACAGACTGATCCCACTGTGTCAATGTAACACACCCTGGGAAGAGCAGACTGACCCCACTCTGTCAGTATATCAAACCCAGGGAAGAGCAGACTGACCCCACTCTGTCAATGTAACACACCCAGGGAGGAGCAGACTGACCCCACTCTGTCAATGTAAGACACCCAGGGAAGAGTAGACTGACCCCAATCTGTCAATGTAATACACCCAGGGTAGAGCAGACTGACCTCACTCTGTCAATGTAACACACCCAGGGAAGAGCAGACTGTCCCCACACTGTCAATGTAACACACCCAGGGAAGAGCAGACTGACCCCACTCTGTCAATGTAAAACACCGAGGGAAGAGCAGACTTACCCCACTCTGTCAATGTCACGCACCCAGGGAAGAGCAGACTGACCCGACTCTGTCAATGTAACGCACCCAGTGAAGAGCAGACTGACCCCACTCTGTCAATGTCACGCACCCAGGGAAGAGCACACTGACCGCACTTTGTCAATGTAACACACCCAGGGAAGAGCAGACTGACCCCACTCTGTCAATGTAACACACCCTGGGAAGAGCAGACTGACCCCACTCTGTCAATGTAACACACCCTGGGAAGAGCAGACTGACCCCACTCTGTCACTGTAACACACCCAGGGAAGAGCAGACTGACCCCACTCTGTCAATGTAACAAACCCAGGGAAGAGCAGACTGACCCCACTCTGTCAATGTAACACACCCAGGGAAGAGCAGACTGACCCCACTCTGTCAATGTAAAACACCCAGGGAAGAGCAGACTGACCCCATTCTGTCAACGTTTCACTCCCAGGGAAGATCAGACTGACCCAACTCTGTCAATGTAACACATTCTGGGAAGAGCAGACTGAACCAACTCTGTCATTGAAACACACCCAGGGAAGAGTAGACTGACCCCTCTCTGTCATTGTAACGCACCCAGGGAAGAGCAGACTGACCTCACTCTGTCAATGTAACACACCCAGGGAAGAGCAGACTGAGCCCCCTCTGTCAATGTTACACACCCAGGGAACAGAAGATTGACCTGGCTAGGTCAATGTAACATACCCAGGGAAGAGCAGACTAAACCCAATCTGTCAATGTAACACACCCAGGGAAGAGCAGACTGACCCCACTCTATCAATGTAACACACCCAGGGAAGAGCAGATTGACCCCACTCTGTCAATGTCACGCACCCAGGGAAGAGCAGACTGACCGCATTCTGTCAATGTCACGCACCCAGGGAAGAGCAGACTGACCCCACTGTGTCAATATAACATACACAGGGTAGAGCAGACTGACCACACTCTGCCATTGCAACACACCCAGGGAAGAGCAGACTGAGTTCTCTCTGTCAATGTAACACAACCAGGGAAGAGCAGACTGACCCCTGTCTCTCAACGTTATACACCCAGGGAACATCAGACTGACCCAATTCTGTCAATGTAACACACCCTGGGAAGAGCAGACTGACCCCACTCTGTCAATGTAACACACCCACGGAAGAGCAGACTGACCCCACTCTGTCATTGTAACACACCCAGGGAAGAGCAGACTGACCTCACTCTGTCAATGTAACACACCCAGGGAAGAGCAGACTAACCCCACTCTGTCAATGTAACACACCCAGGGAAAGGCAGACGGACCCTGTTCTGTCAATGTAACACACCCAGGGAAGAGCATACTGACCCCACTCTGTCAGTATAACACACCCAGGGAAGAGCAGACTGACCCCACTCTGTCAATGTAACACACCCAGGGAAGAGCAGACTGACCCCACTCTGTCAAAGTAACACACTCAGGGAAGAGCAGACTGACCCCACTCTGTCATTGTAACACACCCAGGGAAGAGCAGACTGACCCCACTCAGTCAATGTAACCCACCCATAAAAGAGCAGACGGACCCCACTCTGTCAATGTGACACGCCCTGGGAAGAGCAGACTGACCACACTCTGTCAATGCAACACACCCTGGGAAGAGCAGACTGACCCCCACTCTGTCAATGTAACACACCCAGGGAAGTGCGCACTGACCCCACTCTGTCATTGTAACACACCAAGGGAAGAGCAGACTGACCCCACTGTGTCAATGTAACACACTTGGGGAAGAGCAGACTGACCCCAATCAGTCAATGTAACACACCCAGGGAAGAGAAGACTGACCACACTCTGTCAATGTAACCCTCCCAGGGAAGAGCAGACTGACCCCACTCTGTCAATGTAACACACCCAGGGAAGAGCAGACTGACCACACTCTGTCAATGTAACCCACCCATATCAGAGCAGACTGACCCCACTCTGTCAATGTAACACAGCCAGGAAAGAGCAGACTGACCCCAATCTGTCAATGTAACACCCAGGGAAAAACAGACTGATCCCACTGTGTCAATGTAACACACCCTGGGAAGAGCAGACTGACCCCACTCTGTCAGTATATCAAACCCAGGGAAGAGCAGACTGACCCCACTCTGTCAATGTAACACACCCAGGGAGGAGCAGACTGACCCCACTCTGTCAATGTAAGACACCCAGGGAAGAGTAGACTGACCCCAATCTGTCAATGTAATACACCCAGGGTAGAGCAGACTGACCTCACTCTGTCAATGTAACACACCCAGGGAAGAGCAGACTGTCCCCACACTGTCAATGTAACACACCCAGGGAAGAGCAGACTGACCCCACTCTGTCAATGTAAAACACCGAGGGAAGAGCAGACTTACCCCACTCTGTCAATGTCACGCACCCAGGGAAGAGCAGACTGACCCGACTCTGTCAATGTAACGCACCCAGTGAAGAGCAGACTGACCCCACTCTGTCAATGTCACGCACCCAGGGAAGAGCACACTGACCGCACTCTGTCAATGTAACACACCCAGGGAAGAGCAGACTGACCCCACTCTGTCAATGTAACACACCCTGGGAAGAGCAGACTGACCCCACTCTGTCAATGTAACACACCCTGGGAAGAGCAGACTGACCCCACTCTGTCACTGTAACACACCCAGGGAAGAGCAGACTGACCCCACTCTGTCAATGTAACAAACCCAGGGAAGAGCAGACTGACCCCACTCTGTCAATGTAACACACCCAGGGAAGAGCAGACTGACCCCACTCTGTCAATGTAAAACACCCAGGGAAGAGCAGACTGACCCCATTCTGTCAACGTTTCACTCCCAGGGAAGATCAGACTGACCCAACTCTGTCAATGTAACACATTCTGGGAAGAGCAGACTGAACCAACTCTGTCATTGAAACACACCCAGGGAAGAGTAGACTGACCCCTCTCTGTCATTGTAACGCACCCAGGGAAGAGCAGACTGACCTCACTCTGTCAATGTAACACACCCAGGGAAGAGCAGACTGAGCCCCCTCTGTCAATGTTACACACCCAGGGAACAGAAGATTGACCTGGCTAGGTCAATGTAACATACCCAGGGAAGAGCAGACTAAACCCAATCTGTCAATGTAACACACCCAGGGAAGAGCAGACTGACCCCACTCTATCAATGTAACACACCCAGGGAAGAGCAGATTGACCCCACTCTGTCAATGTCACGCACCCAGGGAAGAGCAGACTGACCGCATTCTGTCAATGTCACGCACCCAGGGAAGAGCAGACTGACCCCACTGTGTCAATATAACATACACAGGGTAGAGCAGACTGACCACACTCTGCCATTGCAACACACCCAGGGAAGAGCAGACTGAGTTCTCTCTGTCAATGTAACACAACCAGGGAAGAGCAGACTGACCCCTGTCTCTCAACGTTATACACCCAGGGAACATCAGACTGACCCAATTCTGTCAATGTAACACACCCTGGGAAGAGCAGACTGACCCCACTCTGTCAATGTAACACACCCACGGAAGAGCAGACTGACCCCACTCTGTCATTGTAACACACCCAGGGAAGAGCAGACTGACCTCACTCTGTCAATGTAACACACCCAGGGAAGAGCAGACTAACCCCACTCTGTCAATGTAACACACCCAGGGAAAGGCAGACGGACCCTGTTCTGTCAATGTAACACACCCAGGGAAGAGCATACTGACCCCACTCTGTCAGTATAACACACCCAGGGAAGAGCAGACTGACCCCACTCTGTCAATGTAACACACCCAGGGAAGAGCAGACTGACCCCACTCTGTCAAAGTAACACACTCAGGGAAGAGCAGACTGACCCCACTCTGTCATTGTAACACACCCAGGGAAGAGCAGACTGACCTCACTCTGTCAATGTAACACACCCAGGGAAGAGCAGACTGACCCCACTCTCTCATTGTAACATACCCAGGGAAGAGCAGACTGACCTCACTCTGTCAATGTAACACACCAAGGGAAGAACACACTGACCCCACTCTGTCAATTTAACACACCCAGGGAAGAGCAGACTGACCCCACTCTGTCAATGGAACACACCCAGGGGAGAGCAGACTGACACCACCCTGTCACTGTAACACTCCCAGGGAAGAACAGACTGACGCCACTCTGTCAATGTAACACACCCAGGGAAGAGCAGACTGACCCAACACAGTCAATTTAACACACCCAAGGAAGAACAGACTGACCCCACTCTGTCAATGTAACACACTCAGGGAATAGCAGACTGAGCCCACTCTGTCAATGTAACAAACCCAGGGAAGAGCAGACTGACCTCACTCTGTCAATGTAACACACCCAGGGAAGAGCAGACTGACCCCACTCTGTCAATGTAACACACCCAGGGAAGAGCAGACTGAACTCACTCTGTCAATGTAACACAACCAGGGAAGATCAGACTGACCCCACTCTGTCAATGCAACACCCGCAGGGAAGAGCAGACTGAATTCATTCTGTCAATGTAACCCACCCATAAAAGAGCAGACTGACCCCACTCTGTCAATGTGACTCGCCCTGGGAAGAGCAGACTGACCACACTCTGTCAATGTAACACACCCTGGGAAGAGCAGACTGACCCCCACTCTGTCAATGTAACACAAACAGGGAAGTGTACACTGACCCCACTCTGTCATTGTAACACAGCAAGGGAAGAGCAGACTGACCCCACTCTGCCAATGTAACAAACCCAGGGAGATAAGACTGTCCCCACGCTGTCAATGTAACACACCCAGGGAAGAGCAGACTGAACCCACTCAGTCAATGTAACACCCCCAGGGAAGAACAGACTGACCCCACTCTGTCAATGTAAAACACCCAGGGAAGAGCAGACTGACCCCACTCAGTCAATGTAACCCACCCATAAAAGAGCAGACGGACCCCACTCTGTCAATGTGACACGCCCTGGGAAGAGCAGACTGACCACACTCTGTCAATGCAACACACCCTGGGAAGAGCAGACTGACCCCCACTCTGTCAATGTAACACACCCAGGGAAGTGCGCACTGACCCCACTCTGTCATTGTAACACACCAAGGGAAGAGCAGACTGACCCCACTGTGTCAATGTAACACACTTGGGGAAGAGCAGACTGACCCCAATCAGTCAATGTAACACACCCAGGGAAGAGAAGACTGACCACACTCTGTCAATGTAACCCTCCCAGGGAAGAGCAGACTGACCCCACTCTGTCAATGTAACACACCCAGGGAAGAGCAGACTGACCACACTCTGTCAATGTAACCCACCCATATCAGAGCAGACTGACCCCACTCTGTCAATGTAACACAGCCAGGAAAGAGCAGACTGACCCCAATCTGTCAATGTAACACCCAGGGAAAAACAGACTGATCCCACTGTGTCAATGTAACACACCCTGGGAAGAGCAGACTGACCCCACTCTGTCAGTATATCAAACCCAGGGAAGAGCAGACTGACCCCACTCTGTCAATGTAACACACCCAGGGAAGAGCAGACTGACCCCACTCTGTCAATGTAAGACACCCAGGGAAGAGTAGACTGACCCCAATCTGTCAATGTAATACACCCAGGGTAGAGCAGACTGACCTCACTCTGTCAATGTAACACACCCAGGGAAGAGCAGACTGACCCCACTCTGTCAATGTAACACACCCAGGGAAGAGCAGACTGACCCCACTCTGTCAATGTAAAACACCGAGGGAAGAGCAGACTTACCCCACTCTGTCAATGTCACGCACCCAGGGAAGAGCAGACTGACCCGACTCTGTCAATGTAACGCACCCAGTGAAGAGCAGACTGACCCCACTCTGTCAATGTCACGCACCCAGGGAAGAGCACACTGACCGCACTCTGTCAATGTAACACACCCAGGGAAGAGCAGACTGACCCCACTCTGTCAATGTAACACACCCTGGGAAGAGCAGACTGACCCCACTCTGTCAATGTAACACACCCTGGGAAGAGCAGACTGACCCCACTCTGTCACTGTAACACACCCAGGGAAGAGCAGACTGACCCCACTCTGTCAATGTAACAAACCCAGGGAAGAGCAGACTGACCCCACTCTGTCAATATAACACACCCAGGGAAGAGCAGACTTACCCCACTCTGTCAATGTAAAACACCCAGGGAAGAGCAGACTGACCCCATTCTGTCAACGTTTCACACCCAGGGAAGATCAGACTGACCCAACTCTGTCAATGTAACACATTCTGGGAAGAACAGACTGACCCCACTCTGTCAATGTAAAACACCCAGGGAAGAGCAGACTGACCCCACTCAGTCAATGTAACCCACCCATAAAAGAGCAGACGGACCCCACTCTGTCAATGTGACACGCCCTGGGAAGAGCAGACTGACCACACTCTGTCAATGCAACACACCCTGGGAAGAGCAGACTGACCCCCACTCTGTCAATGTAACACACCCAGGGAAGTGCGCACTGACCCCACTCTGTCATTGTAACACACCAAGGGAAGAGCAGACTGACCCCACTGTGTCAATGTAACACACTTGGGGAAGAGCAGACTGACCCCAATCAGTCAATGTAACACACCCAGGGAAGAGAAGACTGACCACACTCTGTCAATGTAACCCTCCCAGGGAAGAGCAGACTGACCCCACTCTGTCAATGTAACACACCCAGGGAAGAGCAGACTGACCACACTCTGTCAATGTAACCCACCCATATCAGAGCAGACTGACCCCACTCTGTCAATGTAACACAGCCAGGAAAGAGCAGACTGACCCCAATCTGTCAATGTAACACCCAGGGAAAAACAGACTGATCCCACTGTGTCAATGTAACACACCCTGGGAAGAGCAGACTGACCCCACTCTGTCAGTATATCAAACCCAGGGAAGAGCAGACTGACCCCACTCTGTCAATGTAACACACCCAGGGAAGAGCAGACTGACCCCACTCTGTCAATGTAAGACACCCAGGGAAGAGTAGACTGACCCCAATCTGTCAATGTAATACACCCAGGGTAGAGCAGACTGACCTCACTCTGTCAATGTAACACACCCAGGGAAGAGCAGACTGTCCCCACTCTGTCAATGTAACACACCCAGGGAAGAGCAGACTGACCCCACTCTGTCAATGTAAAACACCGAGGGAAGAGCAGACTTACCCCACTCTGTCAATGTCACGCACCCAGGGAAGAGCAGACTGACCCGACTCTGTCAATGTAACGCACCCAGTGAAGAGCAGACTGACCCCACTCTGTCAATGTCACGCACCCAGGGAAGAGCACACTGACCGCACTCTGTCAATGTGACACACCCAGGGAAGAGCAGACTGACCCCACTCTGTCAATGTAACACACCCTGGGAAGAGCAGACTGACCCCACTCTGTCAATGTAACACACCCTGGGAAGAGCAGACTGACCCCACTCTGTAAATGTAGCACACCCAGGGAAGAGCAGACTGACCCCACTCTGTCACTGTAACACACCCAGGGAAGAGCAGACTGACCCCACTCTGTCACTGTAACACACCCAGGGAAGAGCAGACTGACCCCACTCTGTCAATGTAACAAACCCAGGGAAGAGCAGACTGACCCCACTCTGTCAATGTAACACACCCAGGGAAGAGCAGACTGACCCCACTCTGTCAACGTAAAACACCCAGGGAAGAGCAGACTGACCCCATTCTGCCAACGTTTCACACCCAGGGAAGATCAGACTGACCCAACTCTGTCAATGTAACACATTCTGGGAAGAGCAGACTGAACCAACTCTGTCATTGAAACACACCCAGGGAAGAGTAGACTGACCCCTCTCTGTCATTGTAACGCACCCAGGGAAGAGCAGACTGACCTCACTCTGTCAATGTAACACACCCAGGGAAGAGCAGACTGAGCCCCCTCTGTCAATGTTACACACCCAGGGAACAGAAGATTGACCTGGCTAGGTCAATGTAACATACCCAGGGAAGAGCAGACTGACCCCACTCTGTCAATGTAACACACCCAGGGAAGAGCAGATTGACCCCACTCTGTCAATGTCACGCACCCAGGGAAGAGCAGACTGACCGCATTCTGTCAATGTCACGCACCCAGGGAAGAGCAGACTGACCCCACTCTGTCAATGCAACACACCCTGGGAAGAGCAGACTGACCCCCACTCTGTCAATGTAACACACCCAGGGAAGTGCGCACTGACCCCACTCTGTCATTGTAACACACCAAGGGAAGAGCAGACTGACCCCACTGTGTCAATGTAACACACTTGGGGAAGAGCAGACTGACCCCAATCAGTCAATGTAACACACCCAGGGAAGAGAAGACTGACCACACTCTGTCAATGTAACCCTCCCAGGGAAGAGCAGACTGACCCCACTCTGTCAATGTAACACACCCAGGGAAGAGCAGACTGACCACACTCTGTCAATGTAACCCACCCATATCAGAGCAGACTGACCCCACTCTGTCAATGTAACACAGCCAGGAAAGAGCAGACTGACCCCAATCTGTCAATGTAACACCCAGGGAAAAACAGACTGATCCCACTGTGTCAATGTAACACACCCTGGGAAGAGCAGACTGACCCCACTCTGTCAGTATATCAAACCCAGGGAAGAGCAGACTGACCCCACTCTGTCAATGTAACACACCCAGGGAAGAGCAGACTGACCCCACTCTGTCAATGTAAGACACCCAGGGAAGAGTAGACTGACCCCAATCTGTCAATGTAATACACCCAGGGTAGAGCAGACTGACCTCACTCTGTCAATGTAACACACCCAGGGAAGAGCAGACTGTCCCCACTCTGTCAATGTAACACACCCAGGGAAGAGCAGACTGACCCCACTCTCAATGTAAAACACCGAGGGAAGAGCAGACTTACCCCACTCTGTCAATGTCACGCACCCAGGGAAGAGCAGACTGACCCGACTCTGTCAATGTAACGCACCCAGTGAAGAGCAGACTGACCCCACTCTGTCAATGTCACGCACCCAGGGAAGAGCACACTGACCGCACTCTGTCAATGTAACACACCCAGGGAAGAGCAGACTGACCCCACTCTGTCAATGTAACACACCCTGGGAAGAGCAGACTGACCCCACTCTGTCAATGTAACACACCCTGGGAAGAGCAGACTGACCCCACTCTGTCACTGTAACACACCCAGGGAAGAGCAGACTGACCCCACTCTGTCAATGTAACAAACCCAGGGAAGAGCAGACTGACCCCACTCTGTCAATATAACACACCCAGGGAAGAGCAGACTGACCCCACTCTGTCAATGTAAAACACCCAGGGAAGAGCAGACTGACCCCATTCTGTCAACGTTTCACACCCAGGGAAGATCAGACTGACCCAACTCTGTCAATGTAACACATTCTGGGAAGAACAGACTGACCCCACTCTGTCAATGTAAAACACCCAGGGAAGAGCAGACTGACCCCACTCAGTCAATGTAACCCACCCATAAAAGAGCAGACGGACCCCACTCTGTCAATGTGACACGCCCTGGGAAGAGCAGACTGACCACACTCTGTCAATGCAACACACCCTGGGAAGAGCAGACTGACCCCCACTCTGTCAATGTAACACACCCAGGGAAGTGCGCACTGACCCCACTCTGTCATTGTAACACACCAAGGGAAGAGCAGACTGACCCCACTGTGTCAATGTAACACACTTGGGGAAGAGCAGACTGACCCCAATCAGTCAAAGTAACACACCCAGGGAAGAGAAGACTGACCACACTCTGTCAATGTAACCCTCCCAGGGAAGAGCAGACTGACCCCACTCTGTCAATGTAACACACCCAGGGAAGAGCAGACTGACCACACTCTGTCAATGTAACCCACCCATATCAGAGCAGACTGACCCCACTCTGTCAATTTAACACACCCAGGGAAGAGCAGACTGACCCCACTCTGTCAATGGAACACACCCAGGGGAGAGCAGACTGACACCACCCTGTCACTGTAACACTCCCAGGGAAGAACCGACTGACGCCACTCTGTCAATGTAACACACCTAGGGAAGAGCAGACTGACCCAACACAGTCAATTTAACACACCCAAGGAAGAACAGACTGACCCCACTCTGTCAATGTAACACACTCAGGGAATAGCAGACTGAGCCCACTCTGTCAATGTAACAAACCCAGGGAAGAGCAGACTGACCTCACTCTGTCAATGTAACACACCCAGGGAAGAGCAGACTGACCCCACTCTGTCAATGTAACACACCCAGGGAAGAGCAGACTGAACTCACTCTGTCAATGTAACACAACCAGGGAAGATCAGACTGACCCCACTCTGTCAATGCAACACCCGCAGGGAAGAGCAGACTGAATTCATTCTGTCAATGTAACCCACCCATAAAAGAGCAGACTGACCCCACTCTGTCAATGTGACTCGCCCTGGGAAGAGCAGACTGACCCCCACTCTGTCAATGTAACACACACAGGGAAGTGTACACTGACCCCACTCTGTCATTGTAACACAGCAAGGGAAGAGCAGACTGACCCCACTCTGCCAATGTAACAAACCCAGGGAGATAAGACTGTCCCCACGCTGTCAATGTAACACACCCAGGGAAGAGCAGACTGAACCCACTCAGTCAATGTAACACCCCCAGGGAAGAACAGACTGACCCCACTCTGTCAATGTAAAACACCCAGGGAAGAGCAGACTGACCCCACTCAGTCAATGTAACCCACCCATAAAAGAGCAGACGGACCCCACTCTGTCAATGCAACACACCCTGGGAAGAGCAGACTGACCCCCACTCTGTCAATGTAACACACCCAGGGAAGTGCGCACTGACCCCACTCTGTCATTGTAACACACCAAGGGAAGAGCAGACTGACCCCACTGTGTCAATGTAACACACTTGGGGAAGAGCAGACTGACCCCAATCAGTCAATGTAACACACCCAGGGAAGAGAAGACTGACCACACTGTGTCAATGTAACCCTCCCAGGGAAGAGCAGACTGACCCCACTCTGTCAATGTAACACACCCAGGGAAGAGCAGACTGACCACACTCTGTCAATGTAACCCACCCATATCAGAGCAGACTGACCCCACTCTGTCAATGTAACACAGCCAGGAAAGAGCAGACTGACCCCAATCTGTCAATGTAACACCCAGGGAAAAACAGACTGATCCCACTGTGTCAATGTAACACACCCTGGGAAGAGCAGACTGACCCCACTCTGTCAGTATATCAAACCCAGGGAAGAGCAGACTGACCCCACTCTGTCAATGTAACACACCCAGGGAAGAGCAGACTGACCCCACTCTGTCAATGTAAGACACCCAGGGAAGAGTAGACTGACCCCAATCTGTCAATGTAATACACCCAGGGTAGAGCAGACTGACCTCACTCTGTCAATGTAACACACCCAGGGAAGAGCAGACTGTCCCCACTCTGTCAATGTAACACACCCAGGGAAGAGCAGACTGACCCCACTCTCAATGTAAAACACCGAGGGAAGAGCAGACTTACCCCACTCTGTCAATGTCACGCACCCAGGGAAGAGCAGACTGACCCGACTCTGTCAATGTAACGCACCCAGTGAAGAGCAGACTGACCCCACTCTGTCAATGTCACGCACCCAGGGAAGAGCACACTGACCGCACTCTGTCAATGTAACACACCCAGGGAAGAGCAGACTGACCCCACTCTGTCAATGTAACACACCCTGGGAAGAGCAGACTGACCCCACTCTGTCAATGTAACACACCCTGGGAAGAGCAGACTGACCCCACTCTGTCACTGTAACACACCCAGGGAAGAGCAGACTGACCCCACTCTGTCAATGTAACAAACCCAGGGAAGAGCAGACTGACCCCACTCTGTCAATGTAACACACCCAGGGAAGAGCAGACTGACCCCACTCTGTCAACGTAAAACACCCAGGGAAGAGCAGACTGACCCCATTCTGTCAACGTTTCACACCCAGGGAAGATCAGACTGACCCAACTCTGTCAATGTAACACATTCTGGGAAGAGCAGACTGAACCAACTCTGTCATTGAAACACACCCAGGGAAGAGTAGACTGACCCCTCTCTGTCATTGTAACGCACCCAGGGAAGAGCAGACTGACCTCACTCTGTCAATGTAACACACCCAGGGAAGAGCAGACTGAGCCCCCTCTGTCAATGTTACACACCCAGGGAACAGAAGATTGACCTGGCTAGGTCAATGTAACATACCCAGGGAAGAGCAGACTAAACCCAATCTGTCAATGTAACACACCCAGGGAAGAGCAGACTGACCCCACTCTATCAATGTAACACACCCAGGGAAGAGCAGATTGACCCCACTCTAAATGTCACGCACCCAGGGAAGAGCAGACTGACCGCATTCTGTCAATGTCACGCACCCAAGGAAGAGCAGACTGACCCCACTGTGTCAATATAACATACACAGGGTAGAGCAGACTGACCACACTCTGCCATTGCAACACACCCAGGGAAGAGCAGACTGAGTTCTCTCTGTCAATGTAACACAACCAGGGAAGAGCAGACTGACCCCTGTCTCTCAACGTTATACACCCAGGGAACATCAGACTGACCCAATTCTGTCAATGTAACACACCCTGGGAAGAGCAGACTGACCCCACTCTGTCAATGTAACACACCCACGGAAGAGCAGACTGACCCCACTCTGTCATTGTAACACACCCAGGGAAGAGCAGACTGACCTCACTCTGTCAATGTAACACACCCAGGGAAGAGCAGACTAACCCCACTCTGTCAATGTAACACACCCAGGGAAAGGCAGACGGACCCTGTTCTGTCAATGTAACACACCCAGGGAAGAGCATACTGACCCCACTCTGTCAGTATAACACACCCAGGTAAGAGCAGACTCACCCCACTCTGTCAATGTAACACACCCAGGGAAGAGCAGACTGACCCCACTCTGTCAAAGTAACACACTCAGGGAAGAGCAGACTGTCCCCACTCTGTCAAAGTAACACACTCAGGGAAGAGCAGACTGACCCCACTCTGTCATTGTAACACACCCAGGGAAGAGCAGACTGACCTCACTCTGTCAATGTAATACACCCAGGGAAGAGCAGACTAACCCCACTCTGTAAATGTAACACACTCAGGGAAAGGCAGACGGACCCTATTCTGTCAATGTAACGCACCCAGGGAAGAGCAGACTGACCCCACTCTGTCAGGATAACACACCCAGGGAAGAGCAGACTGACCCCACTCTGTCAATGGAACACACCCAGGGAAGAGCAAACTGACCCCACTCTGTCAATTTAAGATACACAGGGAAGAGTCGACTGACCCCACTCTGTCAATGTAACACACCCTGGGAAGAGCAGACTGACCCCACTCTGTCAATGTAACACACCCTGGGAAGAGCAGACTGACCCCACTCTGTCACTGTAACACACCCAGGGAAGAGCAGACTGACCCCACTCTGTCAATGTAACAAACCCAGGGAAGAGCAGACTGACCCCACTCTGTCAATGTAACACACCCAGGGAAGAGCAGACTGACCCCACTCTGTCAACGTAAAACACCCAGGGAAGAGCAGACTGACCCCATTCTGTCAACGTTTCACACCCAGGGAAGATCAGACTGACCCAACTCTGTCAATGTAACACATTCTGGGAAGAGCAGACTGAACCAACTCTGTCATTGAAACACACCCAGGGAAGAGTAGACTGACCCCTCTCTGTCATTGTAACGCACCCAGGGAAGAGCAGACTGACCTCACTCTGTCAATGTAACACACCCAGGGAAGAGCAGACTGAGCCCCCTCTGTCAATGTTACACACCCAGGGAACAGAAGATTGACCTGGCTAGGTCAATGTAACATACCCAGGGAAGAGCAGACTAAACCCAATCTGTCAATGTAACACACCCAGGGAAGAGCAGACTGACCCCACTCTATCAATGTAACACACCCAGGGAAGAGCAGATTGACCCCACTCTAAATGTCACGCACCCAGGGAAGAGCAGACTGACCGCATTCTGTCAATGTCACGCACCCAAGGAAGAGCAGACTGACCCCACTGTGTCAATATAACATACACAGGGTAGAGCAGACTGACCACACTCTGCCATTGCAACACACCCAGGGAAGAGCAGACTGAGTTCTCTCTGTCAATGTAACACAACCAGGGAAGAGCAGACTGACCCCTGTCTCTCAACGTTATACACCCAGGGAACATCAGACTGACCCAATTCTGTCAATGTAACACACCCTGGGAAGAGCAGACTGACCCCACTCTGTCAATGTAACACACCCACGGAAGAGCAGACTGACCCCACTCTGTCATTGTAACACACCCAGGGAAGAGCAGACTGACCTCACTCTGTCAATGTAACACACCCAGGGAAGAGCAGACTAACCCCACTCTGTCAATGTAACACACCCAGGGAAAGGCAGACGGACCCTGTTCTGTCAATGTAACACACCCAGGGAAGAGCATACTGACCCCACTCTGTCAGTATAACACACCCAGGTAAGAGCAGACTCACCCCACTCTGTCAATGTAACACACCCAGGGAAGAGCAGACTGACCCTACTCTGTCAAAGTAACACACTCAGGGAAGAGCAGACTGTCCCCACTCTGTCAAAGTAACACACTCAGGGAAGAGCAGACTGACCCCACTCTGTCATTGTAACACACCCAGGGAAGAGCAGACTGACCTCACTCTGTCAATGTAATACACCCAGGGAAGAGCAGACTAACCCCACTCTGTAAATGTAACACACTCAGGGAAAGGCAGACGGACCCTATTCTGTCAATGTAACGCACCCAGGGAAGAGCAGACTGACCCCACTCTGTCAGGATAACACACCCAGGGAAGAGCAGACTGACCCCACTCTGTCAATGGAACACACCCAGGGAAGAGCAGACTGACCCCACTCTGTCAATTTAAGATACACAGGGAAGAGTCGACTGACCCCACTCTGTCAATGTAACACACCCAGGGAAGATCAGACTCACCCCACTCTGTCAATGTAAAACATCCAGGGAAGAGCAGACTGACCCCTTTCTGTCAACGTTACACACCCAGGGAAGATCAGACTGACCCAACTCTGTCAATGTAACACATTCTGGGAAGAGCAGACTGACCCCACTCTGTCAATGCAACACACCCAGGGAAGAGCAGACTGACCCCACTCTCTCATTGTAACACACCCAGGGAAGAGCAGACTGACCTCACTCTGTCAATGTAACACACCCAGGGGAGACCATACTGACACCTCTATCTCAATGTAACTCACCTCGGGAAGAGCAGACTGACCCCACTCTGTCAAAGTAACACACTCAGGGAAGAGCAGACTGTCCCCACTCTGTCAAAATAACACACTCAGGGAAGAGCAGACTGACCCCACTCTGTCAATGTAACACAGCCAGGAAAGAGCAGACTGACCCCAATCTGTCAATGTAACACCCAGGGAAAAACAGACTGATCCCACTGTGTCAATGTAACACACCCTGGGAAGAGCAGACTGACCCCACTCTGTCAGTATATCAAACCCAGGGAAGAGCAGACTGACCCCACTCTGTCAATGTAACACACCCAGGGAAGAGCAGACTGACCCCACTCTGTCAATGTAAGACACCCAGGGAAGAGTAGACTGACCCCAATCTGTCAATGTAATACACCCAGGGTAGAGCAGACTGACCTCACTCTGTCAATCTAACACACCCAGGGAAGAGCAGACTGTCCCCACTCTGTCAATGTAACACACCCAGGGAAGAGCAGACTGACCCCACTCTCAATGTAAAACACCGAGGGAAGAGCAGACTTACCCCACTCTGTCAATGTCACGCACCCAGGGAAGAGCAGACTGACCCGACTCTGTCAATGTAACGCACCCAGTGAAGAGCAGACTGACCCCACTCTGTCAATGTCACGCACCCAGGGAAGAGCACACTGACCGCACTCTGTCAATGTAACACACCCAGGGAAGAGCAGACTGACCCCACTCTGTCAATGTAACACACCCTGGGAAGAGCAGACTGACCCCACTCTGTCAATGTAACACACCCTGGGAAGAGCAGACTGACCCCACTCTGTCACTGTAACACACCCAGGGAAGAGCAGACTGACCCCACTCTGTCAATGTAACAAACCCAGGGAAGAGCAGACTGACCCCACTCTGTCAATGTAACACACCCAGGGAAGAGCAGACTGACCCCACTCTGTCAACGTAAAACACCCAGGGAAGAGCAGACTGACCCCATTCTGTCAACGTTTCACACCCAGGGAAGATCAGACTGACCCAACTCTGTCAATGTAACACATTCTGGGAAGAGCAGACTGAACCAACTCTGTCATTGAAACACACCCAGGGAAGAGTAGACTGACCCCTCTCTGTCATTGTAACGCACCCAGGGAAGAGCAGACTGACCTCACTCTGTCAATGTAACACACCCAGGGAAGAGCAGACTGAGCCCCCTCTGTCAATGTTACACACCCAGGGAACAGAAGATTGACCTGGCTAGGTCAATGTAACATACCCAGGGAAGAGCAGACTAAACCCAATCTGTCAATGTAACACACCCAGGGAAGAGCAGACTGACCCCACTCTATCAATGTAACACACCCAGGGAAGAGCAGATTGACCCCACTCTGTCAATGTCACGCACCCAGGGAAGAGCAGACTGACCGCATTCTGTCAATGTCACGCACCCAGGGAAGAGCAGACTGACCCCACTGTGTCAATATAACATACACAGGGTAGAGCAGACTGACCACACTCTGCCATTGCAACAGACCCAGGGAAGAGCAGACTGAGTTCTCTCTGTCAATGTAACACAACCAGGGAAGAGCAGACTGACCCCTGTCTCTCAACGTTATACACCCAGGGAACATCAGACTGACCCAATTCTGTCAATGTAACACACCCTGGGAAGAGCAGACTGACCCCACTCTGTCAATGTAACACACCCACGGAAGAGCAGACTGACCCCACTCTGTCATTGTAACACACCCAGGGAAGAGCAGACTGACCTCACTCTGTCAATGTAACACACCCAGGGAAGAGCAGACTAACCCCACTCTGTCAATGTAACACACCCAGGGAAAGGCAGACGGACCCTGTTCTGTCAATGTAACACACCCAGGGAAGAGCATACTGACCCCACTCTGTCAGTATAACACACCCAGGTAAGAGCAGACTCACCCCACTCTGTCAATGTAACACACCCAGGGAAGAGCAGACTGACCCCACTCTGTCAAAGTAACACACTCAGGGAAGAGCAGACTGTCCCCACTCTGTCAAAGTAACACACTCAGGGAAGAGCAGACTGACCCCACTCTGTCATTGTAACACACCCAGGGAAGAGCAGACTGACCTCACTCTGTCAATGTAACACACCCAGGGAAGAGCAGACTAACCCCACTCTGTAAATGTAACACACTCAGGGAAAGGCAGACGGACCCTATTCTGTCAATGTAACGCACCCAGGGAAGAGCAGACTGACCCCACTCTGTCAGGATAACACACCCAGGGAAGAGCAGACTGACCCCACTCTGTCAATGGAACACACCCAGGGAAGAGCAGACTGACCCCACTCTGTCAATTTAAGATACACAGGGAAGAGTCGACTGACCCCACTCTGTCAATGTAACACACCCAGGGAAGATCAGACTCACCCCACTCTGTCAATGTAAAACACCCAGGGAAGAGCAGACTGACCCCTTTCTGTCAACGTTACACACCCAGGGAAGATCAGACTGACCCAACTCTGTCAATGTAACACATTCTGGGAAGAGCAGACTGACCCCACTCTGTCAATGCAACACACCCAGGGAAGAGCAGACTGACCCCACTCTGTCAATATAACACACCCAGGGAAGAGCAGACTGGCCCCAGTCTGTCAATGTAACTCACAAAGGGAAGAGCAGACTGACCCAACTCTGTCAATGTAACACACCCATGGAAGAACAGACTGACCCCACTCTGTCAATGTAACACACTCTGTAAAGAGCAGACTGACCCCACTCTGTCAATGTAAAACACACAGGGTAGGGCAGACCGACCCTACTCTGACAATGTAACACACCCAGGGAAGAGAAGACTGACCCTTCTCTGTGAATGCAACACATCCAGGGAAGGGCAGACTGACCCCATTCTGTTAATTTAACACCCCCAGGGAAGAGCAGACTGACCCCACTCTTTCAATGTAACACACACATTGAAGTGCAGACTGACCCCACTCTGTTAATGTAACTCACCCAGGGAAGAGCAGACTGACACAACTCTGTCAATGTAACACACCCATGGAAGAGCAGACTGACCCCATTCTAGCAAAGTAACACACGCAGGGAAGAGCAGACTGACCCCACTCTGTCACTGTAACACACCCACGGAAGAGCAGACAGACCTCACTCTGTCAATTTAACACCCCCAGGGAAGAGCAGACTGACCGCACTCTTTCAATGTAACACCCCCAGGGAAGAGCAGACTGACTCCACTCTGTCAATGTAAGACCCCCAGGGAAGAGCAGACTGACCCCACTCTGTCAATATAACACACCCAGGGAAGAGCAGACTGGCCCCACTCTGTCAATAAAACACCCCCAGGGAAGAGCAGACTCACCCCACTCTTTCGATGTAACACCCCCAGGGAAGAGCACACTGACCCAACTCTGTCAATATTACACACCCAGGGAAGAGCAGACTGACCCCATTCTAGCAAAGTAACACACGCAGGGAAGAGCAGACTGACCCCACTCTGTCACTGTAACACACCCACGGAAGAGCAGACTGACCTCACTCTGTCAATTTAACACCCCCAGGGAAGAGCAGACTGACCACACTCTTTCAATGTAACACACCCAGGGAAGAGCAGACTGACTCCACTCTGTCAATGTAACACACCCAGGGAAGAGCAGACTGACCCCACTCTGTCAATGTAACAGACCCAGGGAAGAGCAGACTGACCCCAATCTGTCAATGAAACTCACAAAGGGAAGAGCAGACTGACCCCACTCTGTTAATGTAACACACCCAGAAGAGCAAACTGATTCCACTCTGTCGATATAACACACCCAGGGAAGAGCAGACTCACCCCACTCTGTCAATGTAACCCACCCAGGGAAGAGCAGACTGACCCTTCTCTGTCAATGTATCACACCCAGGGAAGAGCAGACTGATCCCACTCAGTCAATGTAACACACCCAGGGAAGAGCAGACTGATCCCACTCAGTCAATGTAACACACCCAGGGAAGGCCAGACTGACACCACTCTGTCAATGTAACACACACAGGGAAGAGCTGACTGACACCACTCTGTCAATGTAACCCACTCAGTTAAGAGCAGACTGACCCCACTCGGTCAATGTAACACACCCAGGGAAGAGCAGACTGACCCCACTCTGTCAATGTAACACACCCTGTAAAGAGCAGACTGACCCCACTCTGTCAATGTAAAATACACAGGGAAGGGCAGACCGACCCCACTCTGACAATGTAACACACCCAGGGAAGAGCAGACTGACCCCATTCTGTTAATTTAACACCCCGATTAAAGAGCAGACTGACCCCACTCTTTCAATGTAACACACCCAGGGAAGTGCAGACTGAGCCCACTCTGTCAATGTAACACATCCAGGGAAGGGCAGACTGACCCCATTCTGTCAATCTAACACACACAGGGAAGAGCAGACTGACCCCACTCTGTCAATGTTACACACAGGGAATAGCAGACTGACCCCACTCTGTCGATGTAACACCCCCAGAGAAGAGCAGACTGACCCAACTCTGTCAATATAACACACCCCGGGAAGAGCAGACTGACCCCATTCTATCAATGTAACACACCCAGGGAAGAGCAGACTGACACCACTCTGTCAATGTTACACCCAGTGAAGAGCAGACTGACCTCACTCTGTCAATTTAACACCCCCAGGGAAGAGCAGACTAACCCCACTCTTTCAATGTAACACACCAAGGGAAGAGCAGACTGACCCCACTCTGTCAATATAACACCCCCAGGGAAGAGCAGACTGACCCCACTCTTTCAATGTAACACCCCCAGGGAAGAGCAGACTGACCCCACTCTGTCAATGTAAGACCCCCAGGGAAGAGCAGACTGAGCATACTCTGTCAATGTAACACACACAGGGAAGTGCAGACTGACCCCACTCTGTCAATGTAACAGACCCAGGGAAGAGCAGACTGACCCCAATCTGTCAATGTAACACACCCAGGGAAGGGCAGACTGACCCCCCTCTGTCAATGTAACACACCCAGGGAAGAGCAGACCGACCCCACTCTGTCAATGTAACACACCCAGGGAAGCGCACACTGACCCCACTCTGTCAACGTAACCCAGCCAGGAAAGTGCAGACTGACCCCACTCTGTCAATGTAACACACCCAGGGAAGAGCAGACTGACCCCACTCTGTTAATTTAACACCCCGATTAAAGAGCAGACTGACCCCACTCTTTCAATGTAACACACCCAGGGAAGTGCAGACTGAGCCCACTCTGTCAATGTAACACATCCAGGGAAGGGCAGACTGACCCCATTCTGTCAATGGAACACACCCAGGGAAGAGCAGACTGACCCCAATCTGTCAATGTAACTCAAAAAAGGAAGAGCAGACTGACCCCGCTCTGTCAATGTAACACACCCAGGGAAGAGCAGACTGACCCCACTCTGACAATGTAACACTACCAGGAAAGAGCAGACTGACCCCACTGTGTCAATGTAACACACCCAGGGAAGAGCAGACTGACCCCACTCTGTCAATGAAACTCACAAAGGGAAGAGCAGAATGACACCACTCTGTCAATGTAACACACCCAGGGAAGAGCAGAATGACCCCACTATGTCAATGTAACACGCCCTGTAAAGAGCAGACTGACCCCACTCTGTCAATGTAACACACACAGGGAAGAGCTGACTGACCCCACTCTGTCAATTTAACACACCCAGGTTTGAGCACACTGACCCCACTCTGTCAACGTAACACACCCAGGGAATCGCAGAATGACCTCACTCTTTCAATGTAACACACCCACGGAAGAGAAGACAGACCTCACTCTGCCAATGTAACACACCCAGGTTTGAGCACACTGACCCCACTCTGTCAATGTAACCCACCCAGGAAAGAGCAGACTGACCCCACTCTGTCAATGTAACACACACAGGGAAGAGCAGAATGACCCCACTCTGTCAATGTAACACACCCAGGGAAGAGCAGACTGACCCCACTCTGTCAATATAACAAACCCAGGGAAGAGCAGACTGGCCCCACTCTGTCAATAAAACACCCCCAGGGAAGAGCAGATCACCCCACTCTGTCGATGTAACACCCCCAGGGAAGAGCAGACTGACCCAACTCTGTCAATGTAACACACCCAGGGAAGAGCAGACTGACCCCACTCTGTCAGTGTAGCCCACCCAGGGAAGAGCAGACTGACCCCACTCTGTCAATGTAACATCCCCAGGGAAGAGCAGACTGACCGCACTCTTTCAATGTAACACCCCCAGGGAAGAGCAGACTGACTCCACTCTGTCAATGTAACACACCCAGGGAAGGGCAGACTGACCCCCCTCTGTCAATGTAACACACCCAGGGAAGAGCAGACCGACCTCACTCTGTCAATGTAACACACCCAGGGAAGATCAGACTGACCTCACTCTGTCAATGTAACACACCCAGGGAAGAGCAGACTGACCCCACTCTGTCAATGTAACACACCCAGGGAAGAGCAGACTGACCCCACTCTGTCAATGTAACACACCCAGGGAAGAGCAGACTGACCCCACTCTGACAATCTAACTCACACAGGCTCGAGGAGATGATCCAAGAGATGAACTGATGGCCGGTTCAATCCAGAATTTAGGGTCTCGAACACAGTGTCAGAGAGTTTGGTGTGGCCGGGTGAATCCCTGGGTTAGAGACTGGAATAAAGTATCTGGGAGTGTGGGATTGGCCGGATTAATCCATGCATTACGGTGTGGAACACAGTGTCTGAGAGTGAGGGATTGGCCGGACTAATCCAGGGGTTAGGATCTGGAACAAAGTGCTTGAGAGTGTGGAATAGGCCGGAATAATCCAGGGCTTAGGGTCTGGACCAAAGTGCTGGTAAGTGTGGGATAGGCCGGATTAATGCATGGGTTCGCGTATGGAACACAGTGTCTGAGAGTGTGGGGTAGGCCGGAAGATTCCAGGGATTAGGGTCTGGAACAAAGAACCTGAGAGTGTGGGAGAGGCCGGATTAATCCAGGGGTTAGGGCCTGGAACACAGTGTCTGAGAGTGTAGGATAGGCCCGGTCTATCCAGGGGTTAGGGTCTGGAACACAATTTCTGAGAGTGTGGGATCGGTCGGATTAATCCAGGTGTTGAGGTCTGGGACACAGCATTTGAGAGTGTGGGATAGACTGAATTAATGCAGGAGTTACGGTCTGGAACACTGTGCCTGAGAGTATGGGATAGGCCAGGTCAATCCTGGGGTTAGGGTCTGGAACACAGTGTCTGAGAGTGTGGGATAGGCTGGATTAATCCAGCAGTGTGGGTCTGGAATTCAGTGTCTGTGGGAGTAGGATAGGCCGGATTAATCCAGGGATTAGGGTCTGGTACAAAGTGCCGGAACGTGTGGGGAAGGCCGATTCAATCCCGGGTTTAGAGTCTGGAACAAATTATTTAGGAGTGTGGGATGGGCCGGATTAATCCAGGGGTTAGAGTCTGGAACACAGGGTGTCTGAGAGTGTGGGTACGCCGGATTAATCCAGGGATTAGGGTCTGGAACAAAGTGCATGAGAGTTTGGGGAGGCCGTAATAATCCAGGTGTTAGGGTCTGGAAAGCAGTGCTTGAGAGAGTGGGATAGGTCGGATTAATCCAGGGGTTAGTGTCTGAAACACAGTGCCTGAGAGTGTGTATTGACTGGATTAATCCATGGGTTGGGGTCTGGAACACAGTGTATGAGCGTGAGGGATAGGCCGGATTAATCCAGGTGTGAAGGTCTGGGACACAACGTTTGAGAGTGTGGGATAGGCTGGATTAATGCAGGAGTTAGGGTCTGGAATTCAGTGTCTGAGAGTGTGGGGACACCGGGTCTATCCAGGGGTTAGGGTCTGGAACACAGTGTCTGAGAGAGTGGGATAGGCTGGATTAATCCAGGGGTTAGTGTCTGGAACACAGTGTCTGAGAGTGTAGGATAGGCCGGGTCAATCCAGGGGTTAGGGTCTGCAACACAGTGCGGGAGTAGGATAGGCAGGATTAATCCAGGGGTTACGGTCTGGAACACAGTGTCTGAGAGCGTGGGATAGGCCGGATTAATCCAGCGGTTTGGGTCTGGAATACAGTGCGGGAGTAGGATAGGCAGGATTAATCCAGGGGTTAGGGTCTGGTACAGAGTTCCGGAAAGTGTGGAGAAGGCCGATTCAATCCCGGGGTTAGAGTCTGGAACAAAGTACCTGGGAGTGTGGGATAGGCCGGATTAATCCAGGGGTTAGGGTCTGGAACACAGTGTCTGAGAGTGTGGGGTAGGACGGAATAATCCAGGGGTTAGGGTCTGGAACAAAGTGTCTGAGAGTGTGGGGTCGGCTGGAATATTCCAGGGTTTTGGTCTGGAACACAGTGTCTGAGAGTGTGGGATAGGCCGGATTAATCCAGGGGTTAGGGTCTGGAACACAGTGTCTGAGAGTGTGGGATAGGCCGTATTAATCCAGGGGCTAGGCTCTGGAACAAAGAGCCTGAGAGTGTGGGGGTGGCCGGAATAATCCAGGATTTAGGGTCTGGAACAGTGTCTGAGAGTGTGGGATAGACCAGGTCAATCCAATGGTTAGTGTCTGGAACACAGTCCCTGAGACTGTGGGATAGGCCGGATTAATCCAGGGGTTAGGGTCTGCATCACAGTGCCTCAGAGTGTGGAATGGGCTGGATTAATCCTGGGTTTAGGGTCTCGAACACAGTGCCTGAGAGTCTGAGGGAGGCTGCAAAATCCAGGGATTAGATCTGAAACACAGTGTCTAAGAGTGTGTTGGAGGCCGGGTCAATCCAGGGGTTAGGGTCTGGAACAGTGTCTGACAGTGTGTGATAGGCCAGATTAATCCAGGGGTTAGGTCATGGAACACAGTGTCTGAGAGAGTCGGATAGGCCAGATTAATCCAGGGGTTAGGTCCTAGAACACAGTGTCTGAGAGAGTCGGATAGGCCAGATTAATCCAGGGGTTAGGGTCTGGAATACAATGTCTGAGAGTGTGGGATGGGCGCGGTCAATCCAGGGTTTACATTCTGGAACAAAATGTCTGAGAGTGTGTGATTGGTCGGATTAATCAAGGGGTTAGAGTCTGGAACACAGTGCCTGAGAGAGTGGGATAGGCCGGATTAATCCAAGGGTTAGGTTCTGGAAAACAGTGTCTGAGAGAGTGGGATAGGTCGGATTAATACAGGAAATAGGGTCTGGAACACTGTGCCTGAGAGTGTGGGATAGGCCAGATTAATCCGGGGTTAGGGTCGGGAACACAGTGCCTGAGAATGTGGGCTAGGCCGGATTAATCCAGGGGTTTGTGTCTGGACTATAGTACTTGTGAGAGTGGCGTAGGTCGGAATAATCCAGGGATTAGCGTCTGCAACACGGGTCTGAGGGTGTGGGATAGGCCAGATTTATCCAAGGGCTAGGCTCTGGAATACAGTATCTGAGAGTGTGGAATAGGCGGGATTAATCCATGGGTTAGGGTCTGGAACACAGTGTCAGAGAGTTTGGGGAGGCCGGGTCAATCCATGGGTTAGGGTCGGGAATACAATGTCTGAGTTTATGGGATAGACTGGATTAATCCATGCGTTAGGGTCTGGAACACAGTGTGTGAGTGTGGGATAGGCCGGAATATTCCAGGATTTATTCCAGGGTCTGGAAAGCAGTGCTTGAGAGAGTAGGATAGGTCGGATTAATCCAGGGTTTGTTGTCTGGAATACACTTTTAGAGAGTGTGGGTTAGGCTAAATTAATCCAGGGGTTAGGGTCAGTACACAGTGCCCGAGGGTGTGGGATAGGCAGGGTCAATCCAGTGGTTAGGGTCTGGAACACAGTGCCTGAGAGAGTTGGATAGGCTGGATTAATCCAGGGGTTAGGGACTGGAACAGAGTGTCTGACATTGTTGGATAGGCCAGATTAATCCAGAGTTTAGTGTCTGCAACAAAGTGCCTGAGAGAGTAGGATAGGCAGGATTAATACAGGGAATAGAGTCTGGAACACAGTGCCTGAGAGAGTGGGATAGGCCGGACTAATCCATGAGTTAGGGACTGGAACACAGTTCCTGAGAGAGTGGGATAGGTCGGACTAATCCAGCAGTTAGTGTCTGGAACACAATTCCTGAGAGAGTGGGATAGGTCGGATTAATCCAGGTGTTAGGATCTGGAACATAGTGCTTGAGAATGTGGATTTGGTCGGATTAATCCAGGGGTTAGGGTCTGGAACACAGTGTCTGAGAGTGTGGGATAGGCCGGATTATTCCACGGGCTAGGGTCTGGAACACAGTGTCTGAGAGTGTAGGATCGGCCCATTCTATCAACGAGTTACGTTCTGGAACACAATGTCTGAGAGTGTGGGATTGTTCGGATTAATCCAGGGATTAGGGTCTAGAACACAGTGTCCGAGAATGTTTGGGATAGGCCGGATTAATCCAGGACGTAGGTTCTGGAATGCGGTGTCTGCGAGTGTGGGTGTGCTGGATTAATCCAATGGTTAGGTTTGAGAAGACAGTGCCTGAGAGAGTGGGATAGGTTGGATTAATCCAGGGTTTAGTGTCTGGAATACAGTGTCAGAGAATGTGGGGTTGGCCGGGTTAATCCAGTGGTTAGGGTCTGGAATACAGTGTCTGAGAGAGTGGGATAGGTTGGATTAATCCAGAGTTTAGTGTCTGGAATACAGTGTCAGAGAATGTGGGGTTGGCCGGGTTAATCCAGTGGTTAGGGTCTGGAATACAGTGTCTGAGAAGTGGGATAGGCCGGATTAATCCAGGGGTTAGGGTCTGGAACTATGAGAAACAAAGCTCACACACTTCAATAATTGCAGTCCGAGACAAAATCTGAATCAGTAGTGTCCTTTATTTTACTCTTGCAAGAGGGTGTGATGTCCAGTGTCTACAAGGCAAGGGACATACACACCCCAAATTCAATTCATACACAATATTTATATAATTTGGTTTCTTTTGTTTTTCTTTGCTCCTCCCCTGTTTACATCGTCCACTTCCCTAAGACCGACCCCCATTACCCCTGTTTATCGCTTGCCTTATCCGGCCTTGTCTGTGACAAAATGCTTATTTCTGGCCTCACAAGGCCATTTGACCTCATCCTGCTGTCGGTCATTGTTAGGCATATTCTTTCTTCACCATTATCTACCCCCTCCATCTGTACCTTCCCCTGATCCCTATGACCCTTTTAATTGGGGTTTGTTCCTGTGTCTCTGTAAAAGTGGGAAACAGATGTTTATATCTCCTGTTTGTACAGGCGTATCTAGCTGAACTTCCTCCCCTCACAGCATCTTATCTATTCGCCTGTAATATCTACCATTGTTTTGCAGTCACATTTCATTCTTGCATACAATTTTAGCTAATACAAAAACAATTATGTATTTCCTCCACATCGTTTCCATTCTTGTTGACTCAGCTCTTGGCTAAAACAATTACACACTGGTGTGAGTTTTTTTTGCCTTGTACAAGTAAATGGAATTGCAGAAGTAACACTAGTTTTCCCACATCCCACAATTTCCCCATTTTCTTTAATTACCATTTGTTACCTTCTGCAATTTTTCTTTTAAGCATCGCCCCCGAAATTCACAAGCATCATTCCGGAGATTTCATCCATCTTGGTCTCACTCATCCCCTCATTATTTAGTCGATAAAGTTCCCCTGCCTGATTCCCTTTTAGGGGCATCTGTTTCATTAAGGCTGTCTCAATCAGTCTTTGGGTGAGTCCTCGTATACAGGGTATGATACAACAGCCAGTGGCTACCAACACCCCGGCTACTACTGTCAGGGAAGGAAGGATGGAAACCACCACCCCCCTTCCATTTTCCAAACCAGGATTCAAGCCATCCCGTGAGAGATGTGTCTACTCCCGAATTCTCAGCCTGTTCATCTGCTAAGGGAGTCAATCCCCTTAAGGCCCGAGTGATTGAACCATCAGGTGCAGTGTTATTAGGAATAAAGGTGCACCAGCTTCCTCCTAACATCACACACACACCCCCTTTTCCCGCTAGAATCATCTCAAGGGCCATTCTATTTTCCCATGCCATCCCACTTGTCACATCAAGCTGGTCTGATATTCCTTTAACCACATCTCTTGTATAATTTATAAATCACTGTTGATTATAGAAAATGTAATTTATCCAATCTATATTTTTATTAATTGTTACCCACCAGAAGAGAGCTGACTCAAAGCCTGCTGCAATCTGGTTACGAGCCTTGAATTCATCAGGTACCCCCCCGCCCCAGGGACTCCTACAGAATCGAGATAAATCCTGTCATTGAAAGAAGTGTCTAACAGTGATCTCTTACCCCTTCTCTTTTTCCCTACTAGCTTTTCCTTCTCAAATGCCAGGGTAAATGGAATTGCCAACTGTACAATTCCACATATCCCTCTCCAATCCAGAGGGAGGGTGGGTCTCTCTATTTTGCCTCCACAGTCCCACCACAGATCCACTCGGGGAACCTTCAGTGCTGAGTAGTTCCCTCCCTTCTCCGTTTCAGTAACATCCTTAATCTCTGTACATAATTTCAGCTCCCCCCAAGTCTCCAGACCGATTTGTATCTCGTCTACACACACACCACGTGTGATTTCTGACTGTGGCTGGAAACGTGGGGGGGGGTGGGGGTTTTGAGTCTTTCTTCTCCAAGGGAGGGAACATCAGAGATAGGGAGGTACAGTTCCGATCATTCCATGCAGTCTCATCCTGATACAGGGCTATCATACATTCCATGCCCTTCCTGTCTCCCTTCCACCCGAGCGGAAAGGGAACCACCTGGGTCACTGTCCGACCAGAGGCACATACATAACAATTGGTCTTGTTCAGACTTTTTACAGGATACTTTACCCATTCAACCCCGTACCCAGTTTCTATTTCGATGGTCTGTTTTAAGTCCTTTTCCTGTGTAATTTTTACTACTTTAGGGTCATTGGGAGGGGTGACGCAGTAGTTCTGCCCGTTTTCCCTGTCCTACGCTAATTCAAAAACAACAGCCCAAGAAATCCTTCCCATTTGCTTTCATTTCTATCCCAAATGTTTCATTTAATTGTATCTCATAGGTGCCCCCCCTACCCCCCACCCCCAGAATTGCTCTGTGCCATGTGTTTTTTTTTATCATTAAGTATATTGGGTTACACTTTTTATCAGGACAATCGAGAGCTGGTCGGACGGGGGCCCGGTGTACTGTGACGAGACCATTATACCAAGTACCATCCCCAAGGCCATCCCCATAGGATTAAGCTGTATCTCAGAGCTGTGGGACTGTGTCTGATTATCTACATCCCCACAATTTAAGCTGCATACATCAGCGTCTATTACTTGTGGATTATCAGACTCAGGGACTGTTAATAATACATATGAAAATGGTGTTTGACAAAATCCCAATACGAAGAGAGCTAGCATCATAACTCTAAGCATCTCCAGCATTCTAAACATGATGGGGAAGCACAAAACGACTTAATATACAATCTTACAGAAATAATCCCGCGCTCGTGTCACCACTGTATAATCAGTTACTCAAAGTCTCTTTAGTCTGAGTTTCAGTGGGTCTTGCGTTGATTTGACTGTCCAGACTTCTTCCTCAACTGCAGCTTCCACTGGCCCTTTGATCCGAGTGTAGTGAGTCCAGCCTTTCCCCCACCATCCTTATTAACGTTTCGGTCGTCAAAAGAGCCTGGTACGGCCCTTCCCAGTCCGGCTGTAATTTAGTCTCTGTCCATGATTTTACTGAGACCCAATCTCCCGGCCGGATGGGATGAACGGTGAATTCAAGGGGTGGAGTCTGTGCCAATAAACCCTGTTCCCTGAGAAAAGACAAAGAGGAGGACAAACCCAGTATATACTTCTTTAAGAACAAGTCTTTAGTTTCGGGAAGTGGCAATTCCCCATTTGTTCCCAGATAAGGTAATCCAAATAAGATTTCATAGGGGGATAGTCCCAAATCTTTCCTTGGGGCTGTTCGTACTCACAAGAGAGCTATAGGTAAACATTTGATCCAAGGGAGTCTGGTTTCTATTATCAGTTTAGCGAGCTGTCGTTTGAGTGTTTGGTTCATTCTCTCAACCCTTCCTGATGATGGCGGGTGCCATTGAGTATGGAACTCCCAGGAAATTCCCAACCCTTTCATTACCCCCTGTGACACTTTAGAGGTAAAATAAGTTCCTTGGTCAGAATCTATATGGTTCACTAGCCCATATCGGGGAATTATGTTCTCTAATATTGTTTTAGACACCCCACTCGCAGTGGCAGTAGCTCGGGAGTATGCTTCAACCCAACCAGATCGATGATCTACTATAACCAACATATACTTTAGTCTCCCTACTCTGGGGAGTTCAGTATAATCTACTTGTATACTCTGGAAGGATCTCAATCCTGGGTCTCTTCCTCCTGGGGTCTGTTTTCTCAAGACTTTCTGATTTACCTTTCTGCATATTATACATCCCTCACATATTTGTTTAACAATTGTATATATTCCTTTACATCCATATTCCCTAAGAACTAAATCACACATTGCTTGTACTCCCCAATGCCTGCCTTGATGTAGGACAGCCATAATCTCTCCCATCATCATTTTGTTTAACATTTCCCTTCCATCAGGTAACCTCCAATGCCCATCTGCTGTTTTTACAGCCCCTAAATCTCTCAATTATTTTCCTCTCTTTCAGTAAATATAGGAGCTTCCCTAGGACCTGGGACAGTAGGTATTAGGGAATGGATCACCACTTCTTGTGGGTTCAGGGCTGCTTCCTTAGCCACTTCATCGGCTAATCTATTTCCCCTAACTTCAGGTTCATTTCCTTTCTGATGACCATTTACATGCACTACTGCTATTTCTCGGGGGAGTAATAGGGACTCCAAGACTCGTTTAATCAACTCCTCGTGTACTAATTCTTTCCCCCGGGTATTGATCAGTCCTCTTTCCTGCCATATCTTTCCGAACGTGCCAACACCAAATACATATTTAGAGTCACTGTATACTGTTCCCTCTTTATTTTCTAACGCCCTAAGGACACTTTCCAATGCATAGAGTTCGCAGGTCTGAGCTGACCACCCATTTGGCAACCTTCCTGCCTCCACCACACGACCTTCCATCCCGTCTACGACTGCATACCCATTATGTCTTTTCCCTTCAGTCACCCGGGATGATCCGTCTATAAATTGTGGGGCTCCTGCATGAAATGGAACATCTCTCAGGTCCATGCGGACCTTAGTTTGGTATTCTATAATGTCAAGGCAGTCGTGCCCTGGATTCTAAGGAGATTCTCCTTCCCCTTTCCAAAGAAAGGCAGCTGGATTTAAAGAATTATGCGTGACCAACACTAGATCATCCTTTTCTATTAATATTGCCTCATATTTCAGAATCCGCGAGTCTGCCAACCATCGCCCAGCTTTTTTGTTTAGGATCGTTCTCACTTGGTGTGGGGTGCTTACTATTAGGGCTCCCCCAAATGTAAGCTTCCTGCTTTCCTCCACCAACAGTGCAGTGGCAGCCACAGCCTGCACACACTCAGGTCACCCCCGGGATACTGGATCCAATAGCTTCGAAAGATATGCTCCTGGTTGTCTCATTCCTCCCCACCTCTGGGTCAATACTCCCAGAGCCGCTCCCTTATCTACGGTAACAAAGAGGTGGAAAGGTTTATCTAGAGAAGGTAAGGCTGACTCGGGGGCATGGATCAGATCTCTTTTGAGTTCCTCAACTCGTTCTTTTTCCCGATCATCCCAACTTAGACATTTTGGTTCCCCCTCTAATAGTTTGAGATATAATTTCTTAGTCTTCTGTCCATAGGAATCAATCCACAATCTGCAATATCCCGTTAGACCCAAAAATGTACGTAACTCCCGTTAGGTCCTGGGCAGTGGCATTCCCACTATTCCCTCTATCTGTTCCGGGCTTATCTTTCGCTTTCCCTCACTAACTAAATGTCCCAAGTATTTCACTTCTCACTCCACATATTGTAGTTTGTTCTTAGATACCCTCAGTCCCTGCTGACCCAGGAAATTCAATAATTTGTTAGTGGCTTCTACTACTCTTTCTCTTCTTTTTCCTGTTACTAAGAGGTCGTCTACATCCTGCAACAGGGTAGTCCCCTTGGGGCTGCTAAATTTCTCTAATATTTGTTCTAACAGCTATCTAAATAAACTCAGGGAGACCGTAAACTCCTGGGGGTGCACAGCCCACCGGTATTGCTGTTTCCGTCCTGTCTTGGGATCTTCCCACTCAAAGGTAAACAAATTCCTCCTTTCCTCCGCCAAGAGACAAGCCCAAAAGGCATCCTTTAAATCTATCACACTAAACCATTTGTGACTATTATCTTTCCACAAGAATAGCATCCTGCCTGTGGAGACCTCCATCTCTGTCCCTGTCGCTCGAACCCTCCATCAAATGCTCCCCCTTGTCCTCTCCCTCTCCCCCTTGTCCTCTCCCTCTCCCTCTCCCACTGCCCCTTGTCCTCTCCCTCTCCCCCTTGTCCTCTCCCTCTCCCTCTCCCCCTTGTCCTCTCCCTCTCCCTCTCCCCCTTGCACTCTTCCTCTCCCCCTTGTCCTCTCCCTCTCCCCCTTGTCCTCTCCCTCTCCCCCTTGTCCTCTCCCTCTCCCCCTTGTCCTCTCCCTCTCCCCCTTGTCCTCTCCCTCTCCCCCTTGTCCTCTCCCTATCCCCCTTGTCCTCTCCCTCTCCCTCTCCCTCTCCCCCTTGTCCTCTCCCTCTCCCTCTTGTCCTCTCCCTCTCCCTCTTGTCCTCTCCCTCTCCCCCTTGTCCTCTCCCTCTCCCTCTCCCCCTTGTCCTCTCCCTCTCCCTCTCCCCCTTGTCCTCTCCCTCTCCCTCTCCCTCTTGTCCTCTCCCTCTCCCTCTTGTCCTCTCCCTCTCCCTCTCCCCCTTGTCCTCTCCCTCTCCCTCTTGTCCTCTCCCTCTCCCCCTTGTCCTCTCCCTCTCCCTCTCCCCCTTGTCCTCTCCCTCCCCCCCTTGTCCTCTCCCTCTCCCTCTGCCCCTTGTCCTCTCCCTCTCCCCCTTGTCCTCTCCCTCTCCCTCTCCCCCTTGTCCTCTCCCTCTCCCTCTCCCCCTTGCACTCTTCCTCTCCCCCTTGTCCTCTCCCTCTCCCCCTTGTCCTCTCCCTCTCCCCCTTGTCCTCTCCCTCTCCCTCTCCCCCTTGTCCTCTCCCTCTCCCCCTTGTCCTCTCCCTCTCCCCCTTGTCCTCTCCCTCTCCGCCTTGTCCTCTCCCTCTCCCTCTCCCTCTCCCTCTTGTCCTCTCCCTCTCCCTCTTGTCCTCTCCCTCTCCCCCTTGTCCTCTCCCTCTCCCTCTCCCCCTTGTCCTCTCCCTCTCCCTCTCCCCCTTGTCCTCTCCCTCTCCCTCTCCCTCTTGTCCTCTCCCTCTCCCTCTTGTCCTCTCCCTCTCCCTCTCCCCCTTGTCCTCTCCCTCTCCCTCTTGTCCTCTCCCTCTCCCCCTTGTCCTCTCCCTCTCCCTCTCCCCCTTGTCCTCTCCCTCTCCCCCTTGTCCTCTCCCTCTCCCCCTTGTCCTCTCCCTCTCCCCCTTGTCCTCTCCCTCTCCCTCTCCCTCTCCCTCTCCCCCTTGTCCTCTCCCTCTCCCTCTTGTCCTCTCCCTCTTCCCCTTGTCCTCTCCCTCTTCCCCTTATCCTCTCCCTCTCCCCCTTGTCCTCTCCCTCTCCCTCTCCCCCTTGTCCTCTCCCTCTCCCCCTTGTCCTCTCCCTCTCCCTCTCCCCCTTGTCCTCTCCCTCTCCCTCTCCCCCTTGTCCTCTCCCTCTCCCTCTCCCCCTTGTCCTCTCCCTCTCCCTCTCCCCCTTGTCCTCTCCCTCTCCCTCTTGCCCTCTCCCTCTCCCTCTTGTCCTCTCCCTCTCCCTCTTGTCCTCTCCCTCTCCCCCTTTTCCTCTCCCTCTCCCCCTTGTCCTCTCCCTCTCCCTCTCCCCCTTGTCCTCTCCCTCTCCCTCTTGTCCTCTCCCTCTCCCTCTTGTCCTCTCCCTCTCCCCCTTGTCTTCTCCCTCTCCCTCTTGTCCTCTCCCTCTCCCTCTCCCTCTTGTCCTCTCTCTCTCCCCCTTGTCCTCTCCCTCTCCCCCACTCCTCTCCCTCTCCCCCTTGTCCTCTCCCTCTCCCTCTCCCCCTTGTCCTCTCCCTCTCCCTCTCCCCCTTGTCCTCTCCCTCTCCCCCTTGTCCTCTCCCTCTCCCTCTTGTCCTCTCCCTCTCCCTCTTGTCCTCTCCCTCTCCCCCTTGTCCTCTCCCTCTCCCCCTTGTCCTCTCCCTCTCCCCCTTGTCCTCACCCTCTCCCTCTCCCGCTTGTCCTCTCCCCCTTGTCCTCTCCCTCTCCCTCTCCCCCTTGTCCTCTCCCTCTCCCTCTCCCCCTCTCCCTCTCCCCCTTGTCCTCTCCCTCTCCCCCTTGTCCTCTCCCTCTCCCCCTTGTCCTCTCCCTCTCCCTCTCCCCCTTGTCCTTGTCCTCTCCCTCTCCCTCTCCCCCTTGTCCTCTCCCTCTCCCTCTCCCCCTTGTCCTCTCCCTCTCCCCCTCTCCCTCTCCCCCTTGTCCTCTCCCTCTCCCTCTCCCCCTTGTCCTCTCCCTCTCCCCCTTGTCCTCTCCCTCTCCCTCTCCCCCTTGTCCTCTCCCTCTCCCCCTTGTCCTCTCCCTCTCCCTCTCCCTCTCCCTCTCCCTCTCCCCCTTGTCCTTGTCCTCTCCCTCTCCCTCTCCCCCTTGTCCTCTCCCTCTCCCTCTCCCCCTTGTCCTCTCCCTCTCCCTCTCCCCCTTGTCCTCTCCCTCTCCCTCTCCCCCTTGTCCTCTCCCTCTCCCTCTCCCCCTTGTCCTCTCCCTCTCCCCCTCTCCCTCTCCCCCTTGTCCTCTCCCTCTCCCTCTCCCCCTTGTCCTCTCCCTCTCCCCCTCCCCCTTGTCCTCTCCCTCTCCCCCTCCCCCTTGTCCTCTCCCTCTCCCCCTCCCCCTTTTCCTCTCCCTCTCCCCCTTGTCCTCTCCCTCTCCCTCTCCCCCTTGTCCTCTCCCTCTCCCTCTCCCCCTTGTCCTCTCCCTCTCCCTCTCCCCCTTGTCCTCTCCCTCTCCCCCTTGTCCTCTCCCTCTCCCTCTCCCCCTTGTCCTCTCCCTCTCCCTCTCCCCCTTGTCCTCTCCCTCTCCCTCTCCCCCTTGTCCTCTCCCTCTCCCTCTCCCCCTTGTCGTCTCCCTCTCCCTCTCCCTCTCCCCCTTGTCCTCTCCCTCTCCCTCTCCCCCTTGTCCTCTCCCTCTCCCTCTCCCCCTTGTCCTCTCCCTCTCCCTCTCCCCCTTGTCCTCTCCCTCTCCCTCTCCCCCTTGTCCTCTCCCTCTCCCTCTCCCCCTTGTCCTCTCCCTCTCCCTCTCCCCCTTGTCCTCTCCCTCTCCCCCTTGTCCTCTCCCTCTCCCCCTTGTCCTCTCCCTCTCCCTCTCCCCCTTGTCCTCTCCCCCTTATCCTCTCCCCCTTGTCCTCTCCCCCTTGTCCTCTCCCCCTTGTCCTCTCCCTCTCCCCCTTGTCCTCTCCCCCTTGTCCTCTCCCTCTCCCCCTTGTCCTCTCCCCCTTGTCCTCTCCCTCTCCCTCTCCCCCTTGTCCTCTCCCTCTCCCTCTCCCTCTCCCTCTCTGTCCTACATGCTGCCACCCACCGCTCCAGTTGCTCAATATTGGTCCCATTCTTTTCTTAACTACCTCACCAACCGTAGCTCCCATCATTTTCACCTTCTGTTTCTGTCTCTCATCCTCTCTCTTTACAAACACTTTCTGTGCCTCTCTTAACAATTCATCTCATGGTTTTTCACTCCACCCTTCTATCTTCTGTATCTTTCTCTGTATGTCTGGCCATGCCTTTGTCACAAAATGTACTTTCAAAAGACCCTGTGCCACTTGGTCCTCAGGGTTCATTCCAGAATATTTCCGCATTGAGTCTCATAATCTTTTCAAGAAAGCTGAGGGAGTCTCATCTTTCTCCTGTCTAACTTCAAAGGCTTTAGTCAAATTCTGCGACTTTGGAACTGCCTCTCTTATTCCTTTTAGAATCAGGTCTTTCAATTCCCTCATTGTTTCTCTATGATCTGGGTTTTGGTTTTCCCACTGGGGGTCTCTGAGGGGAAACTTCACCTCTCCCTGTCCAGCATCCCCATCCCCAGTGGGATATTCCCTGTCCCATATTTTAATGGATGCTCCTCGAATAAGTCCCCTTTCTTTCCCCGTAAATAGGATATTCAAAATAGACATTAACTCAGTCCATGTGTACAGACTGGGCCCCAAGAATTGATCAATTTGTTCAGACAACCCTACCGGATCCTCAACCAGGACCTTCATCTCCTTTTTAAATGTTCTGACCTCCCCACTGGTGAGGGGGGCACTTACAAACCCAATCTCTTTGTCCCCTACTGGTACCTCCCGAAGGGGATAACTCTTTACGTTCTTCCCCTTTTTTTGTTTTCCTCCCCTAGGCTTTCGTTTAGATACTCCGGAGGTCTCCTCAACATCTACTTTATCTTCCTTTTCTTTCGATGAGGATTGAGGGTCTGGGACAAAAACATCCCCATCCACCGCCCCTTCTTCCTCCTCTTGTGGGTCATCCGTTCCCTGTCCCCATCTATCTCCTCCTCCTTCTCCTCCTCCATTTCCACCTAATCTGATTTTATGGTACGGGGGGGGGGGGGGGAGCGGGGGGAAGCAGCCAAGAGGATCCCAGAGACTGGGTGGGGCAGAGGGGGAATCCTTTGTCTTTACTACCATCATTCCCAAACTGCCCTTCCAACAAGACGCATAGTCCGCCTCCTCTTGACTAAAAGGTTGTTTTTCATTCACATACAAATCTAAATACTGATATGCCCAATCCTCGTCCGAACCATACTTTGGTCAGAAGACAGCCGGACGAAGGATTGGTTCTTTGGTCCATAATAAACAACAATATTTCATCATTTTCTTTTTATCTTTTTCCCTTGTACAAGTCTTACTTGTCCATTCCCGCAACATCCTCCCCAACGGACTTTCTGGAGGAATGTTAGCAGGGACTTTTTCTTCCTTTACTTTGTCACAGTTTGACTTACTCTGCCTACCCTCCATTTCTCAGGACCCTCGCCAGTCCCTCAGCGATTAAATACCCCTTTTCTCAGCCACCAAGGCAATACTTAAAAGTCAGGTTTCTTACCTTGGTCTGTGCACAGAGTTGCCTTGCCCCTTTCTGCTGTATTTTCTATCGACCTCCGTTCACTGTCTGATTCAGATGTCTCTCTTGTGGGATTCATACCAGTCACCCAAGGGAGCGGACCAAACTGGGACACGAGACCGCTCCTCAATCGGGAACGGGACATGTCTTCCCAGTGTCCAGGGCCAGCCACTCCCCCCAGCAATGGAAGAATATCCCGGATGAACCCCCAGTTTTGAGAAACAAAGCTCATGCACTTCAATAATTTCAGTCAGAGACAAGATCTGAAGCAATCAGTATTGTTTATGATACACTTGCAAGCGTGGTGCCTGCCGTAAGGCACCCAGAGTTTAGCAAGTCCATATCTTATATAGGATTCACTCCTCCCAACCTGGTGCCCATTACTGTTGTCTATCTCTTGCCATATCCAGCCTTGTACATAACAAAGTAGAAGTCTTGCTTGGCTATTTCACCACATCCTGCTGCGGCCCATTGTTAGGTATATCCTCCTTCACTGCCATCTGTTTCCCTTGTAACATTCCCTCCCATTCCTCATCCATATTGAGCTCTATGACCCTATAATTGGGGTTTGTTTTTGTTTTTACAGAAGTGGGAAACAGATGCTTCGAACTACTGTTTGTACAGGCATATCTGGCTTAACCTCCACCCTCACAGCACCTTATCTATTTGTCTATAACATCTACCATTGTTTACAGGCATGTTTCATTCTTGTATGCACATCTGAGATAATACAAAAACAATTATATATTTCCTTCACATAGTTTTCATTCTTGTTAACTCAGCTCTTGGTTGAAACAATTCTCCACTGGTGTGAGTGTATTTACCTTGCTCAAGTAATTATGATTGCAGAAGTAACAATACTTTACCTAAATCCCACTGTATACTCCTTGATTGACGGTCTCACTAGAGTCCACAAGACAGTGGAAAAGTTACACATTGCTGAGGCATGTTAGCGCAGGATTTTTAAAAAAATTTGAACAGCAGACACTATTGTGCTATGCTTGGTGTGAGTTCAAACCATTATTGATATTCCCCTGAAAGCTGGTTTTAAATTATAGAATATTGCTGCATCAATGCAGGCCAAAATCCATCTTGTCCAGAATGTGTAATATTTTTAAAAAATAGATAATATGAAACAAGAAAAATGATTTTGGTGATGTGAAGAGATTTGTGTGTGGAACAAAAGTGTGTGCATTTGAAAAAGGAGCAGGTGACAACTTGTGTTGACAGGTGCTGAAACAAAGTGACAATTCACTGCATTCCCTCGAACCTTAATAACTTTGGGAAAGTTTATTGTCCTGACATTGTATCCCAATTCTTGGGAGAAGCTGCGATGAACCATGCATCGTTGAATGAGACTGAACAAAGATCACATAGTTATAACTGAGGACTGAATTTTAAATGTTGTGAGCAGAAAATAATTGCACCAGTATATTAACTGCACCAAGTCTGGTGAATTAATCAGTCTGGATTCGGCTTCCTCTGTCTGTCTCCCCAATAACTACTGCAGTCCTTCTGCTGAAAGAAGCAAGACCTTGCAGTTTGATTGTTTGCTGACTACACATTGGAGGATTGAGGTTAGACTTGGCAAGGGTCCAAATTAAAGCTCCTATCTGTAATCAGAGACAGTGGGATTGCATTTGAAACAAAAATGTGGACTTTCTTTAGTGTCACAAAACTCGTCCATTTTTATCTGAAAGCTGTTCCTTGGCTCAAGGAGACTCTGTCCTTGATTTTTTGTTGGAGGTGGAGGGGGGGGGGGGGGGTGCAGGTTCCGATCAGTCTGGTGTGGTACAGAGATAAAAAGGATTTGAAGAGGCCTTTTGTTTACATGTAAACAGATGAGCCTTCAGGCCAAAGTGATCGTGCTTGACAACTCACCGACATAATCAAAGGGCAGTGGTCAGCTCTTTAGCTGAGCTAAGCTGAACAGGTTTGCAAAGTTCAACAGGGAGTTGTGTAGAAACTCTCTTTTCTGCCCTCCAACTTCAACTTGAAGCATTGATACTGGTGTTTAACATTGGAACTGATGTACTCGGAACAGCATAATTACGTCGAGCTGGATAGGTGGGGTTCTGTAGGGGTTCTTTGTTCTTTGTGTAATTTTGTGAGTAATGATTGTGCCTGTTTAAAATCTAGTCAGCAACCGAGCTATTTTATTCCAGGTAATTTTCACTGTACACTTATCGAAACAAACTGCAATGTTATGCTCTGGGCTGCCTGCTTAAGAATGTTGTGAGTGGTCTAATAGTCCACATTAGTCATTTCAATGTTAATGTAGTTGTAGTTCCTTATGTTTTAAACAACTTTATAATAGTCTGAGCTTAACAGTTCCAGTAAAAAATATCAAAAGGTATGCAATATTTATTGGATTATGTTAGTTACTGGAAGTATTTATTTAAAGTCACAATTATTTCTTTGGCTTTTAAGATGATGTATATTCCCATTTAAAGGAAGATGATACTTTGCTGTGAAGTGAAGGCTGAATCTGCTGTGATCATTTTGAGTCTGGCCATTTGCAGAGAAACACCTTTAAATTTAATCTCAAAGGAGCACTTTATTGTTTGAGGGCTTGGACTTCGGAGTAACCTAACTAAGATGTCACTGAGCAACTTCCCACTTGGTATATCGAGCAAAACATGAGGGAAATTCAACAGACCAGTTGACGAGAGATGGGCATATAGGTGACAGTCTTTAACCATTGTAACAATAAATTCAGAACCTGGTCAATCTCAGATTACTATGTATGATGTTATGTCATAAATAGATTAGATTCCCGACAGTGTGGAAACAATCCACACCGACCCTCCGGAGAGTAACCCACCCAGGCCAATTTCCCTCTGACTAATGTACCGAACACTACGGGCAATTGAGCATGACCAATCCACCTGACCTACACATCTTTGGACTGTGGGAGGAAACCGGAGCACCCGGAGGAAACCCACGCAGACACGGGGAGAATGTGTAAACACCACACAGACAGTCTCCTGACTGAGCCAGCACACCGCCCAAGTGTTTTAACAAAAACAGAAACAGTAAAACACTTCCTGAGAATTGATGCTGTCTTCCATCCTGTTTAACTAATAAATGGTATTGTTGTTGGAGTGAGGTCAATGGAAAATAAAGACCATGAAAGCATAGGAAGGGTTAAAGCATGAAGACCACTGGGAATCTGTGGTCTGTGGAATGCAGGGGCAGGATGGGATAACCATAGTGGAACATTCTGACACCCATTAGCAGAGTAAGGTTAAGGCTGAAGGGTCACTATGGCCAGATGAGATAACACTAGTAATAAAGCAAGTTTCTCTGGTAAGTGTTATTCTGACAGGATTGGGACCGGAAATATTTGGGACATGACATTAAAATATCTAACTAATAGTTAGTCGAGTCAGCTTGAGACAGGAGACTATTGTAATAGATGGAATAGCTAAATATCTATCATGACAGGTTAGTCTGCAATGGAAGATCACTGCAGCAGAGTTCGCAATAAATATCTAATCATGACATTAGAATAACATCAAGTAGAATGTACAACTAAAGAGGTAATGGGAACTAACATCACTGGTTTATTGTGGAGCTGGAGTGAGATACTTTGATTAAGATAGTTGGTCATGCTGACAAGCTCACAGAAACATGATCAAAAATGATATAAAAATCCACGGACCCTGAGGTTCGGGGGCATTCGAGAATCTGCTTTCTCAGTGTCACAGTTTTTTGTTTGCAAATAAAAGACTTATTTCTTGAAGAACTCTCTGCGTCTCCTGGTGGTTCTCGATAGTTTCTACACAACACTACCTGACCCAGTAATGCAGGGCCCTGGTCTCTGTCTCCGTTTCTCTCTCTCAGTCTCTCACTTATGCACACACGAACGTGCACACAGTTACTGAGGGACAGTGAATGACAGAATAATAGAAGCATTTTCAAATATTAAAGCTCCATTAAACAATCCTGGGATGGGTTGATGGGGACAGTGTAGGGGGAGCTTTACTCTGTATCTAACCCTGTTCCGACCCTACCCTGGGAAGGGTTGATGGTGATACAGAAAAGGGAGCTTTACTGTGTATCTAACCCCATCCTGTCCCTGCCCTGGGAGGGGTTGATAGGGAAAGTGCAGGAGGATCGTTATTTTGGAACATAGGAACAGGAGGAGGCCATTCAGCCCCTCGAGCCTGTTCCATCATTCAATGGGATCATGACTAATCTGTGGCCTAACTCCACATTCCTTCCTTTGGCCCACATCCCTCAATATCTTCACTGAATAAACATGTATCTCTCTCTGATTTAACCTGAACGACTGATCCAGCATCCACTGCTGTTTGTGGAAGAGAGTCCCAAACCTCTCCCACCCTGTGTGTGTTAAAGTGCTTCCTACCATCTCTCCTGAACACTCTGGGCCCTCATTCTCAGACTCTGTTCCCTCTTGGTCTAGAATCTCCAACCTGTGGGAATCGTTGATCTTGATTGATCCTGTCTCATTCTGTTTATTTCTTGAAGGCTTTGATCAGATCACCCCTTAGCTTTCTCAATTCTGGAGGAAAACGGCCTCATTTGTCCAGTCTCCCCTCAGAATGTAATCCCTGAGCTCCAGGATCATTCTTGTAAACCTCCTTTGTGCTCCCTCTCTGTACTCCAACCTGATACCCACACACTTGCTGACACTGAACTCCATCTAACACAGCTTTGCCCATTCACCCAATCTATCGATATCCCTTTGTAATGTTAAGGTACCATCTGCACTGTCTACAATGCTGCCTAACTTTGTATCTCACCCCATGCTGTCCCGATCCTGTGTGTGTTTGATAGGAACAGTGCAGAGGGATCTATACTCTGTATCTAACCCCATGCTGCACATGTGCTGGGAGTATTCGATGCAGACAGTGTGGAGGGAGATTTACTCTGTATCTAGCCCCATGTTGTCCCTATCCTGGGAATGAATATACCATTGGCTCAGAGACAGGAGACATGATAGAGATGAATGAGACTTTCAGACTGGAGGGAGCTCCAGGCACATACAAGTTGGGAACTGTTTTCAGTAAAAGGTAATTGATCCCAGGTCACTGCAGAGTGTTAGAATCTGATGCCTTTCCCTCACTATCCTCCTCTAATCCCTGGGAAGATCTGCTCCCACACCATGTTCCATCCTAACTGCTGACTGTGTTCGATACATTAATACATTGGGGATGGACGGGGGTGATTTTAAACCTGGGATCTTGCTGTGTAACTTGCCTTCAAAATGCTCTCACATTCCCTTTCAAGTAATCTTTTCCTTCTTTTATCCCGATGAACTTTTGTTGGGAAAGCTGCAACGTGAAGATCCAAAATGTTCAGGCCGAGGGAAGCCTTGGCCAAGCTCCAGAGGGAGACGTGGTTCTGAGGCCTGAGGCCTGTTCGACAGGCTGCACCCCGTGGGGGCCGACATGGATTGTGTGTTTATTTACCCCGAGGTTTAATCTCCTCTGGGGTTCCCGGGTTTTAGGGGCATCCGGTTAACTGGCTACTGTCAGATTGCGGCCCTGTCATTTTTAAAGCAGGTTTGAAGCCTGGTGTTAAAGTATGTCATTTACATAAATGATTTGGATGCGAGCATAAGAGGTACAGTTAGTAGGTTTGCAGATGACACCAAAATTGGAGGTGTAGTGAACAGTGAACAGGGTTACCTCAGATTACAACAGGATCTGGACCAGATGGGCCAATGGGCTGAGAAGTGGCAGATGGAGATTAATTCAGATAAATGTGAGGCGCTACATTTTGGGAAAGCAAATCTTAGCAGGACTTATACACTTAATGGTAAGGTCCTAGGGAGTGTTGCTGAACAAAGAGACCTTGGAGTCCAGGTGCATACCTCCTTGAAAGTGAAGTCGCAGGTAGGTAGAATAGTGAAGAAGGTGTTTGGTATGCTTTCCTTTATTGGTCAGAGTATTGAGTACAGGAGTTGGGAGGTCATGTTGCAGCTGTACAGGACATTGGTTAGGCCACTGTTGGAATATTGCGTGCAGTTCTGGTCTCCTTCCAATCGGAAAGATGTTGTGAAACTTGAAAGGGTTGAAAGATTTACAAGGATGTTGCCAGAGTTGGAAGATTTGAGCGACAGGGAGAGGCTGAACAGGCTGGGGCTGTTTTCCCTGGAGCATCGGAGGCTGAGGGATGACCTCATAGAGGTTTACAAAATTATGAGGAGCATGGATAGGATAAATAGACATAGTATTTTCCCTGGGGTCGGGGAGTCCAAAACTAGAGGGCATAGGTTTAGGGTGAGAGGGGAAAGATATAAAAGAGACCTAAGGGGTAACATTTTCACGCAGAGGGTGGTACGTGTATGGAATGAGCTGCCAGACGATGTGGTGGAGGCTGGTACAATTGCAACATTTAAGAGGCATTTGGATGGGTATATGAATAGGAAGGGTTTGGAGGGATATGGGCCGGGTGATGGCAGGTGGGACTAGATTGGGTTGGGATATCTGGTCGGTATGGACGGGTTGGACTGAAGGGTCTGTTTCCGTTCTGTACATCTCTTTGACTCTATGTCCATCCCCAGGATCTGAGAGGGGGAATTAAAACCCAAATGATGTGACACTCTCTAAAGACTTGTCATAATATCAGAGTAATATTGGTTACAGAGAGGGTAGGGTGAGAAAATACAACAGTGAGAGAAAGAGAGTGAGAGAGAGATTTGAAAAATTGAGAGAGCAGGGGAAACAGAAGGGGAGAGAGAGGGAGAGGTGTTTTGAGATTGTGAAATTCTGCAATGTTTGATTCTGGGGTGACAGGAAATAATTAAACTGAAGCAGCATCACAGAGGGGGGAAATGATCAGAGTAATTAGCTGCTGCTGCATTGTTGCATGTGGGATCTTGCTGTGCACCAGCTGCCCAAAGCCGTCATTGCAAGCAGTGAGTGTTTTAATCAGGTCACCTGGTATTGCAAAGTTTCTCCAAAGCTTTGGAATGAAAACTCAGCTCATCACCCGATATGTTTGTGTTTGGATGTCGCTGGGAAATTGTCTGTGTCACAGAGAGGGGGAAACCTGGGATCTTGCTGTGCTATCTCTCTGTAATAATTTTCCTCCTTTGCTTTTCAATGAATGCTGTCTCTTTCCTCCCATGGGATCTTGCTGGCCACTTGAAGATTCAAAGAGAGAAACTTTGGGATCAGGAGACCTTTGAACAAGAGCTTTCTCCAGAGGGGACACGGGCCTGAGGCCTGAGGCCTAGTCGACAGGCTGCACCCCGTGGGGGCCCACGTGAGTTGTGTGTTAATTTACCCCGAGGTTTAATCTCCTCTGGGGGACCCTGGGTTTTAGGGGCCTCTGGGTAACTGGCTCCTGTCAGATTGCAGCCCTGTCGTTTTTAAACAGGTTTGAAGCCTGGAGTTAAAGTAACTGGGGCCCTGGGATTTGACACAAACACATCAATCCCCAGTGAGTGTCTGACAGACAGGACTTCCCAAGGAGGGAAGTAAAACCTTAAATGAGAAACTTTCTCCAAAGACTTCTTCTAATATCAGAATAATGCTACATGTGGGATCTTGCTGTGTCTCAAACTACCTGCAGAGTGGCCTACGTTGCAACCAGGGTGACCAAATGTGATAATCGCACAGAAAAGACACAGGTTCGCCAATTCCCCAGGTATCTGGGAGGGGATCTCTCTCTCTCGGTCTTTCTTTGGTTGATTTTTCAAACAAATAAAACCGTCCCACACACAGAAATCCACAGCCTCCTGTTGGATGTAAAGTGGGATTTGAGCACATTGTGGAGCACGAAGGGGACTACCCTGTGGGATTGCACTGTGCATCAATAGCCCACCCTGTGACTTGTCGTCATTTTAATGGGGTGGGGTGTGGAGGACAGGATGTGGGATTCCAGGCAGGGAGAGACAGACAGAGAGAGAGAGACTCATGATCAGAAACTGGATTTGGAAAGTGCTGGTATTATTGGGATCTTGCTGTGTGAAAATTACATGGGGGGGGCATTTTGCTTGTGGAGTGGTTGATATGGGGAGGGGTTGTTGTGTGGAGGGGTTGTTGCTGGGGGATGGCACTAGTTCTCGCAGGGGGTAAAGATGAGGAAATACCCAGGTATGCCACACCCAGCTTCCTGTTGGATCTTGCTGTGTGCCCCTCAGCCTGCAGATTGCCCCTTACACATCACAGGAGCCTGTCGACAGGGCCCGGGCTCCGTTTGCTGATGGTCTGATAGTGGGTAGCCCAGACCCCCCACCACCTCTCCTCCCCCTCCCTCCACAATGTGATAGTGACGGGGCTAATGTCTACAGGACAGGGCGGGGAGATGGGAACACACTTTAAATGGGAGGGAGGGAGGGAGGGGAGGGCATTTCAATCAGAACAAGGGGGAATGGAGAGAGAGAGAGAGAGAGAGAGAGAGAGAAATCCATTCTCGAGAACAGGAGGAAGCTGAGCGGAGAGATGGAGAGGGGGATAGGGACAGGGAGAGAGAGGTGGGGGAGAAGAGAGAGAATGAGAGAGGGAAACAGATGGGAAGGAGTGAAGGAGAAAGAGAGACAGTGTGAGGGAAGGTGGGAGAGAGGGAGAGAAGCAGCTGGAGGGGGCAGGTTAAACACGGAGGGAGGGACAAGATCCAGGCTCTGAGACCAACTCCCTTCCATCGAGTCTCAGAATATAAACCCTTGGGGTGGGGTTGGGGGTCTCAGTCAGAAAGCATTGACCCCCTGGGTCCCAGTGAAATCTGTTCCCATTCTCTGGGTTTAAAACCAGGGGGAAGTGCTGATAAAATCGGGAGCTTTGGGAAGTCACTCAGTGATGGGATTTTGTTTGTTTTTCTTGTTTTTTGATTCAAAAGATCTTGGCTCTGATTTAATCAACTTCCATCTCCCTCTCTCCCTCCCTCACACTGCCAACCCTGGGATTTTCTCTCTTTCTGTGTCTGTCTCCATTTCTCTGTCCCTAATCTTGTTTGTGTTCTCTCCCCACCTCGGTCTCTATCGCTCTCTCTATCTGTCTGTATGCCCCCAGCCCTCCCTCCCTGTCCTCCTGTCCCTAAGGGAGATTTGGACTCAGTATCGTGTGGTATTGCACATATCATTAACACAGTGGGATCTTGCTGTTCCCTGGGACTCCTGTTGTTGTCCAAACTGTGGGTGTGGGTGTGGGTGGGGGGAAATAAAGCCCCTTTCTCAGGGTGGAGTGGGGCAGGGGGGAAGCCTGGGGACTGGGATCTTGCTGTGCATGAAGACACACACAGTCGAATGGCCGGTAAGTCTCTGCACATACTCCCTGTGCCCCCCCCCCCCAGCCCAGGGCCTGGGACACAGTGAGGGGTGGGGGTGGTGAGGGAGGGTGGGGGAATTGTACACAATGGAGACACAGAGGGGGCTTTTATGCAGAGATAGGTGAGTATGGGCAGAGGGGACAGTGGGGTGGGTAGGGGGTAAATGAAGGTACACCGGGGAGAGGGGCAATTAGATTGGGGAAGGAGGGGAAAATAGGGGGGGCTGGAAAATTCCAGGGGGGTGGAAAATTGTGGGTGTGGTCACAAATTAGCCGAAGATGGGGGGCTGTGGGGTTACAGAGGAAGGGGATGGTAAATGTAGGGGAAACAGAATATTGGGGGGCAATATTTGGTGGGGGTGTGCATTGGAAAGGGAAATAAATGGGGATTGTCTGGAAACCCCCCCGAAGTGGGGGAGAGACTGAACATGGGGGTATTGGGAATTGTGGTCAGGAATATAATTGGCGGGGTGGGGGGGGGGGCGGCACAATAGAGTGAAAATGTGATGGGGGGGAGGTTTATGTAAAGTGAGAGGGAGTGGGTACAATCTGAAGTGACAATATTTCAGTTGAATAAAGGGAAATATGGAGCTATGAGGGAGCAACTGGCCAAAGTTCAATGGTTTAATACCTTAACAGGGAAGACCGTGGAGGAACAATGGCGGATATTTCTGTGTATAATGCAGAAGATGCAGGATCAGTTCATTCGTAAAAGGAAGAAAGATCCCAGGAGGAGACATGGGCGGCCGTGGCTGACAAGGGAAGTAAAGAAACATATAAGGTTAAAAGAGAAAAAGTATAACTTAGCAAAGATAAGCGGGAAAACGGAGGACTGGGAAGCTTTTAAAGAACAACAGAGGATTAGTAAGAAGGAAATACGCAGAGAAAAAATGAGGTACGAAGGTAAACTGGCCAAGAATAAAAAGGAGGATAGTAAAAGCTTTTTTAGGTATGTCCAAGGCAAAAAAATGGTTAGGACAAAAATTGGGCCCTTGAAGACAGAAGCAGGGGAATATATTACTGGGAACGAAGAAATGGCAGAGGAATTAAATGGGTACTTCAGATCTGTGTTCACTGGGGAAGACACAAGCAATCTCCCTGAGGTAACAGTGGCTGAAGGACCTGAACTTAAGGGAATTTCTATTTGCCAGGATTTGGTGTTGGAGACACTGTTAGGTCTGAAGGTTGATAAGTCTCCGGGACCTGATGGCCTGCATCCCAGGGTACTGAAGGAGGTGGCTCGGGAAATCGTGGATGCGCTGGTGATTATTTTCCAGAGTTCAATAGAATCGGGGTTGGTTCCTGAGGATTGGAGGGCGGCTAATGTTGTGCCACCTTTTAAGAAGGGTGGGCGGGAGAAAGCAGGAAATTATAGACCAGTTAGTCTGATCTCAGTGGTGGGAAAGATGCTGGAATCTATTATAAAGGATGAAATTACGGCACATCTGGATAATAGTAACAGGATAGGACAGAGTCAGCATGGATTTATGAAGGGGAAATCATGCTTGACTAATCTTCTTGAATTTTTTGAGGATGTAACTCGGAAGATGGACGAGGGAGATCCAGTGGATGTACTGTACCTGGACTTTCAGAAAGCTTTTGATAAAGTCCCACACAAGAGGTTAGTGAGTAAAATTAGGGCGCACGGGATTGGGGGCAAAGTACTAGATTGGATAGAGAATTGGTTGGCTAATAGGAAACAAAGGGTAGTGATTAATGGCTCCATTTCAAAATGGCAGGCAGTGACCAGTGGGGGACCGCAGGGATCCGTGCTGGGACCGCAGCTTTTTACAATATATGTAAATGATATAGAAGATGGTATCAGCAATAACATTAGCAAATTTGCTGATGACACAAAGCTAGGTGGTAGGGTGAAATGTGATGAGGATGTTAGGGGATTACAGGGTGACCTGGACAAGTTAGGTGAGTGGGTAGATGCATGGCAGATGCAGTTTAATGTGGATAAATGTCTGGTTATCCACTTTGGTGGCAAGAACAGGAAGGCAGATTACTACCTCAATGGTATCAAATTAGGTAAAGGGGCTGTTCAGAGAGATCTGGGTGTTCTTGTCCACCAGTCAATGAAGGCAAGCATGCAGGTACAGCAGGTCGTGAAGAAGGCTAATAGCATGCTGGCCTTCATAACAAGAGGGATTGAGTATAGAAGCAAAGAGGTGCTTCTGCAGCTGTACAGGGCCCTGGTGAGACCACACCTGGAGTACTGTGTACAGTTCTGGTCTCCAAATTTGAGGAAAGACATTCTGGCTATTGAGGGAGTGCAGCGTAGGTTCACAAGGTCAATTCCTGGAATGGCAGGATTGCCTTACACGGGAAGACTGAAGCGACTGGGCTTGTATACCCTTGAGTTTAGAAGACTGAGAGGGGATCTGATTGAAACGTATAGGCTTATGAAAGGACTGGACACTCTGGCAGGAGGGAACATATTTCCATTGATGGGGGAGTGCCGAACCAGAGGACACAACTTAAAAATACGGGGTAGACCATTTAGGATAGAGATGAGGAGAAACTACTTCACCCAGAGAGTGGTGGCTGTGTGGAATGCTCTGCCCCAGAGGGCAGTGGAGGCCCAGTCTCTGGATTCTTTTAAGAAAGAATTGGATAGAGCTCTTAAAGATAGTGGAGTCAAGGGGTATGGAGATAAGGCTGGAACAGGATACTGATTAGGAATGATCAGCCATGATCATATTGAATGGCGGTGCAGGCTCGAAGGGCAGAATGGCCTACTCCTGCATCTATTGTCTATTGTCTATTGTCTGTCTCAGGGAGTGAGGGGCAGTGAAGCAGTCCCTCAAAAGGTCACTGAGTGTCTGCACGTACTCACTGTGTCCCCCCAACATAAAGGGGTGGGTGGGGGAGGGGGTGCTGCCAAATTATGAACAGACATAACATCCAGGGGTGGGGACAAAACTTTGGGAGGGCAAATAATTATGGGGAATCCTTATGGAAAACTAGGGAGCAGGGGGTGTCAGGTAAAACCCCTTTGAGTGAGATTGGGGCATGTGGCGGGGGGGGAGTGACGAAATTGCTGGAGAGTGGGATCTTCCTCTGCCCATCCACGGTCAGTCACAAGGCCAGTAAATGTCTGCACATGCTCACTGTGTGGGGACGCGGTGGGCTATCAGTGAGGAGCGGTCTCTGCCAGAACAGGGACTCAGTCAGGGGCCATTCAGGGGCAAATCCCAGGGGGGCAGGACACTGGGCAGTTAATAGAAGGGGGGATAGACACGATGGGCTGAATATCCTCCTCCTGGACTGTGAGCCATCAGGGATTCTGGTCTCAGTCAGTCCCCACAGGATCCTGTACCCCCTGGACGGGTATTGGGGGAGGTCCATGAGGAGGGTATATCGGACACAGAGGGGCTTTTATATATGTAGGGGGACGTTCAGAGGGCAGGAACAGAGGAGGGAGGGGGCCAGAGAAAGACGGATGGGCCAAAAAACAGAATGGAAAGGGAGTGGAACAACGGAGAGAGGGACCGACAGGAGAGGGAGGAAGGGGGAGGGAGTGGGAAGAGAGGTAGAGAGAGTGGGGAGGGAGGTAGAGGGAATGGGGAGGGAGGTAGAGGGAATGGGGAGGGAGGATGAGGGAATGGGAGGATGGGGAGGGAGAGCGAGAGTGAGGGAAGACCAAGGGGGGAGAGAGGACGAAGGGGGAAGGAGGATGGGGTGGGAGGGCAAGGGGGAGGGAGGATGGGGTGGGAGGGCAAGGGGGAGGGAGGATGGGGTGGGAGGGCAAGGGGGAGGGAGGATGGGGTGGGAGGGCAAGGGGGAGGGAGGGTGGGGTAGGAGGGCAAGGGGGAAGGAGGACGAAGGGGGGAGGGAGGGGGAGGGAGGACGAAGGGGGAAGGGGAGGGATGATGGGGTGGGAGGGGGAGGGAGGATGGGGTGGGAGGGGGAGGGAGGGTGAGGGGGAAGGAGGATAGGGTGGGAGGGGGAGGGGGAGGGAGGACGAAGGGGTGGAACAGGTCAGGGTGGGGGAAATGAGGGCGAAGGGGGTGAGGACAGGTAGAGGGTCCCACCTGGTTGGACAATGGGAGGAATGAATCCAGTTGGTGGGAGGGAGTCGGGGGATTGGGAGGGAGGTTATTTGAAATTGGAGAACTCCGTGTTGAATCCTCTGGGCTGGAGGTTTCCCAGGAGGGGGATGAGATGTTGTTCCTCCAATTTGTGGTGTGGTTCGTTGTGGTAATGCAGGAGGTCGAGGATGGTCATGTTGGGGGGGAAGTGAACTGGGCGGTGACTGGGGGGTCTGGTCAGCCCCTCTGGGCCCGGTGTGATGCTCAGTGAACCGTTCCCTAAGTTTCCATTGGGTCTTCCTGATGTCGAGAAGCCCACACCGGGAGCACCTGATGCTGGAAACACGGTTGGAGGAGAGGCAGGTGAACCTCTGTCTCCCCTGGAAGAAGGGGTTGGGGGCCCGGGATGGAGCTGAGGGGGCTGGGGGTGTAACAGCAGGGTTTGTATCTTTTCTGGTGACAGGGGAAGGTACCTGGGGGTTTGGGGGGTGAGAGTGATACAAACCCAAGGAGTGTCAAAGGGAACGGTCCTTGTGGAAGGCAGAGAGGGGTGGGGGAAGGGAAGATGGTCTTGGTGGGAAAGCAAATTCCTGATCCCAAAACAAAAGGTCCCATTGATTCCAAGCTCTGGTCCTGGATTATAACACTGACCAGGGCAGGGGGGTGACCATGGGAGTGTTTTGACATTGGGACAGGGGCGAGGGAGATGCTCACTGCAGAATCCTCCCCATTCACCTGGTTCTGGTTGTTATCTCAGTGTTCGGGTTATTCCAGTTTTATTCAAGGAGAACCCTCAGGATTTGATGGGAATAGGTCGGGACGGGTGGGGACAGAGGGGGACAGGTGGGGACTGGGGGAACCGGTGGGGAAAGATGGGGACTGGAGGGGACGGACGGCACTGGGTGGGGACTGAATTGAACAGATGAGGTCTGCTGGGGACTGATGGGGACGGGTGGGGGCAGATGGGGACAGAAGGGGGCAGGTGAGGGGTGGGGGGGGTTCGATGGGAGCGGGGGAGACGGTGGGAGGAGGGGTGATGATGGGGGGGACAATTAGGGGAGGGGGAACAATGGGGGCCGAGGAATGATGGGGAGCGAGGGGATGATTGGGAGGGGGAGATAATGGGGGGGGGCGACGGGGGGTGGAAGGCGATGGGGGGAAGGTGACGGGGGGGGGAGAGATTAGGGCGGAAGAGGGCGGTTTGGAATGACTGAACAAAGTACAGTAAGAGGCAGGTTTGGGATGGAAGGTTTAGAGTGACTGGAGGAGATGACAGTGATAGAGAGGTTTGGAGTGATTGGAGTAGGTGACAGTGATAGGGAGGGAAGGAGTGACTGGCGGAGGAGACAGTGATAGGGATGGTTGGAGTGTGTGGAGGAGGTGACAATGATAGGGAGGGTTGGAGTGTGTGGAGGAGGAGACAGTGATAGGGAGGGATGGAGTGTGTGGAGGAGGTGACAGAGATAGGGAGGGTTGGAGTGTTTGGACGTGGTGACAGTGATAGGGAGGGTTGGAGTGTTTGGAGGAGGTGACAGTGATAGGGAGGGATGGAGTGTGTGGAGGCGGTGACAGTGATAGGGAGGGTTGGAGTGTGTGGAGGAGGAGACAGTGATAGGGAGGGATGGGGTGTGTGGAGGAGGTGACAGTGATAGTGGGGTTTGAGTGTCCGGAGGAGGAGACAGTGATAGGGAGGGTTGGAGTGATTCGAGGAGGTGACAGTGATAGTGGGGTTTGAGTGTCCGGAGGAGGAGACAGTGATAGGGAGGGTTGGAGTGGTTGGAGGAGGTGACAGTGATAGGGAGGGTTGGAGTGGTTGGAGGAGGTGACAGTGATAGGGAGGGTTGGAGTGTCTGGGGGAGGTGACAGTGATAGGGAGGGAGTGTTTGGAGGAGGTGACAGTGATAGGGAGGGTTGGAGTGTTTGGAGGAGGTGACAGAGATAGGGAGGGATGGAGTGTTTGGAGGAAGTGACAGTGATAGGGAGGGTTGGAGTGTTTGGAGGAGGTGACAGTGATAGGGAGGGATGGAGTGTTTGGATGAAGTGACAGTGATAGGGAGGGTTGGAGTGACTGGAGGAGGTGACAGTGAGAGGGAGGGTTGGAGTGTTTGTAGGAGGTGACAGTGATAGGGAGGGTTGGAGTGTTTGGAGGAGGTGACAGTGATAGGGAGGGTTGGAGTGTTTGGAGGAGGTGACAGTGATAGGGAGGGTTGGGTTGTTTGGAGGAGGTGATAGTGGTAGGGAGGGATGGAGTGATTGGAGGAGGTGACAGTGATAGGGAGGGATGGAGTGATTGGAGAAGGTGACAGTGATAGGGTGGGTTGGAGTGGTTGGAGGAGGTGACAGTGATAGGGAGGGATGGAGTGTTTGGAGGAGGTGACAGTGATAGGGAGGGTTGGAGTGTTTGGAGGAGGTGACAGTGATAGGGAGGGTTGGAGTGTCTGGAGGAGGTGACAGTGATAGGGAGGGTTGGAGTGGTTGGAGGAGGTGACAGTGATAGGGAGGGATGGAGTGTTTGGAGGAGGTGACAGTGATAGGGAGGGTTGGAGTGTTTGGGGGAGGTGACAGTGATAGGGAGGGTTGGAGTGTTTGGAGGAGGTGACAATGATAGGGACGGATGGAGTGTTTGGAGGAGGTGACAGTGATAGGGAGGGTTGGAGTGTTTGGAGGAGGTGACAGTGATAGGGAGGGATGGAGTGTTTGGAGGAGGTGACAGTAATAGGGAGGGTTGGAGTGTTTGGAGGAGGTGACAGTGATAGGGAGGGTTGGAGTGTTTGGAGGTTGTGACAGTGATAGGGAGGGAAGGAGTGTTTGGAGGAGGTGACAGTGGTAGGGAGGGTTGGAGTGTTTGGAGGAGGTGACAGTGATAGGGCGGGTTGGAGTGTTTTTAGGAAGTGACAGTGATAGGGAAGGTTGGAGTGTTTGGAGGAGGTGACAGTGATAGGGAAGGTTGGAGTATATAGAGAAGGCGACAGCGATAGGGAGGGTTGGAGTGTTTGGAGGAGGTGACAGTGATAGGGAGGGTTGGAGTGTCTGGAGGAGGTGACAGTGATAGGGAGGGATGGAGTGTTTGGAGGAGGTGACAGTGATAGTGGGGTTTGAGTGTCCGGAGGAGGTGACAGTGATGCGAGGGATGGAGTGTTTGGAGGAGTGACAGTGATAGGGAGGGTTGGAGTGTTTGGAGGAGGTGACAGTGATAGGGAGGGTTGGAGTGTTTGGAGGAGGTGACAGTGAGAGGGAGGGTAGGAGTGTTTGGGGGAGATGACAGTGATAGGGAGGGTTGGAGTGGTTGGAGGAGGTGACAGCGAGAGGGAGGGTTGGAGTGTTTGGATGTAGTGACAGTGATAGGGATGGAGTGTATGTAGGAAGTTACAGTGATAGGGAGGGTTGGGTTGTTTGGAGGAGGTGACTGTGGTAGGGAGGGTTGGAGTGTTTGGAGGAGGTGACTGTGGTAGGGAGGGTTGGAGTGACTGGAGGAGGTGACAGTGGTAGGGAGGGTTGGAGTGTGTGGAGGAGGTGACAGTGATAAGGAGGGTTGGAGTGTTTGGAGGAGGTGACAGTGATAGGGAGGGATGGAGTGTGTGGAGGAGGTGACAGTGATAGGGAGGGTTGGAGTGTTTGGACGTGGTGACAATGATAGGGAGGGTTGGAGTGTTTGGGGGAGGTGACAGTGATAGGGAGGGTTGGAGTGATTCGAGGAGGTGACAGAGATACGGAGGGTTGGAGTATATGGAGGAGGTGACAGTGATAGGGAGGGTTGGAGTGTTTGGGGGAGGTGACAGTGATAGGGATGGATGGAGTGTCCGGAGGAGGTGACAGTGATAGGGAGGGTTGGAGTATATTGAGGAGGTTACAGTGAGAGGGAGGGTTGATGCTACTGGAGGAGTTGACAGTAATATGGAGGGTTGGAGTGGTTGGAGGAAGTGACAGTGATAGGGAAGGTTACAGTGTCTGGAGGAGGTGACAGTGATAGGGAGGGTTGGAGTATATAGAGAAGGTGATAGTGATAGGGAGGGATGGATTATCTGGAGGAGGTGACAGTGAGAGGGAGGGATGGAGTGATTCGAGGAGGTGACAGGGATACGGAGGGTTGGAGTATATTGAGCAGGTTACAGTGAGAGGGAGGGTTGATGTTACTCGAGGAGTGGACAGTGATAGGGAGGGTTGGAGTATTTGGAGGAGGTGACAGTGATAGGGAGGGTCGGAGTGTTTGGGGGAGATGACAGTGATAGGGAGGGTTGTAGTGTTTGGAGGAGGTGACAGTCATAGGGTGGGTTGGAATGTCTGGAGGAGGTGACAGTGATATGGAGGGATGGAGTGTTTAGAGGAGGTGACAGTGATCGGGAGGGATGGAGTGTTTGGAGGAGGTGACAGTGATAGGGAGGGATGGAGTGTTTAGAGGAGGTGACAGTGATTGGGATGGTGTGTTTGGAGGAGGTGACAGTGATAGGGATGGAGTATATGGAGGAGGTGTCAGTGATAGGGAGGGATGGAGTGTTTCGAGGAGGTGACAGTGATAGGGAGGGTTGGAGTGTTTGGAGGAGGTGACAGTGATAGGGAGGGATGGAGTGTTTGGAGGAGGTGACAGTGATAGGGAGGGTTGGAGTGTGTGGAGGAGGTGACAGTGATAGGGAGGGTTGGAGTGTGTGGAGGAGGTGACAGTGATAGGGAGGGATGGAGTGTTCGGAGGAGGTGACAGTGCTTGGGATGGTTGGAGTGTTTGTAGGAGGTGACAGTGATAGGAAGTGATGGAGTGTGTGGAGGAGGTGACAGTGATAGGGAGGGTTGGAGTGTGTGGAGGAGGTGACAATGCTTGGGATGGTTGGAGTGTTTGTAGGAGGTGACAGTGATAGGGAGGGACGGAGTGTTAGGTGGAGGTGTCAGTAATAGGGAAGGTTGCAGTGGCTGGAGGAGTTAAACTGATTGGGACGGCTGTGATGTTCCCCCAAGGTGATATACATAGAGAGGGCTGTTCAGACAGTAGAATATGAAAGCCTGTGGTGGAGGCTGGGTGGTACGAGCAGGGAAGGGAATAGTGTGTGTGAGAGGGAGCATAAAGTGAGTCTGAGTGATGTTTGTCAGGGAGGCCACACATACGAGTGGAATAAGTTAACAGCACATACCTCAGGGACCTGCAGTGATGAAACCCTCATTTGAACATGACTGGAAGAATAACAGTAAACTGTCACAGAAAGTCAAAACACTCATTATTAAAGGTAGTGAAGGTTGGACAATGGCAAAGAGATTGTCATGAAGGACAGGGATGAAAGAGAATAATGCATGGGTATGCATTCAGATCCACAGTAAGGGGATCATACCAGTGCCTATCCAATCAACCACAGCAAAACAAGTTAACTCTTGAATTATAGATGAATGTTCAAAAACATTCACCTCTGAATCAATGTCATTGTACTTCAATGTCAACTCTCTGGCTGAAGCTTGTAGCTGAGAAGTTAGCACAGGACTGGCATCAAACACTTCGTTTTCATGAATTCCACTTCTCTGTAAAATGAGATGACAAAAGAAACCTGTTGAGAGACATTCAGAATAAACAAGCCCTTGGCTTGAGTGTTAAATATCCACCTATTGAAGGAGTTTCCAAAATCTACCACCATCAGTTGACGGGAATTGACCAAATGATTTGAGAGAATTAGTATTTTAATGACAAGGTTATGTTGTAGAGATGACTTGAGAGATTTGATAGATGCTTCAAATTTTAAGATATTTAACTAACCGCTAATTGTGTTCTTCCAAAGATTATTTGGATAGCAGAAGATTGGAATACAGGAAAGAGAAACTTATTAATGAACAGAATTAATCTTCTGTGTTAATCTCCTCAATGGCGGAGTACCTACCCAGCATTCCCCGCGGTGGGGAATACCCTCTATACTCACTACAGGCGAGGGCGGCGCAGCCGCAGTGCCCGGTCTGTCTCCGTGGGAAACGGGAAAAGACGCGCTTTTCCAGACGGCAAGGCTGCAGGAGCTGGAGAGGGATTCGGACCGAGAATAAACCCTTCCAGAGAGAAGCGAGCACCTTGAAAAATAACGTGTGGTTAAATGTTTTGCAATTTCGAGGTGAAAATCCGCCATCTTGGCCGGGAACGTGGACGCATGCGCACACGGATATGTGACGTCACGGGGCGGGGCCTGAGGGTGATTCATGCAGATGCTGAAAATCTGAGACTGGAGTCACAGAAATGTCCAACATGGAAACAGACCCTTCGGTCCAACCCGTCCATACCGACCAGATATCCCAACCCAATCTAGTCCCACCTACCAGCACCCGGCCCATATCCCTCCAAACCTTCCTATTCATATACCCATCCAAATGTCTTTTAAATGTTGCAATTGTACCAGCCTCCACCACTTCATTCCATACCCGTACCACTCTGTGCATGAAAATATTGCCCCTTAGGTCTCTTTTATATCTTTCCCCTCTCACCCTAAACCTATGCCCCTCTAGTTCTGGATACCCCCACCCCAGGGAAAAATCTTTGTCTGTTTATCCTATCCATGCCCCGAATGATTTTGTAAACCTCTGTCAGGTCATCCCTCAACCTCCGCCACTCCAGGGAAAACAGCCCCAGCCTATTCAGCTTCTCCCTCTTGCTCAAATCCTCCAATCCTGGCAACAGCCTTGTAAATCTTTTGTGAACGCTTTCAAGTTTCATAACATCTTTCCGATCGGAAGGAGACCAGAATTGCACACAATATTCCAACAGTGGCCTAACTGATGTCATATACAGCCACAACATAACCTCCCAACTCCTGTACTCAATACTCTGACCAATAAAGGAAAGCATACCAAACGTCTTCTTCACTATCCTATCTACGTGCGACTCCACTTTCAAGGAGCTATGAACCTGCACTCCAAGGTCTCTTTGTTCATCAACACTCCCTTGGACCTTACCATTAAGGAAATAAGTCCTGCTAAGATTTGTTTTCCCAAAATCCAGAACCTTGCATTTATCCGAATTAAACTCCATCTGCCATTTCTCAGCCCATTGGCCCATCTGGTCAAGATCCTGTTGTAATCTGAGGTAACCTTCTTCTCTGTCCTCTACACCTCCAATTTTGGTGTCATCTGCAAACTTACTAACTGTGCCTCACATCCAAATCAAATCAGAAAGTGCTGGAGGAATTCAGTGGGTCTGGCAGGAGATGTGGACAGAGAAACAGAGCAAACCATTCCAGTCCTGTGAGCATCTTCTTCAGAACCCATTGCCCAGGTGGTGCAGTGTCCTGGGCGATAGCTTTATAACAGCTTCACCCTCAGGTGATCTCTGAAACAAACAGCAGTCTACTTGAATCCCTGGAGTTTTCTGCAGGTGACATTTTTAACCAACCTGTTCAAACGTGTCATGTCCCACTTGTGAAGCAGGTGGGCCTTGAGAATCCAGGCCTTCTTAGTTTGAGGGGAGTCCCTCAGGGTGGAGTCTCAGACTGAAAATGTGTTGCTGGAAAAGCGCAGCAGGTCAGGGTCGGGGTCTCAGGGTCAACCATCTTCAGCTGCTTCGTCAATCACTTTCCCTTCAGAAGTGGCGATGTTGGTTGACGATTGGACAATATTCAGCATCATTTTCAACTGCTCCGATACTGATGTAGCACATATCCATATGTTCAGGTTGTAAGTTTGCTCGCTGAGCTGGTAGGTTTGTTCTCATTGAGAACAATCTTACAACCTGAACCTCAACCTGAGCTAAACATTTTCTCAAACACCACACATTCATATGTAGCAAGACCTGGTCAGCATCTAGAATCTGCACAAATGGTAAGTAACAGCAGTATCACATCCGTGCCTGGCAAAGCCCATCTTCAACAAGAGAATATCCGAGTATCCCTTGTTGACATTCCACAGCAATATCATTGTTGAATCCTCCATGAACAGCATTCCGGGGGTGTAATATTGATGAGAAACTGAACAGGAGTAGCCATGCAATTGATACAAGATCAGGGCAGAGGCAAAACAATCTTACAGCGCTCAACGCACCTCCTACCTGCCCACCTTACAAGATGTAAGTCAGGTGTGATATGGAATCCTCTCCACTTGCCTGGTTGAATGCTGCTTCAACAACACAAGAAGCTCACCAACATGTGGGACAAAACAGCACTCTTGATTGTCAACATCCTTCCCCATTCCCTTTCTTCCCCATTGATGTCCAGTAGCAGCAAAGGGGATCATCTCTTGTGTAACATCCTTCTGGATAGGGGGCTGTGCTGTTCACCAGTTGGTGAGTTACGTCCCACAAAAGGTTTGCACCTCAGGACACACAATGTCTCAGAGATGTTGGGAACGTGCAGGAACGTTCCTTTTTGCTTTTGATGGTGTTTTTTGCATCTTTTGATGTGACTGGATCATTTGTTTTGGAGGAGGCATAGATTAGAGGAACAATGTCTTTCTGAAATTGGATTGTTTGTTCTGAGATTTTACCCTGTATGGACCGCAATAATGTTTGAAAATCATTTCACAGAGAAATAGATTGAAAGAATTGAAGATGAGTGAGTCAAATCAAACATGAAATAAAGATCCAACAGAGTCACTTCATTCATTTGGACATAAGGGGAACATGTTTATCTGGTATGTCTGGAAGCAAAGGTCTCACTAAGCATTGTGAGTGGAAAAGACACACACACACACACACATACATACAAGAGTGTGAGTGTTCCACTGAACTGACTGCAGAAATTATTTAACATTATCCAGCTAATATTCTTTAAAAATCCACAGACAGAGAAGCCCTAAATATGTTGTGTTTATGGGAAAGGATTCAACAGATTATCCAACTTAGAGATATGAGAGGAGATCAGCACCATGGAAGTGTCTGGATTGAGAGATGGATTGCAAATCCCCAAACCAGCTGGAGACTTATCAACACAGACATTCTGGGGAGAGACTGTTCCCCTGCGCTATGTGTGGGAGGTATTTACTCATGTAACACCAGTGGTTCACACTGACAAGAGACCTTTCCCCTGACTGTGGGGGAAAAAATCTTTAAGATGTGTAAAGGTCTTAAATTCAATGGTCATAATTTAACATCAACCCGTTCCCATGGGGGAGAAGGTATTCAGCTGTTCTGTGTGTGGGAAGGTATTCACTTGGGGATCCAGCCTAATGTCAGACAAACGTCTTCATCATCGGGAGAGAAGCGTTGTCTGCTCTGTTTGGGAAGGAATAAACATCCCAGTTCAGCCGAATGTCAACCGTTGAGTTGACACTGGAGAGAGAGCAATCATCTGCTCTGTGTGTGGGAAGGGGTTTATTAAATCAGCAAAGCCTCAAATACACAAGTGTGGCCATACTAGAGAGAGAGAGAGAGAGAGAGACTGTCCGCCTGCACTGAGTGTAGGAAGGGACTCACTTAGTCATCTGGACTCAGTGAACACCAACACATTCCCACCTTTTCCCTGCTCCTTGTGTGGGAAGGGGTTCTCTTGGTTCTCCAATCTCAGCAGCTATGGCTTTGTTCACATCAATGAGAGAACATGTCAATGCTCTGACTGTGAGAAGAGCTTTATGAGGAGCAATGATTTGATGAAACACCAACAAACAATTTGTGGGAAGGGCCGTTCACCTGCACTGTGTGTAGCGAGGGATTCAATTATTCATCCCCACACGTGACACTCCAGTTAGGGGGAAACAGTTTAGCTGAGTTGGTTTGCAGAGCAGTGTGATGTGAACAGCGTGGGTTCAATTCCCTTTACCAGTTTGGGGTAACCATGAAGGACTCTTGTTCTCAAAATTCTTCTCTTGCCTGAGGTCTGAGGGCCCTCTGGTCAAATCACCATGAGTTGCTTCTCTCTGTAATGAAGAGATCAGCCCCTATGGTCTGGGAAGACTATGGTGACACACACACATTCCAGTGGGGTAACATGTGATCGTACTCTGCTGTTATTGTATCCAGAACTGGGCTGTGTTCATTCTGTCAGCAGTGGTTTACTTCATTGGATGTGAATTGTCTCTTTAATTGAACTGGTGTTTAATTGTTCAGGTATAAATCACATCAAAAACACAGTATTTCCCCTGATTTCTCTCCAGTGAGATGAGACCGATCGATATCCATTTCCTTCCCTGTTCTTGGGTCTTTTATTCATTGCTAAGGCTTGATTTGTATTTATAAATGTATTTTCACACATTCAGGATTTCTGAATGTGCTTCATAGCAACTGATGTCCTTGTGAGGTGGAGTCACTGTTGTGGGAGATATAGCAGCTGTACATCTCTAAGGGTCTATTTAGGGCTCCCCTTCCCTGCACCAACTCTCCCATTTACCAATCCCACACAAATCCGGGAATGGCACCAAGTCTCCCATTGAGGTTATCCTGCCCCAGTCCTCCCACTAAGAATTTAATGGCACCTGCATGAATTCGCCAATTATTGTTGCCCTGCATCAATTCCTTCCATTTAGTTGTTCCCTGACACACATCTTCCACGTATGGGTGCCCTGCTGAATTGTTTTCATTTAATGATGCACTGAACTGAATCTCCAATTTACCGATGCTTGCAACATTTCTTCTTTTTATTGATTCCCTGCCCCTATTCCCAATTTAGACATGCTCTGCTACAATTTTCCAATATATTGGCACTCTCACCAATTTTCGAATGTAATGGCACTGTGCACCAGATCTCCCATTTATTGTTTCCCCCAAATCTCCCATTTACTCATATCCCTATACCAATCCTTCCACTTACTGATGCCCGAGCCCGATTCTACCATTTAAGGGTGCGCTACTCTAATTCTCCCATTTACTGCTGCCATGCACCAATTCTCTAATTTAGCTCCACTGTGCACCAGGTCTCTCATTGACTGATGACCCGCACCATTCTCCAATTTTGTGTTGATTAGCACCATTTCCCCCAATTACTGATGTCCTGACTGTCTTACACCCCTCATCATACTGACTGATGCCATCCCCCCCATTCACTTCTTCCACGTACGGGTGCCCTGCTGAATCGTTTCCATTTAGTGATGCACTGAACTGAATCTCCAATTTACCAATGCTTGAAACATTTCTTCTTTTTATTGATTCCCTGCCCCTATTCCCTGCCCCTGCCCCAATGTAGACATGCTGTACTCTAATTTTCTACTGTATTGATACTCAGACCAGTTTTCCAATATAATGCAATCTCCCATTTATTGGTTCTCACCAAATCTCCCATTTACCCATATCCTTGTACTAATTTTCTCATTGAGCCCGACTCGACCACTGAAAGATGCACCACTCTAATTCCCCCATTTACTGTTGTCATCCACCAATTCTCGAATTGAGCTCCACTGTGCACCAGGTCTCTCATTTACTGATGGCCCGCATCAATTCTCCAATTCTTTGTTGCCTAGCACCATTTTCCTCAATTACTGACGTCCTGAACAAGTTCTCCATTCAGTTTTGTCTTACACCAATCCTCATATTGACTGATGCCCTCGCCCAAACTCCACCAAATCTCCTATTTACTCATATCCCCGTACTAATTCTTCCATTTACTGATTCTACCATTTAAGGGTGCGCTACCCTAACTCTCCCATTTACTGTTGTCATGCACCAATTCTCTAATTTAGCTCCACTCTGCACCAGGTCTCTCATTTACTGATACCCCACACCAATTCTCCAATTCCGTGTTGCTTAGCACCATTTCCCCCAATTACTGATGTCCTGAACAGGTTCTCCATTCAGTGTTGCCTTACTCCAATCCTCATACTGACTGATGCTCTCGCCCAATTTAGGGGTGCCCTACTCTAAATCTCCCAAAATGTATTGTCCTATCCCAATTCTCCCATTTAGTGCAACACAGCATAAGTCATCTATTTAGTGCTGAACTGCACTGATTCACCCATTATCTGATGCCCTGCTGCCCTAAAATGCTCACATTTCGATAAGCCCTTTCCAAATTTTTCCATTTAGTTGTTCCTTGCAATGATTCTCCAATTTAGTGGAGAACTGCCGGAATTCTTAAATTTAGGTGTGGACAAGTTGGATCGAAAGGTCTGTTTCCGTGCTGTACATCTCTTAGGCTGTAATTAGTGCTCCGCTTCCCTGCACCAATTCTCCCATTTACCAATTCTGGACTAATTTGGGAATTTCACCAACTCACCCACTGAGGTTATCCTGCCCCAGTCCTCCCACTTAGAATTTAATGGCACCTGCATGAATTCTCCAATTATTGTTGCCCTACATCAATTCCTTCCATTTAGTTATTCCCTGATACACATCCTCCACGTACGGATGCACTGCTGATTTTTTTTTCATTTCCCGATGCTTGCAACGTTTCTTCTTATTATTGAATCCCTGGCCCCTATTCCCCAATTTAGACATGCTCAGCTCCAATTTTCTAATACATTGGCACTCCCACCAATTTTCTAATATAACGGCACTGTGCAACAGATCTCCCAATTATTGTTTCCAACAAATCTCCCATTTACTCATATCCCTGTACTAATCCTTCCATTCACTGGTGCCCGACCCTGATTCTACCATTTAAGGGTGCGCTACTCTAATTCTCCCATTTCCTGGTGCCATACACCCATTCTCTAATTCAACTCCACTGTGCACCAGGTCTTCCATTCAGTATTTCCCTGCAACAAATCTCCCATTTAGTAGTCTGCTGCCAGAATTCTCTAATCTTGGAGATCCCTGCATCATATCTCCAGATTACCAAGGAATTGCCTACACATATTCTCCCCTCAGAGGGGAACTGCATCAACTCCCCAAATTTGTGGTGCACTCTACTGAATTGGGACCAGCAATCCTTTGCAACATTTGTCCTATTTACTGATTCACTGCCTGTGTTCCCACATTTGCTCCAATTCTCGAAGTTATCAGCACCCTGCACCAGGTCTCTCATTTACTGTTACCCCACACCAATTCTCCAATTCAGTGTTGATTAGCACCATTTCCCCCAATTACTGATGTCCTGAACAAGTTCTCCATTCAGTTTTGCCTTACCCCAATCCTCATACTGACTGATGCTCTCGCACAATTTAGGGGTGCCCTACTCTAAATCTCCCAAAATGTATTGTCCTGTCCCAATTCTCCCATTTAGTGCAACACAGCAAAACTCACCATTTAATGCTGAATTGCTCTAATTCACCCATTATCTGATGCCCAGTTGCAAATTCTCACTTTTCGATAAGCCCTATTCCAATTTTCCATTTAGCAGTTTCTTGCAATGATTCTCCAGTTTAGTGGGGAGCTGCTAGAATTCCTAAATTTTGGGGTGGACAAGTTGGATTGAAGGATCTGTTTCCGTGCTTTACATCTCTGAGGCTGTAATTCGTGCTCCGCTTCCCTGCACCAATTCTCCCATTTACCAATCCTGCACTAATTCGGGAATTTCACCAACTCACCCATTGAGGTTATCCTGCCCCAGTCCTCCCACTTAGAATTTAATGGCACCTGTATGAATTCTCTAATTATTGTTGCCCAACATCAATTTCTTTCATTTAGCTGTTCCCTGATACACAGCTTCCACGTATGGGTGACCTGCTGACTTTTAAATTTCATTTAGTGATGCACTGAACTGAATCTCCAATTTACCGATACTTGCAACATTTCTTTTTATTGATTCCCTTGCCCCTATTCCCCAATTTAGACATGGTCTGCTCCAATTCTCCAATATGTTGGCACTCCCACCAACTCTCCAATGTAATGGCATTCTGCACCAGATCTGCCATTTACTAATTCCCCCAAATCTCCCATTTACTCATATCCCTGTACCAATCCTTCCATTTACTGGTGCCTGAGCCCGATTCTACCATTTAAGGGTGCGCTACTCTAACTCTCCCATTTACTGTTGCCATGCACCAATTCTCTAATTTAGCTCCACTCTGCACCAGGTCTCTCATTTACTGATACCCCACACCAATTCTCCAATTCAGTGTTGCTTAGCACCATTTCCCCCAATTACTGATGTCCTGAACAAGTTCCCCACTCAGTTTTGCCTTACACCAATCCTCATACTGACTGATGCCCTCGCCCAATTTAGGGGTGCCCTACTCTCATTCCCACGTCAAGTATTGTCCTGTCCCAATTCTCCCATTTAGTGCTACACTGCACCATTTCTCCCATTTACTGCTGAATTCAAATTCTCCATTTGGTGCTAACTGCACCAATTTGCCATTATCAGATGCCCCGTTCCAAATTCTCTAATTTCGATAAGCCCTTGTCCAATTCTTCCATTTAGTATTCCCGTGGAATGATTCTCCAATTTCGTGGAGTGCTGCCAGAATTCTAAAATTGAGTCACAGACAAGTTGGAGTGAAGTGTCTGTTTCCATGTTGTCCATCTCTATGATTGTATGACTATGTTTATGGCTCAGCTGCTCTGCACCATTTCTCCCATTTACCAATCCTGCACAAATCCTGAAACTGCACCAATTCTCCCATTGAGTATTATCCTGCCCAATATAAAGGCACCTGCATGAATTTTCCAATTATTAATGTCCTCCATCAATTCCTTCCATTTAACGCTTCCCTGAAACGCTTCTTTCACGTACGGATGCCCTGCTGAATTGTTTTCATTTAGTGATGCACTGAACTGAATCTCCAATTTACCGATACTGGCAACTTTTCTTCTTTTTATTGATCCTCAGGCCACTATTCCCCAATTTAGACATGCCCTCCTCCACTTTTTTAATATATTGACACTCACACCAGTTTTCCGATGTAACGGCCCTGTGCACCGAATGTCCCATTTATTGATTCCCACCAAATCTCCCATTTACTCATACCCCTGTACTAATCCTTCCATTTACTGGTGCCCGAGCCCGATTCTACCATTTAAGGGTGCGCTACTCTAATTCTCCCATTTCCTGGTGCCATACACCCATTCTCTAATTCAACTCCACTGTGCACCAGGTCTTCCATTCAGTATTTCCCTGCAACAAGTCTCCCATTTAGTAGTCTGATGCCAGAATTCTCTAATCTTGCGATCCCTGCATGAAATCTCCAAATTACCGATTCAAACACATAACTTCCCTTTAGTGGTTAACTTCACCAACTCCCCCATTTTGTGGTGCACTGTATTGAATCTCCACCACTAATCCTTTGCAGCATTTGCCCTATTTACTGATTCACTGCCCGTGTTCTCCCATTTGCTCCAATTCCCGAAGTTATCAGCACCCTGTACCAGGTCTCTCATTTACTGATACCCCACACCAATTCTCCAATTCAGTGTTGCTCAGCACCATTTCACCCAATTCCTGAAGTCCTGAACCAGTTCTCCTCACAGTGTTGCCTTACACCAATCCTCATACTGACTGATGTCCTCGAACAATTTAGGGGTGTCCAACTCTAAATCTCCCATCAAGTATTGTCCTGCCCGAATTCTCCCATTTAGTGTTACACTGCACCAATTCTCCAATTAACTGATGCCCTGTTACAATTCTCACATTTCGATAAGCCCTTGCCCAATTCTCCCAGTAAGTAGTTCCTTGCAGTGATTCTCCAATTTAGTGGAGCACTACCAGAATTCTTAAATTGTGGCATGGACAAGTTGGACCGAAGTACCTGTTTGTGTGTTGTAAATCTCTATGATTGTATGACTCTATTTATGGCTATTTCCCCCATTTCCCAATCCTGCACACATCCTGGAACTGCACCAACTCTCCCACTGAGTGTTATCCTGCCCCAGTTCTCCCAATTCGAATTTAAATGGCACCTGCATGAATTCTCCAATTAATGATGCCCTGCATTTTTTTTCATTTAGTGACGCACTGATCTGAATCTCCAGTTAACTGATACTTGCAACACTTCTTTTTATTGAAGGTAGAAGACAGAGGGTGGTGGGGGAGGGTTGCTTTTCAGACTGGAGGCCTGTGACCAGCGGTGTGGCACAAGGATCGGTGCTGGGCCCACTGTTATTTTGTCATTTAGATAAATGATTTGGATGTGACCAAAGGACGAATGGATAGTACGTTTGCAGATGACAGTAAAATTGGAGGTGTCTTGGACAGTGAAGATGGTTACCTCAGAGTACAATGGGATCTTGATCAGATGGGCCAATGGGTTGAGGAGTGGAAGATGGAGATTAATTCAGACAAGTCTGAGGTGCTGCATTTTGGAGAAGCAAAAGAGAGCAGGACCTATTCACTGAATGGACAAGGTACTGGGGTGTTGCTAAACAAATGGACCTGGAGTGCACCTTTATAGATCATTGAAGGTGGACTAACATTTCGATAGGATAATGAAGAAGGCATTTGGAACTTTTGTCTTTATTGCTCAGTTAATTGTGTAAAGATGTTGGGAGGTCATGTTGTGGTATTGGTTCGGCCACGTTTGGTATATAATGTGCAATTCTGGACTCCCTCCTATCAGAAGGGTGTTGTGAAACTTTAAAGGTTTCAGAAAAGATTTACGAGCATGTTGCCAAAGTTGGAAGGTTTGTGCTGGAGGTTAAGACTGTATAGGTTGAGGTGATTATCCCTGGAGCGTCAGTAGCTGAGGGGTAATGTAATAGAGGTTCCCAAAATCATGAAGGACCCTCAATAGGGTAAAAAGGCAAGATGATTGCCCTGGGGTGGGGGAGTCTAGAAGCAGATGGCATATGTTAAAGTTGAGAGGGGAAACATAAAAGGGACCAAAGGGGAACATTTTTCAAGCAGCGGGCACTGTGTGCATGAGCTGCCAGAGGAAGTAGTGGAGGCTGGTACAATTACAACATTTAAAAGGTATCTGGGTGGGTGTAGGAATTAAAAAGCCACACACACAGACCAAGTCCTGAACTATGGAAGCAACCACCCCAACACACACAAAAGTAGTTGTATCAAGACACTATTCAAAAGGGCCACAACACACTGCAGTACACCAGAACTGCAAAAAGAGGAAAAACACCTATACAATGTATTCGCCAAAAACAGATACCCCCACAATTTCATCAACAGATGCCTAAGGGAAAGACAACGGAATGAGGACATGCCACAACCCAAAGCCACACTATCATACATCAGTAGCATTTCCGAACTGACAGCCAGACTACTGCGACCACCAGGACTCATAACAGCACACACACCAACAGCCACGCTCAGACAACAACTCACCAGAACGAAGGACCCGATACCCAGCATGAGCAAAATCAATGTAGTGTACAAAATCCCATGCAAGGACTGCAGAAAACACTACATAGGACAAACAGGAAGACAGCTCACGATCCGCATCCATGAACATCAACTAGACATGAAACACACGACCAGCTATCCTTAGGAGCCACACACACAGATGACAAGCAACATGAATTCGACTGGGACAACACTACTATTATAGGACAAACCAAACAGAGAACAGCCAGGGAATTCCTAGAGGCATGACACTGATCCACAGATTCTGTCGACCTGGACCCAATATACCGGCCACTGCAGCAGACAATTGGAACTGACAACGGGAAGCGGCAGATCCAACTCACTATAAATGCCAGAGGAAACATCACAGAAACGCTTCACAGGAGGCTCCCAAGCACTGAGGATGTCACCTAGACAGGGGACGAAATGTCTGCAACACAAATTCCCAGCTCGGCGAACACAACCACAACAACGAGCACCCGAGCTACAAATTTTCTCACAAACTTTGAATTAAAAAGGGTTCAGAGAAACATGGGCCAAATTCTGACAAATAGGATGAGATTGACATCGGATATCAGTTCAGCATGGATGTGTTGGACTGAATGATTTGTTTCCGAGTTTATATTGCTCTGAGTGGGTTGAGCTCCGGATTGTAGATTTATGAAGCAGAAAATAAACTATGGTACAGAGTTAGACCGAGAAATCCTGGTGATCTCATCAGCTTTATCCTGTTTTCCTGATCCTTCTCCTTCAATCAATGCATTTTTTCCGATCCTCATTCAGAATTCCTGGAGCTCTGTAACTGGCCTGGAACAATGTGTTGAAAGTCCTATTACAGTCCACACGAGGTACCTTTCCCACTGCCCTGCTCCCACGGCCTGCAATGCTGCAGACTGAGCAGACAACCCGAAGCACAATGATGAGCTCCTTCTGGCCCACGGCCCTCCTTCTCACTGAATGAAGACAATCACCAGAAACAGAATCCAGCTCTTGTTTGAGCCTTGAATACCTGACTCTGTCTCACTGAGTGAAGATTGGACTCAGAAACAGAAATGAAATCAACTTCCTATCTGCATTGTGTCACTCTTTAAGATCTCTGTGTGTCTGAGTTCAGGTCATTTGATTGGAGACTGTGGATAGTGGGTCCCCAGTGAAATGGAAAGAATGGTGGAGGAGCTCACTGAGGGACATCTCTCAAAGTGAGAGTCAGAAAGATGGTATTCCGCATTGGAAGGGTTTAAGGGGAATTGATGGCTCAGAAAAATGTTATGCGGATGTTTGTAAAACTTAGGAACTCTGTTTTGAGGCTGGAGTTTATTTTATCCTTGTATAGATTTGACACATTAATCCCCCCTCCCCACCACTACAGAAGCTGTTGGAACTGTTCAGTGTTTCCAGCGGCTTCTGTAATTATTTCAGGTTCCTGACGGGAGCAGTCTCTCACTTTTCGAACAAAACAAACCCATCCTTGTGCTGTACCCAATATTTCAATAAGAAATGGGAAGCAGCAGAGGGGAAAGCTTCCGAGATGCCGAGCAATGCTGCCCGGTTCCACACTGCAATTCACAGGAACCATCGCCAGGAAAAACAAGGCGCAATCTGACAGATCTGGTTATATCCCGGGTGCTTTCCTTCAAAGGACTGTTTACAAACCACGACACTGTGATAGCCGGGAATCGAACCTGGGTCAACTGCTTGGAAGGCAGCTCTGCTCCCCACTATCCCACCATCACCCTGCTCCCAACTCCCTCCCCATTCCCAAACACACTTAACAAGGCCGTGATCATCACCAACTGGATTGGGGCTGAAATCCAAATCAGAAATTGCTGGGGAATCTCAGCAGGTCTGACAGAGTCTTAGAGTGAAGCGCTGTCTCCCCATCTCAGTCCCAAATAACCTGCCCCTTACCCTGAGAGGGTGGTAATCAAACCCGAATGAACTGCGGATGCTGTAACATTAACGCTGATTTCTCTGCACAGATGCTGCCCGACCTGCTGAGCTTTTCCAGCAACTCCTGAGACTGTGTTATCGTGTTTCAGATTCCCAGACCCACAGGATTAATTTCTCAGCATCTCCCCTCTCAAGCCTCTTCACAATCTGAGACATTCCAATGAAACCACATTTTAATTTACTAGAATATCGACCCAATTTATTCAGATACTCAGCCCTGGAGCACACGGGTCCCAAATACTGAGCTTTATTTTGTGATTCATTCATGTGTTTGGATCATTGCCGCTGGGTCCCCACGGATTGCTCAGATTTAATTGCTCTGGTGAAGGTGACGGTGAGTTATTGCCTTGAACTGCTGCCATTTATTTGGGGCAGATAAACCCACAATGATGTAAGGGAGGGAGTTCCAGGATTTCCAACCAATGGCACTTGTGGGACTGAGATGTTTTTCCAAGCCAGGGTGGGGAGTGGCTTGATGTGGAATTGTCACCTGGTGGTGTTCCCGTGGATCTGCTGTGTTCAGCATTCCACATGATAGTGCCGTGGGTCTGGAAGCTGCTCTGGAAGGAACCTTGAGGAATTCCTACAGAGCATCTTGTCTCAGCTGAACTATCCCAGTCAGGCACATGAGCACTAATCCTGTAATCCATCTCTGAGAATGTAATAGCAGGTGGGACCCACCCTGCCCCCCTAATGTGACCATGTTTGGGAAACCTCGGAGAGTCCAATCTCATTCATTCCATCTCGGCGTTTTTCCCCGTTTAAGATTGCTTTCAAAGTGCAACAGTGCGATGGCAGGGGTTCGAGCCCGGGTTAACTGCTGGGAAGGAGACATATCCAACCCCTTCCCAGTAATTGGCAAGGTATTCCCAAGGCCGTGATCAGGACCAATTGGATTGGGACTGAAATCCAAACAGAAACTGCTGGGGGAGCTCAGCAGGTCTGACAGCATCAGCATCAGATCCCTTCAGTTCTGAAGGACAATCCCTGGACTCGAGAGGTTCACTCGGATTTCTCCCACAAATGAGGCCGCTCCCACTAATTCCCACCAGTAATTTCTGTGTTATCTGTCAGCTCTCCAGGATCTGCAGTTCCTTGTTTTAAATACAGTAGATGTTGACCAACCGAAGGGGATATTGGGTCAGGTGACGGTCTACCTCATTTATTGGGGCAGATGTCAAGGAGCATCTTAAACAGGAGAGGGATCGGGGGGGGGAATTGGAGCCGTTTAGAGAGAGAGTACAGAAGGTAAGACAGCTCAGCTCAAAGCACGGCACTTAATGCTGCCCCGATTAAAATATTGAAGATGGCAGAGGGGCAGATGAGCTGAGACAGGGTGGGAGCTGGGAGATATTGATGATGTGGAAGGACAGTGTGTGTATCTGATCACATTCTGTCAGTCTGACTAATAGCAGTCATTCCTGACACTGGATTCACTGAGGGGTGAAGGGTCAGTGAACAGAGCGGACTATCCCTGTTATTCTGTTCCTGACTCTCCAGCTCCCGCTCTGTTAGTGACCTCTCAGTCTCCCGGGAAATGGGCTGTTTCCCAATTGTGCCGGATTCCTAGCCTTTATCCTTGGCCGAGCTGAGAGTTGATGGTCTCAGGAATATCATTCCCAAATGACTCCTGTCCAAGATAATCCCGATGAATGTGTCTGTGTATCATCCATTAATCTGTAAACATCATTGCTCAGGGCTGGAGGGACATGGATTGATGACATTGAGGATGTTATGAACCAGACCAAACTCCTCTGCCTTAAGGAAATGGTCTCGACCCCTTTTCCTGATTTCCTGAAGGGAAGTGTAAGGCGTTACAATGTGATTGGTCAAACTGCCAGGCTGGAATCAAAACACACTTTACTCCACACTGTCGTTGGGACACAAACATAAGGAAGAAAGATTGGACAAACCGAACTCGATTGGAAAACTTAACTAAATGAAACGTTATTTAACTACTCAACAGCAACTGCTCAAATATAGTCACATTCCACAAACCACACAATCCTACTACCTGAAGAATACTGTGAAAATTGAAAAGATTCAGAAAAGATTTATAAGGATGTTTGTAAAGTCAGTGTTTCTGATTGCTTTGAGGCTGGAGTTTAGAGTCACAGAGTCATAGAGATGTACAGCATGGAAACAGACCCTTCGGTCCAACCTGTCCATACCGACCAGATATCCCAACACATATCTGGTCCCACCTGCCAGCACCCAGCCCATATCCCTCCAAACCCTTCCTATTCATATACCTATCCAAATGCCTCTTAAATGTTGCAATTGTACCAGCCTCCACCACATCCTCTGGCAGTTCATTCCATACATGTACCACCCTCTGCGTGAAAAGGTTGCCCCTTTGGTCTCTTTTATATCTTTCCACTCTCACCCTAAACCTATGCCCTCTAGTTCTGGACTCCTCGACCCCAGGGAAAAGACTTTGTCTCTTTACCCTATCCATGCCCCTCATGATTTTGTAAACCTCTATAAGGTCACCCCTCAGCCTCCGACATTCCAGGGTAAACAGCCCCAGCCTGTTCAGCCTCTCCCTGTAGCTCAGATTCTCCAATCTTGGCAACATCCTTGTAAATCTTTTCTGAACCCTTTCAAGTTCCACAACATCTTTCCGATAGGAAGGAAACCAGAATTCCATGCAATATTCCAACAGTGGCCTAACCAATGTCCTGCACAGCTGCAACATGACCTCCCTACTCTTGGACTCACTACTTTGACTGATAAAAGAAAGCATACCAAACGCCTTCTTCACTATCCTATCGACCTGCGACTCCACTTTCAAGGAGCTATGAACCTGCACTCCAAGGTCTCTTTGTTCAACAACACTCCCTAGGACCTTACCATTAAGTGGATAAGTCCTGCTAAGATTTGCTTTCCCAAAATGCGCACCTCAATTTATCTGAATTAAACTCCATCTGCCACTTCTCAGCCCATTGGCCCATTTGGTCCAGATCCTGTTGTAATCTGAGGTATCCCTTTTTGCTGTCCACTACACCTGCAATTTTGGTGTCATCGGAAAACTTTGGATGTTATGCTCACATCCAAATCATTTATGTAAATGACAAAACATTATTTTATCCTTGTGTAGATTTGACACATTAACCCTCCCTCCCCAACACTACAGAAGCTGTTGGAACTGTTCAGTGTTTCCAGCGGCTTCTGTAATTATTTCAGGTTCCCTGTTCAGGAATTGTCACCTGGTGGTGTTCCCGTGTATCTGCTGTGTTCAGCATTCCACATGATCGTGCCGTGGGTCTGGAAGCTGTTCTGGAAGGAACCTTGGGGAATTTCTACAGAGCATCTTGTCTCAGCTGAAATATCCCAGTCAGACACTTGAGCAATAATCCTGTAATCCATCTCTGAGAATGTCATAGCAGGTGGGAGCCACCCTGTCCCCCTAATGTGGCCATGTTTGGGAAACCTCGGAGAGTCCAATCTCATTCATTCCATCTCGGCATTTTTCCCCGATTAAGATTGCTTTCAAAGTGCAACAGTGCGATGGCAGGGGTTCGAGCCCGGGTTAACTGTTGGGAAGGAGACACGTCCAACCCTTTCCCAGTAATTGGCAAGCTATTCCCAAGGCCGCGATCAGGACCAATTGGATTGGGACTGAAATCCAAACAGAAACTGCTGGGGGAGCTCAGCAGGTCTGACAGCATCAGCATCAGATCCCTTCAGTTCTGAAGGACAATCCCTGGACTCTAGAGTTTCACTCGGATTTCTCCCACAAATGATACCCCTCCCACTAATTCCCACCAGTAATTTCTGTGTTATCTGTCAGCTCTCCAGGATCTGCAGTTCCTTGTTTTAAATACAGTAGATGTTGACCCACCGAAGGGGATATTGGGTCAGGTGAGGGTCTACCTCATTCATTGGGGAAGATGTCAAGGAGCATCTTAAACCGGAGAGGGATCAGGGGGGAATTGGATCCATTTAGAGAGAGAGTACAGAAGGTAAGACAGCTCAGCTCAAAGCACGGCACTTAATGCTGCCCCGATTAAAATATTGTAGATGGCAGAGGGGCAGATGAGCTGAGACAGGGTGGGAGCTGGGAGATATTGATGATGTGGAAGGACAGTGTGTGTATCTGATCACATTCTGTCAGTCTGACTAATAGCAGTCATTCCTGACACTGGATTCACTGAGGGGTGAAGGGTCAGTGAACAGAGCGGACTGTCCCTGTTATTCTGTTCCTGACTCTCCAGCTCCCACTCTGTTAGTGACCTCTCAGTCTCCCGGGAAATGGGCTGTTTCCCAATTGGGCCGGATTCCTGGCCTTTATCCTTGGCCGAGCTGAGAGTTGATGGTCTGAGGAATATCATTCCCAAATGACTCCTGTCCAAGATAATCCCGATGAATGTGCCTGTGTATCCTCCATTAATCTGTAAACATCATTGCTCAGGGCTGGAGGGACATGGATTGATGACACTGAGGATGTTATGAACCAGACCAAACTCCTCTGCCTTAAGGAAATGGTCTCGACCCCTTTTCCTGATTTCCTGAAGGGAAGTGTAAGGCGTTACAATGTGATTGGTCAAACTGCCAGGCTGGAATCAAAACACACTTTACTCCACACTATCGTTGGGACACAAACATAAGGAAGAAAGATTGGACAAACCGAACTCGATTGGAAAACTTAACTAAATGAACATTATTTAACTATAAACAGCAACTGTTCGGATATAGTAACATTCCATAAACCACACAATTCTGGTCTTTCTGCTATCGGGAGGATGGTGTGAATCTTGTGAAGATTCAGAAAAGATTTACAAGGATGTTTGCAGAGTCAGGATTTCTGATTGATTTGAGGCTGGAGTTTATTTTATCCTTGTATAGATTTGACACATTAACCCTCCCTCCCCACCACTACAGAAGCTGTTGGAACTGTTCAGTGTTTCTGTAATTATTTCAGGTTCCTGACGGGAGCAGTCTCTCACTTTTCGAACAAAACAAACCCATCCTTGTGCTGCACCCAATATTTCAATAAGAAATGGGAAGCAGCAGAGGGGAAAGCTTCCGAGATGCCGAGCAACGCTGCCTGGTTCCACACTGCAATTCACAGGAACCACCGCCAGGAAAAGCAAGGAGCAATCTGACAGACCCATTTTACCACAGAATGAAAGATTTATTTCCTCGATTTATCCCAGTGCCTTACCTTTAAAAGGCTGTATACAAACCACAACACTGTGATAGCCGGGAATCGAACCCGGGTCAACTGCTTGGAAGGCAGCTCTGCTCCCCACTATTCCACCATCACCCTGCTCCCAGCTCCCTCCCCATTCCCAAACACACTTAACAAGGCCGTGATCATCACCAACTGGATTGGGGCTGAAATCCAAACATACACATCCTCTGTATCTAACCCAGTGATGGAGCGATCCTGATTGAGTTTGATGTGAACAGGATGGGGGAATTGGGAGATTTAATCAGTACCTAACGCCGAGCTCAAAATGGCCTGGGAATTTGAAATGCTGCAGTGTAGAGGGAGATTTACTCTGTATCTGACCCCATTCTCTACCTGTCCTGGGGATTTAAATGGGGACAGTTTAATGGGAGCTTTACGTTGTCAGGAACCCTGTGCTCCCTCTGCCCTGGGAGTGTTTGCTGGGAACACTGTCTAACCTCTGTGATATGGATCCTATGAAGATTGATGGGAGACAGTGTAAATGGAATTGTCAGGGTCCAATTCCTTCACGTGGATGAGAGAAGATGAGAAAAAATGATCCCAGTGGGACTGAAGGGTCAGTAACAGAATGAAGACACCATTGGCTCAGAGACAGGAGACAGGATAGAGGGGAATGAGGGTTTCAGACTGGAGGGAGCTACAGGCACATACAAGTTGGGAACTGTTTTCAGTAAAAGGCAATTGATCCCAGGTCACTGCAGAGTGTAAGAATCTGATGCCTTTCCCTCACTATCCTCCTCCAATCCCTGGGAAGATCTGCTCCCACACCATGTTCCATCCTAACTGCTGACTGTGTTAGATACATTAATACATTGGGGATGGGCAGGGGGTGCTTTTAACCCTGGGACCTTGCTGTGTAACTTGCCTTCAAAATACTCTCGCTTCCCCTTTCAACTAATCTTTTCTCTCTTTTATCCCGAGGAACTTTGGAAAGCTGCAACGTGAAGATCCAAAATGTTCGAGTCCAGGAAAGAACAACCTCCAGAGGGGGAGCACGGGCCTGAGGCCTAAGGCCTGGTCGACAGTCTGCACCCCGTGGGGGCCCACAGTGAGTTGTGTGTTTATTTACCCCGAGGTTTAATCTCCTCTGGGGGACCCTGGGTTTTAGGGGCCTCTGGGTAACTGGCTCCTGTCAGATTGTGGCCCTGTCATTTTTAAAACAGATTTGAAGCCTGGGACTGAAGTATGTCAATTCCCAGGATCTGAGAGGCAGGACTGCCCTCGGGGGGAATTAAAACCCAAATGATCTAACACTCTCTGAAGACGTCTCATAAAGTCAGAGTGATGTGGGTTATCGAGAGGGCAGGATGAGAAAATTCAACAGTGAGAGAAAGAGAGTGAGAGAAACACTTAAAAAAATGAAAGAGCTGGAGAAACAGAAGGGGAGAGAGAGGGAGAGGCATTTTGAGATTGTGAAGTCGCTGCAATGTTTGATTCTGGGGTGACAGGAAATAATTAAACTGAAGCAGCGTCACAGAGGGGAGAAATGGTCAGAGTAATTAGCTGCTGCTGCATTGTAGCATGTGGGATCTTGCTGTGCACCAACTCCCCCAATACTACCATTGCAGGCAGTGAGTGTTTTAATCAGCTAACCTATCATTTCAAAATTTTTCCAAGGCTTTAGCATAAAAATGCAGCTCATTGCCCGATATATTTGTGTTTGGATGTTGCTGAGAGATTGCCTGTGTCACTGAGAGAGGAAAATCTGGGATCTTGCTGTGCAATCATTCTGTAATGATTTTCCTCTTTTCAACTAATGCTGTCTCTTTCCTCCCACAGGCCACTTGAAGATTCAAAGAGAGAAACTTTAAGATCAGGAGACCTTTGAACAACAACTTTCTCCAGAGGGGACACAGTCTGAGGCCTGAGGCCTGGTCGATAAGCTGCACTGTGTGGGCGGGATTCTGTGTTTATTTACCTCAAGGGTTAATCTCATTTTGGGGACCCTGGGTTTTAGAGGCCTCTGGTTAATTGGCTCCTGTTGGACTGTGGCCCTGTTGGTTTTAAAACAGGTTTGAAGCCTGGGGTTAAAGTAACCGGGGCCCTGGGATTTGACACCAACACATCAATCCCCAGTGAGTGTCTGACAGACAGGGCTCCCTCAAAAAGGGAATGAAAACTATAAATGAGAAACTCTACCCAAAGACTTGTTCTAATATCAGAGTAATACTACTTGTGGGATCTTGCTGTGTCTCAAACCACTTACAGAGTGGCCTACATTGCAGCAAGGGTGACCAAATGTGATAATCCCATAAATAAGACCCAGGTTGGCCCAATCCCTGAGTATCTGAAGGGGATCTCTCTCTATCTCTCTCTCTCTCTCTCTCTCTCTCTCTCTCTCTGTCCCCTCTCTCACACCCTCTCCAGCTTCTTTTTGTTGATATTTTAAACAAATAAAACCATCCCACACACAGCAATGTGACTCGTGGGTATTTGAAGTGGGGGAGATGGAAATATTTTGCAGCACAAGGTGATTGTTTTTGAGACAAAGGGGTAAAAAAAGACAAGATGCAGACAAAGACAGAGAGTGTGTGTGGGACGGAGGGAGTGATAGAGAGATAAGATGTGTCTTTGTAGCTGGGCTGGGAAAGGGAGACAGGATCTGGGGGAGTGGGGAGAGAACGGGACTCTCCAATATCCCATCATCGCCCAGCTCCAATCACTTCCTTCTAGAAAGTACCATCCACACAATTAAATCCTGGGATGGAGGGGCTGATTTTTAAAAAAACAAAACAGGAGTCTCAAAGATATCCACAGCCTCTTGTTGGACAGAAAGTGGGATTGGAGCACATTCTGGAGCAGGAAGGGAGTCCCCTGTGGGATCTCCCTGTGCGTCAATGGCCCACAGCATTGCTGGCACAGAGACTGCTGGGAAACTGTTTATCAGAGGGAATATTGTCAAATATAAATGTTGCAATCTTTTAAAAGGTAAGATAAAGATTACCATGTACAAGGTTAAATCAGAGAAAGGGAAAAAGGTTAGAGATGGAGAAGGGGAGGGTGGAGAGAGAGAGAGAGAGAGCAAGCGAGTGCATAGAGAAGAAAGAAAGTGGGAAGTGGTTTGAATTTGTCGAACAGCAGGATCTCTGTCATCCTGAAGCCAGAATTGAACCCTCAGCCAGCATCAGTGAAACACACAATCTGTCTGTGTTCCCACTGCTACTTGTGGGATCTTGTTGTGTCTGAAGGGACTGAAGGGTCAGTAACAGAATGAAGACACCATCGGCTCAGAGACAGGAGACAGGATAAAGGGGAATGAGGGTTTCAGACTGGAGGGAGCTACAGCCACATACAAGTTGGGAACTGTTTTCAGTAAAAGGCAATTGATCCCAGGTCACTGCAGAGTGTAAGAATCTGATGTCTTTCCCTCACTATCCCCCTCCAATCCCTGGGAAGATCTGCTCCCACACCACGTTTTACTGTTGACTGTGTTCGATATTTTGATACATTGGGGATGGACGGGGGGTGATTTTAAACCTGGGATTTTAAGCTTGCCTTCAAAATGCTCTCACTCCCCCTTTCACATGATCTTTTCTCTCTTTTATCCCGAGGAACCTTTGTTTGGAAAGCTGCAATGTGAAGATCCAGGAAAGAACAACCTCCAGAGGGGGAGCACGGGCCTGAGGCCTCAGGCCTGGTCGACAGGCTGCACCCTGTGGGGGCCCACAGTGAGTTGTGTGTTTATTTACCCCGAGGTTTAATCTCCTCTGGGGGGGACCCTGGGTTTTAGGGGCCTCTGGGTAACTGGTTCCTGTCGGATTGAGACCCTGTCATTTTTAAAACAGATTTGAAGCCTGGGGTTAAAGTAACTGGGGACTTGTGATTTATTACAAATATATGAATCCGCAGAAAATGTCTGACAGACCAGACTCCCCAAGAAGGGAATTAAAAACTTAAATGAGAAACTCTCCCCAAAGACTTGTTCTAATGTCAGAGTACTGTGGGATGTGTACAGACCTGGGTGATCAAATGTGATAATCGCCTAAATAAGACACAGGTTGGCCGGTTCAATTCAATTCCCTGAGTATCTGGGAGGGGATCTCTCTGTCTGTCTGTATGTCTCTCTCTCTCTCTATCTCTCTCTCTCTCTCTCTCTCTCTCTCTCTCTCTGTCCCCTCTCTCACACCCTCTCCAGCTTCTTTTGTTGATATTTTAAACAAATAAAACCGTCCCACACACAGCAATGTGACTCGTGGGTATTTGAAGTGGGGGAGATGGAAATATTTTGCAGCACAAGGTGATTGTGTTTGAGACAACGGGGTAAAAGAACACAAGATGCACAGAGAGAGAGTGTGGGAAGGAGCGAGTGATAGAGGGATAAGATGGAGGGGTGAAGGAGAGGAGGGGAGGGGGGGAAGGAGGGGGAGGAGGGAGGGTGGAAAGGAGAGGGGAAGGGGTGTAATGCGAGGTGGGGAAGGAGAGAGGGGTAAGGAGAGAGGTGGTGAGGAGAGGGGGGAAGGAAAGGGGAAGGAGAGGGGATGAAAGTAGAGATGGAGTAAGGTGAGGGGGAAGCAGAGGGGGGAAGGAGAGGGTGGGAAAGGGGGAGAAGGAGAGGGGAGAAGGAGAGGGGGGAAGGAGAGTGGGGGAAGGGGGTGGACAGAGAGAGGGTGAAAGTAGAGATGGGGTAAGGAGAGGGGGAAGAAGATATGGGAAGGGGAGATATGGGAAGATATGGGAAGGAGAGAGAGGGGTTTGAGAGTCGGGGGAAGGAGAGCGGGGGAAGGAGAGGGGGAAGAAGAGGGGGAATGGGGTGAAGGTGAGTAGGGGAAAGGGGGGAAGTAGAGGGAGAAGGAGGGGGAAGGAGAGGGGCAAGGAGACGGAGGCAGAGAGTGGAGAGGAGAGATGTCAGAAGGAGTTGGGGGAAAGAGTGAGGGAAAGAGTGTGGTAAGGAGAGGGGGGAAGGGTGGAAGGAGGGGGGGAAGGGCGAATGGAGAGGGAGTGAAAGAGAGGGGGAGGAGGGTTGTCAGAAGGAGATAGAGTGAAGGGGGGGCGAAGGAGAGGGCGAACGTAGATGTGGGGAAGGAGAGGGTGGAAGGAGAGAGGGGGGACGTAGAGAGTGGGGAAGGACAGAGGGGAGGAAGGAGTGAGGGGAAGTAGCGAGGGGGGGAAGTAGAGAGTGGGGAAGGACAGAGGGGATGAAGGAGCGAGGGGGGAAGGAGAGGGGCAAAAAAGAGGGGAGGGAAGGGGAGAGGGGAAGGAGAGAAGGGGGAAGGAGAGAAGGGGGAAGGAGAGAGAGGGGAGAAGGAGAGACCGGAATGAAGGGGGAATTAGAGAGGGGGAAAGGAGAGAGTGGGGAAGGACAGAGGGGTAGAAGGAGCAAGGGGGGAAGGAGACGGGGGCGAATGAGAAGAGGGGGAAGGGGAGAGGGAAGGAAGGGGAAGGAGAGAGGGGAGAAGGAGAGAGGGAAGGAGAGGGAAGGAGAGGGGGAAGGAGAGAGGGAAGGAAGGGGGAAGGAGAGAGGGGAGAAGGAGACGTGGGGAAGGAGAGGGGAAAGGAGAGGGGGGAAGGAGAGAGGATAAGGAATGGGGAAAGAGAGAGGGAGAAGGAAGAGGGAAGGAGAGGGGGAAGGAGACGGGGGCAAGTAGAGAGTGGGGAAGGACAGAGGAGTGGAAGGAGCAAGGGGAGAAGGAGACAGGGGGAATGAGAGGAGGGGGAAGGAGAGAGGGAAGGAAGGGGGGAAGGAGAGGGGGGAAGGAGAGAGGATAATGAATGGGGAAAGAGAGAGAGGGAGAACGAAGAGGGAAGGAGAGGGGGAAGGAGAGAGGGGGAGGAGAGAAAGGGGAAGGAATGGGGAAGGAGCGAGGGTGGAAGGAGAGAGGCGGTAAAGGAGAGAGGGGAAGGAAGGGGGAAGGAGAGAGGGGAGAAGGGGAGGGAGGAAGGAAGGGGGAATGAGAGCGGGAGAAGGAGACGGGGTAAGGAAGGGGAAAGGAGAGAGGGGAGAAGTAAGAGTGGAGAACGAGAGGGGGAAGGAGAGAGGTGGGAAAAAGGAGCAAGGAAGGGGGAGGAGGGAGGGGAAGGGGAGGCAGAAGGAGAGAGGGGAGAAGGAGAGAGGGGAGAAAGAAAGGGGGGGGAAGGAGAGAGGGGAGAATGAGAGAAGGGAAGGAGAGGGGCAATGAGAGAGGGGAGAATGAGGTGGGAAAGGAAGGAGGGAGAAAGAGAGATCAGAAGAAAGGGGAAAGGAGAGACGGGAAAAGGAGAGAGGGGAAGGAAGGGAGAAGGAGAGAGGGGAGAAGGAGGGGGTAAAGGTAGGGGGAAGGAGACAGGGGAGAAGGAGAGGGGGGTAAATGAAGGGGGTAGGAGAGAGGGGAAGGAAGTGGGAAGGAGAGGTGGAGAAAGAGAGAGGTGGGAAGGGGAGAGAGAGAAAGGACAGAGGGGAAGAACTGGCGAAGGAGAGAGGGGAGAAGGAGAGAGGGGCGAAGGAGACGGGGGAAGGAGAGGGGCAACGAGAGAGGGGAGAAGGAGGGGGGTAAAGGAAGGGGAAAGGAGACAGGGGAGAAGGAGAGAGGGGAAGGAAGGGGGAATGAGAGAGTAGAGAACGAAAGGGGGAAAGGGGGGAGAAGGAGAGGGTGAAAGGAAGAGGGAGGAGAGAGGGGGGAAGGATAGAGGGGAGAGAAAGCAGGGGGCAGAAGAGAGGACAGAAGGAGAGCGGGGAAGGAAGTGGGAGGAGAGAGGGGAGAAGGAGAGGGGGTAAGGAAGGGAGAAGGAGAGAGGGGAGAAGGAGGGGGTAAAGGAAGGGGGTAGGAGAGAGGGGAAGGAAGGGGGAAGGAGCAGTGGAGAAAGAGAGAGGTGGGAAGGAGAGAGAGAGAAAGGACAGAGGTGAAGAACCGGCTAAGGAGAGAGGGGAGAAGGGGGGGGGGAGAAGGAGAGAGGGGAAGGAGGGGGCAACGAGAGAAGGGAGAAGGGGGGGCGAAGGAAGGGGAAAGGAGACAGGGGAGAAGGAGAGGGGCGTAATTGAAGGGGGTAGGAGAGAGGGCAAGGAAGTGGGAAGGAGAGGTGGAGAAATAGAGAGGTGGGAAGGAGAGAGAGAGAAAGGACAGAGGGGAAGAACAGGCGAAGGAGAGAGGGGAGAAGGAGAGAGGGGCGAAGGAGACGGGGGAAGGAGAGGGGCAACGAGAGAGGGGAGAAGGAGGGGGGTAAAGGAAGGGGAAAGGAGACAGGGGAGAAGGAGAGAGGGGAAGGAAGGGGGAATGAGAGAGTAGAGAACGAAAGGGGGAAAGGGGGAGAAGGAGAGGGTGAAAGGAAGGGGGAGGAGAGGGGGGGAAGGAAGTGGGAAGGAGAGGTGGAGAAAGAGAGAGGTGGGAAGGGGAGAGAGAGAAAGGACAGAGGGGAAGAACTGGCGAAGAAGAGAGGGGAGAAGGAGATAGGGGAGAAGGAGACAGGGAAGGAGAGGGGCAACGAGAGAGGGGAGAAGGAGGGGGGTAAAGGAAGGGGAAAGGAGACAGGGGAGAAGGAGAGAGGGGAAGGAAGGGGGAATGAGAGAGTAGAGAACGAAAGAGGGAGAGGGGGGAGAAGGAGAGGGTGAAAGATAGGGGGAGGAGAGAGGGGGGAAGGATAGAGGGGAGGGAAAGCAGGGGGCAGAATAGAGGACAGAAGGAGAGCGGGGAAGGAAGTGGGAGGAGAGAGGGGAGAAGGAGAGGGGGTAAGGAAGGAAGAAGGAGAGGGGGAGGAGTGGGGGAAGGAGAGACGGGAGAAGGAGAGGGGGTAAGGAAGGGAAGGAGAGAGGGGAGAAGGAGAGAGGGGGAAGGAAGGGGGAAGAAGATGGGGAGAAGAAGGGGGGAAGGAAGGGGGAAGGAGATGGGGGAAGGAAGGGGGAAGGAGATGGGGGAAGGAGATGGGGGAAGGAAGGGGGAAGGAGATGGGGGAAGGAAGGGGGAAGGAGATGGGCGGAGGAAGGGGGCAGGAGATGGGGGAAGGAAGGGGGAAGGAGATGGGCGGAGGAAGGGGGAAGGAGATGGGGGAAGGAAGGGGGAAGGAGATGGGGGAAGGAAGGGGGAAGAAGATAGGGGGAAGGAGAGGGGTGAAGGAAGGGGGAAGGAGATAGGGGGAGGAGATAGTGGGAAGGAGATGGGGAGGAAGGAGAGGGGAAGTAGATGGGGGGAAGGAAGATGGAAGGAGATGGGGGGAGGAAGGGTGAAGGAGATGGGGGAAGGAGATGGGGAAGGAGGGGGGAAGGAAGGGGGAAGGAGATGGGGGAAGGAGATGGGGGCAAGGAAGGGGGAAGGCGATAAGGGGGGAAGGAGGGGGCAAGGAGATAGGGGAAGGGGGAAGGAAGGGGGAAGGAGAGGGGAGGAAGGAGATAAGGGGGAAGGAGAGGGAGGAAGGAAATAGGGGGAAGGAGAGGGGGGAAGGAAGGGGGAAGGAGATGGGGAAGAAGAAGATTGGGGGGAGGAGATGGGGGGAAGGAGATGGGGGAAGGCGATGGGGGGAAGGAGAGGGGAAGGAGGGGGAAGGAGATGGGGGAAGGAGGGGGAAGGAAGGGGGAAGGAGATAAGTGGGAAGGAGATAGTTGGGAAGGAGATAGCGGGGTAGGAGATAGGGGGAAGGAGATGGGGCAAGGAGATAGGGGGGAAGGAGAGGGGAAGGAGATGGGGGAAGGAGATGGGGGAAGGAGGGGGAAGGAAGGGGGAAGGAGATGGGGAGGGAAGGAGGGCTGGGAAGGAAGGGGGAAGGGGGGAAGGAAGGGGGAGAGAGAGAGAGGGGAAGGGGATGGGAGGTTGGAAGGTGAAAGGAGAGTGGGGGAAAGGAGAGGGGGCAGGAAGGGGGACAGAGAGGGAGGAAGGAGACGGGAAGGAGAGAGGGGGGAAGGAGAGGGGGGAAGGAAGGGGGAAGGAGAGAGGGGGAAAGAGAGAGGGGGGAACGAAGGGGGAGGGGAGAGGGGGAAGGAGAGGGGATAGGGAAGGGGGAAGGAGAGGGGGGGAAGGAAGGAGATGGGGGAAAGGAAGGAGAGGGGAGTGAAGGAGAGGGGGGAAGGAAGGAGAGGGGCAACGAAGAAGATGGGGGAAGGAGAGGGGGAAGGAAGGGGGAAGGAGACAGGGGGAAAGGATAGGGGGAAGGAAGCAGATGGGGGCAAGGAGAGGGGAAGGAGGTGGGAAGGAATGAGGGGGAGGAAGGAAGGGAGGAGGAAGGAGGGGGGAGAGTGAGGGTGGGAAGGCAGGAGATGGGGGAAGGAGAGGGGGGGAAGGAAGGGGGAAGGAAGGATGGGGGAAGGGGGGGCAAGGAAGGAGTTGGGGGGAAGGAGAGGGGGGAAGGAAGGGGGAGGAAGGAGATGGGGGAAGGAAGGAGATGGGGGAAGGAGGGGGAAGGCAAGAGATGGGGGAAGGAGAGGGGAAGGAAGGGGGAAGGAAGCAAGGGGTAAGGAAGGGGGAAGGAAGGAGATGGGGGAAGGAAAGGGGGGGAGGAAGGGGGAAGGAAGGAGATGGGAGTGAAGGGGGGGCGATGGAAGGAGAGGGGGTGAAGGAGGGGGGAGGAAGGAGATGTGGGAAGGAAGGAGATGGCGGGGAAGGAGAGAGGGGGAGAAGGCAGGAGATGGGGGGAAGGAGAGGGGGAAGGGGGAAGGAAGGAGGACGGAAGGAGTGGGGGAAGAAAGGGGGAAGGAACGAGATGGTGAGAAGGAGGGGGGAAGGAAGGGGGAAGGAGAGGGGGGTGAAGGAGTGGGGAGGAAGAAAGGTGGAAGGAGAGAGGGAGGAAAGAGAGGGGGAAGGAGAGAAGGGGAAATGAGAGGGGGGGAAGGAAGGGGGAAAGAAGGGGGGAGGAGAGGGGGGAAGGAAGGAGATGGGGGAAGGAAGGTGATGGGGAAGGAGGGGGAAAGGGGGGAAAGGAAGGAGATGGGGGTGAAGGAGAGGGGGAAGGAGAGGGGTCCGGAATGAAGGAGATGGGGGAGAAGGGGAGGGGGGGAAGGAGAGAGGGGGAGAAGGAAGGATAGGGGGGTGTAAGGGGGGGCGAGGAAGGAGATGGGGGGGAGGAAGGAGATGGGGTGAAGGAGGAGGGGAAGGAAGGAGGGGGGAAGGAAGAACGGGGAGGAAGGAGGGGGGCAGGGAAGGAGGGGGGAAGGAAGGAGATGGGGGAAGGAGAGGGGTGAAGGAGGGCGGAAGGAAGGGGGAAGGAAGGGGGAAGGAATTAGAGGGGGAAGGAAGGAGGAAGGAAGGAGATGGGGAAGGGAGGAGATGGGAGGGAAGGAAGGAGATGGGGGTGAAGTGGGGCGATGGAAGGAGAGGGGGTGAAGGAGGGGGGAAGGAAGGAGGGGGAAGGCAGAACGGGGGAGGAAGGAGGGGGCAGGGAAGGAGGGGGGGAAGGAAGGAGATGGGGGAAGGAGAGGGGGAAGGAGGGGGGAAGGAAGGGGGAAGGAAGGGGAAGGAAGTAGAGGGGGAAGGAAGGGGGAAGGATGGAGATGGGGGAAGGGAGGAGATGGGAGGGAAGGAAGGAGATGGGGGTGAAGGGGGGCGATGGAAGGAGAAGGGGTGAAGGAGGGGGGAGGAAGGAGGTGGGGGGAAGGAAGAAGATGGCGGGGAAGGAGACGGGGCGAAGACAGGAGATGGGGAAGGAGAGGGGGGAAGGAGGGGGGAGGAAGGAGGACGGAAGGAGAGAGGGAGGAAAGAGAGGGGGAAGGAGAGATGGTGGAATGAGAGGGGGGAAGGAAGGGGGAAGGAAGTGGGGAGGAGAGAGGGGAAGGAAGGAGATGGGTGGAAGGAAGGTGATGGGGAAGGAGGGGGGAAGGGGGAAGGAAGGAGGTGGGGGGTGATGGAGAGGGGGGAAGGAGAGGGGGCAGAATGAAGGAGATGGGGAGAAGGGGAGGGTGGAAGGAGTGAGGGGGAGAAGGAAGGAGAGGGGGGTGTAAGGGGGGAGCAAGGAAGGAGATGGGGGAGGAAGGAGATGGGGTGTAGGAGGGGGGAAAGAAGGATGGGGGAAGGAAAATCGGGGGGAAAGAAGGAGGGGGGCAGGGAAGGATGGGGGAAGGCAGGAGATGGGGGGAAGGAGAGGGGGGAAGGAGGGGGGAAGGAAAGGGGAAGGAAGTAGAGGGGGAAGGAAGGGGGGAAGGAAGGAGATGGGGGGAAGGAGAGGGGGGTGAAGGAAGTGGGAAGGAAGGAGATGGGGAAGGAGAGGCGGGAAGAAAGGAGGAAGGAAGGAGATGGGGGAAGGAAGGAGATGGGGAGAAGAAAGGAGAGGGAGTTGAAGGAGGGGGAGGAAGGAGATGGGGGACAGAAGGAGATCGGGGTGAGGGGGGGAGGCAGGAGATGGGGCAGAAGGAGAGGGGGGATGGAGGGGGTAAGGAAGGGGGAAGGAATGTGAGGGGGGAAGGAAGGAAATGGGGGAAGGAGAGGGGGGAGTATGGAAGGGGGAAGGAGATGGGGAAGGAGGGAGGCAAGGAGATGGGGGAAGGAAGGAGATGGGGGAAGGAAGGAGAGGGGGCAAGGGGGAGGGGAACGAGGGGGGGAAGGAGAGAGGGGGAATGAAGGAGATGGGGGAAGGAGGGGGGAAGTAGGGGGGAAGGAAGGGGGGCAGAAGGAAGGAGAGGGGAGAAGAAGGAGAGGGTGGGAGGGAAGGAGGGGTGGAAGGAAGGAGAGGGTGTGAAGGAGGGGGAGAGGAAGGAGATGGGGGGAAGGAAGGAGATGGGGGAAGGCGAGGTGTGGAAGGAGGGGGGAAGGAAGGGGGAAGGATGGAGGGGGAAGGAAGGGGGAAGATAGGAGATGGGGGGAAAGGTGGGGGAGGAAGGAGAGGGGGGGAAGGAAGGAGATGGTGGGAAGGAGAGGAGGGCGAAGGAGGAGGGAATAAAGGGGGAAGGTAGGAGAGGGGGAAGGAAGGGAGAAGAAAGGAGGGGGGAAGGTAGGAGGGGGAGAAGAAAGGAGAGGGGGAAGGACAGAGGGGGGCAAGGAGGGGGGAAGTAGGGGGGGAAGGAGAGAGGGGGAATGAAGGGAGATGGGGGAAGGAGGGGGGAAGTAGGGGGGAAGGAAGGAGGGGGGCGGAAGGAAGGAGATGGGAGAAGAAGGAGAGGGTGGGAAGGAAGGAGGGGTGGAAGGAAGGAGAGGGGGGGTGAAGGAGGGGGAGAGGAAGGAGATGGGGGAAGAATGGAGATGGGGGGAAGAAGAGGAGAGGAAGGAGAGGGGAAGGAGGGGGGAAGGAAGTAGATGGGGAAGGAAGGAGATGGTGGGAAGGAGAGGGGGGGAAGGAGGGGGGAATAAAGGGGGAAGGTAGGGGGGGGAAGGAAGGGGGAAGGATGGAGGGGGGAAGGAGGGGGGGAAGGAATGAGGAAGGAAGGAGATGGGGAAGGAAGGAGATGGGGGAAGGAAGGAGATGGGGGAAGGAAGGGAGAGAGGGAGGGAAGGAAGGAAGGGGGTAAGGAAGGAGGGGGGAAGGAAGGGAGAGGGAGTGAAGGAAGGAGAGTGGGGGGGGAAGGAAGGAGAGGGGAGAAGGAAGGAGAGGGAGGGAAGTAGAGGGAGGGAAGGAGAGTGGGGGAAGGAGAGGGGGGAAGGAGAGGGGGGAAGGAGGGGGGAAGGAAGGGGGAAGGAAGGAGAGGGGGAAGGAAGGGGGAAGAAAGGAGATGGAGAAGGAGGGGGGAAGGAAGGAGATGGGGGAAGGAAGGAGAGGGGGAAGGAAGGAGGGGGTAAGGAAGGAGAGGGGGGGAAGGAAGGGAGAGGGGGGAAAGAAGGAGAGTGGGGGGGAAAGGAAGGAGAGGGGGGAAGGAAGGAGAGGGGGAAGGAGAGGGGTGGAAGGAGAGGGGGTGAAGGAGAGGGGAGGGAAGGAAGGAGGGGGGAAAAGAAGGAGAGGGGGAAGGAGAGGGGGAAGAATGGGGGAAAAAGGAGGGAGGGAAGGAAGGAGGGGGGAAGGAGAGGGGAGGAGGAAGGAGATGGGGGAAGGAAAGAGATAGGGGAAGGGGGGATGGATGGGGGAAGGAAGGGGAAAGGAAGGAGGGGGGCAAGTGGGGGGAGGAAGGGGGAATGAAGGAGAGGGGGGTAGGATGGGGTAAGGAAGGGGGAAGAAAGGAGAGGGGGGAAGGAGGGGGCAAGGAAGGGGGAAGGAAGGAGATGGGGGAAGGAGAGGGGGAAGGAAGGGGGAAGAAAGGAGGGAGGCAGGTGGGGGGAGGAAGGGGAAATGAAGGAGAGCGGGGGAAGGAGTGGGGAAGAAAGGGGGAAGGAAGGAGATGTGGGAAGGAGAGGGGGGAAGGAGGGGGAGGAAGGATGGGGGAAGGAAGGAGGGAGGCAGGTGGGGGGAGGAAGGGGGAATGAAGGAGAGCGGGGGAAGGAGAGGGGGGAAGGAGGGGGGAGGAAGGAGATGGGGGGAAGGAGAGGGGGGAAGGAGGGGGAAGGAAGGAGATGGGGGAAGGAGGGGGGAGGAAGGATGGGGAAAGGAAAGGGGGAAGGAAGGAGATGAGAGGGAAGGAGGGGGGAAGGAAAGGGGGAAGGAAGGAGATGAGAGGGAAGGAGGGGGGAAGGAGGGTGGAAGGAAGGAGTGGGGGAAGGAGAGAGGGGAAGCAGAGTGGGGGAAGGAGAGTGGGGGAAGGAGGGGGGAAGGAAGGAGAGGGGGGAAGGAGAGTGGGGGAAGGAGGGGGGAGGAAGGAGATGGAGTGAAGGAGAGGGGGGAAGGAAGGACGGGGGAAGGAAAGGGGGAAGGAAGGAGATGGGAGGGAAGGAGGGTGGGAAGGAGGGGGGAAGAAGGGGGCAGGAAGGGAGAAGGAAGGAGAGGGGGGAAGGACAGTGGGGGGAAGGAGAGTGGGGGAAGGGGGGAAGGAAGGGGGAAGGAATGGGATGGAAGGAGGGGGGAAGGAAGGAGATGGGGGAAGGACATGGAGGGAAGGAGATGGGGGGAAGGAAGGAGATGGGGAGGAAGGAGAGGGGGAGGAGGGGGAAGGAAGGAGATGGGGAAGGAAGGAGAGGGGTGGAAGGAGAGGGGGAAGAAAGGGGGGAGGAAGGAGATGGGGGAAGGAAAGGGGGGAGGAGAGGGGAGGAAGGAGAGGGGAGGAAGGAGAGGGGTGGAAGGAGAGGGGGGAAGGAGGGGGGAGGAAGGAGATGGAGTGAAGGAGAGGGGGGAAGGAAGGACGGGGGAAGGAAAGGGGGAAGGAAGGAGATGGGAGGGAAGGAGGGTGGGAAGGAGGGGGGAAGAAGGGGGCAGGAAGGGAGAAGGAAGGAGAGGGGGGAAGGACAGTGGGGGAAGGAGAGTGGGGGAAGGGGGGAAGGAAGGGGGAAGGAATGGGATGGAAGGAGGGGGGAAGGAAGGAGATGGGGGAAGGAGATGGGGGAAGGAAGGAGATGGGGAGGAAGGAGAGGGGGAGGAGGGGGAAGGAAGGAGATGGGGAAGGAAGGAGAGGGGTGGAAGGAGAGGGGGAAGAAAGGGGGGAGGAAGGAGATGGGGGAAGTAAAGGGGGGAGGAGAGGGGAGGAAGGAGAGGGGAGGAAGGAGAGGGGTGGAAGGAGAGGGGGGAAGGAGGGGGGAGGAAGGAGATGGAGTGAAGGAGAGGGGGGAAGGAAGGACGGGGGAAGGAAAGGGGGAAGGAAGGAGATGGGAGGGAAGGAGGGTGGGAAGGAGGGGGGAAGAAGGGGGCAGGAAGGGAGAAGGAAGGAGAGGGGGGAAGGACAGTGGGGGAAGGAGAGTGGGGGAAGGGGGGAAGGAAGGGGGAAGGAATGGGATGGAAGGAGGGGGGAAGGAAGGAGATGGGGGAAGGACATGGAGGGAAGGAGATGGGGGAAGGAAGGAGATGGGGAGGAAGGAGAGGGGGAGGAGGGGGAAGGAAGGAGATGGGGAAGGAAGGAGAGGGGTGGAAGGAGAGGGGGAAAGAAAGGGGGGAGGAAGAAGATGGGGGAAGGAAAGGGGGGAGCAGAGGGGGAAGGAGAGGGGAGGAAGGAAGGGGGAAGGAAGGAGATGTGAAAGGAAGGAGATGGGGAAGGGGGAAGGAGAGTGGGAAGAAGAGGGGGAAAGAGAGGGGGGAAGGAAGGGGGGAGGAAGGAGATGGGGGGAAGGAAAGGGGGGAGGAGAGGGGAGGGAGAGGGGAGGAAGGAAGGGGGAAGGAAGGAGGAGATGTGAAAGGAAGGAGATGGGGAAGGGGGGGAAGGAGAGGCGGAAGGAGAGGGGGAAAGAGAGGGTGTAAGGAGGGGGGAAGGAAAGAGATTGGGGGAAGGAGATGGGGGTAGAAAGGAAATGGGGAGGGAAGGGGGAGGGAGGGGGATGGAAGGAGATGGGGAAGGGAAGGAGAGGGTTGGAAGGAGAGGGGGGCAAGAAATGGGGGAGGAAAGAGATGGGGGGGCAGAGAGGGGGAAGGAAAGAGTAAAGAAGGAGATGGGGGAAGGAGAGGGGGAGGAGAGCGGGAAGGAAGGGGGAAGGAAGGAGTTGGGGAAGGAGGGGGGGAAGGAGAGGGGGAGGAAGGAAAGGGGAAGGAAGGAGATGTGAAAGGAAGGAGATGGGAGGAAGGGGGGAAGGAGAGGGGGGAAAGAGAGTGGGGAAGGAATTTGGAAGGAAGGAGATTGGGGGAAGGAGAGGGGGGGAAGGAAGGGGAAAGGAAGGGGGGAAGGAAGGAAATGGGGAAGGAAAGGGGGGAAGGAAGGGGGAAGGAAGGTGGGAGGAGGAGATGGAGGGGAAGGGGGAAGGAAGGTGGAAGGAAGGAGATGGGGGGAAGGAGGAGGGAGAAGGGGGAAGGAAGAGGTAAGGAAGGAGATGGGGGAAGGAGGGGGGATGGAAGGGAGAAGGAAGGAGATGGGGAAGGAGAGGGGGAAGGAAGGGGGAAGGAAGGAGATGGGGGAAGGAGAGGGGGAAGGAAGGGGGAAGGAAGGAGATGGGGGAAGGAGAGGGGGAAGGAAGGAGATGGGGAAGGAGGGGGGGGAAGGAGAGGGGGCGGAAGGAAGGGGGAAGGAAGGAGATGTGAAAGTAAGGAGATGGGGCAAGGGGGGAAGGAGAGGGGGGAAGGAAAGGGGGAGAAAGAGAGTGGGAAAGGAAGTTGGAAGGAAGGAGATTGGGGGAAGGAGAGGGGGGAAGGAAGGGGAATGAAGGGGGGAAGGAAGGGGGTAGGAAGGAAATGGGGAAGGAGAGGGGGAAGGAAGGGGGAAGGAAGGTGGAAGGATGAGATGGAGGGGAAGGGGGGAAGGAAGGAGATGGGGGGAAGGAGAGGGGGGCGGAAGAAGGGGGAAGGAAGGTGGAAGGAGGAGATGGGAGGGGAAGGGGAAGGAAGGTGGAAGGAAGGAGATGGGGGGAAGGAGGAGGGGGAAGGGGGAAGGAAGGGGTAAGGAAGGAGATGGGGGGGAAGGAGGGGGGGTACGGAAGGGAGAAGGAAGGAGATGGGGGAAGGAGATGGAGGAAGGAAGAGGGAAGGATGGAGATGGGGGAAGGAGAGGGGGGAAGGAAGGGGGAAGGAAGGAGATGGGGGAAGGAGGGGGGGTACGGAAGGGAGAAGGAACGAGATGGGGGAAGGAGATGGAGGAAGGAAGAGGGAAGGATGGAGATTGGGGGAAGGAGAGGGGGGAAGGAAGGGGGAAGGAAGGAGATGGGGGAAGGAAGGAGATGGGGAGAAGGAAGAAGGGGGGTGAAGGAGGGGGGAAGGCAGGAGGTGGGGAAGGAGAGGGAGGATGGAGGGGGGAAGGAAGGGGGAAGGAGAGGGGGTGAAGGAGTGGGGAGGAAGGAAGGGGGAAGGAGAGAGGTGAGATGGTGAAATGAGAGGGGGGAAGGAAGGGGGAAGGAAGGGGTGAGGAGGGGGGAAGGAAGGAGATGGGGGAAGGAAGGTGATGGGGAAGGAGGGGGGAAGGGGAAGGAAGGAGATGGTGGTGAAGGAGACGGGGGAAGGAGAGGGGGCAGAATGAAGGAGAGGGGGAGAAGGGGAGGGGGGAAGGAGAGAGCGGGAGAAGGAAGGAGAGGGGGGTGTAAGGGAGGGCCAGGAAGGAGATGGGGTGTAGGAGGGGGGGAAGGAAGGATGCGGGAAGGAAGAACAGGGGGGAGGAAGGAGGGGGGCAGGGAAGGAGGGGGGAAGGAAGGAGATGGGGGCAGGAGAGGTGGGAAAGGCAGGAGATGGGGGGAAGGAGAGGGTGGAAGGAGGGGGTGAAGGGAGGGGGAAGGAAGTAGAGGGGGAAGGAGAGGGGGAAGGAGGGGGAAGGAATGAGATGGGGGAAGGAGAGGGGGGAAGGAAGGAGATGGGGGGAAGGAAGGAGATCGGGGTGAAGGGGGGGAAGGCAGGAGATGGGCAGAAGGAGAGGGGGGATGGAGGGGGGAAGGAAGGGGGAAGGAATGTGAGGGGGAAGGAAGGAAATGGGGAAGGAGAGGGGTAGTAAAGAAGGGGGGAGGAGAGAGGTGGGAAGGAGGGGGGAAGGAGATGGGGGAAGGGTGTCAAGGAGATGGGGAAGGAAGGAGATGGGGAGGAAGGGGGGGAAGGAGGGGAGGAAGGAAATGGGTGGAAGGAAGGAGATGGGGGGAAGGAAGGAGGGGGGCAAGGGGGGCGAACGAGGGGGGAAGGAGAGAGGGGAATGAAGGAGATGGGGGAAGGAGGGGGGAAGTTGGGGGGAAGGAAGGAGTGGGGAAGAAGGAAGGAGAGGGGAGAAGAAGGAGAGGGTGGGAGGGAAGGAGGGGTGGAAGGAAGGAGAGGGGGTGAAGGAGGGGGAGAGGAAGGAGATGGGGGAAGGAAGGAGATGGGGGGAAGGAGAGGGGAGGAAGGAGAGGGGGAGAAGGAAGGAGATGGGGGTGAAGGAGGGGGGAGGAAGTTGATGGGGGGAAGGAAGGAGATGGTGGGAAGGAGAGGGGGAAGGAGGGGGGAATAAAGGGGGAAGGTAGGAGCGGCGTAAGGAAGGGGGAAGGATGGAGGGGGGAAGGAAGGGGGAAGAAAGGAGATGGGGGAATTGGGGGAAGGAAGGAGATGGGGAGAAAGAAGGAGATGGGGTGAAGGAGGGGGGAGGAAGGATAGGGGGCGAAGGCTGGAGATGGGGGGAAGGAGAGGGGTAAGGAGGGGGGAAAAGGGGAAGGTAGGAGAGGCGTAAGGAAGGGGGAAGAAAGGAGGGGGGGGAAGGTAGGAGGGGTAAAGAAAGGAGATGGGAAAGTAAGGAGAGTGGGTGGAGGAAGGAGAGGGGGAAGGACAGGGGGAGAAGGAAGGGGGAAGTAGATGGGGGAAGGAGGCGTGGAAGGAAGGGGGAAGGAGATGGGGGAGGAGGGGGGAAGGAAGGTAGGAAGGAGATGGGTGGAAGGAAGGAGATGGGGAAGGAAGGAGAGGGGGCAAGGGGGGGAAGTAGGCGGGGAAGGAGAGAGAGGGAATGAAGGAGATGGGGGAAGGAGGGGGGAGGTAGGAGGGGAAGGAAGGAGGGGGGCGGAAGGAAGGAGATGGGAGAAGAAGGAGAGGGTGGGAGGGAAGGAGGGGTGGAAGGAAGGAGAGGGGGTGAAGGAGGGGGAGAGGAAGGAGATGGGGAAGGAATGAGATGGGGGAAGAAGAGGGGGGGTGAAGGCAGGAGATGGGGGAAGGCGAGGGGAGGAATGAGGGGGAAGGAAGAGGGAAGGATGGAGTGGGGAAGAGAAGGGGGAAGAAAGGAGATGGGGAAGGAGGGGGGAAGGAAGGAGATGGGGAAGGAAGGAGATGGTGGGAAGGAGAGGGGGCGAAGGCAGGAGATGGGGGAAGGAGCGGGGGGAGGGAGGGGGGGAATAAAGGGGGAAGGAAGGAGAGAGGGAAGGAAGGGGGAAGAAAGGAGGGGGGAAGGTAGGAGGGGGGAAGGAAGGGGGAAGAAAGGAGATGGGGGAAGGAGGGGGGGAAGGAATGGGGAAGGAAGGAGATGGGGGAAGGAAGGATGGGGGAATGAAGGGTGAAGGAAGGAGGGGGGCAGGTGGGGGGAGGAAGGGGGAGTGAAGGAGAGTGGGTAGGATGGGGGAAGGAAGGGGAAGGAGAGGGGCGCAAGGAGAGGGGGTGAAGGAGAGGGGAGGGAAGGAAGGAGGGGGTTAAGGAAGGAGAGGGGGGAAGGAAGGAGAGGGGGAAGGAGAGGGGAAGAAGGGTGAGAAGGAGGGAGGGAAGGAAGGAGGGGGTAAGGAGAGTGGGGGAGAAGGAGACGGGGAAGGAAGGAGATGGGGGAAGGGGGAAGGATGGGGAAGGAAGGGGAAGGAAGGAGGGAGGCAGGTGGGGGGAGGAAGGGGGAATGAAGGAGAGCGGGGGAAGGAGTGGGGAAGGAAGGGGGAAGGAAGGAGATGGGGAAGGAGAGGGGGGAAGGAGGGGGGAGGAAGGATGGGGGGAAGGAAAGGGGGAAGGAAGTAGATGGGAGGGAAGGAGGGGGGAAGGAGGGTGGAAGGAAGGAGAGGGGGGAAGGAGAGAGGGGAAGCAGAGTGGGGGAAGGAGGGGGGAAAGAAGGAGATGGGGTGAAGGGGGGGGGAGGAAGGACTGGGAAGGAAAGGGGGAAGGAAGGAGATGGGAGGGAAGGAGGGTGGAAGGAGGGGGGAAGAAGGGGGCAGGAAGGGGGAAGGAAGGAGAGGGGGGAAGGAGAGTGGGGGAAGGAGAGTGGGGGAAGGAGGGGGGAAGGAAGGGGGAAAGAAGTAGAGGGGGGAAGGAGAGTGGGGGTAGGAGAGTGGGGGAAGGATCGGGGAAGGAAGGGGGAAGGAAGGAGATGGGGTGAAGGAGAGGGAGGAAAGAGAGAGGGGAAGGAAGGGGGAAGGAAGGGGGTGGAAGGAGGGGGGGAGTAAGGAGATAGGGAAGGACATGGAGGGAAGGAGATGGGGGTAGGAAGGAGATGGGGAGGAAGGAGAGGGGGAGGAGGGGGAAGGAAGCAGATGGGGAAGGAAGGAGAGGGGTGGAAGGAGAGGCGGGAAGAAAGGGGGGAGGAAGGAGATGGGGGAAGGAGAGGGGGGAGGAGAGGGGAGGAAGGAAGGGGGAAGGAAGGAGATGTGAAAGGAAGGAGATGGGGAACGGAGAAGGAGAGGGGGAAGGAGAGGGGGAAAGAGAGGGGGGGAAGGAAGGGGGAAGGAAGGAGATTGGGGGAAGGAGAGGGGAAGGAAGGGGAAGGAAGGGGAAGGAAGGGGGAAGGAAGGAGATGGGGAAGGAGAGGGGGAAGGGAGAGGAAGGAAGGACGGTAGAAGGATAGGGGGGAAGGAAGGAGATGGGAGGGAAGGAGAGGGAAGAAGGGGGAAGAAGGGGGCAGGAGGGGGGAAGGAAGGAGAGGGGGGTAGGAGAGTGGGGGAAGGAGGGGGGAAGGAAGGAGAGGGGGGTAGGAGAGTGGGGGAAGGAGAGGGGGGAAGTAAGGGGGAAGGAAGGGGGAAGGAAGGGGGGAAGGAAGGAGATGGGGGATGGAGATGGAGGGTAGGAGATGGGGGTAGGAAGGAGATGGGGAGGAAGGAGAGGGGGAGGAGAGGGAAGGAAGGAGATGGGGAAGGAAGGAGAGGGGTGGAAGGAGAGGGGGAAGAAATGGGGAGGAAGCAGATGGGGGGCAGAGAGGGGGGAAGGAAAGAGGAAGGAAGGAGATCGGGGGAAGGAGAGGGGAGGAGCGGGGGAAGGAAGGGGGAAGGAAGGAGATGGTGGAAGGAGGGGGCAAGGAGAGGGGAGGAAGGAAGGGAAAGGAAGAAGATGTGAAAGGAAGCAGATGGGGGAAGGGGGAAGGAGAGGGGGAAGGAGAGGGGGAAATAGAGGGGGGAAGGAAGTTGGAAGGAAGGAGATTGGGGGAAGGAGAGGGGGAAGCAAGGGGAAGAAGGAGATTGGGGAAGGAGAGGGTGAAGGAAGGGAAGCAAGGGGGGAAGGAAGTGGGAAGGAAGGAAATGGGGGAAGGAGAGGGGGGGAAGGAAGGTGGAAGGAAGGTGGAAGGAGGAGATGGAGGGGAAGGGGGAAGGAAGGAGATGGGGAAGGAGAGGGGGCGGAAGAAGGGGGAAGGAAGGTGGAAGGAGGAGATGGACGGGAAGGGGGAAGGAAGGTGGAAGGAAGGAGATGGGGGAAGGAGGAGGGGGGAGGGGGAAGGAAGGAGTAAGGAAGGAGATGGGGGAATGAGAGGGGGGAAGGAAAGGAGAAGCAAGGAGATGGGGTAAGGAGTGGGGGCAAGGAAGGAGAAGGAAGGAGATGGGGGAAGGAAGAGGGAAGGATGGAGATGGGGGAAGGAGAGGGGGGAAGGAAGGAGATGGGGAAAAGAGAGGGGGGGGTGGAGGGGGCAATGAAGGGGGAAGGAGGGGGGGTGAAGGAGAGGGGAGGAAGGACGGGGGAAGGAGAGATGGGGAAATGAGAGGGGGGAAGGAAGGTGGAAGGAAGGGGTGAGGAGGGGGGGAAGGAAGGAGTTGGGGGGAAGGAAGGTGATGGGGAAGTAGGGGAAAGGGGGAAGGAAGGAGATGGTGGTGAAGGAGAGGGGGAAGGAGAGGGGGCAGAATGAAGGAGATGGGGAGAAGGGGAGGGGGAAGGAGAGGGGGGAGAAGGAAGGAGAGGGGGGTGTAAGGGGGAGCCAGGAAGGAGATGGGTGTAGGAGGGGGGGAAGGAAGGATGGGGGAAGGAAGAACAGGGGGAGGAAGGAGGGGAGCAGGGAAGGAGGGGGGAAGGAAGGAAATGGGGGAAGGAGAGGTGGGGAAGGCAGGAGATGGGGAAAGGAGAGGGGGGAAGGAGGGGGTCAAGGGAGGGGGAAGGAAGTAGAGGGGGAAGGAAGGGGGAAGGAAGGAGATGGGGGAAGGAGAGGGGGGAAGGAATGGGGAAGGAAGGAGATGGGGAAGGAGAGGGGGGAAGGAAGGGGGAAGGAAGGAGATGGGGGAGGAAGGAGATGGGGAGAAAAAAGGAGAGGGAGTTGAAGGAGGGGGAGGAAGGAGATGGGGGAAGGAAGGAGATCGGGGGTGAAGGAGGGGGGGAAGGCAGGAGATGGGCAGAAGGAGAGGGGGGATGGAGGGGGTAAGGAAGGGGGAGGGAATGTGAGGGGGAAGGAAGGAGATGGGGGAAGGAGAGGGGTAGTAAAGAAGGGGGGAGGAGAGAGGTGGAAGGAGGGGGAAGGAATGGGGAAGGAGATGGGGGAAGGGGGCAAGGGGATGGGGAAGGAAGGTGATGAAGAGGAAGGGGGAAGGAGGGGAGGAAGGAGATGGGTGGAAGGAAGGAGATGGGTGGAAGGAAGGAGAGGGGGCAAGGGGGGGAACAAGGGGGGAAGGAGAGAGGGGAATGAAGGAGATGGGGGAAGGAGGGGGAAGTAGGGGGGTAGGAAGGAGGGGGCAGAAGGAAGGAGAGGGGAGAAGAAGGAGAGGGTGGGAGGGAAGGAGGGGTGGAAGGAAGGAGAGGGGGTGAAGGAGGGGGAGAGGAAGGAGATAGGGGGAAGGAAGGAGATGGGGGAAGGAGAGGGGGGTGAAGGCAGGAGATGGGGGGAAGGCGAGGGGTGGACGGAGGGGGGAAGGAAGGGGGAAGGATACCGTGGGGAAGGAAGGGGGAAGAAAGGAGATGGGGGAATGGGGGGGAAGGAAGGAGATGGGGAGAAGGAAGGAGATGGGGTTGAAGGAGGGGGGAGGAAGGAGATGGGGGGAAGGAAGGAGATGGTGGGAAAGAGGGGGAATAAAGGGGGAAGTCAGGAGAGGGGGATAGAAGGGGGACGAAAGGAGGGGGAAGGTAGGAGGGGAGAAGACTGGAGAGGGGGAAGGAAGGAGAGTGGTGGGGAGGAAGGAGAGGGGGGAAGGACAGGGGAGAAGGAAGGGGGAAGTAGATGGGGGGAAGGTGGGGTGGAAAGAAGGGGGAAGGAGATGGGAGGAGGGGGCAAGGAGATTGGGGGAAAGAAGGAGACGGGGAGGAAGGGGGGAAGGAGGCGATGAAGGAGATGGGTGGAAGGAAGGAGATGGGGGAAGGAAGGAGAGGGCAAAGGGTGGGAAGGAGGGGGGAAGGAGAGAGGGGGAATGAAGGAGATGGGGGGAAGGAGGGGCTAAGTAGGGGGGGAAGGAAGGAGGGGGGCGGAAGGAAGGAGAGGGGAGAAGAAGGAGAGGGTGGGAGGGAAAGAGGGGTGGAAGGAAGGAGAGGGGCAAAGGAGGGGAGAGGAAGGAGATGGGGGGAAGGAATGAGATGGGGGAAGAAGAGGGGGGGTGAAGGCAGGAGATGGGGGAAGGCGAGGGGTGGAAGTAGGGGGGAAGAAAGGGGGAAGGATGGAGAGGGGAAGGAAGGGGGAAGATAGGGGATGGGGGAATGAGGGGGGAAGGAAGGAGATGGGGAGAAGGAAGGAGATGGGGTGAAGGAGAGGGGGAAGGAGGGGGGAATAAAGGGGGAAGGTAGGAGAGGGGGATGGAGAGGGGGGAAGAAAGGAGGGGGAAAGGAAGGAGTGGGGTAAGGAAGGAGGGGGGAAGGAGGGGGAAAGAAGGAGGAAGGAAGGACGGAGGAAGGAAAGGGGGGAAGGAAGGAGATGGGAGGGAAGGAGGAGGGAAGGAGGGGGAAGAAGGGGGCAGGAAGGGGGAAGGAAGGAGAGGGGGAAGGAAGGAGAGGGAGAAGAAGGAGAGGGTGGGAGGGAAAGAGGGGTGGAAGGAAGGAGAGGGGGCAAAGGAGGGGGAGAGGAAGGAGATGGGGGGAAGGAATGAGATGGGGGAAGAAGAGGGGGGGTGAAGGCAGGAGATGGGGAAGGCGAGGGTGGAAGTAGGGGGGAAGAAAGGGGGAAGGATGGAGAGGGGGAAGGAAGGGGGAAGATAGGAGATGGGGGAATGAGGGGGGAAGGAAGGAGATGGGGAGAAGGAAGGAGATGGGGGTGAAGGAGAGGGGGGAAGGAGGGGGGAATAAAGGGGGAAGGTAGGAGAGGGGGATGGAGAGGGGGGAAGAAAGGAGGGGGGAAGGAAGGAGTGGGGTAAGGAAGGAGGGGGGAAGGAGGGGGAAAGAAGGAGAAGGAAGGACGGAGGAAGGAAAGGAGGGAAGGAAGGAGATGGGAGGGAAGGAGGAGGGAAGGAGGGGGAAGAAGGGGGCAGGAAGGGGGAAGGAAGGAGAGGGGGGAAGGAGAGTGGGGGAAGGAGAGTGGGGGAAGGAGGGGGAAGGAAGGAGATGGGGTGAAGGAGAGGGGGGAAGGAGACAGGGGGATGTAAGGGGAAGGAAGGGGTGGAAGGAGGGGGGAAGGAAGGAGATGGGGAAGGAGATGGAGGGAAGGAGATGGGGGTAGAAGGAGATGGTGAGGAAGGAGAGGGGGGAGGATGGGGAAGGAAGGAAAGGGGTGAAGAAGAGGGGGGAAGCAAGGAGGGAGGAAGGAGATGAGGGGCGGAGAGGGGGGAAGGAAAGAGGAAGGAAGGAGATGTGGGAAGGAGAGGGGGGAGGAGAGGGGGAAGGAAGGGGGAAGGACGTAGATGGGGGAAGGAGGGGGAAGGAGAAGGGGAGGAAGGAAGGGGGGAGGAAGGAGATGTGAAAGGAAGGAGATGGGGAAGGGGGGAAGGAGAGGGGAAAAGAGAGGGGGGAAGGAAGGGAGAAGGAAGGAGATGGGGGGAAGGAGAGGGGGGGAAGGAAGGAGATGGGGGAAAAGAGAGGGGGGATGGAGGGGGCAAGGAAGGGGGAAGAAGGGGGGGTGAAGGGGAGGAAGGACGGGGGAAGGAGAGATGGGGAAATGAGAGTGGGGAAGGAAGGGGGAAGGAAGGGGTGAGGAGGGGGGGAAGGAAGGTGTTGGGGGAAGGAAGGTGATGGGGAAGGAGGGGGGAAGGGGGAAGGAAGGAGATGGTGGTGAAGGAGAGGGGGGAAGGAGAGGGGGCAGAATGAAGGAGATGGGGGAGAAGGGGAGGGGGGGAAGGAGAGAGGGGGAGAAGGAAGGAGAGGGGGGTGTAAGGGGGAGCCAGGAAGGAGATGGGGTGTAGGAGGGCAGGAATGAAGGATGGGGGAAGGAAGAACAGGGGGGAGGAAGGAGGGGGGCAGGGAAGGAGGGGGGAAGGAAGGAAATGGGGGAAGGAGAGGTGGGGAAGGCAGGAGATGGGGGAAGGAGAGGGGGGAAGGAGGGGGTGAAGGGAGGGGGAAGGAAGTAGAGGGGGAAGGAAGGAAGGAGATGGGGGAAGGAGAGGGGGGAAGGAATGGGGAAGGAAGGAGATGGGGGAAGGAGAGGGAGTTGAAGGAGGGGGAGGAAGGAGATGGGGGAAGGAAGGAAATCGGGGTGAAGGAGGGGGGAAGTCAGGAGATAGGCAGAAGGAGAGGGGGGATGGAGGGGGGAAGGAAGGGGGAAGGAATGTGAGGGGGAAGGAAGGAGATGGGGGAAGGAGAGGGGTAGTAAAGAACGGGGGAGGAGAGAGGTGGGAAGGAGGGGGGAAGGAATGGGGAAGGAGATGGGGAAGGGGGGGCAAGGGGATGGGGAAGGAAGGTGATGAAGAGGAAGGGGGGAAGGTGGGGAGGAAGGAGATGGGTGGAAGGAAGGAGATGGGTGGAAGGAAGGAGAGGGGGCAAGGGGGGGACCGAGGGGGGAAGGAGAGAGGGGAATGAAGGAGATGGGGGAAGGAGGGGGGGAGGAAGGAGATGGGGGGAAGGAAGGAGATGGTGGGAAGGAGGGGGGGCGAAGTCAGGAGAGGGGGATAGAAGGGGGACGAAAGGAGGGGGAAGGTAGGAGATGGGGAAGGAAGGAAAGGGGTGGAAGAAGAGGGGGGAAGAAAGGGGGGAGGAAGGAGATGGGGGCGGAGAGGGGGGGAAGGAAACAGGAAGGAAGTAGATGGGGAAAGGAGGGGGGAAGGAGAGGGGAGGAAGGAAGGGGAAGGAAGGAGAGGTGAAAGGAAGGAGATGGGGAAGGGGGGAAGGAGAGGGGTAAAGAGAGGGGGAAGGAAGGGGGAAGGAAGGAGATTGGGGCTAGGAGAGGGGGGAAGGAAGGGGAAGGAAGGGGGGGAGGAAGGGGAAGGAAGGAGATGGGGGAAGGAGGGGGGAAGGAAGGTGGAAGGAGGAGATGGAGGGGAAGGGGGAAGGAAGGAGATGGGGAAGGAAGGAGATGGGGAAGGAAGGAAATGGGGGAAGGAAGGAGATGGGGAAGGAAGGAGAGGGAAAGGAAGGAGGGAGGTACGGAAGAAGAGGGGGGAAGGAAGAGAGAGGGGGGAAGGAAGGACAGGGGGGAAGGAGAGGTGTGGAAGGAGAGGGGGTGAAGGACAGGGGAGGGAAGGAAGGAGGGGTGAAAAGAAGAAGAGGGGAAGGAGAGGGGGAAGAAGGGGGAGGAAGGAGGGAGGGAAGGAAGGAGAGGGGGTAAGGAGAGGGGAGGAGGAAGGAGACGGGGGAAGGAAAGAGATGGGGGGAGGGGGGAAGGATCTGGGGAAGGAAGGGGGAAGGAAGGAGGGGGGCAGGTGTGGGGAGGAAGGGGGAATGAAGGAGAGGGGGTAGGATGGGGTATGGAAGGGGGAAGGAAGGAGAGGGGGAAGGAGGGGTGAAGGAAGGGGGAAGGAAGGAGATGGGGAAGGAGAGGGGAAGGAAGGGGAAGGAAGGAGATGGGGAAGGAGATTGGGCAAGAAAGGGGGAAGGAAGGAGATGGGGAAGGAAGGAGAGGGGGAAGGAAGGAGCAGGGTAAGGAAGGAGAGGGGGGAAGGAAGGAGAGGGGGGAAGGAAGGAGAGTGGGGGGGGAGGAAGGAGGGGGGTAGGAGAGGGGTGGAAGAAGAGGCGGTGAAGGAGAGGGGAAGGAAGGAAGGAGTGGGGAAAGGAAGAAGAGGGGGGCAGGAGAGGGGGAAGAAGGGAGGAGGAAGGAGGTAGGAAGGAAGGAGAGCGGGGGAAGGAGAGGGGGGAGGAAGGAATCCAGGAAGGAAGGAGAGGATGCGGGAATGGGGGAAGGATGGGGAAGGAAGGGGAAGGAAGGAGGGGGCAGGTGGGGGGAGGAAGGGGGAATGAAGGATGGGGGAAGTAAGGGGGAAGGAAGGAGCTGCGGGAAGGAGAGGGGGGATGGAGGAGAAGGAGGGGGAGGAAGGAGAGGGGAGGAAGGAGGGGAAGGAGGGGGGAGGAAGGAGAGGGGAGGAAGGAAGGGGAAGGAAGGAGAGGTGAAAGCAAGGAGATGGGGAAGGGCGGAAGGAGAGGGGGAAGGAGAGGGGTAAAGAGAGGGGGGAAGGAAGGGGGAAGGAAGGAGATTGGGGGAAAGAGAGGGGGGAAGGAAGGGGAAGGAAGGGGGGAGGAAGGGAGAAGGAAGGAGATGGGGGAAGGAGGGGGGAAGGAAGGTGGAAGGAGGAGATGGAGGGGAAGGGGAAGGAAGGAGATGGGGGAAGGAGAGGGGCGGAAGGAAGGGGAAGGAAGGTGGAAGGAGGAGATGGAGGGGAAGGGGGAAGGAAGGTGGAGGGAAGGAGATGGGGAAAGGAGGAGGGGGAAGGGGAAGGAAGGTGGAAGGAAGGAGATGGGGAAGGAAGGAGATGGGGAAGGAGAGGGGGGAAGGAAGGGGGAAGGAAGGAGATGGGAAGGAGAGGGGGGGAAGGAAGGGGGAAGGAAGGGGAAGGAAGGAGAGGGGAAGGAAGGGGGAAGAATGGAGATGGAGAAGGGGGGGAAGGAAGGGGGAAGGAAGGAGATGGGGAAGGAAGGAGATGGGGGAAGGAAGGAAATGGGGGAAGGAAGGAGGAGGGGGAAGGAAGGAGAGGGGGAAGGAAGGAAGGGGGTAAGGAAGGAGAGGGGGGAAGGAAGAGAGAGGGGGGAAGGAAGGAGAGTGGGGGGAAGGAAGGAGAGGGGGAAGGAGAGGTGTGGAAGGAGAGGGGTGAAGGACAGGGGAGGGAAGGAAGGAGGGGTGAAAAGAAGAAGAGGGGGAAGGAGAGGGGAAGAAGGGGGGAGGAAGGAGGGAGGGAAGGAAGGACGGGGGGGAGGAGAGGGAGGAGGAAGGAGACGGGGGAAGGAAAGAGATGGGAGAGGGTGGAAGAATGTGGGGAAGGAAGGGGGAAGGAAGGAGGGGGGCAGGTGTGGGGAGGAAGGGGGAATGAAGGAGGGGGGGTAGGATCGAGTATGGAAGGGGAAGGAAGGAGAGGGGAAGGAGGGGTGAAGGAAGGGGAAGGAAGGAGATGGGGAAGGAGAGGGGAAGGAAGGGGGAAGGAAGGAGATGGGAAGGAGATTGGGCAAGAAAGGGGGAAGGAAGGAGATGGGGAAGGAAGGAGGGGGGAAGGAAGGAGCGGGGTAAGGAAGGAGAGGGGGGAAGGAAGGAGAGGGGAAGGAAGGAGAGTGGGGGGGGAAGGAAGTAGGGGGGTAGGAGAGGGGCGGAAGAAGAGGGGGTGAAGGAGAGGTGAGGGAAGGAAGGAGTGGGGAAAGGAAGAAGAGGGGGGCAGGAGAGGGGGAAGAAGGGAGGAGGAAGGAGGTAGGAAGGAAGGAGAGCGGGGGAAGGAGACGGGGGAGGAAGGAATCCAGGGAAGCAAGGAGATGCGGGAAGGGGGGAAGGATGGGGGAAGGAAGGGGAAGGAAGGAGGGGGGCAGGTGGGGGGAGGAAGGGGAATGAAGGATGGGGGAAGTAAGGGGGAAGGAAGGAGCTGCGGAAGGAGAGGGGGGAAGGAGGGGAAGGAGGGGGGAGGAAGGAGAGGGGAGGAAGGAAGGGGGAAGGAAGGAGAGGTGAAAGGAAGGAGATGGGGAAGGGGGGAAGGAGAGGGGAAGGAGAGGTGTAAAGAGAGGGGGAAGGAAGGGGAAGGAAGGAGATTTGGGGGAAGGAGAGGGGGGAAGGAAGGGGAAGGAAGGGGGGGAGGAAGGGAGAAGGAAGGAGATGGGGGGAAGGAGGGGAGAAGGAAGGTGGAAGGAGGAGATGGAGGGGAAGGGGGAAGGAAGGAGATGGGGGAAGGAGAGGGGGCGGAAGGAAGGGGGAAGGAAGGTGGAAGGAGGAGATGGAGGGGAAGGGGAAGGAAGGTGGAGGGAAGGAGATGGGGAAAGGAGGAGGGGGAAGGGGAAGGAAGGTGGAAGGAAGGAGATGGGGAAGGAAGGAGATGGGGAAGGAGAGGGGCGAAGGAAGGGGGAAGGAAGGGGGAAGGAAGGAGAGGGGGAAGGAAGGGGAAGAATGGAGATGGAGAAGGGGGGAAGGAAGGGGGAAGGAAGGAGATGGGGAAGGAAGGAGATGGGGAAGGAAGGAAATGGGGAAGGAAGGAGGAGAGGGAAGGAAGGAGAGGGGGAAGGAAGAAGAGAGAGGGGGGAAGGAAGGAGAGTGGGGGGGAAGGAAGGAGAGGGGGAAGGAGAGGTGTGGAAGGTTAGGGGTGAAGGAGAGGGGAGGGAAGGAAGGAGGGTGAAAAGAAGAAGAGGGGGGAAGGAGAGGGGGAAGAAGGGGAGGAAGGAGGGAGGGAAGGAAGGAGGGGGGAAGGAGAGGGGAGGAGGAAGGAGACGGGGAAGGAAAGAGATGGGGGAGGGGGGAAGGATGTGGGGAAGGAAGGGGAAGGAAGGAGGGGGGGAAGGAGGGGTGAAGGAAGGGGGAAGGGGGAAGGAAGGAGATGGGGAAGGAGAGGGGGAAGGAAGGGGGAAGGAAGGAGATGGGGAAGGAGATTGGGCAAGAAAGGGGGAAGGAAGGAGAGGGGGAAGGAAGGAGCGGGGTAAGGAAGGAGAGGGGGAAGGAAGGAGAGGGGGAAGGAAGGAGAGTGGGGGGGGAAGGAAGGAGGGGGTAGGAGAGGGGCGGAAGAAAAGGGGGTGAAGGAGAGGGGAGGGAAGGAAGGAGTGGGGAAAGGAAGAAGAGGGGGGCAGGAGAGGGGGAAGAAGGGAGGAGGAAGGAGGTAGGAAGGAAGGAGAGTGGGGGAAGGAGAGGGGGGAGGAAGGAATCCAGGGAAGGAAGGAGATGCGGGAAGGGGGGAAGGATGGGGGAAGGAAGGGGAAGCAAGGAGGGGGGCAGGTGGGGGAGGAAGGGGAATGAAGGAGGGGGTGTAGGATGGGGGAAGGAAGGGGAAGGAAGGAGAGGGGGAAGGAGGGGAAAGGAGGGTGGAAGAAGGACGGGGAAGGAAAGGGGGAAGGAAGGAGATGGGAGGGAAGGAGGGGGAAGAAGGGGAAGGAGGGGGAAGGATGGAGAGGGGGAAGGAGAGGGGGGAAGCAGAGTGGGGAAGGAGAGTGGGGAAGGAGGGGGAAGGAAGGAGATGGAGTGAAGGAGAGGAGGGAAGGAGAGGGGGAAGGAAGGGGAAGGAAGGGGAAGGAAGGAGAGGGGGAAGGAGGGGGAAAGAAGGGGGAAGGAAGGACGGGGGAAGGAAGGAGATGGAGGGAAGGAGGGGGGGAAGGAGAGGGGGAAGGAAGGGGAAGGAAGGGGGTGGAAGAAGGGGGAAGGAAGGAGATGGGGGAAGGAGAGGGGAGAAGGAAGGGGGAAGGAATGTGGAAGGAGGAGATGCTGGGGAAGGGGGAAGGAAGGAGATGGGGGAAGGAGAGGGGGCGGAAGGAAGGGGGAAGGAAGGTGGAAGGAAGGTGGAAGGAGGAGATGGAGGGGAAGGAGGAGGGGAAAGGGAAGGAAGGGTAAGGAAGGAGATGGGGAAGGAGAGGGTGGAAGGAAGGGAGAAGGAAGGAGATGGGGAGGAAGGAGAGGGGGAAGGAGAGGGGGAAGAAGGGTGGAGGAAGGAGGGAGGGAAGGAAGGAGGGGGTAAGGAGAGGGGGAGGAAGGAGACCGGGAAGGAAGGATATGGGGTAAGGGGGAAGGATGGGTGAAGGAAGGGGAAGGAAGGAGGGAGGCAGGTGGGGGTATGAAGGGGGTATGAAGGAGAGCGGGGGAAGGAGTGGGGAAGGAAGGGGGAAGGAAGGAGGAAAGGAAGGAGAGTGGGGGAAGGAGAGAGGGGGAAGGAGAGTGGGGGAAGGAGGGGGAAGGAAGGAGATGGGGTGAAGGAGATGGAGGGAAGGAGATGTGGGTAGGAAGGAGATGGGGACGAAGGAGAGGGGGAGGAGGGGGAAGTAAGGAGATGGGGAAGGAAGGAGAGGGGTGGAAGGAGGGGGGGGAAGGGGGGAGGAAGGAGATGGGGGTGGAGAGGGCGGTAGGAAAGAGGAAGCAAGGAGATGGGGAAGGAGAGGGGGAAGGAAGGGAAGGAAGGAGATGGGAGAAGGAGGGGAAGGAGAGGGGAGGAAGGAAGGGGAAGGAAGGAGATGTGAAAGGAAGCAGATGGGGGAAGGGGGAAGGAGAGGGGGAAGGAGAGGGGGAAGGAGAGGGGGAAGGAGAGGGGTAAAGAGAGGGGGGAAGGAAGGAGATTGGGGGAAGGAGAGGGGGGAGGAAGGGGGAAGGAAGGACGGGGAAGGAAAGGGGAAGGAAGGAGATGGGAGGGAAGGAGGGGGGAAGGAGGGGGAAGAAGGGGTAGGAAGGGGGTAGGAAGGAGAGGGGGGATGGAGAGTGGGGAAGGAGAGTGGGGGAAGGAGGGGGAAGGAAGGGGGAAGGAAGGGGCTGGAAGGAGGGGGGAAGGAAGGAGATGGGGGAAGGAGATGGAGGGAAGGAGATGGGGGTAGGAAGGAGATGGGGAGGAAGGAGAGGGGGAGGAGGGGGATGGAAGGAGATGGGGAAGGAAGGAGAGAGGTGGAAGGAGAGGGGGGAAGAAATGGGGAGGAAGGAGATGGGGCAGAGAGGGGGAAGGAAAGAGGAAGGAAGGAGATGGGGGAAGGAGAGGGGAAGGAAGGGGGAAGGAAGGAGATGGGGAAGGAGGGGGAAGGAGAGGGGAGGAAGGAAGGGGAAGGAAGGAGATGTGAAAGGAAGGAGATGGGGAAGGGGGGAAGGAGAGGGGAAGGAGAGGGGGAAAGAGAGGGGGAAGTAAGGGGAAGGAAGGGGGGCAGGAAGGGGGAAGGAAGGAGATGGGGGAAGGAGAGCGGGGAAGGAAGGGGGAAGGAATGTGGAAGTAGGAGATGGAGGGGAAGGGGGAAGGAAGGAGATGGGAAGGAGAGGGGGCGGAAGGAAGGGGGAAGGAAGGTGGAAGGAGGAGATGGAGGGGAAGGAGGAGGGGGAAGGGGGAAGGAAGGGGTAAGGAAGGAGATGGGGAAGGAGAGGGTGGAAGGAAGGGAGAAGGATGGAGATGGGGGAAGGAGAGGGGGGAAGGAAGGTGGAAGGAAGGAGATGGGGGAAGGAGGAGGAGTAAGGAAGGGGGAAGGTGAGAGGTGGAAGGAGTAGGGGGAAGGAAGGGGAAAGGCGATAGGCGGGAAGGATTGGGGGGGAAGAGATAGGGGGAAGTAGAAGTGGGGAAAGAAGGGGGAAGCAGATGGGGGGAAGTGGGGGCGGAAGAAAGGGGGAAGGAAATAGGGGGAAGGGGAATGAAGGTGGAAGGAGAGGGGGTGAAGGAAGAGGGATGGAGATGGGGGAAGGAGAGGAGGGGAAGGAGGGGGGAAGGAGATAGTCGGGAAGGGGGAAGGAGATGTGGGAAGGAGAGGGGGGAAGGAAGGGGGAAGGATAGGGGTTAAGGAGAAGGGGGGAGGAAGGAAGGAGAGGGGCAAGGAGGGGGAAAGAGATGGGGAAGGAGATGTGTTGAAGGAGAGGGGGAAGGAGAGGGGTGAAGGAGAGGGGGAAGGAGAGGGTTGGAAGGAAGGGGAAGGAGAGGTAGGAAGGATATGGGGGAAGGAGAGGGGGAAGGAAGGGGAAGGAGATGGGAAAGGAGAGTGGGGGAAGGAGATGGGGGAAGGAGAGGGGGGAAGGAATGGGGAAGGAGGGGAAGGAAGGCGGAAGGAGGGAGGAAAGAGATGGGGGGAAGGAGAGGTGGGAAGGAGAGGTGGGAAGGAGATGGGGGTGAGGAGAGGGGGAGAGATGGGGAAGGAAGGGGGAAGGAGATGGGGAAGGAGTTGGGGAAGGAAGGGGAAGGAGATAGGGGGATGAGGGGGGAAGAAAGGGGGACGGAGATGGGGGGGAAGGGTGGAAAGGCAGGGGGAAGGAGATGGGGGAAGGAGAGGTGGGAAGGAAGGTATGAAGGAAATGGGGGAAGGAGAGTGGGGAGAGATGGGGGAAGGAAGGGGAAGGAGATGGGAAGGAGTTGGGGAAGGAAGGGGGAAGGAGATAGGGAGAAGAGTGGGGAAGGAAGGGGGACAGAGATGGGGGGAAGGGTGGAAAGGAAGGGGGAAGGAGATGGGGGAAGGAGAGGTGGGAAGGAAGGTATGAAGGAAATGGGGGAAGGAGAGTGGGGAGAGATGGGGGAAGGAAGGGGGAAGGAGATGGGGAAGGAGTGGGGGAAGGAAGGGGCAAGGAGATAGGCGGGAAGGAGTTGGGTGAAGGAGGGGGGAAGGAAGGGGGAAGGAGATGGGGAAGGGGGGAATGAAGGTGGAAGGAGAAGGGGTGAAGGAAGCGGGAAGGAGAGCCGGGAAGGAGATAGTGGGAAAGGAGATGGGGGAAGGAGATGGGGGTGAAGGATAGGGGAAGGAGATGGGGGAAGGAGGGGGGAAGGAGATAGGGGGTACAAGAGAGGCAGGCAAGGAGATAGGGGAAGGAGAGGGGGGTGAAGGATAGGGGAAGGAGATGGAGGAAGGAGAGGGGGGAAGGAAGGGGGAAGGAGGGGGGGAAGGAGGGGGCGAAGGAAGGGGGAAGGAGAGGGGGGAAGGAGAGTGGGGAAGGAGATGGTGGTGAAGGAGAGTGGGGGTATTGTGATAGGGGAAGGAGAGGGGGCAAGGAGATCAGGGGAAGGAGAGTGGGGGGAAGGAAGGGCGAAGGAGATAGGAGAAGGAGAGCGGGGAAGGAATGGGGAAGGAGAGGGTGGAAGGAGGAGGGCGAAGGAGAGGGGAAGGAGAGGGGAGGACGGAGATGGGGGGACGGAGATGGGGAAGGAGATGGGAGGGAAGGTGGGGGGGAAGGAGATGGGGGAAGGAGAGTGGGGGGAAGGAGAGGGGGAAGGAGATGGGAGGGAAGGTGGGGGGAAGGAGAGGTGGAAGGAGAGGGGGGAAGCAGAGGGGGGGAAGGAGGGTGGAAGGAGATGGGGGAAGGAGAGTGGGGGGGAAGGAGAGGGGGAAGGAGATAGGGGGAAGGAGAGGGGAGATGGTGCGGATGGAGATGGGGAAAGGAGGGGGGAGGAGATCGGGGGAATGAGGTGGGGGAAAGAGACGTGGGGTAAGGAGAGGGGGAAAGGAGATCGGGTGGAAGGAGAGGGGGGGAAGGAAGGGGGAAGGAGATGGGGGAAGGAGATGGGGTAAGGAGAGGGGGAGAGATGGGGGAAGGAAGGGGGAAGGAGATGGGGAAGGAGTTGAGGAAGGAAGGGGGAAGGAGATAGGGGGAAGAGGGGGGAAGGAAGGGGGAAGGAGATGGGGGAAGGAGAGTTGGGGAAGGAGATGGGGGTAAGGAGAGGGGGAGAGATGGGGAAGGAAGGGGGAAGGAGATGGGGAAGGGGTTGAGGAAGGAAGGGGGAAGGAGATAGGGGGAAGAGGGGGGAAGGAAGGGGGAAGGAGATGGGGGAAGGAGAGTGGGGAAGGAGATGGGGGAAGGAGAGGGGGAAGGAGAGGAAGGAAGGGGAAGGAGGGAGGAAAGAGATGGGGGAAGGAGAGGTGGGAAGGAGAGGTGGGAAGGAGATGGGTGTAAGGAGAGGGGGGAGAGATGGGGGAAGGAAGGGGGAAGGAGATGGGGAAGGAGTTGGGGAAGGAAGGGGGAAGGAGATAGGGAGAAGAGGGGGGAAGGAAGGGGGACAGAGATGGGGGGGAAGGTGGAAAGGAAGGGGGAAGGAGATGGGGGAAGGAGAGGTGGGAAGGAAGGTGTGAAGGAAATGGGGGAAGGAGAGTGGGGAGAGATGTGGGAAGGAAGGGGGAAGGAGATGGGAGAAGGATTGGGGGGAAGGAAGGGGCAAGGAGATAGGCGGGAAGGGGTTGGGGGAAGGAGGGAGGAAGGAAGGGGGAAGGAGTTGGGGAAGGGGGGAATGAAGGTGGAAGGAGAAGGGGTGAAGGAAGCGGGAAGGAATGGGGAAGGAGTGGGAAGGATATAGGCGGGAAGGGGGGAAGGAGATGGGGAAGGAGAGGGGGAAGGAAGGGGGAAGGCGATAGGGGATAAGGAGAGGGGGTGATGGAAGGAAGGAGAGGGGGAAGGAAGGGGAAGGAGATTGGGGAAGGGGATGAGGGAAGTAGAGTCGGAGGAACGTGAGGGGGAGGGAAGGAGATGGGGGAAGGAGGGGGCAGGAGAGGGGGTGAAGGAGAGGGGGCGAAGGAGAGGAGGGAAGGAAGGGGGAAGGATACGGGGGGAAGGAGAGTGGGGGAAGGAGATGGGGAAGGAGAGGGGGGAAGGAATGGGGAAGGAGGGGAAGGAAGGCGGAAGGAGGGGGGAAGGAGATGGGGTAGGAGAGGTGGGAAGGAGATGGGGGAAGGAGGGGGGGAAGGCGGGGGAAAGGAAGAGGGAAGGAGCTAGGGGGAAAGGAGATAGGGGGAAGCAGAGGTGGGAAGGAGATGGGGGAAGGAGAGGGGGAGAGATGGGGTGTGGAATTGGGAAGGAGATGGGGGAAGGAGGTGGGGAAGGAAGGGGGAAGGAGATAGGGGGAAAGGAGATAGGGTGAAGTGGGGGGGGACAGAAGGGGGAAGGAGGGGGGAAGAAGGGGGGAAGGAGATAGGCGGGAAGGGGGGAAGGAGATGCGGGAAGGAGAGGGTGGAAGGAAAGGGGGAGGATAGGGGGTACGGAGAAGGGGAAAGGAAGGAAGGAGAGTTGGGGAGGAAGGGGGAAGGAGATGGGGAAGGAGATGGGGGGAAGGAGATAGGCAGGACCGAGAGCGGGGGGAAGGAGATGGGGGAAAGGAGAGGGGGGGGGAAGGACATGGGGGAAGGAGGGGGGGGGGAAGGAGAGTGGGAAGTATTCGGAAGGAGGGGAAGGAAGAGGAAGGAAGGGGGAAGGAGGGGGGATGGAAATGGGGTGAAAGAGAAATGGAAGGAGAGGTGGGAAGGAGGTGGGAGAAGGAAGGGGGAAGGAGATGGGGGAAGGAGTTGGGGAAGGAGATGGGGTAGGAGATAGGCGGGATAGAGGGAGGGAAGGAGATAGAGGGGAAGAGGGGGGACGAAGGGGAAGGAGATAGGTGCAAAGGAGAGGGGGGAAGGAAGGGGGAAGGAGATAGGGTTGAAAGAGAGGTGGGAAGGAAGGATGAAGGAAATAGGGGTGAAGGAGAGGTGGGGGAAGGAAGGGGGAAGGAGATAGGAGGAAGGAGAGGGTGTTGAAGGAGAGGGGGGAATGAGATAGGGGAAGGAGATGGGGGAAGGAGAGGGTGGGGAAGGAGAGGGGGAAGTAGATGGGGGAAGGAGGGGTGGAAGGAAGGGGGAAGGAAATGGGAGGAAGGAGAGGGGTGGAAGGAAGGGATGGGGAGGAAGGGGGGAAGGAGATGGGGAAGGAGTTGGGGAAGGAAGGGGAAGAGGGGGGAGGAAGGGGACAGAGTGGGGGGGAAGGGTAGAAAGGAAGGGGGAAGGAGATGGGGGAACGAGAGGTGGAAGGAAGGTGTGAAGGAAATGGGGGAAGGAGAGAGGGGAGAGATGGGGGAAGGAAGGGGGAAGGAGATGGAGGGAAGGAGTGGGGGGAAGGAGATGGGGGAAGGAGAGGGGGGAAGGAATGGGGAAGGAGGGGAAGGAAGGCGGATGGAGGTGGGAAGGAGATGGGGGAATGAGAGGTGGGAAGGAGATAGGGGGAAGGAGAGGGGGAAGGAGAGGGGGAAGGAGGGGGGAAGGCGATAGGGGATAAGGAGAGGGGGTGATGGAAGGAAGGAGAGGGGGAAGGAAGGGGGAAGGAGATGGGGGAAGGGGATGGGGGAAGTAGATAGGGAGGAACAAGAGGGGAAGGGAAGGAGATGGGGGAATGAGGGGGCAGGAGAGGGGGTGAAGGAGAGGGGGGAAGGAGGGGGGTAAGGAGATGGGAAAATAGAGGGGGGTAAGGATGGGGAAGGAGATGGTGGAGGAGGGGAAGAAAGTGGGAAGGAGATGGGGGAAGGAGCGGGAAGGAAGTGGGAAGGAGAAAGTGGGAAAGGAGACGGGGGAAGGAAGCGGAAGGAGATAGAGGGAAGGAGAGGGGGAATGATGGAGAAAGAGGATAGGCAGGAAGGGGGGAGGAGATGAGGGGAAGGAGAGGGGGGAAGGAAGGGGGATGGAGACAGGGGGCAAGGAGAGGTGGGAAGGAAGGAAGGAGGTGGGAAAGGAGGGGGGAAGGAGAGGGGGAAGGAGATGGGGGAAGCAGAGGGGGGGAACAAGGGG